>NC_136067.1:357125982-357725982 GCF_964261635.1 Lissotriton helveticus | reverse complement strand
ATTTTCATCAATCTTTATTTCAAGTGTTTTTCTTTTTCATACAGAACCATTTATTCAACAAAAAAATAATCAAATTACAGTAGGTTTCTGCAACATTACAACATTTCTCTTTTTGCCCTTTGTCCAATAAAGCTCCTTTGGGCGAATGTGTACAAAAGCTTTTTCTTCTTCACAAAGATGGAATCCGGAATTCAATCATACAATTGTACACATTCATAGGAGAACAACATGAACACTGATCTTAAAATGAAAAATAGCTAGCACTGCAAAGTTAGTAAACATTTTAAAAACACGAAATGCAGGCTTTGGCATGCTGAAAACACGTTTAATTAGTAACTCCATGTTAACGAACTTGGAGCCGGCACACTTCTGTGGACTGTTTGCGATCTAGGTCATTAAGTTGGAGTTTGTAAATGTGCACTGTACCAATCAACGAAATGCAACAGAAAACTGCTAACAAAAAAGAAAATCAACAAGATATCTACATGTCATGAGCAGAAGACAAAAAAGTAGTTTCTGCTGCCATTTGCATAAAACATTAGCTATGCACTGGCTATTGCAGATACATTCCGTTAAATCCTTTTTACACACAATGTAGTCATTTTGATCGGAAAAGGGGCGTCGTTTTATTTGGCAAAAGGATTACTGAAAGGAATAATTAGTGGATTCTACGACGGTCTGAGGCTGAGGCTCTCGGTTGGTATAAAAAACCTGTTTCCAACACATCAAATGGCTAAGGAAGTGTGACATGGGTCCCAGTGCATGGAAGGAAATGGGCCCTTGGCTGCTATTGGAATTTGGAAATACAGCAATAATCAGGGTTCAGTGTACCCCTCAGAAATACTAGGTCCAGTGCCGCTGCACCAGGGGAAGCCATCACCCTGACAACTGTATTCTGAGTGAGGAGTCAAAGGGTGTTAAGATATATATGATATCCTAAAATCTGACATGTATGATACAAGACAAACATTTAACAGGATAAATCAAGCTAAACTCTTAACATAACATAATACACTTTCTATTTCCCACAGAGGGAATCAATGCAATTACAACTTGAATAACTATCCACATTTTATTTTCAGTTAACACTACGTTTACTGAAGACATGCACAGTAAGTACACAACAGATTACGTACCAAAAAAAACGAAAAAACTATTACTCTTTTTATGCAAAACAACATATACTTTATTACAGACATTAGTTTAAAACATGGTCAAAATTATTTATATCATCCTAGGAAACACAATTTTGTAGTTTGCTTCCCTAGCAATGTTGTCCAACCTGTAAACTCTTTAATCAATGTTCAAGATGTGAGGCAGTGTTTGCAAGTAGACCCCAAATAGCTTATCTTCCTGCATTTGGAAAGGCATCCTTCCCATAAACGTCCACCAACCACTGATTATCATATAATAAGGTTAAAGGTGAGAAGTGCATAAGGTGCCAATTCTTCAAACGAGTCTTTGAAGTAGCATAAATAGTCAAGAGACATATAATTAGAAATCATTTCAATAATCTGCTGTGTCAACACATGATTTGAAAAATGCACATACACAAATAACACCTAACTGGAACAGGTACCCGTGTCTTTTATCTCAGAAGGATAAATGGAAGAGTCCGAACATATACATACAAGACAACCGTTTTGTATCAGCACGGTCTTCATTATAGTGTCTTGTGCGCTTTTGAGGTCAGCTTGAAACACTTCCATGAAACGAAGAACATCATAAGTGAATTGTTTGTAAGAGTACGCTTCTACCACTTCTAGCAAGAGGTAGATTGAAATTCAGCACTTAAAGTCGACGGAATTGGGAGGAACAGCTCAAATTATGTTATTTTTTAAATTTATGATTGTAGTCTGTTGTATACCCATAACATCTCTGGAAGTTGTTGCTGCTGCTTAAGGCCTACACTGGAGCTGCAGGTGACCTGATTTAAAATAGAGATGTTGAACACGATAAAGGTGGAGGAGTTATGTTTATTTTATCTGTAACGGAGTAGTCGAATTATCTTGTTATTCATAAAATCAGAAGAATGGGGATGGGAGGAATCAACACAAAAACCATCGCTCATGGCTATTTTTAGCACCTCTTCCACAAATACCTGAAAGCTATTAATTTGCTTGCCAGTTGGAATGACCCAGAGTCTCTTCAAGTCTTGTCGTGTATACTCCTCTTCAGGCAGACCATCCACATTTGCAACCCAACCCAAAGTTAAGTGGTTTGGGTCATCTAGGTAACTTGTAACAGATGAAAGATTGCCGTTAAAGTAGTAGTAAAGTTTAGATCCCAGAAGCTTCAGAAATAAACAAGATGTGCTGAAAATGTTAGCACTGAAGACTTCCATGTTTGATGAAGATAAGCTGTATATCTGAGGTGCTTCTCGGACAGTGAAATGCACAGTCTGTTTCTTCTGCTCTAGACTTATGTTTAACATAGCATTCTTCTCAGCCTTTGAAAGTTCGACCTCCTTTTCCAGCAGGGCTTCCATCAATGGTTGAACCTGATAAAAATCTGCTTCTCTTTTAAGCAATCCCATTTCTTGAAAGTCCTCAGGGAGATCCAAATGAGAAGTTCTTAAGAAATTCAGGATGTATCGAAATACTTTACCATCCCGGTCTATAAAACAGTTACCTTGGCTGTCCTTCTTGGTTGGCATTTTCCCACTAAACATAGCACCAAGCATAGAATCTGGATAACTAGTTAGAGTAGACAAGGAGGTGGTGTAAATTTTCCCTCCCACATTCAACGTAATAGGATCAGACATCTTGAGGTGCCACAGTATTATGTATTCTGTTGAGAAAAACAAAGCACAGCTTTATTGCAGTTTACATTTCAACTGACACAGAAGGAATTGTACAATATGAAGCAATGAAAAGCCATAGGGTGCTAAACATATGCAGCTACACATTATAACTTCGGTTTTATGAATCACCTTCTACAGTTTGAGGAAATTGTTTTCAAGAGCCATTATTGTCAGACGTACACGAATTAACAAACGTATATTATTAAGCAAGCAATACAGCAGCTACCTGTACATTTGCTAACATGCAGCATTAGTATCAAGCAATGCACCATATACTTATATTTTTACTAACAGGCAACAATTCCAAATGCGCTTACAGATGGTGGTTTTGCTCCTTGCGATAAAATTATCAGAGGTTATGACTATATACAGAAATCCGTCTGACCTCATGAAAAACCTCTTATGAAAGACACATTTCTTGTACACATTGTTAATAATCAAACGAATTTCTTTTTTATGATGTGGCATAATTTTCCTCACGTTGATTACCCACAGTACACATTTTATTTGATAAAATGAAGAGTTGGAATCCTAGGCTCCTACATTCATTTAAAGATTCAAGTCATTCTGAACTGCTATTTTTTCAGACATTTACTGTTCGCACATTCATCTAATGGTAGTATACCCCATTGTGCTTTATATGCAAAACAAATCTGATAGAAGATGAGGTCAAAACAACTTACATATGAAGCAACATTATTAAAAGAAAACATTACAAAGCATGAACGTGTTACTGTACGTCATTTTCAGAAATACACGCAAAACATTAAATCAATTTAATGCGGGGAAAAATAGAGGGCAGAGACATTATTGAGCCTGCATCTAGCAGTAGACACCCCTGTTCTGGTATGCATCAAATTCAGGGACTTCTAATAGTGAAAAGTGTAACTACTGCTTTGCAAACCTTCATTAATATCAATGAGCTTATGCATTGTCAGTAAGTGTAATTGCAGGAGCTTTTACTACATATATAAACACCCACCAATGAATTCAGAAACGAAATCAGTAATGAATGTGTGCACTAAACTGAACAGATCAATGGTGAGATTACATCTCTCAACAGTTACATTACATCACCAATAACACCACTAAAGCAGTAACCAATTGCTAGGTGGTAACTTCGCAGCATCTATTTGCTGGCAGTAGAAATGCATATTTATTTCCACGTCATACAAGCTCTGATAAAATGGGGCTAGGTGCAGACGCTAGCTTTTGGACATGACTGTTAGGCTATGGGGCAGTGGATGGCCATACCCTCCATTAAAGCCTGCTAGGTACCAGGGCTGTTTCTAGGTGTTTTGCCGCCCTAGGCGAGAATAGAAAAATGCCGCCACCTCCCTTTTACTACTATCACTCCGCATCTCTCTCTTCTGAAGTTCATGGACATCTCTCTCATGTGTCGAGCCCTCCCTTTAGAGCTCCCTACTCTGCACCTCTCACCCCTCCACTGGTTCATTAACTCTCCCTGAGTCTATCACCTATTGTTCCAGTGTTCCTTGCTCCCTTGCGTTTCTCCTCTGCCTCTCCCCCCTACTCTCTCTGCATTTCTCAATTGTCCCTTTCCCTCCAGCACTCCGTGTTGTTCTAACCCCCCCACCCGCCCCGCCCGGGCCCTATTCAAAAGGTCCTGTCCTTCCTGTTTCACCAGCACGCATCTGTTCACAGGCCCTGCACTCCTGATACTTCCTATCATACCACCTTTTCCCTCAATGATTCCCGCATCGCCTCTTACATTTCTGCTCTTGGTGTTTTTCATCCCCACTGACCTTATACTATTAACCCATGCCTCCCCGTCACCTTTCATCACTTCCTGATATCAGAAGTCCTCACCTTTCGCCTTAATTTAACACTTGCCCCTCCCCCGCTTCTCTAATATACTCCTTTCTGCAGAGCTCACTGCTTCTCTCAGCTATAACCCCTGTGGTATGGGGAACCCCCAACTCCAGTAGCATAGCAGAGGCAGCACTGACCCAATTGACTGGCGAACTGTTCCCCACTTAAAAGTGAATACGTTGTTTGTGGGCCTCTTGTGCCTGCAAGTCAAAACACCAGCGTTAGGGAATATATGGAAAGAGGGCGGATGTGTAATAGGACGGAGGCACACATGCAATGACAGATGGATGGATGGAAACAGTATGGCTAAATGGGGCAAGGGGTTAATGTATGGCAGTGGTTCCCAAACGTTTTTGACTCGTGGCTCCCTTGACCTAATTGGCAGTTGGCCGTGGCTCCCTACCATTTTTTTACCGGCGCACCGCGGAACACACTTTAGGAACCACTGGTCTACATGAAGAATCAAGCCTAGCCGTGATGAAGGATTCAGAGTAGCCATCACCATTTAAAACTTTATTTGCAATCACAAAGATCTTATAAAGTACATCGCAATGCATACAACACCATGATAGAGTAGCAAGTCGTCATGTACGGAAGGAAGATAGCATTTCTTGGGCGTGCCAAATACAACGTTCATGCTCTTGGGTGTACTCGAGTTGCATGCACTGGGCAAGTCGAGACGCTGCTTCAGATCTGCAACTGGAGCCCAACTTGATCGGGGCGAGGCAGCTCTCCCAGGCCAACAGTGATCACACAGCACATGAAACGAACTCGCAAAGTCTAAGCCCCTCCATCACCGACTGCCGCATCCTCTCAAAGACTGCTGTGGGAACAGCAAAATGACAAGTTGGCATTTCCCAAGGATACCTTCCTTCCAGGTGACGTGCAGGGGAATACTGGTGGCCTTAATTAGCAATGCAAATGTGGAAACATTTGTGTGCGATTTTAGAACAATGAACAGATCGGGGTCCCAAAGCTCTCAAAATCACTAGCATTCCCTTTTAAGATGCCAAAACCATCTTGGAGAATGCCCATCATATTGATAATCTGTACACTGTACTACACGGTCACATAGATCACCTCTCTCATTTGCAGGCAGAAATTCCACTTTTGTTTTCTCTGTCACCACATCTAACCTAATTTTGTCAGAGACGAGCGTGGAAAAGGGGAAATGGTTATCAGCATAACTCTGTTTACTCACAGGGTCTCCAAACACAAGGCATCCTGAATCTGGGATACATATTAAGAAAGAGGTAACTGAATGGCAATTGCAGATAAAGGGGTGTTATATGTGTATTATGAAAAGACATGACTCCAAGGCGAATGTAGCTATGACGATGTTTCTATATGTCACGCTTTATTAAAAAGTCACCCAATGCATTTCGGTAAAAAACCTTCAGGGGTATCTATAATACAAAAAGATTCACCTTCATTAATTCATTTGTGTTATACATATTACACAAACCGTACTAAATACACTTGTATTCTATAGCGCTATTCAACCCAAAAAGCGCTACTATTCACAGTTCCTACTACGTCACCAATTATGCTGACAGCACTTTAAACATGAGCCTGTATTTCAGTTCTCTTGCTGTCCAACCACCTCGCTTTACTAGAATTCAAGCTTTCTTACTGACAAGTGTGTGACCCCTCTAATCTGGCATTGAGTTACAATATTCATTTTCCCTGCAAAACTGCTTACCGTAACATGCTGATCTGTCTCTAAGCGAGACCATATTTAAAAGAAAATGTATCTTCTCGTGTTTCACTCTATTGCCGTCCATTTTATAATGAAGACCCGCGAAATGCTCCCGCTCCTCTTATGCATAGAAACATCTTAACTACATCAAACGTCACCTTTCCTTTATCCCACCAACTCGCCCCAGGTGAATTGTCACGTGCCAACCAGTACACGCTAAACTCAGCACCGGATTTTTAAGATTGCTCATTGGCTTTTCCAATGCAGTTAATTCACCAAACTCCATTACCCAGAATGCCCCAAACAAAAGATAAAGTTACACTCGAACTAATGCTCCCCGTCCTGGTGAACTGAAATGCTAATATTCTATACAAAGCAGTATTTCAAGCATAAATCACCACTTGAACTGACAAAGTTAGTGCAGTGCATATAATATTTCACGAGTGCATGATGTTTACCACTGAGCCTTAAAAAAAGTCCGTTGCTGAATTAATTCTGTTACATGATCGAAAGAAATGTTTTTCAAAGTCTTTCATGACAAAGCAACATCACTCCTGTGTCTGCAATATCTTGAACAATGTGTTCATATTAATGTTCCAACATGAAAACCAATATTTCATCATTTCACCTCCTGGGTGCAATCTCTCCGGTTTTGGACAGAAAGTTCATTCAACGGCAATTGCAAATTGGTAAAATGCACACATGACATTAGCTGTAATCACAGAGCCCCCGCCCTGGCCGGCCTTATCTGCACAGACAATGGGAGTCCAGTAATTAGCAGCTCGTTACTGGGGCAGCAGGAGCATATTGTCACACAGTGCCAAGAAGTAACTCAGTTCCTGGGGTGCGTTGTATAGACAGTCGACTCAGAGTTAATATCATCCACCCAAAGAACCGTAGCTATAGGTCTGATGCTGCTAAATTGCACAAAAGGTGAAATTCGTTTTGGCAAGCAGCCTTCCGTCCACTACACTGCTCCAGGCCCTGCTGTTCATACACAATCCCAGGGACAGTGCAGGAATGCGGAGAATTCAGTCACATTTTCCTGTTCCTGCCCCCAATCCCCAGCATTGAGCCGGGAAAGAGGCACGGTGGAAAATCAATAGGAGAGCAGGGGCGAGAGCACAGTACATTACGATAAACGAAGGCAGAGAAGAAATTATCTGACCCTGCCATGTGCGAGCAAGCGTTACTAACACGGCCAGGGCTTCGATAACTGCCACACCTCTAGAAACAGCCATCTCCACCCTCGCAGCTTGGTTGTCATCCGAAAGGAGGGGGGCGGCGGCCAACACACAGACTAAGGTATCCCACTCCTAGTCCTACTTTCGATGAGGGGGCATCTCTACAACACGGAACCGCAATGCTGGTATGGCGAGCCTCCTGGTGCCTAAATGGCAGGGATCAACAGTGAGCAGCAATATTCTGCTGGTACTCACCAAAGGATGTACCCCTTAAACCTGTGGTTCCCAAAGTGTGCGGCGCTGGGGCTGATGAGCGCAGCCCTGGAGCCATTCAGATGCAGAAGGCGAGGGCTGGGATCAATTGACCTGGCAGCACAAAGGAGGGGGAGGACTTGTGGCTGCAGTTTTCACGACCCACATCCTGCACGGCGTCGCGGCGCCCCTGGCTTCTCATCACGGCGCACCAGGGCGCCGCGGCGCACACTTTGGGAACCACGGCTCTAGGTAGTTAAGGACCTAGGGTAGCAATTTATGAAAATAAAAATGGTACTTAACGCATTTAGTAACAGCAATTCAATAAAGTATAGTCAACAATGTGAACTATAGGGCAAAAAAAGTGTCCAGCCGGACAAGATATTTATTTAGTATAGTGGTATAAAGGAATTTCTAAGGGCAAAGAATATAGTGGGATACACTCCTGTACCCAATACATGAAATACAGAAATAGAAATAAACATTTAAACACAAGGAAATATTCAGGAAGAAACAAATTGGATGCTAATAATTAGGAATAAAGCATATCAAAGCTATCCATACATAGTTAGCACACGGGTGAAACACATTGGAAAACAGGTGTGTAACTATTTAACTGGTCGACGGCGTTTCAATCCCTAAACAACAAATAATGGGATCATCATCAGGACTGAAATTATGAGCCTGAAAGATAGATTGCATGCCTGCAATGATGGCGTGCCAGGACCAAAATAATGTCCTCTAGCGTACAGACGGAAAATAATTATTCCGCTGAGCAGCTTCGGTTGAAGAAGGTAAAAAATCCTTATAGCCGGCAATTGTGGCTCGGGCTATCAAAGAGTTCTCCGCGGAGGAGAGAGCCTGTAAGTGGGGATACACTGAGAAGTACGTTTGGATCAAGGCAGAACTGCGGAAAAAATCTCCTCTTTCTGGCCGTTCCTGCTTGAGACACCGCGTTTAGCAGCGTTTTTATTCTCCACATCCAGGAGTAAAGGCATTGCCCCTTGTAATCGGAAACCGAAGAGGAGATTCTTTCCGCGGTTCCGACTATAGGTTCACTGCCAAAATATTGATGTAAAAATATTGAAGTAAAAAATATCGATGAAAAAATATAGAATGCAAAAATATCAACTCCCTTTATTAAATGTTAAATAATAAAATAAATATAAAAAATTAAGTAGATTTAATATAAACTTAAAACAATATAATAAATAAACTTCCTTAAAAAAAGTTGAACACACATACATAATAATTCATATATATTTACTTTAAAACAAATAATAAACTATTAATTTTAATTTATTTTACCATTATAAAATTATATCAACATTTACAAATATATATATGTACCAATAACATACAAATCTAATATAAAAAACATTCTATTATAAATTAAAACATTAAACTATTTAAAAACCTTCAAACTTATATTTCTCACTACACTGAGTGCAACAGTAGGGAAAGTGTTGGATAGCGGAGAGGTAAAAATTACTATTCCCATACCAGTCAATGCAACAGTAGGGAAAGTGTTGGATAGCGGAGGAGGAAAAATTACTATTCCCACTCCAGTGAGTGCACCAGTAGAGAAAGTGTTGGATAGTGGCGGGATACAATTTACTATTCCAACTCCAATCAGTGCAACAGTAGGAAAAGTGTTGGATAGCGGAGGAGTGAAAATGACTATTCTCACACCAATCACTGCAACATTCGGGAAATTGTTGGATAGCTGAGGGGTAAAATTTACTATTCCCACTCCAGTGAGTGCAACAGTAGGGAAAGTGTTGGATTGCAGAGGAGTAACAATTAATATTCTCACTCTAGTTAGTTCAAAATTAAAAACAAACACAATATTAACAAACATATTTTAAAATAAAATAAATTAAAAAATATATAAATGTTAAAAATTCAAATACAAAAATATTTAATATTGAACATTTTATTAAAACATATTATAATTTTAAATACATATGACAAATACCTACAAATAGTATATTAATTAAAATAAAAAATAATCTCCAAACAAATATTTTAATTAGAAATTATTTAGAAACAAAAATATTACATACATTTACTTTTTTTATTTCCTATGCTATAACACCACACAATTCACAACACACATCTATTTTTTTAATGTTCGTCCTTAATTAACATAATTAATTACCAATTAAAGAAATATTATTAACAAACAAATTAAAACTCATAACACTTATTTAACTCCCCACACTTTACCCCTATAATACCCACAACCCACAGCTATAATTAAACTGTAAAAAAATTAATTACACAATTAAAACGTATTTTCAATTAAAAAACTAATAGTATTAAACAACTAATTATAAAGTAAAATTAATTTTCTCCCCATACTTTACCCCTAAACAGTAAAACCCCCCACAAAAAATATAAAAGAATAACCTAATTAAATATATATAATAATTAATATTAATGATCAACTAATTTATAATTAATTAACCATAAATTACTTCCCACCCTTTACCCCTATAAACCCCCCAACCTACACCTGAAATTAATTCCACAAATTCCACATTTAATTGTCAATTAATTATTAACTAACAACTAATTATTAATTAATTAATTAATTAAACATAAATTACTTCCCACCCTTTACTCCATAAACACCACAACCCACACATAAAATACAAATCACACAATTATCATAATTATGAATTAGTTAATATAAATTACAAACTAATTATTAATTAAACATAAATTACGTCCCACCCTTTACCCCTATAAATCCCACAACCCGCTAAGGAACAAAAAAATGGAAAATTTTATTAAAATAAAATTCATAACTACTAAAAATGTAACACATATATTAAAAAACAAACAATAATTATACAGAAAACATACATCACATACATTTAAAATATAAACTAAAATACATAACACTAATTTAAAAATCGATATTTTATGCTATGTTTTGCGAACAATATTATTGACTTCTATATCTTTAAAAGCAATATTCCTCACCTTAAATTCAATTTTCTTGACCACGATATTCTTGCTGTCGATATTTCTGAATCATGACACTTCCAACTCGATATTTGTGCAAGTCGACATTTCCAACTCGATATTCTGTCTCAATACCCCCACTGGGACCAAAAGGCAGGGCAAATTGGGCACAATGCATAGTCAATAGTCAAGCTCTGTGCATAGAGCCCACTGAGAACAACTAAAGTTTCTGTCCTGTAGGCTGTGGCACCAGGCGAAATGGGTACAATGTGTTGCTAGATGCCACGCCATGTGGCCAATCAGCATAGAGGGCAGGGCTACATGGGATTGGCATTCACTTGTTCAAGCACATCATAGCAAAAATACCTACTTGAACTACGTTACTGGTAAGCATGGAAATAAGTACCTTACAGTTTTATTAAAACAAAAATATTTTGAAAGGAAAAGTAACAATTACAATCAAAAAGCTAAAAAAATACTGTCCAAGTTATAGTGAGAAATACAACCATGAATTCCTCAATGAACTGCTTAAGAATCTGCATGGATAATGATCCAGTGAACTAAGACCAACCAGGAGCCCAAAGCTTTTGAAGTCCAGCGGACTAGAAGACGAAACAAAGAACACATCATCTTGGCTGTGAAGCTCCAGCACAGACTCTGCAACACTGAGCAGTTACGCTTGGAGTTATTTCTGACCATCAAAAACCATATCACCCCTCTCCAATTCACTGTGGGCCAAAGAGAAAGCATTCCTACACAATTCCGTTGCCTATGAAGGTTGTCTTGAATCCATAACTGTTGAGTCATATTTGGATCCTACACTTAACTTCTAATTTCAGGATGAACTGATGAAGCCTTGGGATCCAGTGGGTATGCTAGGGCTTATGGGTTCCATGCCACTGCAATGTCTCAACCAGAATGGGTACATTTTGTGATACAATTTCCCAAATAGTCATTTGAGGGGACGTTATTGTTGGCGCTGATTCACTATTCAACCCTTACCCATGTCCTGCCTCCCCCCCATTCAAGACGGAAAAGCAGTTTGTCCAAAACTGGTATTTGAAACAATAGACTTTGTCATGCCTGGTGTAGGAGGCCGGCATAGTAAATGGTGCACACTTATTTAAGTGAAGCACCTTGCACTAATCAAGACAACCCTTATGGTGGCTTTAGTGGTCTTAGACAACCTTATAAAGCTCTCTAAGTGGTAGCTGTGGTGAGAAGCCTTCAGGCTTAGTCCAGGAGTGTTAGGGAGCTTGTTTTACCAGATCCCATCATGCAGTATGGGTTAAACGAAAAAGAACCACACATTGTAGTTATAAAAATATGTCTATTTATTACACAACACTCACTAACACACTGGTATATCTCCTATCCGGAGATATAAACACAAATACACAAAAATACTTCAATCGCAAGACGTAAGTAAGCACAATGGTCTCCAGTGGGAGACCAAACCATATACTAAGAAAGTGGAATGCGAACTGCAACCGAAGTCAGGACTTCAACCAGGCTACTCAGAAGAGCTCGGGACACAAGGAACTACCAAAGGTAAGTATTCAAGAAACCCATGGAGGCTCTGTGCAGAGTCTAAACACAGCCGCGTACTCAATAGAAGTCAATGAGAAAGTCAAGGTTGCAGTTTTGGAGAAGGACCCTTCCCAGTGGATCCTGAAGAAACCCAGTGGAAGACAGAAGGTTGATGAGTCACCCCACCCGTGGATATCCAATGAACAAGGATACCTACACCAGGGATGCAGGGTGCATAGGTGCGAAGTGACGTCAGCAACTGCTGTAGATCACAATGGAGGACTTCAGTAAGGATGCCACTGGCGAAGGCTGTGCAAGAGTCCAGTGGAATCTAAGGGTGGATTCTTGAAGAGAAGAACCTGCAAGTGAGGAGACAGAGTCTAGGCCACTCCGAGGTGACCAGGAGGGACGGAAGAGCAATGGCCACTGACGACCAAAAAAGCAGGAGTGATGATGGTGAACTTGTTGATGTAGCTGTGAGGACCAGGCGATGCTGAGGAAGACCAGGAGATGCTGAGGAAGACCAGGAGCCAAGCAGGAGATGTCCCATGTCGGAAGTCAAGAACCAGAGAATACTGGGGGCTTCCCGCATGCGCCCCCTAGTGCATTGAATCATATTTCCAACAACAGTGTTCGGGGATTGATTCCAACATGTTTGATACCAAACATGCCCAGGTTCAGCACAGCTAATATATAGTTAGCCATCGCTTAATGACGGATGACCACTATATGTATCATAATGGTTGTCTGCACTTACAAAGCCTGGAGAATTGACTCCGGGGTTAGTAGGGGTGTCCTGTTAATGCTGGGGCACCCTCACACTTATAACCCAACCCCCTGTCTTCCGGACTAAAAGGCCTGCCTTAGGGGTGACATAGGTTTTAAATATAATGACCCCAGATATAAGGACACTCATATTTGTTGTAAGGGGTGCTAGCACTAGTTTACACAGGCTGCAATGACAGGCCTGCAGTCACAGTTTGAGTGGTCTCCCATGGGTGACACAATACATGCTGCAGCCATGTGAAACCATTGACTTGGGAATTCGAGGCTGTGAGATAACCCTGAACTGTATCAATGACTTCACTTGGTGGCTTCCTTATTAATTTGGGTATGTTGAGAGGGTTCAGGAACTCTACCATTTTTGTGCTGGAAACTTAGCAACTGAGACACACTGAGATATCAAGACTTGCACCCAGGGTGACAGTCAAAGAAATATAGGCAGGCTTATTAAAAAATGTTCTAGCATTACTTCCCATTGCTACAGCCTCAAACAACCCAGCAAAAATTTAAGGTAACTAATATGCAAGTCTTGAGTGTCTATCAATCCAAGTACTTCTCAATGTGATAAGAATGGCCAAAGGGCCAATGTTACAAAAATCTAGCACCTAGCAAAAAAGAGCAATAAATATGTTTGAGGTTAATTTGCTCTTTTTTTGCGTTTCTTTTGAATAACTTCTCAATTTTCCTACCTATAATTAAACCTCATATTCATCCTCTTACAGGTTATAGTACTGATTCGGAGTTAATGGTATTGAATGTTCCCTATCACATCTGCCCTACCCTCGCTAACTTGAGAACCCCAAATGCCCAAATGCAGCATTCAATTTAGAGTAATAGTTTTGATGGTCTTTGAACATAAGAGGTAAACTACAAACAAAAATGCCATTTAATGCCAATGGCAAATAGTGGGATCACTAGATTACACAGTTCATGAGATACAAACACTTCATAGTACATTTGTCTTAGAAGACCAATGATGGCACATACAGGGATTTGTGATAACATTAGCATAAAATGCCTGATAACAGAATTCTTTCAAAAGAACAGTAAGGAAACGATTTCAAGCCTCGTAGTTAAATAAAAGATCCAGAAGGAAGCTGTTTTTTTTCTGTAGTGCACCAATGTAGGAGTACACTATGCAAAAAGTTCAGACGACCCTTATTGGTTTACAGGGCTTACTTTGATAATCTCAAGTGCTCAATGTGTGGTAGTGTGGTCGAGTATCTTAGGCTTATCAGAGGGGAGTGTAAGCATTTGTTATACTTCAACACACGCCCTCAGAGGTATCCAGGGGAGGGAACTAGAGGCTACAGGGTCTCCAGGGTAAGCTGGTGGCCTCCAACCTACTGTATACACACAAATCAAGCTACCCGTGAAGGGAGGCACTTCTAAATTAGAATGGCCCACATGAAAGCTATTTATGCGGGCCCATTCTAACTTAGAAGTGCCTCCCTGTCTTCAGGTTTAGGCCCGCACTCCAGCAAACCGGGTTTTTGGAGAGCGAGGGTTGTCCTATAATGAACTTAGTCAAAGAGGAATCCTCTTTGACTAAGTTGTCACTGTACCCTGTTTCCTGGTGAAAGTGGGGTACTCTCTCTTATGTTTACTTGTCCTATAATGAAGCATGACACCTGGTGGTGTGTGAGGACAACCCGTTACATTTTTTGTATGCCCAGCACTCCTATTAAGTAGTGCTAAGAGGGACACTAACCTAACATACTGAACATAATTCTCGGTAGCTTGATTTGTGTGTATACAAAGAGCATTTGTTATACACACAGAGTCAATAAATGATACACACACTCAAGAAGAAATCCAAGACTAATTTATAAAAAAGAACACACATTTTTTATGATTTTACACATCAAGATCATCAGAATCAGATAAGTACTTTCAGAGTTATGATTTTTACAAATACAGAGTAAAATGCTCAAATAACAGTTTTGACAGTATGAGCCTCGAAAGCGGTAATGCTCCTATGGGAGGAAAGACATGTATCACAATACATGTACTTGCAAGCGGTTTCAGAGGGTGCCCTTTAGGACTTAAGGCGTTTAGGGCCCAAGGTCCAAAGAACCACCAGCAGTTTGGGTTTAGCTGCACTGATGTGTCTGTGTCCACTTATGAGTGGCTTCTGTCTGTATTACTCCAGGTTACTGGACCAGATAGCTTGGGTAGCCATATCCACCCCACCCCTGAGATTAAAATAGCTTCAGTGTGCTCTCTGACCTGGTCAGGACACCAAGGATCCCATCTGGGGACCACAAACTCCTTTGGGTGCTGGACTAGGGGTGACCCTGTTGGGACACGTAGAGCCCCCAGTGTGAGTTGGGAATAGTCTAGGGGCCCACCCTCCTGAGCAGATTTTTAGGGGTCTTTAGAAGACTCTTTGGGTGTTTCCCTTTTGTCTCCCACATCTTTACCGGGGTGGGGGGCAGAAATCCCTTTTCTTTGCTCACTCCACCCAGAGTTTTTCCGGACACCCTTGTTTTGACCCAATGGTCAGCTTTCTTCTCCAACTCTTAAGGAGAGACTAACCCTAAGTCCACTGTGTACTGATGTAGTTTTTCAGAAGTACAGTTACTTAACAGATGCTCCTTCATTATTAAATTATAAAGCCCTTCATAATTTTGCATCTTACGGTCCTTCAACCAGCCTCCTAATGTTTTGACTGAGAAGTCAAAAAAATCTAGGCAGGACTGACTCGAGGTTTTGTATGTCTTCATGAACTTGATTCTGTACTCTTCAGTGGTGAGTCCAAAACCCTCAATCAAGGTATCCTTCATAAGGTCATAGGACTCAGTATCTTCATCATTAAGTGTCAGGAGTTTATTCCTACACTTTCCTGAGGATCACTCCTACAGTAGAGAGCCCCATTGTCTCTGGTGTAACTTCCCATTTTACAAGCACGTTCTAAGGCTGTAAACCACTTGGTGATGTCATCACCCTTAACATATTTGGAGGACAATACCTTTGGGGATATTAGAGGCAAATGTTTCCTCTCTCTCCCTATTTACTTTGCTACCACCATCAATCAATCAATCAATAGCCATTTATACAACGCGCAGCTACCTCAATCCGAGGTGTCCTGGTGCTATGCAGACTACTGCGGAAGAACAGCCAAAAGGGCTTACCTAAACATCTGTTCTGTTTCTATCTGGCGCAAATGGATTGGCAGAGAGTTCCACAGTCTTGGGGTCCTAATTGAGAAGGACCTGTCACCTTGTCGGGTCTTGACAGATCATGGGACGCAGTGCAGTCACTGGTATATGGGTCTCAGTGTCCGCTCTTGTCGATATGGGCTGAGTCTTAGCTTAAGATAGCCTGGGTCCCTGCCACACATGGCTCGGAAAGCAGGGGTCAGCGCCTTAAATTCCATCCTCCTAGACACCGGGAGCCAATGTAACTGTCTCAGGTGAGGGGAGATATAGTGACAGAAGCGTATTCGGCAAATTCGCCTTGCCCCTGCATTCTGGACCGTCTGAAGTCTATGAGTCAGGTAGGCTGGTAACCCCAGGCAGGGCTCGAAAAATCATAAAAATGTTACAAGACCTGCAGATCTAGTAACCTGAATAATCTACTCGACCTAACTGTAATGTACTTGACCCTTAAACTGATCTCAAATTGTGTTATACTAGGCAAATATTTTGTCTTATGGAGCCGCCTTTTTCTTTCGCATCACATAAGAGAGCACCTTCAAATATGCAAGTTCACTATTTATGCTGTACAAAAAAACTTTTTATTAACTAGACTAAATGTTTGCTCCATGTATAACAATAATCAAGCCCCTACATATGGTACACATGATCCACGGCATGCCTCTTTGGGCCAGATCTACGACCGTTTTTTGCAGTCACAAACAAGAAATTGGCCCATTTGAGACCGGAATAAAGAGTTGTGGTATGTATAAACGCTATTTTGCGACTAGGTGATTTGCAAAATAGTGTTTGCGAGTCGCTATTAGGAAGGGGCGTGTCCAGGGCGTCCCTTACTAATAGCGAGTCAGAATGATATGTACCATTGTTTTGGTCACAAAACATTTGAAGTTTGCCGCCTTCTTCAAGTAGGTGGTAAGCCACTCGCAAACAGGAAGGGATTCCAACGGGATCACTTCCCCTTTGTGAATGGGTGCAAAAATATTTATATATGTGCAACAATTCCTAGGCAATTACAGTTGTAACAAAAGGGAACTAGTTAAAACAGGAGGACATAAAGGATAAACATAATAATAAAGTCATATATTGTTAAATAAACATAAATTATACAAATAATGTTCATATTCAACATATTAAATATATCAAAATTAAAAACAAAACCATAACATAACACGAATTCACAATAATTACAATCAATAAAAAGATAAAAAGAAGGTACACAATTTAAAAAGTGGCAAGATAATGTATTAAATACATTATCTTGCCACTTTTTAAAATTTTTTAAACTAGTTCCCTTTTGTTACAACTGTAATTGCCTAGGAATTGTTGCACATATATTATTTTCCCTGTCCTAGGAATTATATTCCCTATTCAAGGGGTCCTTGTTATTTTCATATGCAAAAATATTTATAAAAGTAGGCAGTGGTCCCAGGCATTTGAGAAAAAAAGTTGCTTTATTGAAAAATCAAACACAGACACGGGGTCTGCTGTACCCAGCAGGCCACCATCCCTTTATTTGCAGACCATTCCCAATGGGTCACAAATTGCGACCTGCCTCATGAATATTAACGAGGAAGGTCCCTTGTGACCCATTTGAGAATCGCCAACAGTGTCTCAGACACTGTTGTACGTTCCATTTTGCGAGACGCAAAACGTTGCAATTTGCGACTAACAAAATTAAATGGACGTATATCTGGCCCTTAGTTCACTAATAGCACTGTCATCTTGGCAAGAACAGTAATACTTTCCAGTTCATGTTTATAAACTCACTTTTCATAATATATTACTAAAGCGTGATTTGATAGAGCACTGCCATTTACAGATAGCATATTTTCCATTGAAATGGGCGCAAAACTCTTTTTCATTGATAATAGCGCATAAACAACGTTTGTAAATTGGGTGTCAGCAAAAATATCATTACCAAGTAAAGTGTTCTAATTTGTTTTGAGCCTTTAAAAATATGTTTTTCCACAGAAGAATTACAAAAATGTCTCTTCAGAACTCATAAAATATATTTGAACAGTTTGAACAGTTCACTTGCTATTTCAGTGTTGTATTAGAAAAAAGCCTGACATCTTACAGCCTTTTATTTCACATGCTTTGCACAGCTCAATTGTAACACAGTTCATTTTTCAAACTCCTCTAACTTCAGACACAGAAAAATAATTGTAGAAAGACAAATTGACTCTTGACCTCTTTCTCTGAAAGCCAGCAAATGTGACAAGACAAGATTTAACAGCATCTTTATTGCTCTTTCACTTTGTGAGCAATAAGGATGCCTTTAAATCTTATTATCTTGTCACATTTGCTCCACTTTCTGAGACAGAGGTCAAAAGTCAGTTTTTCTTCCACAGAAGTTAGAGGATTTTCGGCTTGCCAGAAAGGGCGAGTAGTCCCTAAAAATAGCTCTTCCTGATTAAAGCCCAGCCCAGGTATAGGCTGTTGGTGTAATCCAACTGTGAGGTCACCAGATCATAGACTGTGATCCTACAGCTCTCCTCCAGCAGCAATGAAGGAATTTACTAATTTATTTATTTATTTAAAAGAGTTTTATATAGCGCTGGCTAGACCCAAAGGTATCAGAGCGCTTTACATGAGAATCAACAATGTAACAGAACAAGTTCAACAACTGGTTCTCAGCTTCCCAAAACACACTGAAGAAATCTGCCAGACTTGCACCGTAAAAGATAGATCCGTCTCCCACCTGATGCCAAGATTTCTTGCTGAGTCCGTCGGAACAGGCCACCACAGGCACGACGGGGGAGGAAGTGCCTGAATAAAAAACAAGACCTGAGTCTTTTCTGTATTTAATTTCAAGCAGTTACCATCCATCCACATAGCGATATCTTTCAGGCACTCCTTGAATTTGTGGAAGGAAGCAGCCGATGGTTCTTTAAAAAAAAACACCAACTGAGTGTCATCCACATAGGAAACCACCTACACCCTTCCATGATGCAATGAGATTAGATAATGGAGCAAGGTAAATGTTAAAGAGCTGCTGGCTCAGGGCAGAGCCCAAAGGCACTCCTCACGGTAGTGGTTTTAGTAAGGATTGAAATGTATGGAGAAAAACCTGCTGGGAGTGGAATTCAAGATAGAACCGAATCCAGGAGACACCCCAGACTCCAAGCTGACTTAATCTTTCCAGTAGGATAGGGTGCTAGACCCATCTCAGCCATTTCTCTTTCTATGGCTTAACAGCATGCTCTTCTGGCTAGTCTTTCAAGATATTCCACTTGCTCATCTAGTTCTTCTATGTGCCTTGAGTGGCCTGACCCAGCACAGAAACGGGTTTTTCAAAACGTTTCTAAAGACGAACGACAGGCACTCCGCGAATTGAGCAGCAACAAACAGGTTGTCATAAAACCAGCAGACAAGGGGGGTGCAACTGTACTAATGAATAGGGAACAATACGACAAGGAGTGCTCCAGACTGCTCCAAGACAGAAGGAACTACGAAGTCCTACTGACCGATCCAACTGAGAAAATAACAATTAAGATCAAAACAATGGTAGAGGAGGCACTGTCGCATAATTGGATCACAAACAAGGAAGGAGAGTTCTTGTGCCAAAAAAACCCTAGAACCCCTTACCTGTACATCCTACCCAAGATTCACAAGGACCTCGAGAACCCACCGGGGAGACCCATAGTATCAGGGATTGGGTCAGTCCTCGAACCAGTCTCTAGGTTTGCAGACGCATTTTTAAGACCAATGGTACAGAGGACATCGACTTACCTGAGAGACACAAAAGATGTGTTAAACCTACTTGAGGAGGTGTCATTCGACCCAGAAACACAGCTCTTAATCAGCTGTGATGTGGAAAGTCTGTACACCAGTTTGCCACACAACGACACCTTGGCAATAATCGAAGATGTACTATTTGCGGACGACTGGGAGTATCAGACCCCACGGAACGTGGTTATGGAGTGTTGCTCCTTGGCACTTTAAGGAGAACTTTTTTGCGCACAATGGGACCCTGTACCTCCAAAAACATGGGACCAGCATGGGAAGCACATTTGCTCCAAGCATAGCTGGTCTCTATGTTCACCATCTTGAGGAAACAAAGATACTAAGCACCAGCAACCCTTTCCGACAAAAGATCCTGACCTGGAAGAGGTACATTGATGATATCCTGATCATCTGGATGGAGATGATAAGACCGCCCAGCAGTTCCTCACGTGGCTCAACTATCAAGACGAGTTCCTCAAATTTACCAGTGTCACCACCAAAACCAATCTGGTATTTTTGGATTTAAACATCTTTCCCAAAAATGGAAGACTGATGACAACGACACATTTCAAGAGCACCTCTAAGAACTGTCTCTTGCTGTATCAGAGCTTCCACCCAAGGCATCTGAGGGACAATCTACCCTACGGTCAGTTTCTGCGACTCCGTAGGAACTGTACGGAAATCGCTAATTTCAAAGCACAGTCGAATGACCTAAAGAAAAAGTTACAACTGAGAAATTACCCTCAGAGAATCATTGACCAAGCTTACAAAAGAGCGAGAAATAACTGCAGAGACAGCCTCCTGGAAGACAAAGTGAAAACAGTGGAAGTGCAGAGACCAATATGTGTTACAACATATAACACCAATTCCAACCAAGTAAGCAAGATCATCAACAAGAACTGGAAGATTCTGAACAGTGGAGGTCTCGACATTCCTAAACCCATGTTTTCACACAAAAGAGCACAAAGTGTCAGAGACATACTAGTACACACCAGACCCAAGGACAGTAAAGCCAACACCCTAACCAATCCCAACTTTGTACAAGGGCACTACCCGTGCGGCGGATGTAAGGTATGCTGCCTGACCAAAAAGAGCAAGAAATTAACCTTTAACAACGGGACCTCATGGGAACAAAGAGCCTTTAGCAACTGCAATAGTTCGAACGTCGTCTATCTCATCACCTGTCCCTGCCATCTCGAATACATTGGTATGACAAGCAGGGCAGTGAAGTTGAGAATAGGCGAACATAAGAGCACTATCAAATGTAAAAAGGCGAGTACGAAACTAACAAACCACTTCCTGGAAAGTGGGCATAAGCCTGAGGATATTACTTGGACGGTCATCGAACAGATTGACAACGAGAAACACCTACTAGAGAAAGAACAGAGATGGGTTTTTCGTGTCCAGTCAAATAAACATGGATTGAACGACGAAATCCCGTGGGGTCAGCTATAAGCCACCTATCGCCACATGCCATTGAGAGGCAGTTCATCCATGGCCACGTAGCAGACCCCCAGCGTCCTGTCAGTGACCCACTGAAAACACCCATCCTAGCCTTCTACAACCCATTGCTCACATCCTGTTAAACATTGGGGATTACATGTCCCAACCCTGTGGTTTGAGGTATTCCATCAATGGAACTGACTAGATACCCGGACATGTATGCCTCCCAAGGGGATCGAAAGTGTATCAAATATAATTGCCCAACCACGAGAGTCACCCCTGAAAAATTGAGGAGACGCTTATAATATTGTATTTCAGATAACATGTGTGTTTTTTTGCAACATATTGCCATATTGATTGTATTCTAAATTATCTGTAGTAAATATGGGTAATATAATGGCTCGGCCATGAAATTCATCCCTGAGGAATTCAGGAGCCGGTTTTATTACATTGCATTTCAGAAGACATCGTTTTCTAAAATATAGCAAGATACTGTTCGTTTCTTAAACAAACTTAGTATTAATGCAATGAGCCAGGTTAAAATTATCGTGTCCTCTATGTATTGCAACCCTTAAGATATCTTCATAGTCGAACACGACTGTTTACCTAATGAACACGGAAGACAGACTTCCGTTTTTAGCACACGCTTGGTCCATTTCAGGGCGGCCATTTTGGGTTGAGCGTTCTAGTGTTTGCCGGTTACCCCTTACGCGACACCGGCGCTGAAGCAGAGCTCATAAGACCACTGAGCCGCAGACGCGATCAGTCCTCGGAGCGGTACCTCGTGGTAGAAGTAAGGCTTAATGATAAAGCGGTCAATGTGAGTATTTGACTTTGCCAAAAGTCGCTAAACACTTGGCTAATCGAGATGAGGGCTACATGACATGGGTGTATATTGACTAGTTTGCTAAGGGCGCGGTCCTTTTCTTTCAGGACGCCGCGGTGAATACCTACCAAGTGCCAGCTCATGGGGCATATCATTTGCGCAACAGCAGTATGTATTGAACATTACTTGGCGATTGGGGTGTGCCCCTTTGGTTTTTTAGTAAGATCGTTTACCAGATCATCACTGACATTGATCAAGTCGGGTTCCTCTATTTTTATCCTGCAGAATTCCGTTGTGTGTATTGAGTCGTGAGAGTGTGTGTATGTTGAAGATGAATATAGCCCTAATTACAAGGGGCTTCCCTATGTTCGTCTAAAAAAACGATCATACAGGGGATGGGAGATTGCACTATCATTCTAGCCATACAAAACAGCCTAAATTACAAGGGGCGTGACAATGTTCATTATAAAATAAACGCTTAGGGGATGGCGGATTGAACCATCACTCTGTCCATAAATTTTAACATGCATTAGTTGTGGTATGGGCAATTGCAACAAAAACGTGGGACTTGTGGCGCTAATAATAATGAGCATTCACAAACGGACTACAGTATCATTGTATAATCCTGTATGTTTCTCTCCCCTTTTTTCCTCCTTACTTTACAGAGACCATAATTAGGTCATTATTTTTGATACCTTTTGCTTACATAGGGCCAGCTCATGCCCTGAAGCAGAAACTAGCAGCGGATTTTTACTGCTGGTTTCTAGGACGACAGGCTTATTACATTTAGCAACTGAGCTTTGTTCCAGTAGGGACCACTAGAAGGTCCTGATGAGTAGGCAGTAGGGGACTGCCTACGAAACATGTAGACCAGGTTGTAGCGAATCGCTCTACCTCAAAACCCCCTTCTTAACGTCCCCAGCTAGGGAAGTGAATAAATTGTTTTTTTCCACTAGCCAGAGGATTTTTAACCTTTTTATTTCCACACATGATTAGGTCCCTACACTTCACTGACATCACTCACACTTGCACAGTCACATAGTCCTGTCACTATACTAGTGCTCCTGCGTAGTCGGTCAGGTCGTAGCACGCCCCGCCCCGTAGAGGGACGGGAAGACCCCAATGATGAAGCATGACACTATTGGATTTTTTTAGTGTGTGAGGGGTATTTTAAAAAGCACATTGTGCTCTCATCTTTACCATCCTAAGAGAGAGCTCATTTATTAGTCTTTATCACCCACAGTAATCAATAAAAATAATAAAAATCACTACACTTTGATAGAATCTCTTTGTTTATACATATCTGATTGGAGGGTGATTCTGTCAACACCTCTTCACTTCCTCGACTGTTTTGGAATGGCCTGACCTACCTCCAGATGGGGAAGGCGCTCAAGGTACATGTTTAGGATAGAAGGGTCTGTCTAGTACCTCATTCTCTGTGGTATTAGTAAGGGAGCTAAACCCTGGAGTACTGATAACCATCTCGTGGTCACTGGCCACTTCTTCTTCAAGATGCTGGCTTTACAGAGGTTCCTTAACTGCTACATACTCTGTGTACAGATAAGGGGTCAGGTTGAGTTCCTGCACTATCCACTCTGTGCCTGTGTTTAGACGAGTTAGGGCCTTTTTAGAAACTCAAGAAAAAAATCTAAAAGCCTTTTAGGGCCTAACTGTTACACTTTAAAACATTTCTAACAGCAATGGACTGTGGAACTTTTCACAAGGCCCAAACAGTTCAAATTAGAAACGTTTTGCGGAAAAGAAAAACATTTAAAATTGTAGATTACTTAATGGAATCACCTATTGACCACGTGGTGTCAGCAAATGCAAAGTCTTGTATCCCACTGCTGAACCACCAATGTAGGACACTGGCTTTTTATGTAGTGCGCCCATGTAGGGACACATCATGAAAAAAGTCCAGATGACCCTATTGGTTTACAGGAATTACTTTAATAATCCCAAGTGCTCTATTTGTTGTAGTGTGGTCAAGCAGCTTAGGCTTATCAGAGGGCAGTATTATGCATTTGTTGCACTCACAGAATCAATATATGGTGCACACACTCAAGAAGAAATCCGAGACCAATTGATAAAAACAACACAGATTCCTTAGTTTTGATTTTTGATAGTAGTACCCTAAGCACCGATAAGTGGCAGTCGACTCCGCATGACAATGTAAGTGTCAGGTTTGTCGTTGTCATGATGTCCACATCGCCTATATAGGCGCCAACCAGGCGCAATGACATCAGTACTTTTCACAACTTTCCACGCAAGAAGCACGGAGCCATGAAGCATCTGACCGTGGTGTGTCATTACACAACTAGGACCCTGACGGAGAAAAAAACCATGAGACTAAAACTAATCCACAGTGCGTGGAGGATGAGTGGGTTGGTAAGGAATCTACGGCTGGATAATGTTTCTACCATATAAGCAGATAAGGCATTACCGAAGGTAACTAGTCCAACTGATCGAAACATCTAGCCGCAGATTACTTACCTTTGAACAGATACCCAAGCAATACCATCCCAGGAGCAGGGACCGTGGAAAAGCTTGAAACCAGAAAGTCCTGCACGACGGAACAGCCAAAAAGGCCCTCCCTGTGGACATGGTTGTCCAGGCAGTACTGTTTGGTGAATGTGTGCAGAGATGCCCACGTGTCTGCCTGGCAGATGTCACAAACCAGAACACCGCGCTGGAGAGTCGTGGTGGCTGCCTTTGCCCTGGTAGAATGGGCCCGAGTGCCTTCAGGAGGCTGTGTCTTTGCCAAGGCGGAACATATTTTTATGCAGAGGATGACCCAGTGTGAAATGGTCCTCTTCTGAACAGCACGCCCCTTCTTCGCTCCAACGTACGTATCCTACGAAGAGTTGTTCGTACACCCCGAACTCTTTAGTGCGATCAAGGTAGAGCGATAATGCTCTTTTTGGGTCGAAACGATGGAGACGCTACTCTTTCTTGGAAGGATGCGGAGGTGCATAGAAGGTGGGCAGGGTAACAGATTGTCCCAGATGGAAAGGCCTTACTACCTTAGGCAAAAAAGAAGCTCTAGTGTGGAGCACTATTTTGTCCGGAAAGATGGTCAAGTAAGGAGGCCGAGAAGGCAGAGTCTTTAGTTCGCTCAACCTCCTGCCAGAGTTTATTGCCACTAAAAAGGCTGTTTTAATAGTGAGCAGTCAGAGGGGGGAATTGTGCAGTGGTTCAAATGGTGCACACATCAAGAAGGTGGGAACCAAGTTAAGGTCCCACTGGGACATAATAAAGGTGGAGGGGTAAACAAATGAGTAAGCCCCTTCAGAAGTCTCTGTCCAGGAGGTGATTTAAAAAGAGATGGTTGATCTGGCAACCGAAGAAAAGCAGACAGGGCAGAAAGGTAGCCCTTCAAAGTGCCCAGAGCAGAGCCCTGCTGGACCAAAGAAACAATAAAAAGAAGAATGTCTAAGAGGGAGGTGGAGAAAGGGTCAACAGACCGTCTGTAAAATATTTACAAAATCTTTGCCATCTGCAGGCGTATACTGACTTTGTAGAGGGCTGCTCGGCTGCCATAATAAGTTCACAGACTTCTGCAGGTAGATCAAAAGCTGTCAACTGCTGTTGCTTAATCTCCACGCAAGAAGAGTGGAAAGGTACGGGTGGAGGACCCTCCCCTACTGCTGTGACAGATAATCCTCCCAAAGGGGCAGCCTGATCAGAGCATCGATCCTCATTTGCAAAAGCTCAGGATACCACATTCTCTTAGCCCAATCCGGAGCCACAAGGATGACTTGGGCCTGGTTGCTCCTGATCTTCTTGAGCACTCTGGGCAGGTGTGGTATGGGCAGAGAGGAGTACGGGAGGCCTGTGCTCCACTCGCGCTGAAAATCGTCGGCGAGCGAGAGCGGCCTTGGAAACTCCAATATGCAAAACTGCTGACACTGTGTGTTCTCTTTGGAGGCGACCAGATCTAACCAAGGCTCTCCCCACTGTTAAAAGAGACCTTGCGCCACCTCCGGTTGGCACCTCCGGCTGAGTTTGTCTGCTCTGGCATTCAGAGAACTGGCCAGATGTTGAACCACCAGGGAAATGCCCTGTTGTTCTAGCCAATTCCAGAGATGCAGGGTCTCTTGACAGAGGGTCCATGACCCCACCCTGTTTGTTGCAGTACTACATGGCGGTTGTGTTGTCTGTGAACACTTGAACTAGCCTCCATTTGAGGGATTGTAAGAAGGTTTTCAGTGCCAAACGGACTGCCTGAAGGGCCAACAGGTTGATATGGAGGTTGGCTTCCGCCAGATACCAGAGTCCTCTGATCTCCATCTCTCCCAGATGGCCACCCCATCCCAGAAGTGACGCATCTATCACTACTGTGGGATCCGGGTGGGAAAGAGAGAGGGATCTGCCTTAGACCCAATCACGGTTCGTTAGCCAACTCTGGAGGACATTCGCTGTGCCCTCCGATATCTGAACCAGGACGGTGAGATTTCACAGATTCTACGCCCATTGGAACTTCAGGTTTCACAGCAGAGCCTGCATGTGCCATCTGGCATGGCCCACAAGAAGGATGCAGGAGGCTAGAGGTCCAACAGCCTTAAAGTCATTCTCACGAAATCCAGGATAGAGACTGAAACATCAGTACCTTAGCCTGAATATCCTGGACTCGCCGCTCGGGAGGATAGGCCCGAAACTGCACCGTGTCCAGAGCTGCTCCAATGAAAGGGAGAATCTAAGAGGGAGTCAGGTGTGACCTCAGCTCATCGATAGAGAACCCTAGCGAATGCAAGAGGTTTGCCATAGTCCAGAGGTGGGAAATGACTGCTTGGGAAGAGCATGCCTTCAACAACCAGTCGTCAAGATAGGGGAAAACAGAATCCCCTGATCTCTGCAGATGGGCTGCGGCCACCGCCTTCACCTTGGTAAACACCCGAGGGGCACTGATGAGGCTGAAGGGGAGCAGGGTAAATTGAAAGTGCTTATGGCACACCGTAAACTGCAAGTGGCATTGACGGGCAGGAAGGGCGGGAATATGGAAATAGACATCCTGCAACTCCAACGCTACCATCCAGTCTCCTGAGTCCAGGGCAGACGGATGTATGACGTTACAACGCATACTTTTACAACGCATACCTTTACAACGCATTTTTTACAATGCAAGATCCATTACAACGCATTCCATTACAACGCATGCCATTACAACAAATTTTTTAAAACTACCTTTATAACGTATTCTATTACAACGCATACTACCTTTACAACGCATACCATTACATTGCATGTATGGTAAGTATTGGATAGTGTAGGGGTAAAAATTACTATTCTAACTCCAGGGGGGTGCAACAGTAGGGCAAGTGTTGGATAGTGTAGGGGTAAACATTACTATTCTAACTCCAGGGGGTGCAACAGTAGGGTAAGTTATGGATAGTGTAGGGGTAAAAATTACTATTCTAACTCCAGGGGGTGCAACAGTAGGGTAAGTGTTGGATAGTGTAAGGGTACTATGCGTTGTGATGGTATGCATTGTAATGGTATGCGTTGTAATGACTGCGTTGTAATGACATACGTTGTAGTGTCATGCGTTGTAATGGTTGCGTTGTAATGGCATGCGATGTAATGGATGTTGCGTTGTAAAAGGTTTGTTGTATGGTAGTGCGTTGTAAAAGTTGCGTTGTAAAGTTTGTTTCCCGGGCAGACAGCATCTGAGCAAAGATCAGCATCTTGAACTTCACCTTTTTGAGGAAGTAGTTGAGGGCTCGGAGGTAGAGGCTAGGACGAAGGCCTACGTCTTTCTTTAGAACCAGAAAATAGCGGGAATAGCGACCACAGCGTATTTCTGGCCCGGGAACTCTCTCTATGGCTCCCTTGGCCAAGAGTTTTGACTTACTCCCGGAGCAGGGCAAGGTGATCCTCCATTACCGAAAGGTAAGTTGGAGACATGGATAGAGCAGTAGTTGAAGAGAGGAGGGGGTAGCCCCTTCAGACTATTTGCCGCACCCACAGGTCCGAGGTGATATCTCGCCTGTGGTTAAGGTGATGGCATATCCTGCCACCAGCTAGACGGCCATGATCTGGGGGGGGGGGGGTCGGACTAAGAAGATTTTATGGTGAAGAGGGGTTTGTGGCTTGACCTGACTGCTGGCCACCTGACCCGCGAGGTCTTGGTTAACTGTGTCCACGGCCCGCAGAGGTTGCTAGACTTGCAGGGTCCTCTGGCTGGGGTAGAGTTGGTGGGGTTGGAAGCACCTTCCATTGCCACGATAGGGGTGAAAGGCAGACACAGGCCGGAATGACACATAGAGGCCCAAGGACGTGGCCGTAGCCCGCGAGTCCTTGAAGCGTTCAAACTCTGCATCTGCCATGTCTCCGAAGAGACGAGAGCATGTCCATAAGGTTAGCTTTGACATCCTCAGCCAGGCGTGGCACCTAACTGCCACCGTCGAGGAAATCTCTCTGCCTAGCAAGTTTGTCGTGTCTAAGCCACATCATATGGCATGTCTCCTATCTGTAACCGCTTGGAAGAGGAGAGCCAGGTCCTCCTGCAAGATTCTTGGCAGCACCTGTGCAACGGTACCCCATAGCGAATGGGAATAATGGGCGAAGAGGCATGTGGTGTTTACCGACTGCAATGCTAGGCTGGAAGAAACTAACTTCTTACCAAAGCTCTCCTGCTTTTTGAATTCCCTGTCCGGGCGTGCAGAAGGGAAGACGCCACAGGAAGTAGAGACTTGGACCACCAAGCTCTGTGGGGTGGGGTGGGCGGAAAGGAAAGCTGGGTCACCCAGTGCAGGGCAATGGAGGCAGGCAATAGTTCTATTTACAGGAGCCCTTGTGCTGGGCTTGGACCAGGTGCCCAGTAGAACGTCGTTCAAGGCCTCATTAAAGACAGCAAGGGCTCCGAGATTGACACCAGGCTGCAGGACCACCATCAAGACATTAGTTTTGACTGCCACTGAAGGAAGCTGCAGGTCCAAGACCTCCGCAGCCCTACCCAACAACATTGTAAAAGAAGCCCCCTCCTCTGTAGCCAGGTTAGGGGGAGACAGCATGTCAGACTCTGGGAAGGTATCCAGCTGATGGCATCACCCAGGTTCTCATACCGCTCCAGTTCCTCATTTGTAGGCAGGATTTCTAGGGAATTCTACTGCCGCTCCCAATCATCATCATCTATCCCTACCCCTTCAGAATAGGGTAAAGTGCATGGTATAGAGCTGAACAGCTCCGTAGGTGCCAGTCTTGGTGTCGGTTGACGCCCAACCGGCTCTGTGTCACTTGGAATGACGATGGGGTAGGGGCTGCTGTGGGAGCCCGCGACGCAGAGGGTCACAACATCAGACACAGTGCCGGAGAAGGAGGAGCCCGTGGTGCCGGAGCTGGAGCCGAAGGCATGGAACTCATGTGGACTTCTTCAACTGGGCCTGCAGGGTCCAAAGCCGTGTCAGCAGGGTCAGGCAGCCCAAATATGGCACGCATGGCGTCATCGAATTTTTAAAGTTGGGTGGGGGTCACTCCGAGCCCTAGAAAGGGAGAGAAATGAGGAGCAGGCACAGGCGCCTGCTCAGCGGAGCGGTGCCTTGAATGTCAAGATTTCTCTGTCTTGACGTGTGGCGGACAGGGTGAAGTCGAAGCATGCTCAGACTTCTTGTGCTTCTTACCTGACCTCGACAATTTTGACTTGGAGAAAGAAAACATCGACCCCGGAGCGGTGCTTTGACCTTCCTCTCGACTGAAACCGGGAGCGATTCGGCGAGGGCGATCTCGGTGGCACCATACACCAGGCCATGATCAGCTTTAGGGACTGCTCCCTTAAAGCCTTAGGCATCATGGACCACCAGTCGGAGCACGACTTTGTGTCATGGTCGTGCTCCAGGCACCAAAGACACACCAAGCGGGGGTCCAAGACCTACATGGTGCAGTGACATGGCTTGAACGCCGAGATCTTCTTACTGGACATGCCTACACACCAAAAGGACTTGACAAAAAGTTTTAAAAGTCTGTTAAAAAGTGACAGGGGATAGCTCTCTTCGACCGATCTACGCATGCAGATACGGAAGGAAAAGAGCTGACGTCAGCACGCTGGGGTGGCACCTATATAGACAATGCAGAAGTCATGACGACAAACCTGACGCCTACTTCGTCACGCGGAGTCGTCCGTTGCAGAGGTGCGGCTATCAAAAATCTTCCTGATCCAGCCTGACGCCTGAAAGTTCAAAGGTAAGGAATCTGCGGCTAGATGTCTTTATCAGATTGCAGTAATGGTATCTTATGGGAGGAAAGACATGTTCTGCATGCATATACTTGCAAGCAGTTGTAGAGGATGCCCTTTAGGACTCAATGTGCGTGGGGGCTAATGACCAAAGAATCACAAGCAGTTCTAGTTTACCTGCCCTGGTGTGTCTGGCTGCTGAGGTGCTGGTCCCCTTAGTAGCCTTGAGTGCTACATGGTTTAGTCCAAAATACCTGTAACAAAAAGGGTGCAAGTGGGGTATTGGGGAGAAATTAAGCAGAACCCACACGGGGGCTAAGCTCGTGAGCATCTTCAGAGCAAAGGGATGCAGCCTGTTTCTGTGAACCCAGGCTGTGGGACTCGGATGCAGAGGTGTTTGGCTGGCTCGCCACGTGCGTTGGAGGCTCTTACAGTTCTCAGTCTTGACCTAAAGAGGGGAAGAAAACAGACCGCAGGGCCACTACTGGTGTGAGCCTTGTCGGTCCAGATGTCCTTCGGTGGGCAGGTGTATTTTGGTAGTGGTGGTGTCAGGACTGGACACTCAACAAGCTTTGCTTGCTGTAAGTGCCCTAGTACCCAGGGTATTGGTGCAGGGGGGCTCCTGGAGTGTCCACTGTCTTGAAACTCGCAGGACAGGGCTGAACTGTTGGAACCATTGTGATCTCCTCCTGGTGGGATGGTCCCTCGGTGGGCCTGATGACCAGGAAAACGAATTACTGGACAAGTGCAGTTGGTACCTGCAAATGCAGGGGGATGGCTCACCTACCCCAAGGGAGATGCTAAGTGATTGTTAAAGCACTGGACAGACCTCCAAAGCTTTGAGTAGGATGTTCAGCTTCTAGATGTGTTGAGTTGGCAATTGGCACCATTGAAACATTGAAACAGAGAAGCCTACCTAGCATCTTCGGACAATGACTGACTCTTTTAGACCTGATATTTGCTCCCCATTCCATGGACTCTGGAATGGGTTTCAGCAACCTCTTCTTCTGGGCCTTCCACTTCACCCAGTGGTCCTTTCCGTCCCATTTTGACCTCTTAACCACTCTATTGTTTTCTGACCAAGCTTGCGAGAGCTGCCCTTGATGGGGATTCCTGGGAGTCCCTGGCCCTGGCTCCCCAGGTTGAACAGTAGTGCGGAAGGAACCAGGGAGGGTGAATAAAGGGGAGGGTGAACAAAGGGAGAACAAAGGGGGAACGGTTAATAAAGTAAATGGTTGTATTCAATACATAGAAGATGACCATGTCTCTCCCGCTAAATCCAACTCTCCCCCACCCAAACGGGCGAAAAAAACCTCACACATGCTGTGCAGGAAACCCCGCGAGCAAAAATCTAGTTGCTCCCAAAAAGGACAACACCCATGTGCAGGGATTACCCCAAATAAAATCAAGTACAACGGAAATTCTCTCAGACCCCAAATATAATAGAATCATTGGGAAATTAGACGACTTAAACAAGGCATTTAAAAGTCTGCACAGCCATGTGAATGATATAATGGGAACAATCCAATCGAGACTGGCGAAAGTCGAAATAAGAACTGAGTCTTGCCTGGTATTGCTGACAATCGTGTCTTCAGACCCAAAAACTCTGGTCCTCCCATTATCTGGAGTACCCTTCGAACATCTAGCAGAGCCCTTAGTGTGCAATACCACAGCTAAAGAACTAACTACTCACTCAGGCAGCAATGTAGGTGGTAAAATCATTAGAGGACAGAAGGCTGACAGGTCATGGATAGGAGAAGGAGACAGGAATAACATAGATAGTAGACCCCTAGCATTAACGCCACTATCCAATAACCACCAAGGGGACCAAGCAGAACGCAGAGACGACATACTGGATCTCCCACCAGCTGCAGCTCCATATGTAATAGTCCTAACTAATGTTCCGCCTCTCCCCACAAATAGGAGGGAAAACTGGATTTCGCTGAGGAATAAATCCCTAAACTGGTTTGGTGGCAGAACGGGTTTAACAGATTACCTATTTTATAATTTTAAAATGGTTAGAAGACTAAAGTGGGTTGGGAGAGGAAATAAAAATCAAAGTGGTGACTGTGTGATCCTGACTTTCTTAGCTGGTGAACGAAGTCCTGAGTAGGTCTGGGTCTTCAGCTAGCGGTGGTAGAAGCATTAACATCTGACCTTTGGGCGACTTCTATTACCCCCCATATTTAGGAAAGCTGATGAGCCCACCCCCAAACCACCAACAGAGACTAAGACCGACTAATTGCCCAGTTCCAACCTCCAATAGGTTTCAACGTCGCTGGAGGGTCCAGATTGACTAGATCTAAGGCCCCATTTAATGGGAGAGGAGAACGGGCAGAGAAGACATGGCACTGAAAATTTGGTGACCATTGACATAAGTACCCCTGTTAAAATTCCACATGAGGAAACTACACACAAACTACAAATAAATTCCCTCGTGGCGAATAGCAATGCGAGACCCCCCTCTCAGACACCCATACACAACAAGCATTTGCAATGCAATAGGTCTCGCATTATTTAAGTTTGAGCTATTATTATTGTAAATGGCAATGTTTTTTGCTTTATGCTATAGTTTTCTTATGTACGTAAAAAGCTACATATAAAGTATTTGTTGTTAAAATTATTTATGCAGTATTTAAATTTGTTTGCATAAAAGATTACAAGAATATCTTAGCAAAAAAGTTAAACTCTTTAATGGTAATTGACTAAATGTCCATTTGTACATTTTAATTTCAAATAGGTAAGTGTAAACATCACAAATATATTGTGCAAACAGTGCAAAATATTTTAGCCATAAATATTTTTGTTTTACGAGGTACTTTGTAAGAAAATGATTGTAAAAGGCAAACACTGTAATTAAAATGTAACATATAACAGTACAGTTATGGCTAGTAAACATACATTAGTAGTATAGTATAATTGTAAACAAGATGTAAATAAGACTACAGAAATTAGCATGAATTATCACTTTAATATCAACTTTACAAACATTTTGAAAACACGATCACAGCTGGTAATCATGCATTGGCTTGTTATTACAAGCATTTCATTTTAATAAATATTTCTGATTCCCAAAAACAAATATGACAGTCTCTCAAAATAATGGCTTTTCAGTTTTAGTTGTATCTTTGATCTCCATGTCATCAAGTACTCATGAATATTACTGCCCCATGGACAGAGTCTGGCTTTACATGTCTACATATCAACATCCAATTCCATGAACACCCATCGCATGCCAGGGATGACCATCACCGCTGGTGAAGAGAAGCACAATTGGGTCAAGAATGCCCACAATACGTTGTGGTCCCATTATACCAGGGATGGGCTCAATAATGCCAAAGATGCCAACATCATGCCAAGCATTGCTAGACTAAAAGTGGGAATAATTCTAACAGGGACACCACCAATAAATTAAGAAGGAACACCATTACGCTAAGGCAAGCATTACCGCCTTCGGGTAAAGTCCGCGCTATATAAAAATGCATAAATACATGAATAAAGAAATACCGCCTTCGGGTAAAGTCCGCGCTATATAAAAATGCATAAATACATAAATAAATAAATACCGCCTTCGGGTAAAGTCTGCGCTATATAAAAATGCATAATTAAATAAATAAATACATACCGCAAAACATCCTCGTTACTCTGCCGGCCTGCGACCAGGAAGTCAGGCAGGCCGGCGCGACACCCGGAAACAGGAAGTAGGAGGGCGGGAGCCTACCCCGCCTCCCACGGAAGAGCCGCGATTGGAGCCGTGTTGGGAGCAGGGAGCACCGGAGCAGGCAGGAGCCTACCCTGCGCCCCGGTGCCGAAGGAGGGAAGAAGAGTCCTGCTGCCGGGCCTTGCAGCTGAGGAGAGGAAGCCGGTGAGTGCGTTGCTGAGCGGCGGGCGGGCGGAGGGAGAGGAGCATGTAGGCGGGGGGGGGCGGCCTGTGTATGTGTGTGTGTGCGTGTGTGTATGTGTCTTGGAGTGCGTGTGTGTGACTGTGGGGGAGGGGGTGTGTGTGTGAGCGAGTGTCTGTCTGCGACGTGTGTGTGTGTGTGTGTGTGTCTGTGTTTGTGTGCATGCATGCATGCGCGGTAGGCTGGGAGGGCGGCGCATGCGCAGTAGGCTGGGAGGGCGGCGCAGGACGGAACGTGCGCGTTCGCGCAGCCAAATCCGACTGCTAAAAATCGTGCCAGTTTTGTGTCCCTCATTCCCCGGCATCAGCCGACTATAAGTCTCCGTCCCTGTTCCAGGGCGAGACCTAAAAACGGGACACATTAGAAACTAAATCATTTGGATGCTTGTTTTGGAACATGGTAGGACTATGCAATAAAATACAGAACACAGAGTGGCTAGAACTTGTAAAAAGATATCAAGTTATATGTCTCCAAAAGACATGGCTCTCGGAGAATGTCCATTTAAATGGCTACAGGACATACTTAATTTCGGCTATTCCATCTAATCATGGGAGAGCGAAACGGAGGTCTGTGCATTTATGTAGCCAATACTTTACAATTTACCAACATTGCTTTTGTGACCGACAACCCTTATTACCAATTACTGGTTTCCAGTGCAAAAGAGCAGGCGGTCTGGTTATAATACATTTTTATAACAACGCATCCATGTTAGGGATAATGGAGGTCCTACAAACAATAAATAACGACCTGCAGCGCATAGCGGTGAGTAGTGAAAAACATGTGACAATTTTATGGGGAGGGATTTTAACAAGCAACTGTGTATGGCCCACTCGGGTAACACATGCGGAGTGACAAATAACGAGGATGTAGGGCAACCCCATTTCACACACAGTCCATATGGTAACAAGTTAAATGAAGTAATATGTAAATATGATCTTTCATTAGCTAACAAAATTCAACACCTTATGCATACCGTAGGAGGACCTTTAATGGAAAAATGAATCACTGATCACATTTTATTGTCAAATAATTGCTTGGGGTTTATCTCTAATTTTCAAAACCATTCAATATCCTTAAGCGATCATTATCCTATGAGCCTGCAATTATCAATGGTCCCGTTTTTTTATCCAAGTGTAGGACAAAGTGATGCCACAAGTAGAAAGGATCGAACTCACCCGTTTAAATGGATATACTTTGCGCTGGACTCAAATAAACCCAAAAGATCTTGTTAGTCAGCTAATATCCAACAAGAAAGAACAATTTAGTGTATGTTTACGCGAAAACACACCTCAAGAGAAATTATTACGGCCTTCTTGGACATTACACACGGTGTGAAAGAGACTCTGTTTGCAAAAAGAGGAAAGTAAATTTTTTTTTAAAAGGGCTGGTTTGATTCCGTATGTAGTAAAGTCCATAAACACCTTCAGGTTGCCCTGCATAAAACACCTAGAATCAAGAGTGAGGTCCATCGATGTAGAGCTGAGTATAAAATGGCAGTTAAGAGGAAACATTATTTTAGGGAGATCACTTGGGATTCTTTAGAGGAGGCCAGTATCAGCAAGGCCGATAGATCATTCTGGAAGATAATCAATTCTTCAGCAATGAGCTCAGAGGGGTACCCCACGATAGAGGCAGCAATATTGGAGGAAGAGTGGATCAACCACTTTGTTAATATTCATTCAGCACCTCCTACAGCTAAGGTACAAGAACAAGGACATAATAATAACGAGAAGGTAGTTATGTCTCAAAACTCTATTATCTCTCCCTTCTCACTAGAGGAAGTTATTAACGCAATCCATGCTAGTAAAAGCAGTAAAGCCCTGGACCAGATGCCATTCCCATTGACCTTTACGAAGATAACATCAATTTCAGCGTCTTTCGATTGCGTTATGCACGATAAACTATGGTTAAAACTGAAAGATATGGGGGTGGAAATGCCAATTATTGGTTTTCTAAGAGACTTGTGTACAGGGTGCAGAGCCAAGGTAAGTTTTGGATGTAAACGGAGAATGCACTGAAACCTTCAGCGTAGGGAGAGGGGTGAGACAGGGGTGTGTCCGGACCCCTTCCTGTTCTCTTTACATATAAACAGTGTGGGGGAGGAGCTTCCTGCAGCAGTAAAAGATCTGCCACAAATTAATATGCGTCCAGTCCCTGCCCTCCTCTACGCTGACGACGCTGTTCTTATGGCCCGCACCCCACTGGCTCTGCAGTCACTGCTTAATAATTTTGTGGATTACATGAAGAATCTGTGACTACATGTTAACCAATACAAGACAATTATCATGAAATGTGGCAAAAATAGTGCTAAGTGTAGAACCATAGTTATAAATGGACCTAAATTTCATTTTACAGATACCTTCTCCTATCTTGGAGCCCTGTTCGATAAGGAGGGATTGTGGAGAAAGGCCATTGAAAATAGAAAGAGTCTTCTTATTAAGGCCTGCTGGGCCCTGAGGTGCTTTGCGAGGTGTCTGAGAACCAATCTGGCAGATATAATGAAGATATATAAAGCAAAATGCACCAGCAAAGCACTTTATGGGGCCGGCATATGGGGCACAAGACATGTATAGAGCTGCAAACAGTAGAAAATGAATTATTTAGATACCTACTGGCAACTCCCAAAAGTACCTCAGTACACGTATTACATTCTGAACTTGGTGCACCCCTCCTTTTTTTTTTTTAAATAATATTTTTATTGAATAATTTACTCGTTTTATGCAGACAAGAAACAAGCAGAGCAGCTTATGACATATATTGCAAAAACAAACAGGGCAGCATATTATACATTAATACAGAAAAAAAAGAGATGAAATATATATACATAATGTGGAATAATAAGAAACAAATCAAAACAAAAGGCCCTAAGTAAAAAAAAAAGAGAAGTGAAGCAAGAAAGCGATAGCAAGTTTTACACTTTCCACCATTCCATTACAGGTGCCCACATTTTCATTCCCTTTCTCTTTTTCCTTCTGCCCTTGGTCCTGTATATAGCCAGCTCTAAATTGTACTTGGCAAGTAGCCCAGCACGCCAAATCTCAAAAGAGGGGGGGCAGCACTAATCCATTCGCGCGTAATACAGGAGCGTATGAGTGCCATACAAATGAACAAAAAATGTTTCCTCTCTTCAGGAACTACATCTGATTTTACCCCGATCAGTACCATTTCCCCGGTTATGCACACTGTGGACCTACCAAAATATGGAGGTAAAAATATAGAATACCAAAATATCGACCTCCTATCTCCAAACAGGTATGTACAAAAATATTGAATCAAAAATATTGATGTAAAAAATATAGTTCGTCAAAATATTGAATTTTTTAAAATGCTTTAAATAATTAAAAATTAATGAAATAATAAATATAATTAACTTAAACATACTTAAAATACTTAAATAACCTTAAAATTAATAAATAATTAATGTAAGTAAAAAAAACATACAAATTGATTTGTTAATACATATATATATATAAAAGTAAAATTAATAAAAAATGTACAATATTTTTACCGTAGGATAGCGGAAAGAGTCAAATTTACTATTACCACTCCAGTGAGTGCAACAGTAGGGAAAGCGTTGGATAGCGTAAGGGTAAAAATTACTATTCCCACTCCAGAGAGTGCAACAGTAGGTAAAACATTGGATAGCGTAGGGGTAAGAATTACTATTCCAACTCCAGAGAGTGCAACAGTAGGGAAAGCGTTGGATAGCGTAGGGGTAAAAATTACTATTCCCACTCCAGAGAGTGCAACAGTAGGGAAATCGTTGGATAGCGTAGGGGTAAAAATTACTATTCCAACTCCAGAGAGTGCAACAGTAGGGAAAGCGCTGGATAGCGTAGGGGTAAAAATTACTATTCCCACTCCAGAGAGTGCAACAGTAGGGAAAGCGCTGGATAGCGTAGGGGTAAAAATTACTATTCCAACTCAAGAGAGTGCAACAGTAGGGAAAGCGCTGGATAGCGTAGGGGTAAAAATTACTATTCCCTCTCCAGAGAGTGCAACAGTAGGGAAAGCGTTGGATAGCGTAGGGGTAAAAATTACTATTCTAACTCCAGAGAGTGCAACAGTAGGGAAAGCGATGGGTAGCGTAGGGGTAAAAATTACTATTCCAACTCCTGAGAGTGCAACAGTAGGGAAAGCGTTGGATAGCGTAGGGGTAAAATTACTATTCCCACTCCAGAGAGTGCAACAGTAGGGAAAGCGTTGGATAGCATAGGTGTAAAAATTACTATTCCCACTGCAGTGAGTGCAACAGTAGGGAAAGCGTTGGATAGCAGGAGGGTAAAAATTACTATTCCCACACCAGTGAGTGCAACAGTAGGGAAAGTAAATACTTCATATATAAATAAAAATAAAATAAATATTAATACCAATTACAAATTAATTAAAATAATTAACACTTTTATATAATATATTAATTAATCAATTAAAAATACAAATAAAAATTAATACAAATAATTACCTACTAATACAAATTATTTACCAATTAACAATACATTAATTAACAATTAAAAAAGAATTAAAATTAGATTAAAAAAAGAATTTAAAAATAGAATTACTTACAATTAAATTACTCCCCATCCTATTTCTCTATAAACCCACAACCCACTACAGAAAATAAATTAATAAAAGTAACATAATTATCAATTAATAAATTAATTAAAATTAATTACCCATTATATTTTAATTAATTACCAATTAATAATTAATTAACAAGTAATTCAAAATAAATACAAATAAATAAATTTACATATTTAATTATTTAATATTAAATAACTTCCCACCCTATTCCCCTATAAACCCACAACCCGCTACAGAAAATAAATTATTAAAATTAACATATTTATCAATTAATCTATTAATTAAAATGAATTAGCAATTATATTTTAATTACTTACCAATTAATAATTAATTAACAATTAATTCAAAATAAATACCAATAAATAAATTAACATATTTAATGAATTATAATTAAATTACTTCCCACTCTATTCCCCTATGTACCCACAACCCGCTACAGAAAATAAATTACTAAAATTAACATAATTATCAATTAATCAATTCATTAAAATTAATTACCAATTATATTTTCATTAATTACCAATTACCAATTATATTTTCATTAATTACCAATTAATAATTAATTAACAATTAATTCAAAATAAATATCAATAAATAAATTAACATATTTAATTAATTATATTTAAATTACTTCCCTCCCTATTCCCCTATAAACCCACAACCCGCTACAGAATTATATTACGCAAAATTGAAATACCATAAAAATAATTAATTAATATAAATAATAAAATAAATATACACTTTTCAAACATATAGTAACATGCAAAAACACTTGAAAAATTGATATTAACTTACTTACCTCAAATTCGATATTTTTGTAGTCTATATTCTGTCCATTCTATATTTTTGTAGTCTATATTCTGTCCATTCGATATTATGTCCATTCTATATTTTTGATTCAATATTAATGCTATCCTATTCGATATTTTTGTAGTCTATATTCTGTCCAGTCGATATTGTGTCCATTCTATATTTTTTAATCGATATTAATGCAAATCGATATTAAAAACTCGATTTTTGACTGCATACCCCTCGTCATCTAGCTCAATACCATCCCTCATCCATTTATCTCTCAACAGGAGGTCCGCTCTATGATTGATCAACTTCCTATAAATGAGGGAAGTAGTTTTCTCTGGCAAATGACCGTCTAATTTTCTATCTTCCAATGGTGAGGCCTCAGGCAAATCCATCTTCAACGGCAACGCCGTTCGCAGGGCATGTTGGACCTTCACATAGCGGAAATATTCCATCCCATTCAATTCAAACTCTTTTTGTAATTCGTCAAATGACTTAATCCTGTCCTTGACCCAGATATCACCAATCCTAGCTATCCCTATTAAATTCCACTTATCGAAACCTTTCGTGTTCCAGAGTTTACCCAGGCATTCCGAATCAAATAATGGAGTGGCCAGCGTAAGCCGGCCTTTCCATCCCAAAGAATTGGTGGCGTTGTGCCATATCTTGACTGCCACACTGGTGGGCTCTGGCAAACTTTTCCTCGCCGTCTTGGCATACAAAGCTCTATTGTAATTACCACCTGGGAGTTGCCATCTATCCATTGCGTATCCCGGGTCTGAACCAGGCCCATATGTACACAGGTTTATAGCCGCCAATTGAGAAGCCCAGTAGTATCGCCTAATATCAAGAAGAGCGATACCAACGTCATACCATGGTAACGTCAATTTAGCCAAAGCGATACGTGGTTTACCCTCCCATAATAGTCTACGTTGCATCCCCTCCACCTCACGAAAATAACTGTCTGGAACTATATCTAATGTATTCTGAAGGGCGTAAAGGAAGCGAGGTAGGGACATCATCTTAAAGAGTGTTGCCCTTCCCAACAAGGAGAGAGGCAACTTCCTCCATTTGTCTACGTCGGTCTTTAATCTAACCAATGGGGAAAGAAGTTTCCGTTCATAGCGAAGTTTGGGATCCAGGGAAATAAAGATCCCCAGATATTTAAACCCATCTGTGGCAATTTGAATCGGGCAATTTCGTGGGGGAATCGGGGTATCGCCATTCAGAACATACAAATAGGATTTCCCCCAATTTATAGTGAGTCCCGAATTCCAACCGTAGGAGGCCAAAACATCACAGACGACAATTAAGGACTTTCTGGGTTATGTTAAATAGAGTAAAATGTCATCCGCATATAGAGAGATCCGGTCCTCTATCTCAGGGGACCATCGTATACCTCGAATGGAAGGCTCCCAGCGGATCCAGGCTGCCAAAGGCTCAAGTGCCGGTGAGAACAAGAGGGGGGAGAGTGGACACCCCTGTTGGGTGCCTCTACCCAAACAAAATGCTGCCAAAACTCGATTATTAACTACCACTTGTGCAAGAGGCTCAGTATATAACAGTCTTACCCAACTAATAAATTCCCGTCCAAATCCAAACTTTGCCAAAACCACCCATAAATAAGGCCATTCTATCGTGTCAAAGGCCATCGTCGCATCCAGCGATGCTATAATAGCTTGTTCTCCCAGGGTATGTGCCCTGGCTAAAACTCCGTGTAACCTACGAAGGTTTAACGCCGTATTTCTATGGGGGATAAAACCAGATTGATCAGCGTGTATCAAGCCACTAATAACCTTGACAAGCCTATTAGCCAATAACTTTGCAAGAATCTTGGGCTCTGCGTTTAATAGAGAAATAGGCCTATAAGAGGCACACTCGGTTTTCGGTTTCCCTTCGTTATGAATAACAACTATAGATGCCACTCTCTGATCATAAGGCAACATCCCTTTCTCTCGAGCCGCTACAAACACATCTTTAAGATAGGGCGCAATTCTATCTGGTCTGAGTTTATACAACTCAATCGGGAGTCCATTAGGGCCTAGCGCCGAATTCAAGGAGCGTACTGCCAGGGCCACTTCATCCGCAGTGAGAGCGCTATCCATAAATTCACGATCTTCCTTAGTCAGGCGCGGGAGTTGGATATCTCGCAATAGCATGTGGGAGTCCTCCTCAGGTCGCCCCGCTACCGATGTGTAGATTGTACAAAAATAGTCTGCAAAATTGTCCACTATACCCTTGGGGTCTGTTATTTTTGTGCCCTCCGCCGTCTCCAGTTCCGGAACTACCCGATCAGCCATGTCTTTTTTGTGTAGCTAAGCAATAAGTTTCCCAGCCTCATCTCCGACATCGTATATATGCTGCTCTCTACTTAGGGCTCTGGCACTGTCAGTGACTAACGCTTTATACTCAAGTTGCTTGAGATGCAGGTCATGTAATTTGGCCCGGGTTACCTCTTGTTCCAAGTCCGCCTCGATCTTAACAATTTCAGATTCTATGTTCACCACTTCTGCAATACGATCCTTCTTTGCCCCTGCAATCAGTGACAAAGCCTGACCCCGTATGACCACCTTAAAAGCCTCCCACAGCGAAAGAGGAGACGACACCGACCCCTCATTCTCCTGAAAATAATGCTCTAACGCCTTTAGCAAGTCCTTACAAATTCTAGGAGTACGTATATACCAGGGAATAATGGGAGCTATCCTGCCGCTCGAGTCCAAATTGAAGCCAAAGCTGACCCAGAGTGGCGAATGATCTGATATGCCTCTAGATACGTGTGTAGCCTCGGTGATGCAGTACGCCTGAGCCGCCGGCACCAAACAGTGATCTATACGTGAAAGACTGCCATGTGCACCAGAGTGAAAGGTGAACTGTCGTTGGTCCGGATGAAGCAATCTCCATCAATCAAACCCAATGCATCCATAAACTCGGGAAGCCATCTTTGCGCTCGCCCCGTATCCCTAGGGGGAAATCTATCCATAGTACCTGAGACCACAGCATTAAAGTCACCCCCCAAAATCAAAAGACCCCTCTGGAAGTCCAGCACGGTTTTCCCTAAATCTACAAACGTGGTCATCTGCATACCTGGGGGGGACGTATACTGACATCATGGATAGGATATGCCCCTCCCAAAGGCCCGATATTCCTACATATCTACCCCTGTCATCCTCAGTCACAGAGTCAATCACCATCGGAAGCGTTTTCTTAACCAGAATCCCCACTCCTCTGGACCCTGAAACCCGCATGTGCAACCAATCGATACCCCTTTCTGTGCATAGCCCTACATGAGTTACCCACTAAATGGTCTCCTGAAGCAGGACTACATCCGGGGTGTGACGTCCAAGATACTGAAGAACCACACTACGCTTGATTTTGTCCCCTAACCCATTAACATTCCAGCTTAACACCTTCAGATCCCTACCCCCCATCATGAAACATGAAAGGAGTCAGTTCTCTCTCCAGCTCCTGCACCATGAACCCGCTACAATTCTGAATGACGTCTTGGAATGTAATACTCACAACAAACAAAACAAAAAGACAACACATAAGTCCACCCGAAACCAAACCCCGCTCACCACCCCCCACCCTGCACCCCTGCCCACGGTGTTGATCTGCCCCCAACTTGCAGTGTGCCTGTCACCCCATAATCTATCTACTTAACTATCAAAGAGAAACTTTGAGGAGAAGTACGGCCCCCACTTACCCGCCCAGCCCCAACAATATTATTAGCCCATCTGAGCAACCTAGACCATCAACTTAGTTACTGTACTCACCCACATGCACCCCACCCCAACCCACTTTGACCACACCTGCGGCAATAACAGTTCTCATCCTTTTTCTTGAGTGCCTTCTTCCTCATCTCCGCTCCGTCGCTGTCGCTCATCCCGGGGATAAACCGTGTCCAACCAGTCTGCCGCAACCTCGGGAATGTAAAAAAAAAAGGCCCTCCCCTCGTGTCCAACTCGCAATTTGGCAGGATACAACATGGCATAATTCAATCCCTTTTCCCAGAGTCTCCTCTTGATGCCCGTGAAAGTCTGCCATTGTTTTTGTACTGCCTGCGTGAAGTCCGGGAAAAAACTGAGAGCTGAGTTTTCATATTGAAGAGGACCTCCATTTCTGGAAGCCTGCAGGATAGCGTCTCTATCCCTAAAGTTAAGCACCCTCGTGATCATTGGTCGGGGGGGGGGACCCAGGGCGCGGTCTCCCACCCGGAACTCTATGAGCCCTTTCCACTGTGAAAAAATTCCCCAGACCGCGGGGCTTCAAATGATTGAGGATGATATCTTCAACAAAGAGATCAGCGGACTGCCCCTCAGCCTTTTCAGGCACACCAATAATACGCACATTGTTTCTTCGGGCCCTCCCTTCGTATTCGTCCAACTTGCGACCTGCGATCTCACTGGCGGTTTTGAGATCACGAACCTCTTGCTGCAACAAGGCCACATCATCTGTGAGACTGGTCATTTTGATGTCCAGGGATTTCACCTTTTCACTGGTTTTAGTGAGGTCCGTGTCCAGTTTATGATCCAAGGACTCCATCTTTTTACCGAGGGATGTACGCACCCCCTCAATCGCCGCCATCACATCTTGCAGCGTAGGCTCCACCGCGGAGGTCAACATCTCCGCACCGACATCCTGAGACTTCCCGGATCCAGATGGTGATCCCCTAGGCTGCGTATAGCGGTCCAGCTTGTTGGATTGGGTATATCTATTACCCCTGGGTGCCTTCATTTGTTGTTTTTCCGTCTCGGGTTTCAACACCATTTTGTAAGCCATGTAAAGCAATCCAATTCTCTGTATCTCTCCCACCACTCAGGACGAGATCTCAGGATTATTCTCAAAATATTCATTGCGTGACCGATACAATAAGTCAACCCAGTCCTGGAGCATAGTATGCCCAGCTCCAAACACAGTTCAATGCACGGTAAATCCAAGGACGGGCAGGCTCTCGCTGGCGCCGGCTCAGACTGCGATGGAGTTGATTCAAACCAGGCAGGTATCGGACACAATTTTATTCGGGGTCTGACACTTGCTGAGTCATTGCTTCCCACCGGGGCCCCCTGCCACAATACAAACGAGTGCCACCCACGTCCAGGCGCCCAATGCTCCAGTCACTGTGTTATGTCTCCATGGGGCGAAGGGGCCAAGAATATTCTGCCCGGGGGGCCGATACAGTAAAGCCACACAAGAGAAGCAAGTGGTTATAGGGGACAGCTGCTGCATGGACCAAAGCCAGGTCCTGTAGGCTCCAGCGCACCAAAAGGAGAGCCAGCCAAGTCCCCGGTGAGTCCTGTCTTCCCCGTTCTCCATCCTGGCAACCTTCACATACAGGAGAAGGGGGGGGCCTTCTCAGCCGGAGCGCGCTACTGCGCTGTGTCCCCAACGGCCCTGCACCCGCTCTTTTCACACTCCAGGGGTGAGCTGCTGTTGACGACAGTACGGACGGGGCCGCACAGAACGAGGTCACAATCTCCCCCACCAAGGCGCACCACTGCACTGGATCATCCACGGCCTTGCACCCGCTCTCCGTATACTTCAGGGGAGGGTCGCATGTAACAATAGTCCGGAGGGGGGGCTCACAGAGAGATACCGCGACTTGCACGGGACCGAGCCGGAGACTTCCGGTTTCGGTCCCGATGTTGATCTACTGCAGCCGGGGCTCTACTGCCACTCCAGGCCCCTGCTTCTGGAGTACTTAGGCCGCAGTCTTCAATGGCCTCTATCTTCTACATTTCGCGGCCGATCGGAGAACCGATTAAAGCGTCCTGCAACGCTTCACTTTCCCTGTCGTTGCTCATGCCCAGAGCTCAGGATTTTTAGCAGGATAGGACTCGGGCGGTGGGGGTCTCGGGAGCCCAAGACTCACGCCATCTTGGTCGCGATCGTAGCTCTTCCTGGGATTCCAATTTTAATACCTAAATATGTGGCCTCTGTCACCATTGTTATTTGTGAAGGAGGAGGAAGGTCTTGTGCTAAGTGGAGAAATGTAGCTCACTGGTTAGAAGTGGCAGACCCTGAAGCAGAGGACGGCCCGGGACCAGGGTTCAATTCCCGACGCGGCAGGGTCTTGGGTCAATGTCTGCGGACACGATAATTCTCGCTTAGGTGCCTACGCTAACCATGGGTCCCACTCTGCAACTCTGGGCAATAGCTTGCTTAATCTCCACAACGGCCCCAGCAACGCTGGGGATGCCTGGCTTCACCTTGGGGTGCCCTCTCACAGGGAAAGCCAGGACGGGTTCCCCAACGGTATACAGCGCCAGGACACCACGTAACGAGGGTACAGTGCGCTTTACAAGTATACATACATTACATTACATTACATAATGTTTGTGTTTTTGAAATGTTCAATTTATAGCCTGAAAAAGATCCAAACTCAGTTGCTAAATCTTCTATTGTTGGGATTGTCCTATGGATATCTGTCGTTACTACTACAATGTCATCAGTATATGCCAATGCTCTATAATTCATCCGGGAAACTTGAACTGGTTCTATATTATCAGCGCTATTCAATTTATTTAGGAACACGTCAATATAAAGGGCAAATAATAACGGGAACATGAGCACCCTTGCCGTGTTCCCCGAAGTATCGAAAAGGAGACGGACTCCAGCCCTGCTAGTTTAATGGATGCTGTTGGAGAGACATATAGTGCTTTCAACGCCAGAATCATCTTTGGACCAAAACCCTTCTGACTCAACACATTCCAAAGGTACGGCCATGCTACCCTGTCGAATGCCTTTTCGCCATCCAACAGGGTAATTCCCATGACCGTCTAGGTCGCCTGGGCCCAGTCCATAAGAGCAATAAGCCGACGAATATGATCTGTAGTGTCCCTATTAGGGATGAATCCATGCTGAAAATTTGAAACAATAGATGGTATTATGCCGGATATCCTAGAGGCTAGGATCTTCGAATAAACCTTGCTATCGGCATTGATTAAAGATATTGGTCTATAAGAAGCCGGTAGAGTAGGTGACTTATCTCTCTTCAGAAAGGCCATAATTATTGAATGTCTCCATGACTCTGGTGCTCTACCTTTCTGTGCTTCTAAAAATGTAAGCAGTAGATCTTGTTTCAAAATGTGTCGGAACATCCTGTAAAACTCTAATGGGATGCCATCAGGTCCCGTGGCCTTTCCTAGTGCGAGGGAGAGAATTGCAGCTTCCGTTTCCTCCCAAGTTATATCTTTCTCAAGAAATAAAATCTGCTCTGATGTTAGTTTAGTCATGGTTCTATTATCTTTAAAGTTCAAGAAGCTTTCTTATGAATAATTGATTATTTCCTCCTTATTTAATTTACTGTAGTACTGTCTAAAGACCTCCAATATCTCATCTAGTTTTTCGAAGGTTTGTCCTGTCTGGTCCTGAATACATTTTATTAAGTTGATAGCCTCCTTTTGACAATTTATTTTAGCTAAAATTCGACCTGTGTTTTCTCCCACCTCATAAACTTTCGCCTGATTAACGGCTATCTGTTCTGCTAGTTTCTTTGCAAAATTCTCATATAACCTTGATTTATGAATGACTAAATCTGACATTATATCTTCTGTGTCTTGGGAAAGCCTCATAGCTGTTATAAGCTTAAGTTCACATTCCTGTAGCATCTTAAATTGTGCTGCTATATGATCACGGGATTGTCTTTGATTATTAATGGAATATGACAATGTCTCACCCCGTACCCCTGACTTAAACGCATCCCAAACCATTTGTGGTGAAGTGGAACCACGATTATGTTCTAAAAAATTGTTAGTCCATTTCCTCATATGTTCTATATAGCGCGTGTCCGCCAATAGTTTCCGTTCGAACGTCCATGAATTGCGTGCAGAAATGCCTATACCATCTGCCACCAATTCTATCATAATCGGTTTGTGATCCGATATTATTTTAGGATAGATGTAATAGTTAAGGTCCGTAACAACTCTAGGAGTTATAAAAAAATAATCTAATCGTACGAATTTCTGATGGGGAGCTGAAAAAAACGTGTATCCAGGGGGCACCCATACTTTTAGCATGACCGACATCTACCAGGCAGAATTCCCTAACCAATCCTCTCAAAGCTTTATAAACTTTGACTTTCCTGCCTGAATATCCTACGTCAAATTGTCCCTCCAGACGTATATTAAAGTCTCCGCATAATATAAGCAAGTCAGGCCATCGGGCAGCTCGATACTGAGAAAATTTAATATTTTTGGATCGTCCAAGTTTGAGCCATAAATAGTCCAAGACTTATCCCCTATCCAGAATTCCGTAATCACCCATCTTCCATAGGGATCAGTTTTAAACCGTTTGCAGTTGCCACTCCCCCTCTTCTTCAATATTGCTACTCCTCTAGTTGTAGAGCCTTGTCTATTGCAACCTACCACCTCTATACCCAAATCCATGAGCAGATGTCTATTACACATTTCAAGGCCTGTATAATTTGTGCCGCCATTCCTCTTTTCTTTCTGTCGTTTAATCCACAAATGTTCCATGAAAAAATCCTTAGCTTAACCATTATCAAAGGTCATATAATTTGACAAAAGTAATCCATAACATATTAAATTTCCTCTATGAATCACACTGCTAGTCTTCAAAATGCATATATATTTAATCATCATCTTAATACATCTGCTTGTTAGTATAAATTCTACTCTGCTCTTGTTCTTGCCTGTCCCCCCCACCCTCAACCCACAACCCACCATCACCCACCGAGATTCCCACCCACAAAAGGCAAAGGGACAGAATAGTCCCTCTGTGTGATGGAGCACCCCTCCTTACAAATGTAATTAAACTCGAACCTATTTTACTTTGGCATAAAATCTGGACATCAGAGTATACAGACCTGAACAGATTGATAATAGCTGAGTTTCTTAAACTATCCTCACATCGGTCTATTCCATGGTTGGTGTATGTCAAACCGTTTTTCAATGATATGGATCACTCCGAATATTTTGAGAATCCAGAGTCGCTGGCGACAATAAGCAGAAAATCTTTGAAAAGGGAAGCTATGGCACATCTGGAGAACCTTGACCTGATATCCGAACTCCCAAAACCTACGGTTTTAAATAATTAATTGATTTTAACTACTTTTAATATGCAGCCATATCTTAAATCTGTTTTTAATTCACGGCATAGGTTTTTCCTTACACTTTTAAGGTTAGATATATTCCATCGACTATGCACTTTTCCCATTATGAACAATTGGCCCACAAAATTGACAAACTGCCCATGCGATAGCAGGATGCCTCAAAACACTATGCGCTTGGTTCTTTGTGTAAATTTTACTCTCCACAAAGGAAGCAGTACATTTTTGTTTTGGATTGTATTTTTAATTTTTTATTTCTGGAAATGAAATGTAATTAGGCTATGTTTTTATTTGTATAACTGCTTTTATGGATGTTTTTTTTTTCATGACACCGAATAAAGCGATATATGACTATGAGTTCTACCGATCAGTTTTCCCTGTGCCAAACTTTTCTCACAGGGGTTACTGATTATCAGATGCGGTTTCAATGCACTTTTAAATGAAACTTTTGACATAGCCTTCTTACAGAAGGCTATATATGCAACATCTCAGACACTGTTTGAAGGTATTGAATCACTGGGCCTCATCGAGCGAGGCCTGGCTGGGCCTCATCGAACAAGATTAAACCTTCTATTCCAGTGTAAATAAAACACACTCCAGAATATACTTCTACCTGACCAACAGACAGAGAAAGTGTTGTCAGGGAAGATCAGATCTGAACCCTCTCAGACCATTCTCCAGTGGCACTGTCCCTCTGCCTCTGTGTACCCAGTCCAGAAGCCACTCAGACAAGGAGCTTGAATGAGATGCCTTTGGAGACAGCTACCTGAGAATCATAATAGCTGATGCAATTAGCTACTATTTCCTAGAGAATAACGCTGGTGAACTCTCCCTTGCCACAGTTTGGGATTCCACAAAGGTGGTACTAAGAGGGAAGCTTATCTCCACCGAGCTAGAGGCTAGAGAAGGCATGGAAACAGGACCTTGATTCACAGATACATGTACATAAACAGCAGCGTAAGACTTAACTGTCCTCCTTGCACAATTCAAGCCCTATGCAAAGCAGGTTAATAACATAACAGATCTTAATGGGTGAGATAATCAAGAAAATTATATTTATGGGACAACATTTCTATTAGGTGATTCGATCCCAGCCTTGAAAGTTACAAACTCTCCAGATACACAACTAAGTACAAAAGCTGAAACACCCTGATGGCATGGTAGTATTGCATACCGCTGATATTCTACAAAGATTCACAGATTTCTGTAAATAACTGTACACAGTTAACTATAATCAACCAAAAGCTGGCATCAAAATTATGGGAGAGCTGTTGCATAACATCAGACGTACCCATGGGATGGGGTAGGGACGCCCAGTGTCCCCCCTTAATTTTCAAACTGTCTACGGAGCCATTAGTCCAGATAATTACAGCTAATCAGACCCTCCAGGATTTTGTGATTTGAAAAATAATTGCGAAATTAGCACTTTGCAAAAAGGCTGTGCTTTTTACACAAGTGCCTGCGAAATCCGGGCTTGGCGGCTGGGCTGCAGGATGCTTTAACAGGCCTGTCTCCTGCAAGAAGAGCTCAGCCCCGTATGCAGGGCAATTCCTGCATTGCGTTCTCAGCAACAACATGCAGGCATTTGCAGTGAAGAACGAAAGAGCTGGATGGTTCTCGTCTGACACTGGGGGGTCTACCTTGTGCAGTGACTGGGTCTGCAGCCGGGGAGCATGCCGAGGAGCACAAGGAGCAGTCTGCGCCAATCAATCTGCGGGTCCCAAAAGGTATTTTTATCATTAATTTACTCCGAATCTATAGATTGTAACAGGGGCATGTGCGTCTCTTGAGACATAACAAGACAACACATGCTAGCTGGATTTAAACTGCGTTGTGGTGGAGAAGAAATAAAACGAAGGAGCTTTTCGGAATGGATACAAGCCTCGTAGTTTCAGGTTCTACTTTTATTTCAGTAGTAGAATGCGTTACATTTTTTAAGCCTGGCTTCACAGCGCTGCTTCTGCCGCCATAGGTAATGTGATGAAACTTTAAAGAGTTTTTAGGAATACTGAAGATAGGGGCTTTGGATCCACCCACATGTTGGTAGTCAGGAGTGTAACAGTTGGCGATCTAGTGGCCAACACTTGTGCACCCACCACATCCGCAGGCCAGGCGTGGCCTGCGGGGTTAGAAGAAAAGGAGGGCGGCCGATCGAGGTCGTCACTTCCGACCTGCTATCTGGTGTGTGATCTGTGTTCCCTTTGCGCACTCCTGCCCCCGTGCAACAGTTATCGACCCCCCTGTTGTCCTACAAAGGCCCTGGGGTCACATACGACACTGGCGACGAGCGGAGGGGGCCCAACCCTCGCTCGCACCTTACGCTGCTCCACACCGCGGCCGCCTCGAGGGGACTCCGACGCCCCAGCGAGCCGCGTGAAACCAGTGCGGCGGGACGCCTGCTATGTCTACGTGCCCCGTCCTCACCTCGGCAGCGACCGCGCCTGCCGTGGAAGGTTTCGGTGGGGTCCGTGTGCCGGGCTGCTGCCCCGACGTTGTGTCCTGGCCGGGCTAGAGAAGGAGACCACGCCCCTGCGAAGCAGAGCTGCTTGGGGCCCAGCAAAGAAGCCGAGCCGCCCGAGGCCTCTCCTGCCTAAACGATCACGACAGAGACAGGCTCTGTCAAGCCCCACCGGTCACCACGTGTTTTTCTTTCATGAAACAGTAAGGAGAAAGAGAGGGTCCGGCCTACGACGGAGGGCCAAGAGGGAAAGACTAACAGCAGTGCAGAGCGCCACACGAGCCACCCAGCGCCATCCTCCCCTAGGCCCCACCAGACCATGTGGCGCGCCACCAGCCTGTGCACACTCACGAGCACCCACAGATCAGCGCCAGCCCGCATCACATTCCTGCACGCAGCGTCAGGGGTCCTATCTCCCTTCAATGAGCTAGAAGATCCCGCATCAGCCTCCCCCAGTTGGAGAATATGGATCGAACGCCTCAACAACTATTTTGTCGCGACCAGGGAGACGGACAATGCGGTAAAGAGGTCTTTGCTGCTACACTATGCGGGGGACGAGATTTTCAAGCTCTTCAAGCATGTACCCAACACAGGGGCGGCGGATGACTACGATGCAGCAGTGACGGCGCTAAATGGCCATTTTGATCTGCAACTAAACACTGATTTCAAAGTCTTCAAGCTCAGACAAGCCCGCCAGAGGGAGGGAGAATCTATGGACATGTTCTACGCACGTCTCAGAGAGCTTGCCAGCACGTGCACTGACGAGGACCAGCCAAAACAGATCAGGAAACAACTAATTCAAGGATGCCGCGACAAGACCTTGAGAGGACTCATTTTGCGCAAACCAAGAATCGTGCTGGAGGACATGCTGATACTAGCAAGGTCATTTGACCTGTCCACGGCTAGAGCAAATGAGATGGATCAAGCTCTAACCAAATCCCACGGGAAGTCTGACCCCATCAAGACAGAACGGGCCGATGCCGTTCGGACCAAACCCAGAGGAGACACATTCAGAGGACCGAGGGGAGACACCTCAAGCTCAAAATATGGGTACTGCGTCCATGAGCCGCACGCCGCCAAAGACTGTCCAGCCCAGGTGAAGACCTGCACAAACTGTGGGATACCAAATCACTTTGCATCTGTCTGCAGAAGGCGCAACAAAAACTGAGATTTCCGAGGGAAGAAGCCCCCAACGCAAGCCGTCCGGCAACTATCAGTGACAGACGCCGCGCCACCTGAATACACACAGAGATGGCCCGCGAAACACCTGCCAACGGTAGAAGATTCCTCAGACGACGAAGAAGCAGAAGTATATCTGGTGTCTTTCGCAAGAGAACTCAAACAACGCCGCTGACCACAACCCACATGCATAGTTCACGTCGCAGGGACAGAAATAAAACCCGTCATTGACACGGGAGCGACAGTGACGTTATGGGTCTCCAACAGTACCGGCGCTTACGACCTCGCCCTCCTGTGGTGCCATCAAAGACCGGCATCTATGCATATGGAGCTGACACACCCCTCCCACTAAAAGGGAAGATATCTGTACCCATCAAAGCAGATGACCTTGAAGTAATGACAACAATCCATATCATTGACAGAGAAGCGGACACCCTCCTGAGCAGCCACACCACGGAAGACCTCAGACTCATCTCGTTCGCTAGGAGGATCCAGGCATACCAAGTAGATGAATTACTCAACCAATTCCCTGAACTCCTCCAAAGGCCTGTGTGGAAATTGATAAACTTTAGGTATACATAAGCGGCGTTCACTTATGTTCGCCACAGCCACTGTTAAGAGCACAGTGAAGATCGTGAAACATTGCCGGCGCCATCTTACGTAGCAAGGGCCTCTGCGTGCGCGTAAGCAGCAACCATTTTAGATATCGCAGCCATTTTGTATTCTAATGGTCACCTTTTTCTCATCCTGCCCTTACTAGCACCCATCAGACCCTATGACCAAACCTGGTAGGTGTGCTGAGGCCATAACTAACAGGCATGCCTTTGATGGTATCTTCAAAGAGACATTCTATTGCCACAACAACCCTTAGCGCCCTTTGGCTAAACCACCACCTCTTCCTGTCCTCGATAACTAATGAACTTATGAACTTTTGCATTCTTCTCCCCTCCCCACACTCGTGTTCTAACCAAAGATTTCAGATACTAAGATGACCCTTGCAGACATGGTTTAGCACCGCAAACAGCAAGACTTGTTTTCACCAACAATGGGACCTGTTTTATCAACGGAACAGACTCTTAGATCTGGCCGGTCTCACATGTTTTAGACCCTGAAGCAAGGCCCTGATATACCATAATATTGTCTGTCTGACCCGGGTGGGAGGAGAATAACAGTGGGGCTTGTATGACAACACGCTCGGAGCGGGGACTCAAATGTTGTATAAACATGTTGATATAACAAAGGTGGGCTGACATGACAACAAAGCATTGTGTAAAATCTGTATAAAAGGAAGAGCCAAAATGAGATGCAGCTAGAGCACCTCCCAAAGACATTCTGCGTGTCCGAGTTGTCGTGTTCTCCTCTGGAGTAATAAACCTGTTCTTGCCTTCCAGTTTCCAGCGCCTGCCTCTTTATTTTGATAACTATTATTAAAGTGAATTAGAGGCGTCTTGCGCCGGGCAGCTTTGGTATTTACAAGAGAAACGCTGTTTTTCTACAATTGGCGTCCCAATGTGGCATCCATCAGAGACACGTGGGTCCGGTAGAGAGGTCCTAACGACGGAGGGAACATCTAAATGATTGGAGTGCACCTGCCCGAAAAAGACCCTCGTCTGGGCTGCCGATCAACCTGAACTTCACCGGTTCTGAACGGACCTCTCTCGAGTGACCTGCGGTCCTGACTGGGATCCCACAGGAGTGCCGCGGTAAAATTGGAGTAAGAGGACGATCGGGCGCTGGAAGGGGAAGGCGAAGAACTGTCCATACGGTCCGGGTAAGGTCGTGAAAAACAACTGATATTTGATTGTTTGATTGATTGTCTTGGAATTGTTTGGATTGAATACTAGTATTGCGCTCTTTGGTTCTTTGATTATTTGGTTATTTGGTTCTTTGGTTATTTGGTTCTTTGAGACATTCCCTGCTTGCAAACAACGAAGAATAGGAATATTCTCTCTCTTTGCAGACAGCAAAGGGCAGGTAGTGCGGACCTTTGTCCACGACCTATTGAGATATTTATATTGACCGCTTGCACGTCATGCCTGTCTTCTCAAAATTGTTTGATTGTTTTGGACCGGACCGTTTATTAGAGGTCAGTCATCCGGCTCCACCGGAGGGCATCCCTAATAAAAAGGACATGTATGTGAAATACAGATTAATCACTGTAGCTTTTAGCAAACTATGGCATAAAACTCACTAGGAAAATCAGTAGGCCACTGATGGGATCTTTTGACCCCGCTAAAATGGAAACGCTAGGAATAGCCCTTCACAAGAAACATGGAATTAGCATCGTAAATATTGATTGATTGGTAGTTTTGAACAATGGTTATTATTTGCAAATATTAAAGGACAGGTAATGCAGACTTCTTGTCTGAATTTAGGATTAATTGAGAGCTTTGTTTTGACCGATATCCATCATGCCTGTCTTTTCTGAAGTTATCGGAAAATGGTTGTTTAAGCCTGAATCGTTTGTCGAATAAAAAGTATGGTATTTGTCCCATAATGTATGACCCATTGTGGAAGAAATACGCAAAGAAGAAACTCGAATTTAAATGGCCAGTTAAATGAAGTAACTCGATTCTAAAAAGTTAAAAAGATACCGTACGCAGCGACAATGCCATAAGAATAGTCAAGATCTGTCTATTTTGCACTCCTACAACGTAAGCAATTGGTAAAGATCCTGACATTTAGATATATCAATGAAGAGGACAGAAGATCGAACCTCTTTTACTTAGCAGCTCCCTCGAAGGAGCAAAAGCGCGCCTTTTTAAAACTAGGAATTTTTGTTTATATTACAGTTGTAAGGTTCCCAAAGAAGTACATTAGTCCGAAATTGGTTAGCTATGAACCCCAAGTGCATTCTGGTTCTTGGAGTCCTAAAACATTGTAATCTTTGTTTTGCATACCATGTGTTTCAGAGGAGTTTTTCAAATGCTCCTGAGCCTCACCAAAGGAATGCCATCCAGTCTAACATTAGGCAGAAGTGAGTTATAAACGTATTAGGTAAAAAGGAGAGAAAAATCTTCTCTAAACATATTTGCCTGCATGGCCAAAGCCAGGGCTCGAAAAACATCGCAAGAAAGCTCGTTTTAAATGTTGGCGTTTTATGTCCTTGCACAAGTTATATGATTAGAATGAACATTTTTAGGAAAGTCCTGCTCTGTTTTAACCTCTCGTAACCTCCTAACGCAGCGGTCATCTGTTTAGATTATATATGAAAAACATTTCTAGGCACTGCATTTTAGCAGTCGAGCACAAATACATATTACCGTTTTTTAGAAAGGCACAGTTTCTTTTGTGTGTTATAGATTGGTATGCCTTACACAAACATTTCAAGCATGGCCTAGTCCGTGTTTGTGGACCCCATGAACAGGTCTGCCAGCCTTAGCAATTACGAATCTGTGATTTTCTGGCACAACTGTGCTCCTGCGTTATCGAACTAGAACTGCGCTGTGTCCTCCACCCACCCGCAAAACTGATCTCCATGCAGACATTAGACAAGTCTGTTAGTGGTCTTACCGTGTAGCAAGAAGGCATACCATTGGAAAACCGAATGCACCCAATGAAACTCGCCACCTCCTATAGTTTCCCTGCTTCGCGAATAGGAACAGCCCCAGGCCACTGTAGATTATTTTCTTTCGTAAAAGCACTGATCCATCACCCCCCCTCGCCTTATACTGAGTACCTCTGGCACTTGACCCCCTTTTTTTCTCCACACGTGGTCCGTAATACCACACTCAAATGATCTATGTAGTGATCATTCTACCATTAGTTATCTTTACCGCACTAACAGTCCTTCTGGGCTTCAATGTCAAGATGCCAAGGACTGCATCCCAGGAAATAAGTCAGATACATGGTAAGTAAAAATATTTTCGTTTTAACGCGCGTTGATGTGCTTTAAATGCTGCCCCTCCCCCTCTTTTCTTTTTCTTTAGGTTACATCGGAGTTTCAGCTGAAGAAATGGAGAAGGCCTAGCGCACTGTATTCTACGCGGAAATAAGCTAGTACTGTGAGATAGTACGTTGTATGCAGAGGCTATCTCTGGGGGCGTGAAATATTTGTATAGTATGAATGCGTATGTGTCATGTGCGCCTGGGTCGATATGAGAATGCTTTTTGTATGACTGAGGTGTTGATCGAGTGGTCAATGGGATGGGAAAAATAGGCCTGAACATGGTGTCAACATGCAAAAGACGAATAGCATGTTTTGAAATATAGCACATTCCTTACTTAGAAACAAGTATTTCTCAGAAGCCAGTGAATGGGAGGGTAGCCTACATCAGGAGCTTGAAGGACTATTGCAGTACAACGGGCCGACTCCAACCGATATCCCAAGTGTGCGACCCTTTTCTAGGAACACTTTCCATCCTGTTTAGACCAAAGTAATGCGCACCAGTGAGTTGATTTATGTACTGACCAAATCGAGAAATGAAGAGTCCCCTGGGTTGAAATTCATCCAAATCCTCCTCCAACCAGAAGTTAGAGATATTGTCATGTTTTAGATTTACCCCTTCTTCCATCCACATAGAAAGATAAGAACCGTACCGTTGCACGTCTGACTGGCATCCCAACTTTACCTCAGCTAGGACCATCGTTGCTAGATGTTGGGGGACCCCACCATAAGTATCAGTACGACTGGGCTAGTGTCCGACCAATTAAAGGGAGTAAGTATTTTCAAAATAGGTCGCCTGCTTAAATGATCGACTGTTAGGAAGGAGGGAAGGAAGGAGCCTGACCCCCGAGTAAAATTAAATGACATTTTTTAGATATGTGACGTGCATGAAAAACTCCTTTTATCCAAAATAACTCTGTGTTTTGTCTTCGGTTTTTGTACTTGGTGCATGTACTGTCGCGTCCTATTCGGTATTTGTGTGTATGTAAACTATGCATTCATGTTTTTCCTTGGCTTGTGTGTTTAATATGAAAATCGTCCTGTACTTTTCTATGTTGTACGTGTACTGAATAGCCTATTATTGTACATGCACACACTCTCTCTCTCTCTATGTTGTACGTGTACTGAATAGCCTATTGTTGTGCACACTCTCTCTCTCTCTCTCTGTGAGCTTAACTACACTGTCCAGGAATGACCATACTGGGACCCTATCCATAAGACAACTGGGTGGACTCACCCTTAGCGGTTCACTTCACAGAATGCTGTGAACTTACTTTTGAATAAATTACGACACTGTACCTCACCGGTACACGTCTAATTGGCTTTAAACACAATAGTGTTTGAACAAATTGACAGAGATGAAATACCATATTTTGCCATATTACTACCCCTCCTTTCTGTAAAATGATGGAATTTAATTTGCTAAAAATGAAAGGATGGTAAGACGACTGATGCCCCCTAATCTGGCCCTTAAAAGGGAGCTATATGTCAATGGCTTTTGTTTTAGTGCCTTAGTGGCACAACCATCATCGTTCATGTTACCACGCACATTGCACATAAGTAGAGTGACCAAAACGTCCCCGTTTTGCCAGAATGGTCCCAGTTTTGTACCAGCTGTCCCAGAAAATGTCAAGAAATATAGCTCATGTCCTAGTTTTTAAGGATACATCGACTAAAATTGGTAGGAGTTAGCAGTTGTTTCGAAAAAAGATTTAATTAACAAGCAAGCTACCAGGTTTAAAAATCGAAATTTATGTAAGTTCTTACTGACCGTTCTGCAACTCTCTGCTAAGGAACGTGCTCATCGCTTGAAGTAAGATCGTAGTCCTTCTTCCAATTCCGTGAAATGTCCTCGGTTGTTTTGACTTCAAGACTCTGGTCACCCTACATATAAGTTGTATGGACACCGCAAGTCCTTCATTAACTAATGAAGTGGCTAGGTTGTAAAGGATAATGCAGAAACAAGAATGATGTTTATAAAACATGATTTGAACTAAAGTGAAAGGAATGTTGTAGTAAGCCCTGCTGAAAGGGTACTGAAGTCAAAATGTTTAGCTAGAAGTAAGGAACATTGACAGGCTGGAACAATGCTTAGCCTGTGTATTTTATGGTACACAATAGCTAGGAAGGGTACCTGTATGCCCATGATAATAGCACATCACACTTTTTGTGGTTAGCAAACCTTGAAGAAAATATAGCTCAACAGGATTTAGTTTATTACGATAAGTATCTGCCGGAGGAGCCGGTTCGAATTTGACAGACTATATAACTGATAGATATTAGATTTCTTGCCACGAACGTAAAAGGAATGGACACCGAAGATAAAAATGATGGTGGAAATTAATAGAAATGCTTGCAGACCAGCACAACAGTAATGGTCCATGAGTAAATAATATGCACAGATGTAAGGATTAAGAGTATCCATGCTATCATAATTTTTTGAGTAACTGATAAATGTTTCCCCAGCTACTTGGGGTTGGGAGAGAAATTGAATTGCGTAAACGTCTTCCCCTGCCAGTTCTCTAAAAATTGTTTTATACTTATTACTAGATTGAAAATATCATACAGTCTTCGGAAGAGAGGGGTCGGACGCAACGTACAGCCTGGCTGCAGATCATGGGACACCTATGACCACGACCAAGGTGGAGCCGCAGAGCAAAGAGATGCTGAACGAGGCACCATTCCCAACAAGGAAAATGAAAGAAAGAAGGGCTGTCCAGAAGCCCCCAACCTGTTGATCCACCTGTGCCGGAAGTCCCAGCCCATTGAGCCTAATTGGTGGGCTCACTTGAGTGAAATTTCTGCCCCCCCCTGGTCCATTTCAGATCTGACCCCACTCCACCCTCTCTTCCCTTGACCTCCCCAAACACCCCCTCACCCCTTTTCATATGGGGTTTTTGTAATTGACTTGATGAAGAAACACAGCATAAAGATAGAACAGGGTTAGTAGGGATGGACTTCACGGATCAAGAATAGGGTGCGGGTACCCTGTCTAAGGTACCTATGATAGATTAGTTAGGGAACAGGGCAAAAAGGACTGTGGTCCGAGAGCAAAGAACGACCTCTCCCTGCAACGTGGAATCTGGATCAGAGCCGGACCCTTGGCTACACCGCCGGTGCTCAACAGCGCCAACAAAAGAAGAGAACAATGGGAGCCTACCAGTGATGGCTCGCTGTAAAAGACACTGGAAAGAAGAGCCTTAGAACATTATCACTCCCTGACCACCACTTATATTAGGTTGAATTTCTCTCCCAATCACTTCGTATTGATTATGCCCCAATTGGGAAAAAAAAAAGATTTTCCTTTGAAACCTTACATTGGTCGCTTTTACTGTGTATGAATAAGTAACAAAGAAATATAGAAGAAAGAGTTAACTGTGTATAATGATAATTGTAGAACACCAGTTGTCCTCATGAATATGCTTTCTAGTTTGGATCCCCATGGACTGTAGACCTCAAATAATGCACTTAATGGTCCTTATCCTACCAGAACAACTTGTATGATACATTTTTTTTATTAGAATGCATTTACTGCATCATCTAAGAATTATGCTCATCTCCAGGTCTAAACGTATGGTACGACAAATGTCATTTTGTATGCACTGTCTCTCCGCTTGTTATATTGACTGCATAGGTTATTGACGAAACTGTTTGTATTGACAGCAGAATTGTTTTTCATCTGCCTGTAAAACATATAGGCCACCAAAGACTGCAATGGACAGCCCAACTGCATACTTAGCTTTTGTGTATAATAATGTCAACTTGTACATCATCACAACAGATATGAACAGAAATGAACTAACTTATGATAAAAACTGGGGACTGTGGAAATCGATAAACTTTAGGTATACATAAGCGGCATTCATTTATGTTCACCACAGCCACTGTTAAGAGCAAAGTGAAGATCGTGAAACATTGCCGGCGCCATTTTGCGTAGCAAGGGCCTCTGCGTGTGCGTAAGCAGCAACCATTTTAGATATCGCAGCCCTTTTGTATTCTAATGGTCACCTTTTTCTCACCCTGCCCTCACTAGCACACATATGACCCTCTGACCAAACCTGGTAAGTGTGCTGAGGCCATAACTAACAGGCATGACTTTGATGGTATCTTCAAAGAGACATTCTATTGCCACAACAACCCTTAGCGCCCTTTGTCTAAACCACCACCTCTTACTGTCCTCGTTAACTAATGAACTTATGAACTTTTGCATTCTTCTCCCCTCCCCACACTTGTGTACTAACCAAGGATTTCAGATACTAAGATGACCCTTGCAGACATGGTTTATTGCACCACAAACAGCAAGACTTGTTTTCACCAACAATGGGACCTGTTTTATCAACGGAACAGACTCTTAGATCTGGCCGGTCTCGCCATGTTTTAGACCCTGAAGCAAGGCCCTGTTATACCATAATATTGTCTGTTTGACCCGGGTGGGAGGAGAATAACAGTGGGGCTTGTATGACAACACGCTCGGAGCGGGGACTCAAATGTTATATAAACATGTTGATATAACAAAGGTGGGCTGACATGACAACAAAGCATTGTGTAAAATCTGTATAAAAGGAAGAGCCAAAATGAGATGCAGCTAGAGCACCTCCCAAAGACATTCTGCGTGTCCGAGTTGTCGTGTTCTCCTCTGGAGTAATAAACCTGTTCTTGCCTTCCAGTTTCCAGCACCTGCCTCTTTATTTTGGTAACTATTATTAAAGTGAATTAGATGCGTTTTGCGCCGGGTAGCTTTGGTATTTACAAGAGAAACGCTGTTTTTCTACACTAAGGTGCATCAAGTGTGACCCAATCAAGCTCCACATAGACAAGTCAGTCGTCCCGGTCGCTTTTCGGCACAGGAGAATCCCGTTCCACCTGCGGTCACTGGTGGAGAAGAAGAGCTAGAAGCCTTAGAAGAGCAGGGAGTCATCGAGAAAGTATCGGGCCCACCCCCTGGGTATCCCCGATGGTCTTCGCCGAAAAGCCGCAGCAGCCTGGAGCCATACGCCTCTGCATTGATATGAGACTCCCAAACAAAGCTATTCACAGAGAGCGCCACATAACGCCGACAATGGACGACATCATCGCGGATGTTAATGGATCCAAGTGGTTCTCAAAAATCTACTTGAATGCCGGGTACCACCAACTGCTCCTGCCTACTCAACTGCTCACCACGTTCAGCACCCACCTCAGGGTGAGGAGATACAAGCGCCTGAATTTCGGGATATCCTCAGCAGCTGAGGTATTCCAGAACACCATACGAGAGCTACTGTCGGGTCTACCCGGGGTGTTGAACGTGAGCGACGACATTCTCATCCACTCAGCGACGGCCGCTGATCACCAAAAGCACCTTCGCAACACACTGAAACGCCTCAGCGAGTATGGAGCAACCCTACATAAAGACAAGTGCCAATTTTTCCAGCCATCACTCAAATTCTTCGGCTATGTGTTTAACCAAGAAAGCATCCAAGTAGACCCAAGGAAGTCGCAGGCAATCAAGGATGCCCCCGCACCGACGACACTAACTGAAGTACGGAGCTTCCTGGGGATGGCCACGTACTGCGGAAGGTTTATACCAGGTCTGGCCACCCGAGCAGAGCCATAGCGGGCCCTTACGAAAGCGGATGCAACTTGGCACTGGGGCGCGAAGGAAGAAGAGGCCTTTCAAGGAATAAAAGATGCCCTCCTAGGAGAAGCTACGCTGGCCTACTTTGACCCCGCAAAGCGGACGGAAGTACTGGTTGACGCAAGTCCTGTAGGGCTCGGAGCGGTATTGGCTCAGAAATACGAACCGGGGTGGTGGGCCGCCTTAGCGTTCGCCAGCAAGTCCCTCACCTCCACGGAAACAAGGTGCGCTCAGATCGAGCGCGAGGCCCTCGCCATCAAGTGGGCCTGCTACCACTTCCATCTGTACCTCAAGGGACAACCATTCACCATGGTCACCGACCATCAGCCACTCGTTCCTCTTTTTAAAGGGACGGCACCTCACCTACCTCCGCGCATTGAGCGCTGGGCGGTCCAGCTGCAACCAAATGAAATGGAGGTAGTATATCGCCCAGGATCCAAGAACCCGGCTGACTTCCTCTCGAGACACCCCGTTCAGCATGAAAAGCAAGAAGACACTGACGATGTCGAACAATATGCCCAGATGATATCTCTTGCAGCATGTCTGCAGAGCATGTCCCTAGACGACGTGAGAGAAGCTGCCGCGGCTGACGCAGTCTACACCCGGACATTACAGGCGGTGCAAGAAGGGTCGTGGACAAATTACCTTCGTCAGGCCAACTCGTGGACCCCAGAAGATCGTGACACCCTAACGAAGATGTGGCGGGTCAGTCATGAACTCAGCGCCACCGGCGGCGGCATCCTGCTGAGAGGGTCCAGATTAGTAATCCGGCGGAGTCTCCAACATCGGGCAGTCCAATTAGCCCATGGAGGACACCAAGGGGTAACCAAAATGAAAGCGCGAATGCGAGAGAAAGTCTGGTTCCCAGAATTAGAAGATATGGTGGAGGAGTATGCCCAACGCTGTTCATTGTGCCAGATAACAAGTGGCCCTCAGAAACCCGACCCAGTCATCACCGAGGAGGCTTGCACTGTCCCGTGGTCCAAAGTGAGCATAGACTTCGGGAGCTTCCCGGGAGGAAAACACATGCTGGTGGTCATAGACGCATACTCAAAGTACCCCATAGTCGAACCCGTTGTGTCCACGGCTTTCAACCACGTCGGGCCCGTGTTGGAAAAGATCTTCGCTATGTTTGGATTTCCCCAAGAAGTAAGCAGTGACAATGGTCCGCCATTCCAAGGGTCTGAATTTGCCACCTTCCTCAAGCAGTGAGGCATATTTCACTGTTGGATCACGCCTCAGTGGCCCCAGGCCAACGGGGACGTTGAACGTTTCATGCGCACGTTGAACAAGACGTTCCGCATAGCGGTCGTGGAACAAGTAGACCTGGAACAGAGACTCCACGAATTTTTGAGAGAATACTGGAGCACACCTCACTGTACGACCCAGCGGAGTCCGTGGGCCCTCATGCTCCATGGACTCCGCCGTGATCTCCTCCCTACCTGTCCAGGGTGGTCGTCACCTCGATTGGAGATCGAAGAAGTGCAAGAGAGGAGAACAAGACACAACCATGACGCAAGAATCCGCCGACGTGCCACACCAAGAACGATCAGCCCGGGGGCGACAGTCATCCTGCGAAACCGACGTCAGGGAGGAAAGTTCCGGACAAACTACGAACCAGAACCAGGCACCTGGAAGGTTACTGATAGCCACGGCACCATGGTAACCGCGCGCAGAGGAGAAGAAGAGGTATCCAGAAACATCTAATGGTTCAAGGAGGTTCCGTCAGAACATCCCCAGGAGACCTCAAGTGACCAAGCGAGTCCCATGGCCGCACCCGAAGGCTGGGAGGAAGAATCGGGAAGTGACAGAGTCGGTGAGACCCCAGAAGTAAGCCCCTCACCTCAGCATGGAGCTCGCTCTGAGGACCCATGGCCTGGACAGCATGGGCGGGCACACCGGCACCCAGAGATACAGTCTGAGGCAGAACCCCCACCCGAGCCAGCGTCTGAGGGACTATGCCTGCTGAAGGTGTCCGGATATCGCCGGCTGAGGTTCACGCAAGTACTGAAATTATGCTTTGGACTTAGTGACATGTTTAAGAAATTTGTGTGTGTGTTTAGAAAGATTCAACAAAAGAACTGAGTTGGATAGGGATGTAACAGTTGGCGGTCTAGTGGCCAACACTCGTGCACCCACCACATCCGCAGGCCAGGCCTGGCCTGCCGGGTTAGAATAAAAGGAGGGCGGCCGCTCGAGGTCGTTACTTCCGACCTGTTATCTGGTGTGTGGTCTCTGTCTTCCCTTTGCGCGCTCCTGTCCCCGCGCAACAGTTATCGATCCCCCTGTTGTCCTACAAAGGCTCCAGGGTCACATACGACAAGGAGTACATGTCCTGATTAGGCAAAAGTTGTGTGTTTCGACAGAAAAAAAGTGTTTCTCCTCCACTCAGCTGTGATTATTTTGTTTATCCAGCTGCCTGAGCCTGTATCAGTGTGACTGCCTTCAGGGGCACCAAAGTGGAATGTACCTACATGCAGTGTGCACTGTTCATGGAGAAAAAATTCTCAATATCTAAACAATAATCATACAAGTTAGTTAAAACAGACTAGTCTTGTGTGAATTCAAATTCTTTTTAAGTAGTGAACATGTATCACAATACAGTTGTGTTCGCCACAATCATGTTACTCTTTACAATGGAACTATACAGGTATCTCTATACATTCAAAATCATGACAGGATACTATCAACATAAGAATTTGTACTGTACATTCTCTACAAAATGATGAGTGTCATATAACATCTTCTATTTTGTGTGCTCATCAACTCGAATCTGGTGAAGCGCCGCCCAATGCATTTCGGGAACCGAAATTCCCTTCATCAGGGGCAAATGCCTAAAAGATACAGAAAAATGGGGTAACCATCTGACATATACATGACGTATACATGGTAGATAGACACGGGGGGAATTGATGCTATGTAGCATACCTGATAACCTACTATCTTAAGCATTATGGGGATGACAGTCTTGTCCATTACAAACTACAAAACATCTACTAAGACCTATCTGTCCTATGAACTGATACCGATTGGTACAAAAACTCGAGTGGACTGTGTTATTCTGACGATAAATACTTTCAACAGCAGCCCATAATGTGCATTTTTCGAGTTTTCCAGCCAGTAAAACATAACTGTTCTTTGATCAATACCTGCATACGTACACTCCGACAGCAATCTTCGGGGTTTCAGCTCTCAAATCTACTGCGGACGTCAGAGGGTGCTATGTAAGAAGAACAGATTGTCAATGAATTACTACTATCAGCTCCTAGAGGTATATAATCCTCTATTTATTTGCATCAACAGTTGTGTAAATTCCACAACTCATAGAATACACCTAAATACTGCCTGGCACCATTAGTACAATATATGATTCCCTTCAATAAAGACGAAAGCAATGTACCCTGTTGTATACTAATATGGCAAGCATCATACATAGACTTCGTCATTATGGCAACAGACGTCTCTTAATGCTATCTGTTAGCATGGACAAATCATGAAAAGTGCAGTCTGTCACTAACCTGTAACAGTCGGAAAACCTCAATATGTAAGCCTGATCTGTGTGTTGATTGCCAATAGTTGTTTCTGCGTGAAATAAACACATAAATTAACTCAACTTAGCCTTACATGCCTACAGGCATAAAGTGCTTTCTCGCTGACGGGCACAAAACATGTTCGCATACCTCCTGAAGTAAATATGTCAATGAAATCGTCTCTCGCTGTTGATGTAGTTGCTTGGGGAACAGCTTCTAATGGCTAAAAATACCATAAATGCCACTATGAATAAAATATTATTCACACCCCATGTGGTCGTCACCTCGATTGGAGATCGAAGAAGTACAAGAGAGGAAAACAAGACACAACCATGACGCAAGCATCTGCCGATGTGCCACACCAAGAACGATCAGCCCGGGGGCGACAGTCATCCTGCGAAACCGACGTCAGGGAGGAAAGTTCCGGACAAACTACGAACCAGGCACCTGGAAGGTCACTGATAGCCACGGCACCATGGTAACCGCGCGCAGAGGAGAAGAAGAGGTATCCAGAAATATCTAATGGTTCAAGGAGGTTCCGTCAGAACATCCCCAGGAGACCTCAAGTGACCAAGCGAGTCCCATGGCCGCTGCTGCGCCCGAAGGCTGGGAGGAAGAATCGGAAAGTGACAGAGTCGGTGAGAACCCAGGAGTAAGCCCCTCACCTCGGCACGGAGCTCGCTCCGAGGTCCCATGGCCTGGACAGCATGGGCGGGTGCACCGGCACCCAGAGATACAGCCTGAGGCCGAACCCCCACCCGAGCCAGCGTCTGAGGGACTATGCCTGCTGAAGGTGTCCGGATATCGCCGGCTGAGGTTCACGCAAGTACTGAAATTATGCTTTGGACTTAGTGACATCTTTAAGAAATTTGTGTGTGTGTTTAGAAAGATTCAACAAAAGAACTGAGTTGGATAGGGATGTAACAGTTGGCGGTCTAGTGGCCAACACTCGTGCACCCACCACATCCGCAGGCCAGGCGTGGCCTGCCGGGTTAGAATAAAAGGAGGGCGGGCACTCGAGGTCGTCACTTCCGACCTGTTATCTGGTGTGTGGTCTCTGTGTTCCCTTTGCGCGCTCCTGTCCCCGCGCAACAGTTATCGACCCCCCTGTTGTCCTACAAAGGCTCCAGGGTCACATACGACAAGGAGTACATGTTCTGATTAGGCAAAAGTTGTGTGCTTCGACAGAAAAAAAGTGTTTCTCCTCCACTCAGCTGTGATTATTTTGTATTATCCAGCTGCCTGAGCCTGTATCAGTGTGACTGCCTTCAGGGGCACAAACATGACATTGTAATGCTATAAAATTGTCTTATATATAATGAGATAACATACATTTTTGTTTTCTGTCAGCAGCACAGGTGAGAGGAGGGCAGTCATGCGGAATGTATTGCAGCCCCAGCACACTTTACTATTAACTTTAGACTCCTAAGTGCTGTTTTTAATTTCAATAATTTTTATTGTTTTAAGGTTACCTACATCAACAAGGCAGGCATTCCTACTCATGTAACAAGCAGTGGCGGCTCCTCCACTAAGGTGGAAGAGCGCGCCGCACTGCTTTTCAACAGTGTAAGGAAAAATAAAATGATAACAACTGAAAATTAGTATCATTTAATTTTTATTCCTGTTGCGGGTAGGGCAACTTTGCCAGGTGGGGCGGGGCTGCTCTGTTGATGGAGCAGGGGAGGAGTTTTTTTTAGTTTTTTTTAGGACTTGTACCATGGAGGAGGGGGTGGTGGTAGGTGGGGGCAAGGGGGGTAAGTCAGTAAATCATGTGTGCAACTTGTTGATTACTGTGCAGTTTTAAGTGCATGGGCAAACGGGAGAGAATCGAATTACAGCAAAGCGTGGTGTAGGCTTGTAATCAGGGTCGGTGGCGGGAGAGTGGAAAGGTTGATGCCATTGGTCAGGGTAGGGGTGCCTGCACCCTGTTCTGGGGTGATAGGCGACAGGAAGCGGGGCTCAGCGTGGGCACCAAAACATCCCCTCTCTTCTTGTTTCTGGACCCAGCAGGGGTGCATTTAGGCTTGCAAGAGTGTTTTAGAGTCTCATGGGCACGCCAATTCAAAAGTAGAGAGTTATGATTGGCCCTGGGATCTTTATTTCCTTAGGACCATACCGCTCCTGCAGAAGTCAAAGTCCCGCACGCTCTCTGATTGGCTGCCAGCAACATGAGAAAAATGTAGCTGCCAGACATTACAGGACTTGAAGACTTAGCATAGCAAACAAATACTCTCAGACACTTTAAACATTCTTATTTGAAAGTGGAATACTCTGCTAAAATAGTTTCCATTGATTTAAGACTGAAAAGGAATGATTACGAGTAAACTAAAGAGTGGCAATAATACAGCTAAATTTCAATTTTTGTGCTGCCAAATTCCAATTTTTGTGCTGCATAATTTGAAAATATATGCTGCAATATCCTGGGGGGTCTGGCTAATCGATCAATACATGGTATCATGGTAGTCAATGGCAATATGTACAAATTGGAACTTTTTGCCGATGACATACTATGCATCTTAACCCCTTGGCTGCTGGGGTCATTCCCCTGCCGTGCTGGGGGAGGGGGGTGTGCACAGCGCCCCGGTGCTCATGACGAGCTCAGATTATTACAAGCCCTGCTTGCTGCAGGTTGGTCCACTAGACAAAAACAAACACCCTCAGTCCTAATTTCGTTGCGCGCACTGCATCCCCAAATGCAATGCGCGCAACAAAATTTGTTTGATTTATTTAAATGTTTACTTACCTGCAAACCTCCATTATCCATACATTACTATCCCCCACCCTGCCCCTCCCCCTCCCCACGTCACCGCCCCGGCAGGTACTCCCCTACTGACCGTGGCTGGGCAAGAAGGCTTTATTAGCTGCAATGTTGCATAGCAACAATGAACTAAGGGCCAGTCATCCGTATGCACAAATGCTAATCACAGGGGACTTCAATCTAAACCTTTTTCAAAGGAACTTAAATGATTAACATACCCATGGACTTCCTCTGGAACATTCCACAATGGGAAATGTCCCCCTGCTTAGATGCAGAGACAAACTGGGAGAGCAAATTATTTCTTGGCAGCAGGCTTGAGAGTGTCAAATGATTGTTTGGGAGATATAGCTCCTGCACGGATATATTTCTCGGAAAACTCAAGTTCCACAATTGAATATACATAGGTCAATTCAACTATCGAACCCTGCCTTGAAAGTATCCATCATCTACAAATTTTAAATCTCGCTAGTTCCCTAACCCTCCAGCAGAAGGCCAGCATCCTGTTTGAAGACGCCTATACAGAAAATCTATAGAGGTTAAAATGGAAGGAGGATTTGGTACCCTGATAACAAGGTCTTTACGCACATCTCTGTGCAGAGCACAGGTTCGATGAGGGGAACTCAACTACTTCTTGGAACAACCCAACAAAGTATATTTTAATGGCATGCCCTCACCCAACGGATGCTAAGGATCATCGCAGTACGACAGCTCACAGTGTAGGTCTCCCGCAGAAGAAGAGAAACTGACAAAGCAAATGAGACCTCGTAACTGGGCATCTTGAAATGATCAGGAAGTTCTGGGTAAAATTACTGTGAGCTTGCAAAAATCTGAACTCCCAGCAATTTTGGAAAATTCTGAACTGGCAGGAGCAGAAATACAATTGAATTCACTGGGGATTCACACCTTTAAGCTCCTGCATGGCTCCATTTCGAATTTTGAGGGTTCCACCATGCTTTGGCTTAAGAACACGCTCAAAGGGGTTACCTCTGGTATGTCGGATGATATCATCTGCTACAAATTGCAGGATTGTTCAGCAAGCCTCCCAAGAATGCCTCTAAGTTTAGAAGCAACGCTTCTCTCAAATGCAAAGGGAACAGAAGTCCCAAAGACTGAGGTTGTTTCTTCCAGTCATGCTAAGACAGCCAATTAACGAAGAACTTGTGAGGTGGGACGGAGCCAGCCGCCATGCCGTAGGCTGCTTGGAGCTTGAGCTCTTTGCCGAACCATGCGTTCCCGGCCTCCCTCGGCCACCACTCCTGCCTGCTGAGACAGCTTGTGACCCCCCAGGGAGCTGCAAACACAGAAATCCCAGTAGTTGAGAGGCGTTACTGGAGCAGAGCCGCTAGCCCCACGCCAAGGAGGAGACGGTCGGCCCATTCGTGTGAACAAGATGGCAGCCCAATAGCCAGCTCTGGGCTGCAGAGCTCGCCGAAGCAGCGCTATGGGCGGGCGCGGTCCGGTTCGTACTCCTGACCACTGCGCTCCTGGCTGAAACTGGATGCTGGCAATATGGGACCCCCTAGTGAGGCTCCCTCACATTATTAAGAGGGGAGGCCCCAGGGAAGCCAGGCACTGATTGGCCAGCTCCTCTTGCTACGGAGAGCAGCATCCTCTGCCATAAAGCTCAGCATTGGCTTTGGGGGGAGGCAGATAGGGTGAGACCTCTCCGCTTTTCGGGACCCAAGATGCTTCACAAGACTTGCGACGCTGCTGCCACCCTCGTCTTTAATTACACTTATGGGAGGGCCCATGACTGAAAAAGCTGCTTTGCCATATTTGTGAGGCCGGGCCTGAGGACCATGGAGATGGGCAGCCTCTGAGTTGGTAGATGTGTGGAAATGTACTTTTCAGGGGTACACTGGTGCAGGGTCACCCTTTTGTCCACAGGTTCAAAAACCAACAAAGTAGAGATCAGCACTGAAGTAAGAATAAATAACAAGTTTATTAATCTCTCATGAGTGGGACCACGTCCACACAGCACTCTCAAGTGCTGCAAGGAGGTAGTTCACTGGCTTCACAAACCAGTGCCCCTTTTATATCATTTTGTTGCAGTGTAAGCATGTAAACAGAAATAGGAAGAACACGTTTTAGAAATAGTTATCAGCAAACATAGGCAGATGAATAACTACATGGTCAGCAGAGCGGGAGGGGGAGCAGAAATACTTATGGCAGCAGTAGATGATTCACACATCACAAAAGAAGCCCCGGGTTCGTAGGGAGGTCTAGCATGTGACTCAGGATATGTAAGTGTGTAAACTGGGGATTCCTTTTTTAAGGACAGTTCCCCTCACACACCAGTGGTGTCATGCTTCTTCATGGGGGTACCTCCTCACGTGAAAACCTAGTCCTCACGTGGGCTACAACCCCCTCGCTGCGAGGGAAGAGCTCAGGGATGTTTTTCAAATGGAAGGTGGGTATACTAAAACCCCATGAAGGCTCGGTGTGTACTGAAAAACGTGCAGTGTCATATTGTGAGTGAGTAAAAGTGATTAAAACTGGCTACGGGGTCAGCTATAACGCAACTATTTAATTCAGCTGCCCAGTGTCAGGATTAAAACCAGAATATCGCTTGTAGTACAGGTGCCAGGAGTCAAGGCCCCTGTGCTCTTACAAGACCAACATGTTTCAGCATGATGGACCTTGATTAGTGTCACCGCTTTCTTCAGGGTTGGTGATGTAGCTACTGCATAAAAAAGTAAAAAATGAGTGTAATAACGTTGATAGAAAAGAAGTAAAACAATACTGAACCAGGGTAGTTTTCACTGTTCAGTATGTTCGACGTATACCTTAAAATGTAGACAAATGGAGACATGTCACAAAGGTATGCACATATCCATATCATGAGTACACAATTGTATCCTCCATGCATTAGAACAATCTCATCACAATTCTATATTAGAGAAATGTGTCGCACCCTGTGAGGTATACAGAGTTCACCACATCTGTCACGGCCACTTGGCCTAATGGTACAGGCGCTACAACCTGTAGAAAGAGATTCTCAGCATTTTGAAAAAAACAAAAAAGCACAAGGGAGCAAGGTAAGGGCAAGAAAAAATAGAAAGTGCGAGAGTCGCCATCGGCAGAGCAGATGCACAATTGAGCTAATTATGACACAAATGACTTATGGCCACAAACTGAAAACCAAAAACCAAAACCAGGATCGAGTGAGACAGGCACGTTAGATATGGAAGCAAAGCACAGCACTCAGTGTCTCCTTCCCCTGCAACTGGCAGAATATTGGCAGGGTAGCAGCCAGGGGGTCAGACCTGATGATGGAACTGCGGAGGAAGGTGCTCACGGAGGGCGGAGCTCATTAGGGAAAGTGAGAGGAATGAAAGGGTTCCGGGGCCTTACCGGTAGCGGGTGTGCAACTGGCGTGTGACACACAACCGTGATCGGCCCGTGAGAGAGTTAATGGTGGGGGCATGGTGGCATGTTGACAAAAGAACTGGCACCTCCCAGATGATGACATGTCAATAGGCCTGGCCGGCCCGTGTGGGTGAAGTAAGCAGAGCTCCCAGGGGGGAGCAGTGTCAGAAGTCCTTGCCGGCCTGGGCATGGCAAGGGCGTCGGTTGGAAAAAGGGGCAGGCCCTGGAGCATGGCGCTCTGCTACCAGCCGGGTCGGGTAGCACAAGCTGCGGGCAGGGGCGCCTCTGAAAGCCGGAGGTGGTGTTGTCTAATACGGAGTGGGACAGATGGAGACAGCGAACACCCGCGTGGGTGCACGATAGGCACTTACCGCCAAGAGTGAGGTTCCCTGCAGGTTGGCACCGCTCGTCCAGTGGCAGGAAGGAGAGCGTTAGTCAATCGTTCACCCACTACAATTGTCATCACTGTATCATGACGACACTGAACCTTTTAACATGGACCATTCGGAGTTTGAATGACCACAGGAAGGCTAGACTTGTCCACATGTATTTGATTAGACACCATATAGATATCTGCTTTTTACAGGAGACTCACCTGAACTGCGCCCCATCTACCAGGCTACAGCATAGGAGCTGGGGTCACCTTTATTCTGCAGTCTATTCCAGTTACGTGCGGGGGATAGCCGTGCTTGTCAGGCAGGGTCTGGGTTGGAAATTATGCGAGTCCATGATTGATCCTGAAGGGAGACATGTTATACTACTAGGCATACTTGGGGGTGCACTGGTTACTTTAGCAGCAATATATGGCCCAAATACGGACAAACCAGATTTCTTTCAGGATATATGGGCGAAAAGCAATTCCACAGGTTGTGACACTGTGATCTGGGGAGGGGACTTTAACGCTGTGCTTGATGATGCACTAGACAGGAAGGGCATATCCCGTTCTCTACACCCTAACTCCACCGCCACACTTAATGCCATTATATCAGATGGCCATCTGATGGATGTCTTTAGAAGATCTAACCCTAGCACAATGGAAGGTACATGTAAATGAGACCACCACAGAGCGTGGTCCAGACTGGACTTCTGGCTGCTGTCCAGAAATGCTGTGACATGGATGCGAGAGGTATGCCACCTTCCTCGGACCATGCACCTTGCCTTTTACGCTTAGTCATGCCCAATACCCCCAACAGACTGTTCAGCTGGAGGCTCCCTCCAAACGCCTTGCTGGACAAGGCTTTCAAGGAGGAGATTTGTGGAGACATTGTCGAATACTTTAATCTAAACACAGGCTCGATCACTACCCAGTCCTCCCTTTTGGAAGCATTCAAAGTAGTCATCAGGTGTAAATGCATTGCGAGACAAGCTGGAAGGCAATAAGGACTACACTCGCCTCCCTCGAGGAGTGCATTAGAGACCTTGAGTCTCAATTTTATAATAGTGGATGCCCAGACTTGACTGCTCGACTAAAGGAATGCATGCAGGAGTTTGAGGAAGAGGCACATCGGGAGGTGAAGTTTATGGAAAAATATACACAGGCTAAATGATATGGGGAGGGGGACAGGCCAGGCAAAACACTTGTGAACATGCTTAGGGCACCGCTCAACGCCGCATATGTCACCGAGATCAGGAGGGGAGACCAGGCATTGATCAGAGACCTGCCAAAGATCCCAGATAGATTTACCCAATTTTATTCTGATCTCTACACGACTACACACCATACACAACCAGAGGGCTTGCAGCCATACCTTATTATTATTTATGCATTTGTACCGCGAGCAGATACTCTAAGGAGTGTCCCGGAGCGAGCCTGAAGCAAGGGTCTAAAATAGAAGCAAATAGGAGAATTAGAACAGATGAGTTTTCAGCTTTTTTTTTAAGATCAGAGGGTCTTTAACCCCTTCTGGCGTAGCCTCCTCGCACGCTCATGACGAGCCCAGCTCGTCACGTAACATGCGCTTTCGCAAAACCCAGCGTACGGGCGGAATTCCGCCCGCACGCATGCGGTTAACACCCCTCAAAGCCAATGAGCATTCCAAGCCTGCGCCGCCAGCCGTACAAAAGAGCTCCCGCCAAGCCTTTGGCGCTTAAAACGAGGAATCTGCGCCAAGAGTTGGGAAGCCAAACAAAGCTGTCTTGCCGGAGTGTATAAAGCCAGCCTATTCGGTAAATAGATGGGACCCAGCCATAAAGGGCTTTGTGAACAATGGACAAGATTTTAAATTTAATCCGAGCCTTGGCCGGAAGCCAATGCAGAGATCGCAGATGAGAGCGCACACAGCACCTGCTGGAAAGACCCAAAATGAGCCGGCAGCTTTGAATCACCTGCAATTTAACCAACAGGTAGCCCGGAATGCCAGCGTACAGTGCATTAGCGTAATCGAGGAGCGAGAGAATTAAAGCACGAACCACCGACTCCTTCACAGACTTAGGGAGGAGAGGAAGGAACTTCCTCAGAGACTTAAGGACACTAAAGCAGAAGCCCGCCAGTTTCTTAACCTGCGATGAGAAGATCAGGTTCTCACTGAACTAGACCCAAATTTTTACAGAATCACCGTTGAATCCCAAGAACTTCTATGGCTGGAAAGGGGACATAGGGACAACCTCGATAATCCGTGCACAGTAGCAGACGTAGCTCAAGTCATTTGCGGGCTACCGTCTGATAAAGTTCCTGTCTCGGACAGCCTGACCACTACATTCTATAAAACTTATGCTGAGGGGCTCTCCTCACACCTCATTGCAGTATAGGAAGAGGCACCAATCACTGGAATCCTCCCGCCCTCCATGCGTGAACCTATTATAATTACGCTGCTAAAGCGTGGGAAACCAAGCGATAAAATTGACTTATACAGACCTTGATCTCTTACTAACGTAGACGTTAAAATCTTTGCAAACTTATTGCCACTAGACTTCAACCTCTGCTACCGCTTATAGGACACCCCAACCAGTCTGGATTTATTCCTGACAGATCCATGGCACATAATATTCGCACCTTTTTCACTGTTCTTCATTATCTACACCCAGATACGAAAGCAGCCGCCATCTTTTTAGACGCAACAAAAATGTTTGACTCGCTCGAATGGGGATACCTATTCGCAACACTTGAAAGGATGGGCTTTAGCCCATTATTTTTGGGCCTCATACGACTATTATATACGGCACCGTCCGCCAGAATTTGTCTCAATGGCATGCTTTCCAGACCCTTTCATATCACTCGGGGTACGAGGCAAGACTGCCCTTAATCCCCCTCCTACTCTTTGCTATAGCTATGGAGCCACTGGCACCTCGGATAAGGCAACATCATGCTGCGAGAGGGTTGGGATTCAGTACAAGGGGATTTCTAATCTCATTATATGCGGACAACATTATGCTGTACATAATAAATCCCGAGACTAATGTGGCCCCACTGCTGCGCGTGCTTACAAAATTTGGTGGAATTTCTGGTATTTCCATGAATTGGGGTAAATCTACTATCTTTCCCCTCACTGATGCTACTACCCATTCTTGGTTGATTACCCTCTACAGTGGGCCAATGGCCCGCTAAAATACCTGGGCGTGTGGCTGAGTAGGGATGTGCAAGAGATCTGGGCCATGAATTTCGGGCCTGTCATTACATGGCTGGAAGAGAGAATTAATACCTGGGCTAAACACCCTCTCTCTCTAGCCGGGAGGATTGCGGTGGCCAAGATGGTGGTCCTACCGATACTTTTATACTTATTCGTTAATATCCTGATTTCACTAACTCAGGACTTTTGTTTAGCAAACTTCGGTTTTTACTAATAGCTATAGTAGGGCAGGCGGGCAAGCACGGATCTCCTGGGAACTCCTAACACTACCTCTCGCAGGGGGGAAAGGGTGCCCCATACTTTCAGTTGTACGCCTTCTGTGCACAGGCATAATTTCTACAATTGTGGGTGCACCCTATCCCTTTCCAGCCGCATGCTGCTGTGGAGATAGATGTGGCGGCGGCGGTCCCCCTCCAAGTGGCGATATGCCATGCTTACTAACGATCGTGTGATGGTGTTGATACGGTTGAGACCCTGAGATGGGCATGGGAAAGGTTTCGAGACAGAGCCAAACTATTGACACTATACGCCCCTTCCAACCCCAAGCGCATAATCCCACGCTCTCTTTGATGACAGAGGGCACCAACTGATCCCTGGCAAGAGATTTAGGTCTACACACGTTCGTGGATCATTATCCTTGAGACACTTTTAGAGATCCGCCGAAGACCTCTGATGGTAGACCTAGGTCATTTTCAGAGCTCTTCTTTTACAACAGGCTAAGGGCTACATTCAAGCAAATGCATAATACCTTCGCCACCCCCCACCCACATTGCAGGAGCTTTAAAATATCACCAAGCTGACCTCACCTCGCAGGCTCATCACACTACTCTACAGCACAATGCAAAATACTGCTCCCATAATCACGCCGAAAGCAATCCAGGGATGGAACTCAGACTTACCTGTTCCCCTTACGGACGACCAGTTGAATTTCTGCTTTGGGCAGCTGACTGCTCTATGGCCCAACTATAAATTATGCTTAATCCATTTCGAATTCCTCCACCAATTTTATAGAACGCCTGTTCAGTTACATAGAATGGGGGTCAGTGCTGATGATAGCTGCTGGAGATGTGGTTGCAGGCAGGCTAATTTTATACAATGGCTTGGCATTGTACTCGGCTGGAAATATTCTGGGCCAAGATATTCACCACAATTCATGATATTATTAGTACAACAGTCAACCCTGAACCCCACATTGGCCTATTGGGCTACGTGAGAGACACGGCGGCGGAACACAGAAGGTTGCATGCGATGCTTCTGCTCTTTGCCAAATGCAGAGTAGCCATACATTGGGACAGGTCCGTGGCTCCCACGGTGGAAGCTTGATTGCGGGATGTCACCTTAGGTCAGACACAATTAACTACCTTCTGGGAGCTAATGCCATCTGCATCTAGGTCGAAAGACATTTGGGAGCCATTCTTGACTTGAGCCCGCTTACAGCAGGGGGGGCGAGGGAGACACAAACCGATCCAAACTAATCTTCCGGGAACAGGGTAACATATCATTGGTGTATTGCTTAGGGGTGGTATAGGCACACCTAGTGGTATATCAACTAAGTGGTCTGTTCTTCCTTTGGATCATCATGAGGATGTGGGCACCTGGCCCCCCTCTACAGAGTGGATGGGGAGATACATTGTAATATTTGTAACATTATTACTGTTGTGGTTTAATTGTATGGATCTGTACCAGATGTTACCTGTGTTTTATCCATGATGCTCTGCATATCTGCACGATTTACGCAAACCACATGTGCTGCTACTATATAAAACTGGCTGTGACTACTGCTTTGTGTATGTTGTTGGTTGTGTTTGAAAAATCAATGACATTTAAAAAAAAAAAAGAACGTTCAGAAACATCTTGCCTTTACTGCTACCATACAGATATCAGAAATTCCCTTCCTTGATTTAACCATCAGACATGAGGAGGGCAAACTATATACTAGCCTTCATAGAAAGCTAACTGATCGTAATATCCTTCTTTTCTATTCAAGTAACAATCCCAGAGCATTACGTGATGGTATACTCTTTGGTCAATTCCTGTGACTACGCAGAAACTGTTCCAGAAAGGAAGACTATATGCGAGAAGCCCAAGTCCTGAAAACAAAATTGACCAGTAGTGGCTACCCGAAGAAATTTGTGAAAAACACCATGAAACGTGCGTGGTTTTGACCCAGGGAAGAATTGTGACCACCTAAGAAAAGACTGACCCCACACCACGATCGAATGGAACCATCTCTTTGTACCGCACAGGACAAATTCACGTCCACCTCATCATGGGGAGTATGTTTTTGAAGCGAGAATAATCTATCTGAAACAGTTTGGGAAAACATCTCTTTTGACCAAGTGCTTTTTTCTCTCCCACCAATAGTGCCTGGCTGGGCCCCGCTGTGGGTATCCCTTTTCCTTGATTCTCTTAACCCTGTCTTGAGCCACATTACTTCCCTGGTGTTTCCACCGATCACATTAGTAGTCCAGTAGCATTATCCAGGTATTTTTTCAAACAAGCGCCAACTGAGCCATGTATAATTTCCTCTTTTTTTCTGTTTTGGCAGTTCAAGTAATTTTTTTCTTATCACTTTATTTCAGGTGTTCCATATCATATAGCCCTCATGAGACCCCCCTCCCCCACCCCCCATTGCCCTCGGGGTCAAAACGTCGTCGACACTCTACAAACGAACAACCATTGCAGCCCTTTAGCACTGTACTAGAAGACTGACTTTCTATTTAAACATATTGTGTTGTGGTCGTTTGTTATACATAGAAACCTTTTATACCACTTAATAACACTTTCCCTTTTTTCTAAGGCCCTATTTCACTTGGAACACAGCGCACTTGTTTGTTTGCAATTTTTGTTGTAAAATATCACCAACCCAGTAAAAGTGTTTTTTGAAAACTTTACCCAATGTGTGAGTCTGTGTCTTTTTCGGACATTCACTTCCCACACAAATATATGCCATTGGGCGTTTTATTTATCAGGCATCTAATATATAGGCCACAGGAACCACTGTTCCCTGTTATATGATTGATACTCGGGTTCCCTGTGAGAAGGGTAACCCTTGTTTCGGATACATCCAATATGGATCCAGCCTCATGCAAGGCAGTTTGGCCTTACTCCTTCAATCCATGCTACCATATCTCTGCACTGTGGGTAGACTTTAATTGTGTTGTGGACATCTATATGGACAGATCCCACCATCTGTTACGACAGGCGCCTGCATCTAGACTGGCGGAGGATATTTTTGCTTGGGCACGACACTGTGGCCTGGTGGATTGCTGGAGGATGATGAACCCCGGCGTTCAGGTGTGTACATACCATTTGGGCTTGCATGACATAGAGATCAGATTGGACAGGGTATTGGGATGTACTGCGGCGTGCAAAACGGTGGTGGGTGCTGAATATTTTCTGCAGATGTACTTTGATCATTGCCCTCTACTGAGCACATTTTGGTGGTCTTCTCATAGGGCCTGCATCCTAACCTGGTGGTTGGATCCGCCCTGGCTTGAGGAACAAGCATCCAAACCCTCCTCCATGTCAAGATCACGACTTTTTGGCTTGACAACAAGGGCTCGGCTTTCACAGAAGGGATAGAGTGGAAGACTTTTAAAATAGTGGTGCGTGGCTACTGTATTGCCAATAAGGTGGGAGTGTGTACTCAGCTGCATTCAGATATACGCGGGCAAGAGTCAGTTCTCGAGGGGCTGCCCCTGGAGCTGGGCGAATCACCCGTGGTCAGGAAACAGCTGATTGCCCGAGAAAAACTGTTCACACGGTGGACCGCCTGTGCCAACATGATTACAGAGCACACATTGCATGCGCCCACGCAGAGAAGGACAAATCAGGGAGAATGGTGGCCTGGCTCCTCCGGGAGGGGACAGAGTGCAGGGCATGCCATCCTTCAGGTTCAGGACGCTGAAGACCAGCTCATGTTTGCGCAGGAGGGCATTAATATGGTTTTCTGTGTTACTACAAGGCGCTGTATGCGACGGGGCGAGATCAATGAGGCAGAGGTATTGAACTACCTAGCAGACCTCTCCCAACTGACAGCTAGAATAAGAACTGGAACAACAATTACCGAGGTGTGTGCTTTTGATCGAGGCACTCCACAGAGCTGCCCTTTATCCCCCCTGTTATTTGCATTGGCTTTAGAACCCTTTGCTTTAACAATATGGCAAGGTGGCCACTATTAAGGGCTGCAGGTGTCGAGAGACCACCAATAGATTTTGCTAAGTGCGGATGACATGCTCCTGTATATATGCATGGTTACACCTACGGACTTGAAGGGAGCAGTATGAGCTCTGTCCAGCTTTGGGCGACTGTCTGGACTAGCAGCTAATCGGCAAAAGTCATGCGCTTTCCCCTTGCATGCTAACACAGAGGAGGAACGCATGCCCACTATCAAACCAGCTTTGTGATGGGAACATGCATCCATCCGCTACTTAGGAGTAGACGTGTATAGTATCCCGGAGTTACTATCTGACGGCAACTTTATGTGAGCCATGTCGGCTGCACAGTGCTTGGTCTCTTTCTAGGGTACCTGGCTAATATACCTGGCTAATGGGCAGAGAGCCATCTTCAAGTTAGTCCTACTGTCTCGACGACTATCTTTTCGCAGCTTCTGATTACAGTCCCTCAAGCCTACTTTCAGGACCTGGATAGTGTGCTTGTTATAGTTTACTGGGAGACTTCCAAATGTAGGGTAGCACTGAGGAAACTAGAGGCCAGATGTAGGTAATTCTATTTTACCGATTCATAAATACCGAATTTTACCGATTCGGTATTTATGAATCGGTAAAATAGAAGGAGGGAGATTTAGGTAAAATCGGTAATTGAATTACCGAATCTGTAAAAATCTGTATTTACCGAATCGGTAAATACCGATTCGGTATTGCCCATTGATTCCTATGGGCCTTGAAGCCCATAGGAATCAATAGGCAATACCGAATCGGTATTCACCGATTCGGTAAATACCAAATCCAGCAAGGGTGCAGGGGGTGTCACTTTGACACCCTCTAGCACCCCGAATACAGGCATGTGTGCCATGTGGCACACAGACATGCCCTAAGGGCATATCTGTCTGTCACATGGCATAGGTGTGCATGCACACATGTGCATGCACACCTGGATTCGGTATTTTACCACCCAATTGGATTGGGTGGTAAAATACCGAATCTGAAAGGCCTTTGGGACTCAGAAGATTCCCACCTACATCTGGAAGTTACCAAATCGGTAAAAATACCGATTCGGTAAATTTACCGAATCGGTAAAATTGGCCCCCTACATGCCAATTCCTAAATACCGGTCGGTAACGGCCGAAATCGGCCGTTACCGACCGGTATTTGGGCTTCTACATCTGGCCCTAGGACTACCAGCAGACGAGGGAGGCATGGCAGCCCTGGATTTCAAGCTATTTTATCTAGCCGTCCAGTGTACACTGCTCTGGGAGGTGGTGGTTGTTGGGGAGCAGGGGACACCCTCCTGATCTCTCCCAACTTGCATTCTGCTGCACCCCACTCCTGCCCTGGTGGTTGGGGATGCGAATATCCTGATCTGTACAGCGCAATATGCGTAGGCAAGGCCCTGCAGAGAACTTGCAACAGAGCCCCTTACACATGTGAGCTATCCTATTGATGGCCCGCTAAAAGCCACATCTGGGAGGCTAGTCTGGTTAGGATGTGTGGCCCATATCACCATTATGGAGGACCTGTATACGGGGGTGAACTTAGCTCTTTCCTAGAGATCAGAGAGACATATAAAGTCCCGGCAGGATACTTCCTGCTCCACAGAGAGCTGACCGGCAGGATTTACGCCTGGTGGAGGGCAGGCTTCTCCGAATCCCTGGAGCATGAATCCTTATGCTACCTGTTCTTTAAAACGGGAACAACGACAGTGCTCTCCCTGCTAAACCATGCCCTAGTGAAAAGGGTCCAGATGGATCTATCGCTATTGCGCCACCATTGGGATACAGATCTGGGTCTTGTGCTCAAAGACACTGCCTGGGAGAGGATCCTGGCATTTACCCCCAAGGTATCTCGGAAATCCAGTTTTAAGCTCATCTAGTTTTACTTCTTGCACCAGGTGTTCTACACCACTTGGCAATTACATGCCATGTTTCCTGCTGCCTTGTCGGACTGCCCCTGCTGCCATGCAACCGAGGCGGGATGTTTTCATATGCTGTGCTCTTCCCTGATTCTGACCTCGTGTTGGGCCGCTGTACTGCAGGTGGTAAGCCGAGCCACTAATAGACACCTCGATTGCACCCCGCAGTAATGCTTCCTGGATTTACACTTGCGTAGTGACGCTCAGAAGGTGACGGACAGTTTTCATAGATCTAGCACTAATACTCGTTACGTGGCAACTCGAGATTTTTGGAAGTCGGTAGACGACCCCGATTTAAGTGAGCAGACTGCGAGAGAGAGGCATGGGGTGGGAGGAGGCCACATCCTACTCTCAAGGGATGCTATATTGGCGGCATGTCTGAGACTGGATGCTTGAGGAATGCTAATGGTGGCGGAGGCTCACCCTTCAACGCCAACCTTGGTCTGTAGGATGCCATTACAGTCCCATGGAACTCCTGCGGAGGGTTGGATGTAGGACATCCACGTAGATTGATAGGAGACTGAATTTTGTACTGAGTGTGGGATGGCCGGGCAGAAATGGGGGTGTGACTTTCCTTCGGCAATGGAGGATCATGGTCATGCGCCTCAGACTCGGACGACACTGGGGGGTCTCCGTTACAGAACTTAACAGGCCGTGTACACATGAGTCCAATAGAACCAAACTTGCCATGAGTAATGATGATGACACTGTTTTCCTGTTGACTTCTCTTTCCTTAGCTGCTCCTACCGGACATGTTTTCTCTTTCATGTTTTTTTTTATTACTTGCTTATGCAACACATTTGACTTGTTTGTTTTGAGAAACGTCACAAAAAGATATATATTAAAAAAAAGTAGGACTTGTGAAGGTGAGCAACAAAGCTAAAGCCAGAGGAGCAGCAGGCCCAAAAGGCCTCCCTCAGGCCTTCTTCAAAGTATATGCTGACTTCTGGTAGTCTAGGCTATGTTAGGTTTATAGGGCGGTTGTGAGAAGCGAAAAGGTCCCCGACTAGTGGAAGGGATTGATCATTCATCCAATTTTTAAGGCTGGTGAAAACCCCCAACCTGGCAATTACCATTCAGTAGCTCTTATGGATAATAAGGCCAAGTACTTTGCCAGTCTATTGTTACAAGATCTACAAAAGTGGTAGTCACAACTCATAGTTCTCTGAAATGGGAATGCCCCCCCCCCCCGCACAGAGAACTTGTCCAACATACATAGCATGAGTGATTCTGATTCTCACAACAAGCCTCTTGTGAGTCAGGTGAACAGTCCTCTGCACCATGCAAGAATTTAAATTCTTACTGAACATATCCTGTTGTAATAGGTATAATTTATTTGACCAGATTTTTGCAACTTTTTTTTTTTAAGTTCTTGCGAGACTGATGCGAGATTGTAAAGGTTTTTTCTTTTTTCAGTCACGTGATGTACACTCGCCTTCATTACTAACAACTTTTTACTTCTTTCTCCAAGGATTTTAGAAAAAATAAGCTGTCACACCAGTCCCATCTTCCCACAGTAAGGCAGCAGTATATAGTAGGGGGTGAGGAGGGACTTGACTCTTCAGAAACACCTCACCACAGGATAACCACTTTACATAGTAGGTTATGATAGGAACGGGCCATTCCACTAAGACCTCTTCCCAGGACACTTAGGATGCGTAATGCAGTGTGGGGAAGAGCAGGTCTCTATACTGAGAACTCTTTCTTGGATGAAGAGTGTGCATACTGGGATGTAGGAAGAAACTGGCCTCTACACTGAGACGTCTTTCAGATAACAGGTGTAAGTAGTATGGTGTGGGGAGGTACTGGCCTCCTTGCTGAGACCTCTCTCTGGGATGACAGGTGCACGAAGAAGGGTTTGGGGATGGACTGGCCCATATCCTTAAACTTCTCTCTTGGATGATGACTATGCATAGTAATGTGTTAGTATGTCTGCTGCTGAGACATCTCTGTTGAATGACAGGTGTACAACTATGGTGCAGAGAGAAATTAAACTTTATACAGAGAAGTTTCTCTTGGATGACAAGCATACAGACTAAGGTATAGATGGACGGTATAGATAGACTTCTGGGTTAGCTCAGACATCTCCCTGCAGTAAATCCTGTGCACAATAGGCTGTGGGTAGAGACTGCTCTCTCTATTCATACCTCTCTTTATGATAAATGAATGTCATTAGTAAAAGTATAATATGGAGTATACTCTCTGTTGACAACTGTCTTGAACAACCAGTCTCCATATTTGAATGTAAGGACATACTCCCCTCTCTCTCAGACACCTCCTTATGGGGTTCGTGGGATCTTAAAAAAACTTGTGGCAATTCAGTAGATTTCTAATCAATCAATCAGGGAACTGTAAGCGCGCTACCCATGAGGGTCTCAAGGCGCTGGGGGGGTGGGGGGGGGGGGGGGGGGTCCGCAGATCTGTTTAGCCAAATAGCCAGGTCTTGAGTGTCTTCCTGAAGGTGTTCAGGAAGGGTGCACCTTTGATGTCTGCCAGTAGCTCGTTCCAGGTCTTGGCTGCAATGTGAGAGAAGGATCTTCCGCCTGCTCTGGCTCTGTGGATGCATGCGGTTTCGACCAGTGCGAGGTAAGAAGATCGGAGGTTTCTTTCGGGTACGTGGAAGTTGATTCTGTCGTTGAGGTATTTGGGTCTGTTGTTGTGTAGGCATTTGTAGGCGTGAGTGAGGATTTTGAAAGTGAATCTTTTCTCCAGGTGGAGCCAGTGGAGACTTCATAGGTGTTGACTGATGTGTTTGTGTCGGGGGATGCCGAGGACGAGTCTGGAGGTGGTGTTCTGTATTGTCTGGAGTGTGTGGAGTAGGGACTTGTTGATGCCGGCGTACAGTGCGTTTCCATAGTCCAGTCTGCTGGTGATGAGTGAGTGGGTGACTATCTTCCTTGACTCATGGGGGATCCACTTGAAGGTCTTGTGGAGGATGGGGAGGGTGTTGAAGCAGCTGGAAGTGATGGCGTTGACCTGTCGGTTAATGGTGAGTGATGAGTCAAGTACGATGCCGAGGTTCTTGGCGTGGTCTGAGGGGGTAGGTGAGCTTCCGAGGGCGTCGGCCACTAGGTGCTGTCCCATGCAGAAGGGGTGGTACTGAGGACGAGGACTTCTGTCTTCTCTGCATTGAGCTTCAGGCAGCTGTTGGCCATTCAGACTGCGACATCTTGCATTCCTTTCTGGAAGTTGAGTTTTGCAGTGGTGGGGTCTTTGGTGAGGGAGAGGATGAGCTGGGTGTCGTTGGTGTAGGATACGACGTTGAGGCCGTGTTGTCAGACGATGGCTGAGAGGGGGGTCATGTAGATGTTGAAGAGGGTGGGGCTCAGGGATGAACCCTGTGGGACTCCGCAGGTGATTTTCGTGGGGTCAGAAAGGAAGGGTGGGAGTCTGATCCTTTGGCTTCTTCCAGTGAGGAATGATCGGATCCAGGCCAGGGCCTGCGTCATGTAGTCTGGTGACTAGTGTGCGGTGGGAGACGGTGTCAAAGGCCGCTGATAGGTCGAGTAGGATGAGGGCTGCGGAGTGGCCTTGGTCCAGGAGGGTGCGGATGTCGTCTATGGCGGCTAGTAGGGCGATCTCTGTGTTGTGGTTGGTTCGGGATCCGATTGGCACGGGTCGAGGACGGCGTTCTCTTGAATGAATCGTGTCAATTTCCTGTTTTCTCTGCAACTTTGGCTGAGAATGGGAGAAGCGAGATGTGCCGATAGTTCTTGAGGTCGGTGGGGTCAGCTTTAGGCTTCTTGAACAGAGGTCTGACTTCTGCGTGCTTTCAGTCGTCTGGAAAGGTGCCTGTTTTGAAGGTGGTGTTGATGGTGCGTTGTAGTTCAGGTGCGATAGCGGCCGTGGCTCTGTGGTAGATGTGAGGGGGGCAAGGGTCGGTGGGAGCCCCCAAGTGGACGCTTTTCAAGGTCGAGACAGTGTCTTCGGCCGTGATCGGTGTCCAGTTGGAGATGGTGGGCTGGCTGGTGTTTCTAGGGGGCGGGGGCAGTCTGTGGCACCTGGTGGATGGTCGATGAAGTTGTCGCAGAGGTTTTTGATCTTGAGGTGGAAATAGGTTCCAAGATTGTCGCAGAGGTCTTGGGATGGGGTGATGTCTGTGGCTTTGCTGCGTGGGTTGGTGAATTCTTGAATGACACTGAAAAGTTCCTTGGAGTTGATGGAATTGGCCAGGATTTTGTTGTGGATGAAGTTCCTCTTGGTGGCTCTGATCTGGTTGTGGTAGTCCGTCATGGTGTCCTTGTAGGTGGTGTGATTTTCGGTTGTCTTGGTGTTTCTCCAATTCTTCTCCAGGCGACTGCAGGTACATCTGGCTTCTTGGAGAGCGGTGGTGAACCAGGCGGCTTTCCTGGGGTGCTGTCTGTCGGGGTTGCGTAGCGGGGCGAGCTTGTCTGCGCAGTTGGAGATCCTGGTGTGTTCTAAGCGGGTGTTGTGAGTCTCTTGGGGGTAGTACGTGTTCATGCAGCAAGCTTCACTCCCTGAAGCTTGTGAGCTAATCTTGCGGAATCACAACACAATTGTAGGGAAATAGTAGAATGTGGGATGTATTATCCTCTCCACTGAGAGATGACAGGTCTGTGTAGTAGGGTGTGGGGAGAGACTGGCCTTCCCACACAGATATCTGTCTCAGATTACATGTGTAGGTAGTAGTCTGATTGTAGGGACTGATTATCTACCATCGGTCTTAAATTCAAATAAATCAGTATTGGTGAAAAATGGCCCTTTTCATAAGCATGTGCAGATGGGCCAGGATATACCTGTGCCCTGATATGGTAAGGACGTGACTTCTATGGCTATTGGAGCGGAGACCATTTGGCTGGAGGCTGATAAATGGTGAGGTAAGGCCATACTTCTTATGGCTGTTTGAGCAGAGACCATTAGGCCAGATGTTGATCAACGGTGGGGTTAGGGAATATTAGCTAATCCCTAGGAGGAAGCTGATTGAGTTATTCAATTGGCGGACATTTTTGCTGACGCAGATACAGAATGAGTCTTAAACATATCATGCATCTTATCTCTTTTTAAATAAATTCCTCTGTTGGACAAAATATAAATGAAAAACATCTCCCTGTTTGTTCTTCCCAAATCCAATGCTTTGGCCACTTCCTGGCCATTAGTATTGGTCCATTTTTATTCTAGGATAGTAGCAGGTGAAGTTCTGAACTCACTGGATGAGCTACGTTGGGCAGGCTTCAATATCTATGATTCGTTTACCCAACAGCCTGCATTTATTAGGGAGTTGTTCACCTATGATAACGTTTTGGAGGAGAGCAAGGGGACACAATTCAATCAGCTCAACAACAATTCACTGCTACCAGGTTTGGAGGGAAACAAGGTGGTTGGGTCTGATAGGATTTTCATTGTTAAATCAGAGAAGGAGAGGCAAACCTTTACTAACCATGAAGAACTATCAGAAAAGCATGACAACAATTGGTGTTTGAAGGTGATTTCAAGACCCCTCTTCTGTAGATCCTGATTTTTTTTATTTTTAAACGTATTTTATTGGTTTCATATGTTCATCATACACCATGCATAGTCATAGGCTATCAACATAAATCAAACCCCTCAATAAATTTCCCCCTCTATACAGCACATGAGCCGTCCAATCTTAACGCCATATCATATTACAGTGACAGTTTATACATGGTCATGCTATAAACCTTGAGCTACTAACCTTAATTGCCAGGTAACATACCCCCAACCCTCCATGATCCTCCCCACCGGTGTGTGTAACTGTAAACATTTTATTCCGTTTCATGTCACGAAGCAGCCACAACTGACAACATCCTTCAATATACCTGTAGATGACAGAGGACCCCACCCATCCCAGTTCCCTCCACCTACTCCTCCCCCATCCGGTGATCCCGTAGCGCTTGCACCAGTGTTTCCCATGCATTTGCCGATTCTAATGCCTTTTCATTATTAAGTCGCCTCGCCTGCTGATATCTGATTTCACCCTCACTACCTGCCCATTTTAAGAACTCAGCCTTCCATCTCTTACCATTAGGGCCATCTTTCGACTTCCAGTGCCTCGTTATTTCTCTCTTTGCTAGCAGTAGCCCCATGTCTACAAATTTGCATGTCACTTTGGATTTAGACGTGTGAGGGAACCAGTGCAGTATGCATGTTGCTATGTGAAATGGTAACTGTCGCTCCGTTGTTATGGTCAGTGTGTCTCCCACTTCTTCCCGGTAGTCTCCTAATTTAGGGCATTCCCATAGCATGTGTTCAAGCTCTACCCCTTCACTCGCGCACCGGGGGCACGCTGCCTCTTCTATTTTAAAATACTTCCTAATTTTTCCCGGTGTCAAATATGCCCTATGTAGTATATTGAAATGCACCAGTTGAAATCTTGCGTTCCTCATACTTTTCCAATCCTTCCGCATTATCTGTCCCCAGGGTGTCTCCGGTATGGGTTTCCCTATACCAGCTTCCCATTTTGCTCTCAAGGCGTCCAAGGGTGTTAGCCCTTCATTCAGCATTCTAGAATATAGGCAAGTAACCGCTTTAAAAGTCCCAGCCGCCATCATTGTGTACTGACATGCCATTGTGGTCCTAGGCTCTATCCATTCTCTCCACTGTGCTTGCAGTGCACGAACTAGTGCGGCGTGCATCAAAAATCCTCCTCTAGGCAGATCGTACCTCTCACGCAACGCTTGGTAGGTTATCATATCCCTGTCCTCATATAAATCTCCAATTACCTCGATTCCCAGTCCTGTAAGGGCATCCAGTCGCCTCCGTGGGGTAGCGCGGTAGCCATCCCCAACGGAATTTCAGGCGCATAAGGATGTAAAACTCCCGCCCTACGCTGTGATCTGTTCCAGCACAGTCTCAGTGTTTTTTCCTCCATAGAAAGATCCCTAAGGTCCAGCTTTTGTTGCATGACTATAAAGGAGAGGCGTGGGATCCCCCTACCTCTCATGTGCTCGGGGCCCCTAAATTCCCTTGCTACTGCTTGCGTCAATATCTGTAGTTGGTCCGCCAAATAGTACAGTTCAAAATCAGGGACCGCTAGCCCGCCCTCCGCCTTTGGTCTAATCAGCGTTGCTTGAGCTACTCTCTGTCTGCTAGACCCCCACAAGAATCCCACCATCAGTGACTTCAATAATTTAAATATCGAGCACGGTATCCAGACAGGTAGCGTTCTGAAGAAGTATAACAGCCTGGGCAGTGCTACCATTTTTAATAAAGCTATTCGACCTGTCACAGACAGTGGGAGGGCAGCCCAGAAGGCCATATTACCCTTCAGTGCCCTCATGCATCTCCCCACATTCCCCTCCAGCATATCATTAGCGCTATGATAGACATGTACACCCAGGTATGCCAGGCAGGTCGGTTCCCATCGCACTTCCCTAGATTTAATGGGTGGTAGCCCCCCCGGCTTCGTCGGAAACAGACATGTTTTTGACCAATTCACTCGCAGGCCTGAAATATCTCTGAATTCTGAGAGCAAGTTCGCAGCTCCCTCCAGTGCCCTCCCTGCATCCTCCAGAAACATCAACAGGTCGTCGGCATATAGCGAAATATACTGCCGATCTCCCCTGTACCATGGGCCGTCATATTTCTCACGCAGTCTGGCCCTCGCCGCCAATGGTTCTATGGCTAGGGCAAACAGTAAGGGGGAGAGCAAACATCCCTGTCTCGTCCCACGGGCCACCGGGTATTGAGATATCAGTGTTCCAACCCTCACCCTAGCCACCGCAGAAGTATAGAGCACTTTGGTCCAGGCCACAAAGTCAGTTCCTACTCCAAAGCGTCCCAACGTCTTATACAGATACAGCCACTCTAAGCTGTCAAAGGCTTTCTCAATGTCCACTGACAACACCACAGGTTGTTGTGCTCCCGGCTGTTCCTCTTCCAATATCCTTACTAATCTCCGAACATTAGAGGACCTGTTCCTTGTCAGGATAAACCCAGACTGATCTTCGTGGATCAGAGCCGTCATATGCTGCAAGAGGCGCGTCGCAAGAACCCTGCTCAAAATCTTGTAATCGGCAGTTAGCATTGATAACGGGCGATAGGAGGCTGTGTCTGTCCCCACTCGGCCAGTTTTCAAGAGCGAGATCACGAGTGCTTCCCGCATGGAGTTAGGGAGTTGACCTAATTCTTTTGCCTCCTTGTAAACCAAGAGCCTCAGGGCTAATAAGTCCACATATTTCCAGTAGCACTCTATCGGCAGCCCGTCAACTCCTGGCGTTTTATTTAGGGCCATGTGTTTGATAGCACTCCTAATTTCCTCCAGCGTTATGTGCCGCCTCCATCTCCACTGCCACCCCTTCTTTCGCTGCCATTACCTCTGCTTGAACTTCGCGATGCCCAGGCTTTGCTAATTCCGCCTTTCTCAGTCTACTCTCAGCCCGGTCTACGTCTTGTAGTAGTACTTTCCGCACCCCTACATGTTTACCAATGCAGAGCCCCCGTATCACTACATTAAAAGCGTCCCATTCCATCTCCCTTGTGGAGGCCGTGCCAGCATTATCAGTAAAATAATGTGTTATCCCTTCACTCACTTCCCTCTGAAAAATTGGGTCTTCCAATGTTTCATGTCATAGACGCCAAGTGGGGATGACAGACACCGCCGTCATCCAGTGCATAGTAAACAGCAGAGGATTGTGATCAGACAGTGTTCTGGTGAGATATTCAGTATGCACGATGGAGGGCACCATCATTGTCGAGTATAGGACTGCATCTAAGCGGACGTGCAGATGATGCATCGCAGAAAAGTATGAATAATCCCGGTCGTGTGGATGGTGCGTGCGCCATACGTCCACTAGGCTCCAGCTATTCTGCCAGTCCAGCCTACATTTAGTCAGTCTGTTTACAGGAGATTCCGCTAGTGGGGGGTGCGATCTATCCAGTGATACGTCCGCTATGGAATTGCAGTCCCCTCCCAGCACCACAGAGCCCGTGAAGTAATATGCTAACGTGCCAGATAAACGTTCTTAAGAAGCGCGGTTGGTCAATGTTTGGTGCGTAAATGGTACAAATCGCTATTTCCCTCCCTCAGAGCCTCCCTTCCACTGCCACAAACCTGCTTTCAGGGTCTATTGTCTGCTTCGTTACCTGGAACGGAACTACAGCTCTAATGCATATCAGTGCTCCCTGTGCAAACGCTGAATATGTGGTGTTAAATACCTGTCCCCTCCATCTCCTCTGTAAAGCTATACCCTCCGCCTTAGTGAGGTGAGTTTCTTGAAGCAGCGCTATGTGGACTCCTCTTCTGACTAAATATGCATGGATCTTGTGGCGCTGTGTCATCGTGTGAAGTCCCCTCACATTCCAGGTTATGCAACGTAAATCAGCTACCGCCCCCATCTCTAACATGCAATATATGCATCTCGAGTCGTATTTCAGCAACCACACCGGTGAGCCCCTTAACCCAACTTCCCTCCCAACAACCCAACACCCCCACCCCCCCAAGAACAGGACCTAGTACTAAACAGCTAGTCCCCATCCAAACCACTGCAACAAATAGCACACATCTAAGCCCACCAGCAGTATCTGAGGGCATGCCTTATGGGCAACGAGGGGAGCTCAGTGCCAACGTGCCACCGTTTATACTTTGTGCTCATACCGCCCCTAAACCCCCCCAAATAAAGAAATGCATCATGCATGTCTACCCCGCAATTGCCACCTTTAGTCTCAGTGAGCATCAGCTAATAGTTTAATCGTATCTCAGACCATCTGGAGCGAAAGCATCTCCCCTCCCCGCACAACATTCAACATTGTTATACCTCCCCCAGCAGCCGTGTCCACAATACCTCTCACCATCCCCAGCAACATCGTAATAACCTCCCCAAGTTAAATTTTTCATTCGTACAATATCCCATCCACTGTCGCTGGTGTGATCGGTGGCAACCGTATACTATCCGCTTCTGAGTTCTCAGTATCAGAGTGCTCCTTGTCCTTTTCAGAGTCAGTGCCTTCCGGAAAATGCAGCTTCTGATCTCCCGAGAGAGCAGAGACCGCCTCCAACACCCCCTGCCGCTCCACCTCAGTTTGCGACGCAGAGGGTCTCCTCAAGCCTCACCGCCTTTGTCGCAGTCTTTGCGATTTGCACTGTGGTAGCCCTCCTGAGGTGTCGTGGGTCCTCTGTCCTTGGTCATCCTTACCGGCTCTGTAGGATTCCAGCCATACGCATGCTTCTTCTGGAGTTTCGTGGAAGCATGACTTACAAACTACAATTATTCGTAATTTGGCTGGAAACAACAAGGAGTACTGAAGCCCCTCCTCTCTCAGTTCTCTTTTGATTGACAAGAAGGATGAACGGCGTCGCTGGGTCTCGAATGTATAGTCTGGGAACAGGTTGACCTTACTGTTCCCAACGTGATAGGGGCCATCAGTGCGCGCCCTTTGGAGCAACAGATCCCTGTCTCGGAAGTGTAACAGGCGGGCTACCACCGGTCGAGGCGGCCGCCCCTGCTGCGGCGGTCATGCTGGTACTCTGTGCGCTCGTTCTAAAGTATAAAAGGATGACAGTCCTTCCGGTGCCACCACTGATTTCAGCCAGCTCTCAAGATACTGAACAATGTCCGACCCTTCCGCTTTCTCATGTAGACCCACTATACGGATGTTATTCCACCGATTCCTACTTTCGGCATCCTCAGCCCGCCTTTCCAGCGCAGTAATACGATCCAAGGCATTTGTCATCGTGGCCTTTAGCGCAGCCTGCGCCGGCTCTACTACCTGAAGCGCTCCCTCCACTAGTTTCACTCTGTCCACCAGTTTAGAGTGGTCTGCCCATAGGAGTTCCAGCCCCGTAGCTAGTTGTGCTATATCCTGTTGAAGAGCAGTGCGGGAATCTGCAATTGCCGCTAGGATTTTGTCAAATTGTTGCTGCATGTTAGGTTCCCGAAGCACTTCAGGCTCATCTGGTTCTGTCTGGCCAGGGGGTTCGCCATCTGACAGTTGCTGCGCTCCGTCCTTCCTCCCCTTCAATTTCCCCATATTGATGTCCGTTAGAGGGGATGCTGTCAGCCACCAGGGGTCTGGCCAAAGTTGTACAGTCTGCAGCAATAATGTTGCACTGTTATCTCACTTTATTTCAGGGGTTCAACCATATAGTTACTGTCCTTTAGAGGTGCCGCCAGAGCCCAGCGCGGGGGCATAAACCATCCACTATATTCCTGTGGCTGTCACAAGATCTATCTAATCAAAGGGTCGACAATGTCACTCCTTAATTGAGTGCCTACTCGGGTGCCGCCACTCTCGCATTCCGTGCCAACCGCCACCTCCCGTCAACAAAGCACTCAGTGCAGTCACAGACGCCACGGCACCAGAACTCGGGGGCCCGTGCAGGACCAGCCCGCATTCCTCGTCGATGTCCAATCAACTCCAAATGCACCCCTCCAAGTCTTAGGCGTGGGCTTAAGCGGCACTCGGTCGCTCTCGGGCTCAGTCAATCCCCAATTGTGTCAGCCCTGAATAGTGCTTCCTCGCATGGGGGGCTAGTCCGCCAGTGTCACTGCACCCCTGGGCCTGCTGCCGCTCCCCTTGCCTCCAGGTTCGTGGCCCTTGCCGCTCCACCCTCCAATCGCTTGCGTCCCGTGCACCGGCTCTACACCCTCAAGCTCTATCCCGTCCAGAGCTCTCCCTAGGGGCCGATGGGCTGTCACAGGTACTCGTATCTTCCCGCGCCGGTTTGCAGACCATGGGGTCCCCGGGACCTCGCGCCCACCTCCGTAATTTGCGGGCCCAGGACCCGCCACGCCCCACTCACCAGTGCAAGGTCGGGCCTCTCCTATGCCCCCGGTCCGGCGGCATCCGCCGCTTCGGCGGGTTGGCTTTCTTTTGGAATCCCAGGCGTGGTGATCTCCACTCTCCCGGTGCCGTCTCCCTCATGTCGGCGCCATAGGCGACTTACAAGTAAATCGCTATTATAGCGGGCTGTCAGCTCGCTCCGTGCCCCACCTCCGTTCCGCTTCTCAGGTCGGGGGCTCTCAGCTGCCACAGTCTCCTGTCTCACTGTCTCACTGTGCCGGCGGCTCCCCGCTGGGAAGTGGCAGCCGCCGCGATCGCCGTCCTCAGGGCTCTCGCCGCAGCACCGCCGCCATTTTGTGGCTGCCTCCCGTCACCGCCTCGAGCCGGGAGATCTGCAAAAGGCACTGGAAACCCGCTCCATTCTGCATCGAAATCGCGCCAAGATATGCGCTCTCCTCTCTGCAGTGCGTTGGTGGCGTCAGGGGGTTCAACGCATCATTATTGCAGGATAAATGCGGGTTTATCGGTGGAGCTCTTTGCTCACGCGGCTTCCTTCATCTGCTTCCAAGCCACGCCCCCCTTCTGTAGATCCTGATGACGATGCGGTGAATCTTCTCTCCTGGACTATCCCTTGTTTTAAAAGTACATTTGAATCTTTTTTGTCTTGATTATAGCATTGCAAGAAACTGTGGAACTGGAGGATGTGGTGCTGAGCGGATATAGCGTTTTTAGAGTTTAAGTTATGAGGCAATTTGGTCATCCAGTGGGGGGGGGAGGAGGTGTTTAGCTGTCATGATGTTTGTTAAATATGAAGTTATTGGGGAATTTTATTTATGGAATTTACTTTTTTTTACAATGTCAGTTTCTGGTTTGTCACTAAAACAAAGGAGAAAACGGTTGTCCACATTTAATATTAATTAATATGTACTTCCCCTTGAAAAAAAGTCAGGGAAAACAGTTAAAAGAGCTGGGATTACAAATAGATAAGGTTAACCTGACCTTCCCTAATGTGCCAATCTTATTGATGGGCAATTTTAATGCAAAGATTCCTCCTAATCTATTGAAGGACAAATTATAATTGGAGAAAGAAAACACTTTGTGGATTCGGTGTTAGGTTTTGCCTTGCCACTGGGGAGGGGGGAGTATTGGTAGGCAATTAGACACACTGTTAGAAAGCCTAAATATGACTATTATTAACGGCACATGTGCAGGTGACCAGCAGGCCCAGTTTACTTTGACAATGGGAGGGCGGCTACACTGATTGACTATGTTATAATCTCTTCTGAAAAATTCGGTATATGGGGGGAAAGAGTCCCCAGTGGAAGAACCAGTGGGTCAGGGGCCAGCCAGAAGGTCTGAGTCACTGGTGAATGACCATGGTGATACCACTTCTGTCCTGGGGGATCTTCACGCGCTGTCGGATGGACAGGGGTCGGGAGATCTGCGCCAGGCAGACTGTTACACAACACATGAGTTATGTGTCACCCTCGGGGGGCATATGTGCTCCCAAGGAAGTCCTGGTACACCAGGCAAGTGTTCAACCGCAGTGGATGGTCCTTGGGTTGAGAAGCCAGGTTCAGGTGTTGTCTGACCTGGAGGAAGGGGCAACTGTAATCAGTGTCCTAACCAATGTAGCTTCTAGGTGTACCACTCCAGTTGGGAGAGTGCAGTGCTCTGGAAAGGGGTGCAGAGGGAGGGAGTCCTCGCCTCTGACCTCGGTGCAGCCTGAGGGTTTAGATCCTAGGTTGGAGGGTCAGGTTCAGGGTGTCCCCCCTGACCTGGAAGCCCAGTTGCAGGATAGGACCCCTGAACTGGTGGGGGAATAGTGCGGGACACCTGCTACAGGCACCCAGACAATTCTGGAAGGGGGTACCACTCCAAGTGGGAGGGTACGGAGTCCCGAGGAGGAGGAGCTGGTGTTGGAAAGCTCACCCCAGTCTCCGGTCAAGCCTCTAGGTACAAGCCCGGGGCTGGTGGGTCAGTGTCAGGATGTCATACCTGACCTGACAGGAGGGAGAGTGGACAAAGGGTGCCAAGCACCTGGGGCTACTGCCCCGCTCTCTGACGCCACAGAAGTTTGAGAGCCCTGAGAGGCATAAGGCCTGGGTCTCATCACTGACTACTGTCAGTGGCCACTGTGGCTTGCTGTCTGTCTGTTGGGACACACCTGTGAGCAAGCTAAGGTAAGGTGCTGCACAGATGGTGTCCACAGGGGAGAAGAAGGGTTCCCCATGGGTTAGCATGGTGGGCCCTGAGAGTATGGACAGAGGGATCCAAAAAGGTTCAGATTGGCGTAGAACTGGAATATGCCCCTGCTGTTGCGGGCTAGGGTCCATGTTCTATCGCCCAAAGCAGAGAAGCCCATCAAGGTAGTGATTGGTCTACCCTGCGTTTTGGCTGGAAGGGGGTTGTGTTGGACGTGGCCCTTTTTTCGAAGGTCATCCCTAAACGTTTTGCCTTCCTCCTGTATTTTGTCTGACCTGTTTTTGTTGGTTTTATGACTCTGGGCACTTTACTACTGCTGCTCAGTGCTAAAGTGCATATGCTCTCCTTATTGTAAATTGATGTATGGATTAGTGACTCCATGACTTGATTTACTGTCAGACCTTATTACAGTGCACTGCAGGTGCCCAGGGCTGGTAAATCAAATGCTGCTGGTGGGCAGAAGCAGCCAGTAAAGTGTGTCTCAGGTCTGCCATTGCAGAGCCTGTGTGCAGTCTGGTACTGCCATGCACCCACTTGCCAGTCCCTAAACCTTCCCTGTTCTGCATATTAGTCACCCCAATGGTAGGACCAAGGGCAGGGTGCATTGTAGGTAAAAGGTAGGACATGCCCCGGTGTGTGTGGCATGTCCTAATAGTGAATTACAGTCATTTTCGTTTTTCACTATTGCAAGGCTACCTGTTCCTCATAGGCCAGAATGGGCAGTTTGGTTATTACATCTTATAATCCTAACTGACTCAGGGAACTAGGTAGAAATTCGAGATTAGTATGCCTGAAATCAGAATAAAATACATTTTTTAGTGAAGTTGGTTTTAACATTCTGTGTTTGAAAATACCACTTTTAGAAAGTAGGAATTTTTGTGTCTAGCCATCCAAGCCTGCCTCTGCTAGGTTGTGTATTTCTTGTCTGGAGTTTGAGTGACAGGGGCTGGGGGATTCCAGGAGACGGGGTGAGCCAGCACAGGGCTGAATAGAGAGATCTGCATGTAGATGGGAGGGAGGAGTTGCACCTGGGACCTGAATAGGGCTGTGCCTTCCCTCCACAATGTTGGCTCCACCTACTGTGGTGCGTCTGATGTACCTGGTCTGCACTGTGAAAGGAAAGAAGGAGTCTTGTCAACAAAGTGCTCCAGGACTGACCAGTACTGGTTTGGACTAGGCGAAGGTCTCTCTGCCTTCAGAGAATAAAGAGAAAATGAGTTTAACAGGGGGGACCGAGACCCCAGATCACTTATGGGAAACAAGAAGAAACCTTTGCTGAGTAGAGGAACCAGAGAGACTGAGGAGAGACTATCCCTAAGCGTGAGGGATTGGCCTGCAGTGGTTGCCTGACTGCCAAAGGGAAGAGGAAAGATTTTTGTGCTACTTTCATTCAACTTGTGAAGGATCTCCAAGGGCTTGAGATTGAACTTGCCTCCTGCTGAAGTCTCAGGGACAGCAGACTTCACCAACCAGCTCCCCAAGAGTTCTTTGGAAGTGCCTGCTGTGGTGCTGGGCTTTCTGAGGGAGGGCGTGTCGCGAGGAGCTGGAAGCGCAACTCACGAAGAAGAAACGTGTCGCTGCCACAGCCACTATCGTCGCATTGCCGGAGAAGAGGATTGATGTTGCTTCAGATGCCGCTGCATCAACAGAGAGGCGTGTCGCAGCCTCTGAAGCTGTCGCATCACATCGTCGAAGCGCCTCGCATCGCCGGAGAAGAGGATCGACGTTGCGTCAGATGCCGCCGCATCACCGGGAAGCGTGTCGAGGGGCCTGTTGCGGCTCCGAAGAATCACTGAGTCACCGCACGGCCGTCAGGCGTGCACGCATCGTGTCGCATCCAGAAGAAGACGCCATCTTTGTTTCATTGCATCGGATCTTAAGTGCAACATGGCGCTGCTGGTCCTATCGCCACGGAAGCGCAGTAAGAAACCGATGCATCACCTCCCAACGCTGGGAAGAAACGACGCATCCCCTGCTCATCAGTAGGGACCCGACGCATCACCGTTCTTGCATGTAAGGAACCGACACCTTCTCTGCAACACTTTCGTTGTATAGCGTTATGCATCCGAAGATACATTGAACTCAAGTGTCGAATTTTACATCTTAAGAGAACTGAGCGAATTCTACCATTTTTACAGTACAGAATTGTGGATTTTTGTTGTTTGTGGTCTTGTGTTAAGTCTATATAAAAATACTTATTTTTATACTACAACTTGTGTGGTGTCCATCTGTAGTGTTGTCACTGGGTTACTGTATGAGTTCACAAATTCTTTACACACTGCCTCTGAGATAATCCTGCCTACTTGTGCCAATCTACCAAGGGGGTGAGCAGGGGTTATTAAAGGAGTGTACCCCCTTACTCCGACTAGACAAAGGGGTCCCTATTTGTCAAAGGTACCTATCTCTGCCAACTACAGACCCCAAAAATCTAGCACTCTCATTCTTCCATTTTTCTTCCATAATCGCCCCATGACATGTCTGCCTTATTTACATCACCAAACAATCATCAACCTCCTCCCAACTTTTGTTGTCCAGCTGTAATCTGGACAAACAATCTGCATGTACATTCTATATGCCTTGCACATACTTTATCTCAAACGTGTATTCCTGCAGTCTAAGTAACTACTTAGCATTGCAGAGAGTAACAGTTCCTGAGTCTTTAATTGAAAATAGATCATTGAGCAGTCTATGATCAGTTGTCAACTCAAATGGAAATTTGCTAACATATTTTATCAAATGCTGTAGCTTGCCAACAAACTAAAGCCTTTATATCGATTGCTGAGTAAATTGCTTCGGCACCATGGAAAGTTCTTGACACCAATCTTTCATGATCATCTTTAGACTGTATTAGAACTGCTCCCAAACCAAGTGACATGAGGCGTCAGCTACACAGCATTTACAAAAATTGTCTTGCTGGTTTTCAAACACACACAGGCACTGCTTCGACCACAGAAATCTCTTGCATATCTTCATTAACACTCTTTTTTTGAAAAATGTACATTTATAAAGTTTTACACACCAGAGAAAAAAATACAGAGATGAGACAATGTAATACCACCCTAGACCCGCCCCCCCACCACCCTGTTCATAAATCAATAGAAAAAAAAAAAGGTTAAACGCTAGATGGAACAAACCCATTAAATTATTTCTCTGGTTAACTTTCATGATTTAAGAGATTTACAAAATACGAGAATCACATAGAAATAAAGAATTTCTTAGCAGCCAAAATGAGCTAAACTTAATCAGTGAAGAAGAGCCTATAAGTTGACTAACGGTTTATAGCTTTTACCTCCAACACTGGCAGCATTGTTGTGCAGTTAAATATCTAAAAAAGGAGGAAGGAGAGCTGGCTTTCATGAACCCTATTGCCCTGTCAGATTAAGCCATACGATTAAAGGTTCCCAAATGACTAGGACCTTCCATTTTACCCTGATGCCTTTTTTAGCATAGATAGCCTTCTCGAGATGACAAGTCCCAACCACTGAGAAAACAATGGAGGATTTACATCTATCCACGCAGAGGCTATAAAGATTCACAAAACTGTCAAGGCTACAAAAGATAAGTGCCCCACCGCTCTTTCTGCTAACCTTGTCTTGGGTCCCTAGCAGGATAGTCATGGGGGTTAACTCGATGTCCTGAGAGATAACTATCCTTAAAAAATCCTGTATTTTGGCAAGGTGTGGAGTGAGTTTCGGACAGGTGAGGAACATGTGTACTGAGTCTACACTAAACTCCGAACATCTAGGACACAACGTCCCCTTGTCTGTTCCCCATTTGGCAACTGTGCTAGGTATGATATACGGAAAAAAGCAGTTTTAAAAAATTGCGCCTGCAATTTGGCCTAGAGCAAATCGTTCTGGGCAGACCTCAAAGCGCTATAAAAAGTATTGTGAGGAACCTCCAACTTTGATTGCCATTTGTCTGCTATTTTGGGCAGGTCATCAGGCATTTGACTATTCAGTGCGGAGTAGATAAGACCTATCCGGGGTAAAACAGGGGCGTTTAGTTTGTCGATAAGGTCTATTTTCACGAACCCTGCGGAACAACCAGCCTTTAAAGACAAAAAATATCACTTATGGCGATATACTTAAAAGAATCTTGGTCCCGCAGGCTGTATTGAGTTTTAAGGTCAGTAAATGGCTTGATTCCTTCGATGGTGATTAAATCTCCCAATCTTAGTATTCCAGCTTGATACAAGTCTTGGAGATAAGATCTCCCAAAAATAGCAGGCAAATTGGAGTTCATGTTGATAGGGGAGTAATAGTTCAATCTCCCCAGCCCATAAATCCTATGTATGTTAGAAAAGACTTCAAAGACACTCATCAGAGTTTTTAATCTGACCAGTTTGTAGTACCCAAAGGAAATTTGTTGCCAAAGCAATCCACGAGCCTCCTCCCCAAGTAGGAGTTGGAAGGGAGACGGGAGCCCAATGGTTGGAGTAAAGGAATGTTCATATAACAATTCCATGCCACCCCTCTCCCTGGGAAGAGAAAGTTGCTTGAACTCTCGTCTAGGCTGAGAATATGCACAAATAAATTGTGTAAAACATTGTTCAAATTTCTGTAGCATACCTTTATTGAACTCTAGAGGGATTGCCCGGAAGATATAAAGTAGCTTAGGGAAGTAGGTCATCATGATGACATTGCATCGCCCCACTATGGTCAAATGCATGTTGTTAATCCGATTGAGCGCCCTCTTAGTATCTGCTGCCAATGGGATTAGATTTTCCGCCACAATCACATCAGTGTTTGCAGCACACAGTCACCCAAAGGTATTTCGCTTTCGGGACAACCCGCCTATCCTCCCAGTTGACTTCTTTGTTTAAAATAATCTAGGTTTTGTTTTTATTAAGTGCATACCCGAAACTTTCCCGAACTCTTGAGCCTCCAGTTCCAGGGCCAAAATGGCACTCTCGGGCTCCAGCGTTACTACAACCAGATCATCGGCATAAACCATGATTTTAGTATCCCACCCAGAACTACTCACTGCCCGGATTGCTGGGTTGTTTTCTGTTTTTTTAATCAGAGGATCTATAGATAGGGCGAAAAGCAATGGGGAGCAAGGACACCCTTGTCTGGTGCCCCGTGAAATTTTGAATTTAGCCTCCCGTTTATTAATACACTAGCTGTAGGGTTGATATAAAGGGCTTCAATAGCTCGAATTAGCTTTGGCCCGAAACACATCCTTCTCATGTCGCCCCAGAGAAACTGCCAGGAGACCCGGTCGAATGCTTTTTCAGCATCTAGTAAGATTAGCGACATCGGTTCTCCTGTTACCTGAGCAGCGCCAAATAATGTGATGGTCCGTCGGATGTGGTCGGTAGTACCTTTCTTGGGAATGAACCCATGTTGCCATTCCAACACCAGGGGTTTGATTCTTGAAGAAAGTCTAGCTGCTAAAATTTTAGAAAATAACTTCGAATCACAATTAATGAGAGTGATTGGCCTATACGATCCCATTTCTAGTGGTGATTTATATTTTTTTAGGAAAGATAGCAATTTTAGCAATGGACCAGGAGGCAGGTGGGGAAGCCCCATCAAAAATGGAGACTACCAATGAGGTGAAGATAGACTTTATTTGGGGAGCAAAGATTTTATAAAACTTAACGGGGATACAGTCGACTCCTGCAGCCTTCCCATCTGGTAAACTAGCTAAAGCTTCAGTAATTCTCCCAAGTCGGAGGATCCTCTAGTTGGTCACGATCTTCCGGGCTAAGTTGGAATAGAGTAATTTCATCTAGATATTTACTGATCTCATCCTCTCTCCGATCTGCTGATAGTTCTCCTCAGAATAAAGATTCAGATAAAACTCTCGGAATGCCCTTTGGATTTTAATCAGGTCATTGGTCACCTCTCCAGTTGAAAGTTTAATCTATTTCGTTGGCTGTGGCCTGCTGTCTGGTTCTAAGAGCCAGATAATGGCAGATGAGTTCACTCTACTCATAGTTTTTCTCCTGTGTCGAGGCCCACTTAGTGGCTACCTTCTCCGCTAAGATAGAACCAATTTCAGCCTTAAGGACTGTCACTTCAAGTTGGGCAGGTTCTATTTACGCCCTTATTTGTACTGCTTGAATTAGTTTTTCCTCTGCTATTTTTAACTTATCTTGGAGTTCAGATATCCATATTTTTTCTTTTTTCTTATTGAAAACCTGAGGGTCTCTCCCTGTATGCCTGCCTTTAATGTATACCAAACCGTCATAATTGAGGCTGATCCTAAATTTAACTCGAGGAACTCTTGGATCCATGCCTGCATGTGCATTCGATATCCAGCATCTTGCAGTAAAGCTTTCTCAAAGCTCCAATGTGGGGTCTCCCTCCAATTTCCAAATTCTCCAATATTTAAAATGAGTGCGTTCTGGTCTGACATAAAGCGCGGGGCAATGTCAATAGAGCAATCACGGAGTAAAGAGGATGAAACCAAAAAGTAATCTAACCTAGCTAGAGAACGATGCGGGGCAGAAAAAATAGGTGCATCAGGGCAGGGTAGATTTGAGGCTAGCGCACACATCGCTAAGCCCATGAATTTGCATTACATTTAATATTGCTTGGTATACTTGGGGCTTCCTACCAACATAGGTCCATTGGTCATCAGCTTTCCAGTTGCAGGATAGATTAATATTAAGGTCGCCACAGATAACAATTGGGGAGTGCCAATGGGCGAGTTCTCCTGTGACCCAGTTAATAACCCCGGGTCGTCCATGTTACTCCCGTACATGGAACATAAGGTTAAGGAAAAGTTTGGAGGTAGACAACATTCCGCAATCACCCATCTTCCCAGAAAGTCGGATTTCACACAGGTAGATCTTAATGGATATCTGTTTTCAACCATGACCCCTACGCCTTTAATTTTTTGCACCTTGTCTAGTCCCCCATATGACTTTTTTATCCTAGTGAATTCACTAGATGTTTCTGCGATCCTTCGATGTGCATTTACTGAAGGCCAACAATATTAGCCCCCAATGAGCGCAGACCTTGTGCTACTTTCTGTCTCTTCAGGGCATTGTTCAGCCCACAGATGTAGACTGAAACAATTCTGAGGGTACTTAACTTATTCATTTGAACATTTTTTACAATTGGGCCGTTTTAAACAAAATGCAGATTGTGTTCCCCACGTAATCAGAGATGCAATCAATTTCAATCAGTATACAAAAAAAATTTAAGGCTTTCCTCACTCTAGCTAACCCATTTTGTGCATTTTATTTTCCTTTTTTAGCCCTTTCAAAAACACTCATCCTTAAATATAAATTAGCTTTAACAAGTGACAATGCAATAAAAACAAGTGCCCTTGGTCCGTCCATCTCGAAACAGTTTCCTGACCTCCCCTCCCCAGCCCACCCCCCTAACTTAGAACAATCAGGAAAACCCTGAGTGATGGTATTCATGAATAAGATCCTGCCGCTAGGCCACGCCGTTAGAACAAGTATATAGATTTGCTGCTATATCGATTCATACAGAAAAAGCAAAAAAAACAAGGTGAACGAAATACACACTCAAATTCAGAACCTTATTTACATAAACCTGCAATGAGTTCACCTAATGAAACGAGTAATAACTACGTAATTAATGCCAGGGAAAGCTAGTCAAAACAAGAAAAAAAGAAGAAAAAGAGAAAAAAAAAAAGAATAAAGTGAAAGAGCAGTGACTTTGGCATTTTCTCAGAAGCAGAGGAAAATCAACTACAATTCAACTCGTGCCCTTTTTTGCTTTGATTTCCCCCAAATATTCCCCAGCCTTGATCTCGGACAGAAAGATTCAGGAAGCCCCATTCAGAATGACTTTCAGTCTGGCAGGGTTCATTAAATACACTTGGGCCCGAGCTGTTGGAAGGGGGGAATTAGTTGATGCAGACGCCATCTCCGCTCTACTGTATGGTGGCAAAAGTCAGGTTCAGCAAAAAACATTACACCATTAGACCCTTTCTGGGAGTTAGGACGGGCTTGGTAATAGACCAGCTGCCCGAGTACGTTTCCGAAGTACACCAGGAAAGCCCTTGGGTTTCCTCCGAAAAAAACTGCTGCTGTTGCTTCGTTATTTTAGGTTGAAAGGAAAGTGATGTGCCGCTGTACTTCACGGTCCCAGTTCCAGTTCGGTTGGTCAGGAAAGAGTTTCACTATGTAGCACCTTAGATCCTCCCCTTCCGCTCCTTCTGGAATACCAAGTAGACGGAGATTGTTCCTACGTTGTAGGTTTTCCTGTTCTTCCATTTTCGTCATTAAGTCCGTCGGACAAGCAGCATTAGAGGAACCTTGATCTTTTACAAGGGAGACTTCAGTTTCCAAAGTCTCGGTACGGTCTTTAACCATGGTGACGCGATCACTTATGTCAGTACAGATTTTGTTCAGTTTCCTCATACCCCCTTGTAATTATTTTGTGGCCCCTTTAGCTGAGCGATTGTCAGAACAAACCTCCTCTTGAAATTCCTTTATTGAGGCTAGAATGGAAGCTAAGGAGGGTCCTGTTGTATCTTCTGTGATAGTTACGCTCTCCCAGAGTGGTGTACGAGCGGCGTCCTCACCGAGGTGGTAAGACATCTGTGAGTCTGAATAATCCCACTTAAGCTGGCTGTGCCTTTTTGCCTTGTTTCTGGTATTCTTTAGGTGTTACACAGTTCCTGTGTCTATAGGTGAGTCATTGCTGTTGTCTTCACTTGCATTATATCCGTCCTCGTCAGTGGTAGTCCCTGAGCCATCCGACACCGAGTAAAAACTTTCACCACCTAACTCCGAGGCCCAAGGGACTTGGGGACCAGAATTGGCTTCCAGGCTCCGTATGTAATTGTCTATACCAGTTGCGTGGGGTTTAGGAGCCTCCTCCGGAAAACCAGATGTATAAGCAGACTCAAACGTTTGGACAATGAGGGCCAAAGATGTCGGGTTTCCCTGATTGGTTGAACCCCGATGTTTCCTTCCAGTAAATAAGCAGGCATTGTGAATTCTACCGGGACATCCCGTTACCCACTTGGGGTCCCCATCTCCGCCGGTTAAGCTGTGTAGTTTTCGTTTGGTGTAATTATCGCTTGCAGGAGAATCGGGTTGCCTTATTTATCCGATGGCGGGCCTTCAAGGAAAATTCTTGGTGGGGGCAAGGAGGGGTTCAGCTTGGAATCTATCACAGCTGGTGGTGCCTTAACTCCTGAAAACAGTTTGGCTACTGAGGGCTGGAATCCTACAGCTTCCTTTTGGGCTCCATCCCCTGCGTCTCCCTGTTGTCTTCTTAACACTAACCTCCTGTCTACCTTTGGGCAGGTTTTCCGTCGGTCCAACGTCTCCAAAATCGATGCTTGCTTGGGAAGCTCTCGTTTTGTTGCCTTTGCCTGCTTTAGCGCCCCTGGTCATCATGGTCCGGTTCCGGTGCCGCTGATTTCTTTCACACGGCCGTATCACCAGCTTAATGGAGGCCGAGGCGGACACCAGTGCAACAATGTAGCACACCAGCCAACAGATGAATATGCCCCGAAGCGTTCTTGCGGAAACAAGCACCCCGCAATCACTTTTGGGGTTTTCGGAGTGCTCAACATGTAATTCGATCGCAGCTGACTGAAGGTACAGACCAGTCACTAAAGGTCCACTCGCTTTCTGAATTGGCATCAGCATCGCAAATCAGGCCGCATAACCGATGGCTGTTGTGCCCAGCGTGAGTGGCTGAGTGGCGTGGACTCATGCTAACTCCATCTTGTTCTTCATTAACACTCTCAATGCCCTTGTGTGATCAGAAAAATTATCCAGAAATTTGGAGTCATATTTATTAAGTTGTAAGAATGAACTAAGTTGATCTGTATTGTTTGTGTTAAGAGCATTATTTGCTTCCAAAATCTTCACTTTAGGTCTCACTTCTGTTCTGAACAGATTATGCCCTAAATAACCTACCTCATAAACAGCAAACTTGCACTGGTCCACTTCCACTGTCAAACTGTTTTTTTCAACCTACCAAGCACTTCATTCAGAAATTCATAATTTTCCATTATGTTTTTCACCACACAAATACCTGGGAAAACAATACATTTTACAAGCCTCCCAAAAGTCTTTGTATGGTCCATTGAAAAATCACTGTTACTATGGCTAAACTGAATAGCATTCTTAAAAAATGAAATGCTTCCTTCAGAATCACGAACATCACAAAGGAGGTCAAATACCCAGATTCAAGTTCTATAAATATCTGTTGGTAAACATTAGAAAGGTCTAGCGAAGTAAACAATTCAACACCTCTGACACTTGTCAACCATTCAATATTATTTTGCCAATGATGCCTGTCTACCCAAATACTGTAATTGAGGTATCCCAGGTCCACAAACATCCTCATATTTCCTTTGGCTTTGCATGGGATTACAACAGGGTTCAAGTATTCTGAAGCTTTTAGTGCTCGAATCACTTTGGCAGTGCAAAACATATCCAATTCTTCCTTCAGAAACTTCCTCAAAACCAATGGAATGTTCCATACCTTGTGAATGCAATGGTGGAATTTCTTCAAACACTCTAGCTTTCCACTAAAAAGATTGTGAAATTTCTGAACCTATTAATCCACGTCATTACTTCCCATTACCATCACCTGCTCCGGACGATTGAGGTATAAAACAATTCCCTATGCTCTCTGTTTGTGTCATCCAAGCAAAGGTTTACCACTTTCCATCACGTAAACTTTGCCCTAAGCATCAAACACAGGTGGCCATGCAATACCGGTGCACGACCAAGGGGCACATATTCAAAAAACCCTTATTTTGTTGGGTGGTGCTTCAAGAGACATAAAAGAGTGGTCACCCAACTATTAACAAGCCTACATGGGTCTCAAATACAACTGTATCTCTCCCGCACACATTAAGATCATTAGTTATTCAAAGTATTCATTATTCAAGGATCTCGCTCTTAGCCATGAAATTCTTCCATCCTAGTCAATCATGCTCCAGCCAACACGTTTCATCACCTTACTTCATCAGGGATCTCAGTATACAAAACATAGTCTTCCAAAGCTCCAAGACAATCAAATTCTCAAGTTTTCAATTCATTGTTGCATAAAGAATTACCCATATCCTCACAAGTATCCTCCACTCATATGGATGAGTTACAGATTCCGAGCAAGATCGAAATTGACCCAGGTGTACCTGGATCCAGATCCATTGACCTACTGGCTTGGGAAGAAGGATCAGTGGCCAGAACTCAGAGACTACCAGTAAAGTATGTAGCATGTCTAGTAGCCTACATGTCTTTGGAGCATTTTCAGAGCAGCTGGGGCAATTGTCACAGTCAGAAGGATCAGTCTCTCTCCTCGAAACGTGGAAAATAACATTTCATCCCCAAAAATGATAAGACTCCAAAGACACATCTGTGGATGACGGGACTTGGTCTGACATCACAAGTGTGGTGAGTGATGGTATTGTGTGTTCGATGCATATATGTTGCATTTTATTTTATCGTTTTTATGATCTTTACTCATTGCACTAACAGAGGAAGCTGGGGTTGCCCACTCGGGGTGCACAGGGGGCCTCTTTCTGACCCACACTAGGGCTGAAACTAACATTGTTACATGGAATGTGCAGGGCATTCACACTCCCTTCTGGAGCTATACGGTATATTCATACTTACATCAGAGGCAAACACATATTTGCAGGAATCACACATTAAGGAGTGCAAAGCATCCCGATTGCAGAGGAGGTGGAGGGGGCAAATATTCTCCACCAATTACTCTACCTTTTGTCTGAGGGGGTATTGATATGGATTCAAGTAGGGGTCCCTTTTGTTCACACATACACACACACACACACACGGTCTTAGAACCAGAGGGACGGTAAGTCTTAGTAGAGTGCGGTTTAGATGGTAGACTTGCTCTTTGGTGCGATTTATATACAGAACATAGAATAGGCCCTGTTCCTGAACACACTGTCAAAGATGCAAGCACAATGGAGCGGCATACCCTGGTTGTTGGGAGGGATTTTTGAGAGCGTTCTAGATGTGGAGCTGGACTGTTACTTTCCACCTATGCTCCAAACAGTAGTTATTTCTAACGCACATACACTCAACACATGGTTGTAGCACTGGGAATTGCTGGATGTGTGGCGTCATTGCAATGCTAGCACAAAGGTGTACTTGTTTCACTCTCTGGTCCATGCGCTCCATGTCTATATTGATCGGTGTGTCTGTACCCATAACGTTATCCCTTGCATAACATACATGGACTACCTAGGTCGCACTAACTCTAACCACAACCCACTACATCTGCAGCTATATTGGGAGAGGGCCATCCCCCACCCTGGATACCCACTTGGAGATTACAGGCGTCCGCGTTAGAAGACCCCCCCATTCCGTGCCTCTATAGGCAACAGTATAATGGAATACTTTGAAATAAATAACAGTACAGCTTCCTTCGCATTGATCAAATGGGACACCTTTGTTGTATCTATCAGAGGACAGTGTTAAACATGCATCGGCATATAACCAATGACATATCCCAATCAGAGGGTCGCCTGCTCGGACTCAAGCATCTGGCTCTGTCTTCGGACGCCGCACAGGTGCAACTATAGGAAGCCTGGCATCATTGCGTAGTGCTGCTGCCAAGACTGAGGTCTCTTAACTACACTGTGCACACTAAAAGGACACGCGCTGAGGCAGACTGATCGGGGTCGTTGTTGGCGTAGCTGATAAATTAGGACTCATTTAGACATCCTATACGGATGTATGTCAGGCGAGAGGCAACTATTACACACAAAAGTTTACTCATGGCACCTTTACATGCCATTACACACAATTGTACACATCTGTGGGCGCGGTGATGCCAGGGTATAGGTGAGTTTTTGTCTGACATTGAGGGAGGAGCTTATTGGGGATATTACAATTTGTGAGGTGCAAGAGGCAATATATGACGCAGTTCTTTATGTATCAGCACTGCCACCTACGCTGATTGATGCCTTACTCATTTCGCTACCTAAACAGGGCAGGGATGATATCTTATAGGTGTCTTGCTTTGTTTAACACAGACTACAAAGTCCTGATGACCATCTTGGCAGACCGACTTGATTCCACAGCGTACACCCCAATCAGAGTGGTTTTGTGGCAGCCAGAAACGTCTCTCTGGATCTACGCTATTTCTTCCAGGTGATGACATACACCCCGCAGACACATCCACATTTGGGCTGCCTGCTTCTGGATTTACACAAGCCATTCGATTCTCTTAAATGGCCCATCTTATTAGAAGTAGTTACCCGGTAATGGTTTAGGATTTCACTTCCTCAGATTAAATAATTGTATGCTATCTCTACGTCCAGAGTTAAAATAGTATCCCATGTATCAGGTCCCAAAGCGGCACAAAGGAGCACCTGCCAGGGTGCCTGCTGTCCCCACTGATATTTTCGTTGGCGCTGGAGCCCTTGCTTCACCTTCTGTGGGCTCACGGCCAACAATAGCAGATTCCCCTTCGAGACACTCAGGACCCTGTCTCCCGTTATGCAGATTATATGTTACTTTATCTTAACAATGTCAAGGCCATACCCCTCACCACTGAACACTTGATAACAACATTTACCACTGTATCAGGCCTGAAAGTAAATTGGATTAAGTCTTGTCTACTCCCCTTTAATATTAATACTCTGGACTTGATGCATTATGTGACTGGCATCCGACTCACGTGGGAACCATCCCGATTTCATTATTTGGGGATAAGGATCCATTATGTGCCTAAAGACCTTTTGGAGGACAACCTGGTGGTGCTGGCCTCGTAATTGCAGTGGGTGGCGCGCTAGTTTGCAGGTTGCAATCTGGAGGATACTACAACACTTGTGCCCCACTGAGACCTGAACGGTTACTTGCCATTTTTCATCTACTTGCCAAGGCACCGAGCGATATCATAAAATATCAGAGCGCGCCCCTCTTTCAGGTTGCATGTCGATGCTCCCGTAGAGCCCTATTCACCACTTGCTCATCTATGCATTACTCACCAGCATTGCCGCTAATTGGCATGCCATTGGGGCGTATATCAACCACCCTTAGGGAGTTGAAACCTTGGCATGACTGCACAGTATATTGGACATATATGGTATTGGGACCCTCCTATCAATGGAAGACCTATTGACTGATTTTGAGCTTCAATCGGGCCAATTCCTTTTGCACGCTTCCTTTGTGGGGTGCTGGGTCAGTCCTGGGGAGACATACAGCAGGAGCCCTCCTATCAGCTCAGCGTGCAGAATCTGCATGTGTTGGGCACAGGTAGCCACCTAATTCGATGGCTGGCTAGCTCTTTACGTACACACGCACTGCTACCCCACTCACTGAACTGCGTAGACACTGGGACACAGACCTTGGGCGCAACTGTACAGATAGTGAGTGGCACACTATTTTGGCATATCCCACACTAGTATCCAAGAATGCCATTTTTAAATTGATGCAATTTTACATAAAGCTTATTTAACGCAGGTCTCGAAAAATCAAAAAAGTGCTACTAGACCTGCAGGTCTAGAAACTAAATAAAATCCACTCAACCTAACTGTAATGCACTTGACCTTTGTGAGCAAATGTGACAAGTTAACAAGATTTAAAGGCATTTTTATTGCTCATTCACTTATTGAACAATAAAGATGCCTTTACATCTTGCCATCTTGTCACATTTGCTCTGCTTTCAGAGACAGTGGTCAAAAGTCAGTTTGTCTTGTAAGACCTAAAAATAGCTTGCCCAAATTAAATCTAGCTTGCAAATGCAAGCGGGCGAGTGGATTTTGAGAGCCCTGTAACACCTAGCAAGATTGATCGCTACTTATATCATACTGATGCTGAATGTCCCCGTTGCCTTACCCCTAATGTAGAACTCATACACATGCTTTTGGCCTGCCAGTTACTAACAGAACACTGGAGGGAGATCACCACGCACTTAAAGTGATGCATGGGCACCACTGTAGAGTATACTTGGGAAGTGTACATACTGGGTTTCAGTCGTCATGCTAAAACATATAATGCAGAGACACGATTTGTGGAATCGGCCCTTATTTTGGCAAAATGACTGATCACCCACAAATGGAAGGTGACGACCCCCCCAGTTGCCTCAGTGTGAATGTTATCCAGGCATAAAGCACAGCGCTACATAGGGCGAAGTTGAAGGGTCTCCGCAAATATCCAATGTCTGATACGTGGGATGCACGGTTGGACAAGCTTGTAGTGGGCTGGTCCCACATGTTCAGGTGTCATAAGTAGACGCTGTAGACGTGGCCAGGTAAAAGTCGATGATGTTTATTAAGTTCTTAGGTGTAGATATAATAAGCCCCACCAGGAACAGCCTCCTAGCTGCTCAGCCCATCCTCAACTGTCAACACTCATGCATCCAAACATTCCACTCACACTAACATTCTAACCGGAACACTCACACAGGCTGAGCAGCTAGATGCAGAGGAGTAAATGATCATAAGTACAGCCTGAGGATACTACATTATCCTCTTCCTCGCGAAACGAAAAACAAAAGAGAAAATAACAATGAAGGGAAAAAACTATACACAGTAAAAATATACAATTGTAGCAAGAAATCTGTAAACCCAGGGATGAGTGTGAAAACACATCGCAAGAGGGAAAACAGACAACCAAGAAAGGAAAGAAAGAAGAAAGCGATAGAGATAGAAAAACACTAACACTATCCTCCTCCTTTGATAATGAACAAATAAAATAAGTAAGTAGTGAATGAAGAGCTCACATACTACAAATGAGCAAGACAAATATGACAGAAGTGAGGGGAAAACATAACCCCAGACTAAAATACAATGAGTGGAATGACACCCAAGGAAGTACTTCTCACGTGAGAAGACTGTGACGAAGACCCTATACGCCACCCCTCATGTGAGGGACACTGTGGGACTAAAACCCAAGTGAAAAATTGTTTGGGACTGACACCCAAATGTACAAATAACGTTGCATGGGACTGACACACAAGGACTGTGCAGCATGAAAAACAGAATGCAGCATAATGTGGCATGAAAAGATTACTACCCACACACATGAGAACAAACATTGAAGTGAAAGGACTGACACCCAACACCAATATAACAAAGGTAGGACTGAAACCCCCTTTAAAAAGAGAAGTGGGACTAATACCCATCCCAAAGGTACATAACTGAGAACGTGGGGTGATGGGACTAAAACCCCACTCCCATCCCTAGACAGGGATAAAATATGTGAACAGGGTGATGGGACTAAAAACCCACTCCCATCCCTAGGCAGGGATAAAATATGTGAACGGGTTAATGGGACTAAAAACCCACTCCCATCCCTAGACAGGGATAAAATATGTGAACAGGGTCATGGGACTAAAAACCCACTACCATCCCTAAGTAGGGATAAAATATCTGTAAAATGGGGTCATGGGACTTAAAAACCACTCCCATCCCTAAGCAGGGATAAATAACAATGTCTGAAAAGAAAAATGGGAATCAAGACAACCTTTAAATTATTAGAAAAACGCAATGCCCTTTTTTTTTTTAAAGAATGTGCAACAACAATCATTTTGAATGCACTGAAAGCTAATAACATACATATAATATGCTTAAAATTAGTTTCTAAACATTAAGATATGCTCTGTAAGTATAACATTTCCCACAATAAAAAAAAAACCTAGATGGCAGTATAAAACAGAATAGTGAATACCAAAATGCATGAAAATATATACGTGCATGTGTACCAAGATCGCATTATCGTAATACACATGTACCATCTGTATAAAAACCAACATAAATGCATGTATTTACTGCAGAGCATCCAACCAACACATCCAAAATTGCTCCGTTGGTGAAATTATTGTGGGACCAAGGAAACTTGCACCAGACGTAAGAACTTTGCAGCTTTCAACATGTCCACAGAAGATCGAAGACTTATGAGAACACTGACAACTCACCACACGGGCTTGTAGAAAAGTCCAAAGTCCTTGATAAGTAATCGCCACCAAGGATAAAATCAACCAACACAACGATTCAGGAAAGATCAGAAAATGCGCTTATGTGTAAAGCGTTACTTCGAGAACGATGAGAGATACTGATCGCGAGACACTCGTGGCAAGATTCATGGCAGTGAATCATTTTGTCCACCATAAGCGTGGAAGGGTATACTCAGACATGAGTCCCTTGCTCACTGCTCCATCAGGATTCAAGCAAGCCGGGCCGACGACGCCTGAAATGGCAGAAACCGGTCCCCGGAAGCTTGTCTCCTTTCTGGTGAAGAATTGGCTTGGTAGTTTGGTCTGCCCTGTTCCCATGATGCACTGGGCCAGGGACAGACTAATTTGCATATAGCCAGGTTCTGAGCTGGGATGGGGCAGTGAGCTAAATAACGGTGATGGATCAAGCCCTGATCTTTGGACTGGGTAAGAGTGGTCTGCTTAATTCAGACACTCTGTTCATCACCACCCCCTTTTCTGAATCAGTGAATACCGGAAAAGCAGCAAACAAAGCCCATCGCAAGATACATTTTCTTCCTGCATCATGAAATATCCAAACTGAAGATGACGGGCCGTACAGGAGACGCATGCCGGAAGGCTCACGACGCGCTCCAGCTCCTAAACGTCCATAAGCAGCATCGATGACAATGAAAGCTGAAGACGTCATGGCAGATTGCTGAGAAGCTCAGCGCGACACGATGGAGTAGGCAAGTTGCGTGAGCTAATTTTATATTTGAATTCGAAATGTAACTGACATTTCCAACTGGGCTTAAAAAAACATAACAATTAATACATTTTGGACTCCAGTTTGATAAATGTCTTTTTACACTAAATATTGCAGAAACTCTGGGATCTAAATTAAGATCATCTGTAACTTTCAATGTGTCAAAAGACAAATAAAGCAGGCAGAAGCTCAAGTAATCCTCACACAGGTGCAACGCTCGCACAAGGGAGAGCACATAAAGACAGTCAGCAATACAACATTTTGTGTAAAACAAAGTCAAAGAATTTCGCACTGGGGCATAAATACAGTCGGACATTGAATACCTTGGTTCGGTAGACGCAGTAAACATTACTTGCTGTTCCCTTGACGTGGATTGTTTTTACTTTTTAATTAGAGACTCCGTGGCATCGTCGTTTCCATTACTTGCAGCACGAGCGTTGTTTATTTTCAAATATAGAGAAATGCGTGCACAGTCAATCTCCTTTCCACTTAGCCGCTCATTTCTTTCACACTAAGTTGCTCGGCTGTTTATTTTCAATTATTCCACTTATGCTGTATTTAGCTGTGTTATTTATTTTCAACTGTATTTGAGTTATTTATTTATTTATTTATTTATTTAAGCTTATAAAGCGCACAGCAACCCGCAGTGGGTTTCCCGGCACTAAGGGACAGACTAAAGAAGAAGAACTAGTATGCTGATTATACTGAAAGGAAGCTCCAATTACTGTTGAAAGAGCCAAGTTTTAAGTCCTTTACGGAAGCGAAAAAGATTGGTTTCTGTCTTTAGGGTGATCGGAAGAACATTCCAAAGTTTAGGACCCAAATAGGCAAAAGAGTGGCCTCCCATTTTTGCTAGCCTAAATCTGGGAACGGAAAAGTCACCATTCCCGGAGGATCTCAAGATCCGATTTGGCTTATAGGCCTGGATGAGGCCCTGGAGATATTTAGGAGCTGAGCCTTGTTTAATTTTAAAGACATGACAAAGGGCTTTGAATTTGATTCTATTTGGGATTCTGAGCCAGTGCAGGTCATGGAGTGCTGGAGAGGCAGATAGTCTCCTCAGGACATTGCGAAGCAGCCGATCAGCTGCGTTCTGAACAACCTGAAGTTTTTTATGGTTGCCAGATCAGCTCCAAGGTAAAGAACGTTACCGTAGTCCAGGCGGGAAACAACCAACGCATGGACTACCGTTCTTTGTGCGGAGGGGGGCAGCATCCACAGGATTTTTTGAAGCCATCTCAAGGTGGTGAAACAGATAGAGGCTACCTTTACAGCCTGCTGTCTCATTGTGAGTTTCTCATCGATGAGGAACCCGAGGTTGCGTACTACTGTTGCAGGCTGAGGGGTAGGTCCCATATCATTGGGCCAATGGTGGGGGCCACAGAGATCCTTACCCCTGCCTAGTATCACAACCTCGGTCTTGTCACCGTTAAGTTTCAAGAAATTGTTCCTCATCCACTTGGAGACACGCATCAGACCTTCTCTCAAAACAGAGGTATCAGTGCCCTCTGTATTAGAGAGAGAAAAAATTATTTGTGTGTCGTCGGCGTAGGAGTATAAGGTAAGACCGGCTTCCTCCACAATAGTGGCCAGGGGTCTTACGTAGATATTGAATAGTAGGGGACTAAGTATAGACCCCTGGGGCACGCCGTACGCCGATGGACAGATTGTTGAGGAAGCAGAGGCAGAAAAAACCTGAAAGGTACGGTCTCTTAGAAAAGAAGCTATCCAGGCTAAAGCAGCAAGCAGTTAAGTTATATCACTCGCCTTCAGCTATGCTCAGTTTCCTCTAGCTACATCCAGAAAACAGACAGAGTGCAGTCAGCTTCACTGTAGTTAGAAAACAGGCAGCCACATATAACCTTACTTGAAGAGGCACTGTAGATGCGTTTTATACTCTTATTGTGGTGTTGTGGACGTCTGATGTGCTGTAGCCATTAGTAGAAACCAAGGATCTTTGCAGCATCTTGAACAGAAAATGGTTACCTTGCTTCTTCAGACAGTCGGATCATGTGGCACAGGACCCTCTGAAAGCTGTTGGTAACTTTTCTTAACTTTTTTGACGAGGTCATAAGATACCATAATGAAGACCCAGCATGCCTTGACTGGGCTGTCTGCTGTAGTGGACACTGGTGGGGTAGACAGGCGTGATTGACTGGTTTCTTGCTTGACAGGTATCTTTTCCTTTAGTTACTTGAGTCTTGAAGCTCTTCATCTGTAATCTGTAAATGTAGTAGGTTCTTAGCTCCAGATCACTGCCATAAATGTAGTGGGCTGGTCCCACATGTTCAGGTGTCATAAGTAGACGCTGTAGACGTGGCCAGGTAAAAGTAGATTATATTTATTAAGTTCTTAGGTGTAGATATAATAAGCCCCACCAGGAGCAGCCTCCTAGCTGCTCAGCCCATCCTCAACTGACAATACTCATGCACCCAAACATTCCACTCACACTAACATTCTAACCGGAACACTCACAAAGGCTGAGCAGCTAGATGCAGAGAAGTAAATGAACATAAGTACAACCTGAGAATACTATAAAGCTCTTTGAGGATGCACCAGATGCAGACCATTCTCCTTGAGGATCATTGCGGAGCCCGACCCTCCCTTTACCCCCCAGTATCATATGTGCCTGGGTGGTGGCTACTGCTCTGCTATTATCCGCTGGTTTTTCTTTCTTTCATTTATTTTCCAGTTCTGTTCACTGCAGCTGTAAGTAGTTGTAACGTATGGCACTTCTTAAATTTGAGAGGACTTTCAACATCTCTATGTATGCATGTGCTCTTTGACATATGCATATTAGTTCTAAGAGGAAACCTGTGGAATACCGTCTTACCAGCAGGGCGACGTGCGCAGCCGGGACTGGGGCTTGGATATGGTGGGGCGTGTGTAATTGTTATGCAAGGCGAGACCTAAAAACGATTGCACCTGTTTACAAACACTGACTGCGGAGAGGCCAACGAATGAATGGGCATTGAATTCAAGTTAGCATTAGTGAAGTACGGGAGGCGTTAGCGCGAGAAGTCACCAGTGGTGGGTAGTGAGAAAAGCTGGCACGGATAGGCAGAGTGGAAAGCTTCCATTGTTACCCCTTGTGAACATCTGAGGCAGGTAAGCAACGTGAGGAACAGCGTAGGTGGGCACAGGACTTGTGCTCCTTCCCTGGGTATCCGGGCAACCATAACAACCCCCCCACACACAAACACACACACAGCTGCCCTACCTACCATACAAACAGCTACGAGAAGAAAAACAATGTGATGCTGAGGGTCTGGCCCAGAGCAGAGAACACGTAGGACCTCCAATAAGCATGTCAAATAGAACAAGAAGGATTACCGTGCTGTGAGGGTCAGCTGAAGGTTTCACTCCTGAGCCTCTCGATGGCCGTGTGGGCCACTTCCGCACATTTACTATTCCATGTCGGCAGTAATGTGAGCTCTTCTTGAGCCCAGTTGGAAGTCAGGCAGGTCCGCCCGGGATGTGGACGGGGCCTGCAACCAAGCCGGAAGAGACCGGTGTGAGCAGTGACGCGGGGCTCCCATGCTCAAGGGAGAGCCCCGCGGTGGCGGCCGGATGGAGGAGAGCCCCGGGTCCCAGGAGGGAGCCCGGGTGAATCAAGGAAGGTGGCCGAGGCCGCCAACGGCAGTGCGGGGCTCCCAGGAGTCCAGGGAAGCCCTGCAGGAGAAGTGCTGCTGCCACAGAGGGAGTCGGGCTCCCAGGAGTCCAGGGAAGCCCTGCAGGAGAAGTACTAGGGGGCTCTTTAGGCGCCTAGTTAGTACCGACCACGGCACAATTGCGTGAGGCTTGCAGGACTTGTTGCAAAAGAAAGTACAGGCCGTAAATCTAGCAGATAGCAAGCGCCAACTCGACATCTTTAACAATGAAAGTGAAAGTTAATGAACAGCAACGGCTCACAGTCACAGTGGATGCTAGCGCGTGTTCATGCGCGCCTCCACATTTCCAGTCCGGCCTGCAGCCTGCGCATGCCCATCTCCTGTCTCCATTGAGAGCCAAGTCAGCGACAATAGGTCTCGCTGGCGACAGCGCATCGCGCTGCTTCGCCAGGTGCGAGACCTAACAAAGCCAGAAGACAACCCTGCACCCGAAGCCCCACGGATTGAGTGGCCCAATCAACGGTGTCCAGCCATCCCCCAAGAACCCAACTTACCTCTCCAGCTGGTGGTCGCCTTCAGGAAGTCTCCCTGGCTGAGCATGCAGCAACTTCGCACAACTCAAGGTCCCCATTGAAACTCCCAGGGTCCCCAACATCCTTTTTTGCAACCTACACCCAGGTGAACCAGGGCCGCTTGTGGTGCAGCTCCTGTGTTGGTTGTTGGCCCCTGCAGTGCTGACCTTAATCCCAGGAGCTTTGCTCCCACAATTGAGTGGCCTGCCCGTCAGCAGTCCCTATACGGAGGCCCCCTTAGCCCCATTGGCTATCATTGGGCCCCTACAATCTGCACCCGGCTGCCCCAATGCCACTGGTGGTGCAACTTGAGTGCCCATCTAGACCTTGGGGAACCTAGTTGCTAACCCCCAAAACTCCCGCTTGTAAGTCGTGCACTTACCTGAGAAACCGCTACCACTTTTCTCCCATAGGAATCCATGTTAAAGGATTTTGGGGCCTAAAATGTTGTGGTGAACCGAGGTATGTATGTAAAAAAGATACCAAAACTGCAAATGTATAAAAAGTCTTACTTACCTTATATGGTGAGATCTTAAGGTGTGGTATCTAGGCATACCATCCTCAGTACTCAAAGTAATCCAAAAGTAACTAAAATGTGATCTGAAAGTAATTACTGTGTAATTTAAACTGTTTCCAAAGCATATACAAACCTGTAACTATTGCAACTTCAATCACAACTACATTTCCTTGTAGTTTCTTGCATTTTAGAGTATATTTTACTTACCTTTGCCAAGTACTGCTCGGTTCTAAAATAAAACATATGTGTATCTTTTTATACTTCCCTAATTGGTCTGGATTCGATCTCCGAGTGTGTGTTATCAGTCCTTGATTGAATAAATACAATAAATGCTTAACACAACCTCTGGATAACCCCAACTTCTCGACCCACTACCACAAAGAGAACTGTTAGTACTTACCTAATTTAGCCTCTTCTATACCCCTGGGGACACCCTGGACTCTGCGCACACTACACCTAATTTTGGTATAGTATATACAGAGCCAGCTTCCTTCACCACCCCTCTCCCTGAGGCTTACCCTCAACAACCCATTAAACTACCTATCCCAGCCCCAAATGTTCTTCCCACCTATACCTCCCACAGCAGCCCCAACACCGCTCTAAAAGAAATATCTCTCTGTATTATCCAGCCTCCTTAGAATGTCTTTCTGGGTGCTTTTATAGGGTCCACTGGACCTCCTTCATATTTTCCATACAGTTGATGACTTGCTGAAGCTGGGTTTCTGTGGTTGGGGGTTGATTGCTGTGGAGTCTCACCTCAGTTGCCTTCAGTGGTGGTGATGGAGTGACCAGGATGCCCCAACTGGTGTCCTGAGGAAGCTGCGGTAATGGTGGCAGTGGCTTCCTCCCTTTCCAGGACAATAAGCCAGCGATATTCCACCGGAGTGGAATTCATTTCCTGGAGGGGCAGCCGAGCACCATCCCTTCCCAGGACTCTGGGGCCTAGTCTCTGGAATGATTTAAGGGAAGAAGAAAAAAAAAGAACACCAATATTAGTTTCCACTACAAACATTTGCAGGGCTGGAAATTTCATATAAATGTTACTAGAACTGCAGATCTAGTCATTTGAATACTCTACTCGACCTAACTGTAATGTACTTGAGCATGAACTGGTCTCAAATTATGTGATCTTAGGTAAATATTTTGTCTTATGGAGCTGCCCTTTTCTTCATTATCACATAGGAGAGCACCTTCAAATACACAAGTTCACTATTTCTGCTATACAAAAAAACCTCGTGTTTACTAGACTGAAAGTTTGCTCCATGTATAATAAGAATCGAGCCCACATATAGCGTACACATGTACCCTGGCGTGCCTCTTAGTTCACTAATAGCATGCAGGAATATTTCCCAGTTCATGTTTAAAAACTCACTTTTTATAAATATATTACTAAAGCACAATGTCGTAGTGCATTGTCCTTTACAGATAGCACATTTTCCATTGAAATGGCCACAAAACTTTTCCACTAACATGTAGTTTTACTGATGAAACTACATAGCGCATAAACAATGTTTGGAAATTGGGTTTCAGGAAGAATAGGTAAAATTTGCACATCCCCAAGTAAAGTATTCTGATTTGTTTTAAACATATAACAATCTTTTTTCGCCAAAGAATTTCAAAAATGTATCTTCATAACTAGTGAAATATATTTGAAATGTTTGTGAACAGTTCACTTATTAGGTATTTCAGTGTTTTGCTAGAAAACGAATCCTGAAATCTTGCAGCCTTTCATTTCACATGCTTTGCACAGTGAAACAGTAACAGTTCATTTTACAAAATCCTCTAACTTCAGTCACAGAAAGAAAAGTAAATGTAGGAAGACAAACTGACTTTTGACCTCTGTATCAAAGTGAAGCAAATGTCACAAGATAACAAGATTTAAAGGCATCTTTATTGCTCATTCGCTATGTGAGCAAGCAGAACACCTGATGTCAGTACTGGGCGAGTAGGATTTAGAAATTGCTCATCCTGCTTAAATCTGGCTTGCCATTGCTTGTGGGAGAGTGGATTGTTCAAGCCCTGATTTGTTTTATATAATCAGACAGTAACAGAACATTGTTGGTCCCGCAGGGACTCTGGAATTTTTCGGGTGATTCTTTGTCACAGGGACTTTATTCCCCCACAAAGAAATCACATAATGCAGGAATACCACCAAATTCAAAAATAGATTTTTTGTTAAAATGTATGAAAAGTTTAAACTAATTTGTGAGACAACACTTTTACCACACACTTAACGTGTTATTAAAAATCACTGACCGGTAAAATATGCATAGATATTGCGACATTAAAAAAATGGCACATGAAGCTTATGCCTCACAGTTTATTTCACTGAAATATACTCTGCAACATTCATTGAACCAACCTGGAGAGCAGCAGTTTTTGGGGGGGACAACTAATGGCATGCCATAAGAATTCTAGTGGCCCTGCTCTTATCCTAATCTCTCTTTAGTCCACCCCGAGTCTCTAGACCGAGTCCCACACTACAACCTCAACTACAACCTCCATAAATTAAGTAAATGTGCAACAAATATTTTATTCCTGAGCTACGGAGCAAATGATTATTGGTCTAATAAAACATCAGGGCTTGGGCTAGATTTAGGTTTGGCTATGGGCAGTTTGCGTAAAATAAACTGTAGTAGGCTTAATAGTGTGGCTAATGGAAGGTAGAAGAAGGAACAGTGTAATGGAAGTCATGAGACAAAGACACTTAGGCAGAAACTATCAGAGAAAAGTGATAATTGCATACATGGGATTGTGGACTAGATGGAACTGAATGGGGAAGTGGGTGATAGGTATGAGTGGGCACGTGAGAAACATACCTGTTCCTCTCCAGATTACTTTCAATGTAAGACAGTCTGGGACAGAAACACAGGAAGGTGGATAATTTAAAACGGATTGGTATCTGGGCTAAGAGTCAAGGAAGGATTACCATAACAAATGCATTAGTTGTCAATGAGAAAGAAAATTGACTGATCACTAGTCCAGCAACTGCTTCGTACCCTAGGGCAATGTGGTCCTCCATTACCCATCACAGCAGCCTGGAGTGGTTGAGGTTTTAGTTAGACAAAAATGTAATACACTAATTTAGAAAAGCAGTGCCAGTCACAGAATGTGCAGGAATTGGAAAAGCATTACCTAACAAATGAGAAATTATTGCTGGACTAAGTAGTATCATTTTGAAAGGTTTGACATTTTTTTAATAAATTAAGTCAATTCAATGCTATAAAATTTAATGGAGAAAAACAGCTAGAAAGGGATCAGAAAAAACGATTAAAAGAGGGGAAGGGAATGAAAATAGCTAAGAGGAGTGAAGGAAAGGTTCCTGACACAGCAATAAATAAATGGTGGGAAAGCTACACACAGGAGAAAGTCAGCTACGGAAACAGAGGTAATATAAAAGAAAACACAAGCAGATATGCAGGGTTAAGAGACACTAAAATAAATAAGGAGAATTTGATAAAAAATAGAACATAAAGAAGGCCATAATGCACACTAGGTAAGAATTGTTAAAAGTAAAATATAATGAACATAATTTACCAGCACCAGTAGTAATGGCTGGAATGGAGAGGGTGGTACTGGCCCTGCTCTTCTCATGGGCCTGGGCTGTTGTGGTTATCTAGACACCCTTGTTTCTTTTGGTTATCCTGAAAGAAGGAAAGACCAGAAGACAGTTTAGTAGCACTCTCTGTCAAAATATTTTTTACGAGCAAACAAATCTACTTCTAACCAATCCTATTCCTCCTTTTAATCTCCACCCTAAAAATTGTTTCCCCACCTTACACTTTGTTTCCCACAAATGTTAATGCCCCTCCATTTGCTTGATACATTTTTGCTCTTTTGTCACGCTAAAAAACTGTGGAAACTGTGGGCACTCAGTCTCCTGTTGTGCAGTGCACCTCACAGATATGTAGACCGTTCTAGTGACAGAAGAGTCATGCAGGTACAGTAACACCCTCGATATTAAACTATTCTCTTCCTAGTCCAGATATAAACCTGTGTATCAGCCTAGGCATACCTGCTTCACTATGGAACAGAACCTGGGCAGCATGATTCACTTAACGTCCTCTCCACTCCCCTCCCAATCGTCCAGTCATACATCCTTGTCAGGCTGATATGCCCCACTACTCTTGAGTAGACCACAAGCATTCCCCACTTACAAACCAAATACAGAATCCCAAACGTTTTGTATATAATTCATATTCCTTCTCCTATTGCAACAAAGACACTGGATGCTGATACTCTGGTGCAAAAAGTGCATTTATTTATGTAATTGGTCTAATGTGTTACAACTGTGTCAATAGAGTGAGGCCTACAGGCTCACTCCCCTTTTTAAAAAGTTCCCCTGATGTGTGCTTAACTCTCCCCTGGCTTACATCAGTTAGATTACAGGTGCTGTGCAGCGCAGGAGTGGTAACTCTGAGCTGGTTGTATCTGTGCCAGAAAAGGGCGCAGTACAGGAATAGAGCAGTGCTGAGCAATCCATGTATGGTGAGAGCATGTAGTAAGTGAATGTATGCCTGTGAGGATGTAGTGCAGTGCATGCGACGTGAAAGCAATATGCTGGGTGTAAGTGTGCTTGAGAAAAGTACAATACATGAAAGGTTAAGTGTTGTGCGGTGCATGCATGATGTATGTGTGTGCTAGCAGTGTGCGTTTTTGCAAGAAGCATACCATGGCACCACACAGAAAGACTACAGTTCTGAACAGTGCACAGAGGTGTCACGTAAATTTAACTGTGATATACATGATCAATACAAAATGAAAACATTTTTAAACATCACTTACCTAGGCCTGCCACCTCCACGCCAAGTAGGTCCTCCTCATGGTCTATTAGTTCAGCCCAGCGGTACATCACATGCAGCTGGATGTGGGAGTCCCGGTGTGGTGGTGCATGCTATGCTTCACTCTCTCACACCACAGCCTGCAATCTGCTAGGCTGTAATCTTTTCTTGGCCTGCCACTTACTACCAGCATGAGGGGGAGATGGTGCTGCACAAAACAAAATAGTGCTGCAACTTCTGCCTCATTTAAACTGCGGTGGTGGGTTACTCCTTGAGCCACCATCAACTACAGAAGGCCTTGGCAGCATGGCAGCATTGACTCCCTCTGCCATAGTCAGACAATATAGGACAACTAAAGGCAAGGGAAGATAGACAAAAATAGTCAACAGAGACAAAAAAAAATCATAAATAAACCCACGGGGCAGTAAAAATAGCACCTGAAAGTGAAAATAATGTGGAAAAAAGGGGAAAGGTGGACAAGAATGGAGTAGATGGTCCTCGGCAACAGGGAAACGTGGTATAGCTAGGCAGGAGCCTGCTGGGATAAATAAAATGGCTGCAAACTGGTGCAATGCTGCTTGCAGTAACAGGCAACCTTTTGAACACGAAATGCGTCTCCAGCATAATTTTTAATGCTAGGTGCTGGAGATGCATTTCTTGTAATTTTATACAAATTTCGTGCAATCCATTTAAAAATGTTCTCAATTACACAAACAATTGGCACTTATGCTATTTAAATTGAAAGTTTTGTGCAGATTCAAACACCACCAAAGTTAAAGTGACAGTAAAGTTCCAAATTAAAACATAGAACGTCTTAAAATGTGCTAGTTAACGTACACAAACCATAATTCATACCCCCGGAATCAAAACAGTAACTTGTCCCTAAATGGGCCCTTCGTGAACGCACAATACTTATACTAATAAACAACTTGATTTAACAATACATAATTAACCAATTAAATGCCAGTTCCAACACCACTCCCTCTTCCCAGTATGGAGCCCTTTTTAGGTTTTGCTTGTGTTGTGCTTGCGAAATCTCTTGTATTAAAAAACAAAAATTGTAAAAGGGGCTTAGAACCAGCCCTTTACTTACCTGAACTTACCATTCGTTAATTCCAACGATGCTCTAATTTACGTGCTTCTGATTGGCCGATATGTCCCGCTTTCACTTCTGCTCTGCTTTGCCGCCCTTGCCTTGCGTGGGCATTGGACCAAGTACAGTTACTGGCCAGTGTCCTTCCACTGGCGACTAACTCTGTAGGACATTTACGAACACGCACTCCATAGGAGTGCTTCTGCAGGCCCTCTGTCTCCTTCCTGTGGTCTTGCAGACTCTTCCAGGGTCACACCTTGTTGCTTCCCCCCTCGCACGTTGTTCAATGCCCCCCTCGTGTATCGTTCACTGCTGTGCTTGTTTAACACCATCAACGCGGTCAGATTTACTGTGGTGCGCTGAAGATTGTAAAAACCCGCGGTTCATGACGAGCTCAGCTCGTCATGAGTGTACGAGAGGGGTACCTCATGACGAGCTGAGCTCGTCATGAGCGTCGAAGGGGTTAAAAAATAGTTTTTTTCCCTCTGTATTTAATCTGGAGCTCTGGCATATACCCCCCTGAATCGGACTATGAACCTGCATCTGAGCAACATGCCAACAAAAACATACAGGAGCTGCCTCTGAGCTCCCTCTAGCATGTGCAGACTCCTCTGGTGCAGTCTTCAGCTCTATGAAGCAGGCTTCGGTTTAACCTTTTTTCTGGTGCCAGACTGACAGCACTCCAGTAAATACTCACTGCCCCCAAATCATATAGAATGAGGGAACCAGTCCTGTCTGCTCTACACTCCTGTTTTTTGTAACCTGGGTTACAGCTAATCAGTCTCAAATTCTAATTTAACATCCTCAGAGAAGTGCTAGACTTATTTTTTAATACTTTTCTTATTCATCAAACCGAGTAACAAGGCTAACTTTCACAGCCACCAGACCTCTAGGCACGTTAGACAACCCCTTTCACCAGAACACACACACACGAAACACCCTTTTATGTTAAAAAAGTTAAAAAAATGTATACATAAAATTAGTTCTGCTGCAGAATGCCATTTATTACCAATAAATGTAAATGCGAAATGTTAAATTCGCCCATCTAAATGTTACCAAGAAGTAAGAAATGTTGATTTATCCTTGCACGGATTCTGACCTATGGGTTACTAACAGATGTCAGAAGTGAGGGTTTAACTTACTGAGCTATTACTTGGAGAGCACACAACCCTCAATGTCGCCTATATTGGCACACCTACTTATCCAGATACGAGAGTGCATGGTATTTTAATTGTATTTTCTGTACTTCGAGAACTTTGCCAGAGGGACTAGAAGCAGGTAGGTGCACAGGTGAACCATCTGTTTTTTTCAGTATTGTGGACCGCGAGGTCCAAAATAAAGCACTTGGGCGAATCCCGGGGCCAGGAAAGAAGTGGGGGATTTTTATCCATTAGACAAAAATATTTGGTGACCACGGAGACCGAAGAGAGGAATGTTTAATTAATTCCCAACAGCAGAATAGCTGTTTGAAATTAAAAAAAATACAAATTTGGAAATGCCAATAGGTTTCGCTGAGGCAAATTCTTTTGATGTTGTTAATGTTTTTTGTTACATGTCACACATCAGATGAGCTGCTGTACAACATGGCATCAATTGTTTTTTTTAAAGTGCTATGACGTAGCTAGCAATGTCCGTATCATAGCGTTTTTTTTAGTTTGTTTTTTTACTTGAAGCCATATTGCACAGCAGCTCAACTGCTATGCCATACATGAAAAACATATTGACAAAGTCAATAGAATTCGCAAAGGTGAAACCTATCGTCTTGGCCAATGCTTGTTTATATTTGGGGTAATTCATGGCTTAAGGTCTTATTACTTTTTTGGTGGTCCAACTGCCAAAAGACCGTGACTGCTCGGAAACAGCTGCTCCTTTGGCCGTCTGACCATTGTATTACAAGTTTGCTGAAGGACTGGCAGTGTGGCTGCGGCAGTCTTGCAGTGGTGGACAAAGTATTTCAATATATATCACTGCCTGTGTGTACAATGCGACTGCATATGTGCTGTGAAATATTAGCAGAACTGTTTTCATGTAACCAGTAAGTATAACATGCAGCGTGTGATGCAGTAAACAGTTTTTTGTGTCACTTTCTCTGAATTCTGCTAATAGCAGGGGCTTTACATTTTGCACTGAAGTAATACATGTCTGAATATGTGTTTATTAGTATAGTTGCTCTGAATAATGTGGTTTTGGGCCAACTTTATTTGCTTTAGCATGGCATAAATATAAAGTATGCCATGCAAGGCAACATATGCCTCCTGGTTGCCTTCCTATTTATTTTCTTCCAGTCCTATAAGTTAGAAAATGCCAATAATGCAGTCATCTCATTCAACCACCCTTTTATTTTTGGTGGGTTCTCATAGACCAAATGTTTGTGGTTTCTTTTATTTTTTTGGGCTTATTACATTTAACGCCCATAAGCAGAACAGGATTGATTCCTGTGTCATTGAACCCTATATTTATTCCATCGTTTGTTCCTTAGGGTGAGGATTGACTGAACTCAAGAAAAATGCCCATGCGTATGGAAGTCCCTGAGAAGGGGTTGTTCTTTGTGGGTGTTCTTGCGGCTAGCATTTTGACCAGATTGGGGGAAGTGTGCCTCGTGTTGGGCTTTGGAGGCACTGATTGGCAATGGGGTAAATGGAGGTATCTCATGCAGTGTAATTTAGAAATTGTTTCTAAAACAGCCCGAGGCCGCAGCGGTTCTGGGAAAGGGAAATTCTAGTTGCCTTTCTAGGCAGGGGTGCCCGATTGTTCCGCCAAACTGTAAATGTGATCCGCTTGCTACAGGAATGGGGTGGAAACATTTCAGGGGGCAGCATTCTCCAATGTCTGCAATTACAGCCAAAAGGTGATATAATTTGTCACCGACAACGGACAAGAGGCCCAAATTAAGGGCAGTCCGTGAAATTTACGGACGGTTGGTCATCCAACTCGCTCGATAAACTAATTTTCCTGGCTGATCTTTGAACCAGAGAAGGATGAAAGCTGTGTTTTTGCCTTGGTAAAGGAGCAATCCACACCCAAAGCACAGTAAGATTTAAACCGGTCATCTACTTCAAGGTGGATGTGTATCTTTAGCCATCATCTCTTGTTAATTTTCCAGAATCTGATAGATTAATTCGATCTGTAATTACAGTGGCTGCAGAGGCAGAGCACAGGCTACTTTGCCAGATATAGATAAAGAATAATTACAACTTGATTTAATAACAGAATGGTTTCACTCTAACTAGCAAGTATGGTACATCTGAAAAACTGTTTTCAATTAGAGCCGAGTTTTCAACGTTTACTTTCTCTGTCTAATCGCAAATGCCTAAAAGCGTACAATGCATGCTATAATTATTTTCTTGCTTGTTGCAAAGTGTATTTTATTTGTTTATAGCAGTGTGACCTACGCATGTATACCTAGTAATTTATTTTTGGTTCTCATCTAGAAACCTATTATGTCTTGAGATGTACTATAGCACTATATAAATGCAAACCTTTTCCCTCTTCTATCCCTTCGCTATCCTTCTCAATCCAAATAACTGACTAATATCCACCACTCAAATTACTTTCATATTTCACTATACTAATTCACCACTAATCCTTATGGGTTACGGAGTAGCGTGCTACTCGCCAAGAAAGTGCTTCAACACCCCTTTAGGGGTAACAAGCGCTATATAAATGCTAACCTTTTTTCCCACTTCTATCCCTCCGCTATCCTTCTGAATCCAAATAACTGACTAACTTATCCACCACTCAAATTACTTTTATATTTCACTATACTAACAACACTAATCCTTTATGGGTTCCGGAGTAGAGTGCTACTTGCCGAAAAAGCGCTTCGACGCCTCATCAGGGGTAGTAAGCACTATATAAATGCAATTACAATAAATACAATATGTGTTGAATGCACACATATGTATGATATATGTTGAAAAATACCACCTACCCGTTGCCAGAGTCCAACCCGTATGTGGGCAGTCCCATTAATGGGTGTCTGGCACCAACGCACATACCTGAATTTTATCACACACTGGGTCGTATTCTTCAGGGTGAAGATGATGCTGTGCAGGGGGAACCTGGAGAAAGGGATCCACCTCAAAATCTGCTGCGAAGAAATGCAAAGGGGCAAGTATGCACCCCAAATCCTTTGCCTCCGCTGACCTTTAGCTGTCGATCTGACTGCCGCGGTCGGCTCAGGGGAAAACCAACGTGTAAAACAGACAGCGGTGTTACGCCTCTGTATCGCCCAATGCAGGCTGCCTTCTCCCGACCCTAGAGAGTGGTGGTGTGCTGGGGGTCTCTGTAAAGGAAACACTGCCAACTCATAATACGGCTGATGGCTCACCACCATCGGACCCCTACCGCTGGGACGGTGGTCCACAGAGTGCCAAACTTGCAATAAACCCCAAACGTCTTTAAAAGTTTCTTTACACAAAAGCCATCCAGTCCAAATGTGCATCCGTTATTTTCCCACATGATGTAGATTCTAAAGGTACCAAGGGTTTGTAGATTCCCTTGGAGAAGAGGGAACTAAGAAAGTAGCCAAAAAGTAGTACTTTAAAAAAAAATCTATACAAGAAAGTTTGCATTTTTTTCTAAAAATGGATTCAACAAAAGGCTTGCTGGGTGAAGATCACCATTTTCCCTTCTTTTCATCACGGTTATAGCAATTTTCTAAGTGGTGTAAATATATTTACTATTTTTGTGATTGAGAAGAAAGAAGCGTGAAACGATTGGGAAAGCTGTACATGTCTGAATTCCGCGAGTGATCATTTGAATGGATGTCGTAGAGTCTTAAATAAATTAATCCTTTAAATCAAAAAGAAAGTAGGACAAAATATAAATGTGACAATGATTTCAGCTGCAATTGTTTTACCCTTAGAACTGATATACAGTAATATACCATTACATCCTTCGAATTCTTTACAGGAATATTTGTTGGTTGCCCATAAACAATCTACCCAGAACCAATAAGCAAGTCAGAGAGTATTGTGTACCAATCATGCATCATTTAATAAGGTAAAATCAATCAAGTGCAAAATGTGTCTGAAGGAAAGCTACACATTTTTTACACGTGGTCATACTATCGTAATTCGGTGAGTTTTTGATGTAAAATGGGTACTTTCTTGCAAGCGGGCTTAGATTTCAAAGCCAAAAATTAGGACAAATTCTACAGTTAACAACAAATATTCTACCTTTTGGTATTCCCAAACTTATCTTGATTAAAATGGTACTCCACCTGTGCGGGTTAGCCTACCTACCACCCATGAAAGGTAAAGGCCCAAAATGCAATTAGGGGACATCTTAGGGGACATCAAATATTTTTCCTTGGCATTTCAATGTATTTGGGGGTGTGCAGTATTTAGCTCCAGGGTGGGCCGTCACCCAGTGGAATCATCTAACCCCAGACATTTCTGAAAACTAGACACTCTGAGGATTACAGGATAGCGTGGCACCACTTTTTTTTTATCCAAAACATTGAACTTTGGCTAAAATTAATTTTCCTCACAACTCTGAGCAGGAAAGTTCTGGACTGACAAAATTCCTACCATCCAGCATTCCATACTTCTCCCAACAAAAATGGTATCCCACTTGGGGGTGCGGGTGTTCCACCTGCGAGAGGACGGGCCCCAAATTGCAACATGGAGACCCACGATTTTTCCTTGAAATTACAATCTTTCTGAAAATATGGGTGGCAGCAGTATTTGGGCCCAACGGCGGCCAGCACGGAGGGAAATCTACCAACCCAAGACATTTATAAAAAAATACATATCCAGGGTGGTGTAGCTTACGTGGATCCGACTTTTATTTACCCAGATTTCCCTGCAGACATTCCAAATAAAAGATGTTCATTACATTCCTGAAAAGGAAAGTTTTGGAATGTATGGGGAAATCAACAAAAGTCCTACCCCCAGGGTCCCAACACTTTCTAACTAGACAAGTTACCCTAAATGGGAGAGTAGGGCTAATGTACAGGCAGGAACCAATCAAAACTTAGATCATGTTAAGTCAATGTAGTCTACGCATGATTACAAATTTGGGGGCAGATTTATGAGGCCCTTGCGCCACGTTTACGCCGCCGTTGCGTCACGCAAGGCGGCATAAACGTGGCACATCCCTACGAACGATTTACAACGTGACGCATCTAGGCAGATGCGTCACGTTGTAAAGCCCTGCGCCGATTGTGGGCGTTCCGGCGCAGGGTGGGCGTTCTGGGGCAGGTGCGCCTCACAAAAGTGGCTGAGTGAAATCTATAAGATTTCACTCAGTCACTTTCAGGCCAATGCTGCGTCAAAAGCCTGCGCCTGCTTGAAGCAGGCGTAGGTCTTGATGCAGCATTGGTCAGATAGGGCACCCCCGAGCCTTGCTGGAGCTGCGTCGCGCTTGCGACGCGACTCCAGCAATGCGCCGCCTTTACGGCACAGATGCGTCACGCATCTGTGCCGTTTTTGCCCCATGGTGCGCCGCATTGTAAATGCGGCGCACCATGGGTGGCGGAGCTGTGGCGCACATTAACTGGCGCATCCCTGGGGATGCGCAAGTTAACATAAATCTGCCCCTTGGTCCATTCCTACTTATGCGGTAGGCCCACTCACACATATGGGGTACATTCATCGCAAGAGACGTGTGGGAATGCGCACTATACCAGACGGGGAAATGGGACTTCATCTATAATCGACTATGTAATCACAAGCTATGACCTGCTAGAAACAGTTTTATATTTGCTTAACCAGTTTTGCCAAGAGAGCGATCATTCCCAAATGCACTTGACAACAGATTGGTTACCCAAATCATCAGCACCTTGTCATATAACATATTTAAAAAGTAATGTAGTTGTAAATGAAGATAAGAGACGCATTTTCTGGAACTCTTATACCATCGACAAAATTATGTGTCTGATTGATCATTCAAAATTTTTAACGAGAACGTTCTCAGAAAATCCCATCAAAAATTTTGAATCCATTATAATAGAGTACAGATCTCTTATTCTTCAGATGATAGTAAATGATTCAGTTGGTAACAGTAAGAAAAAAGATAAAAATAATCGTACCCTTAAGAACTCCGAGGTAAAGAAAAAACTAAACAAATATATACGCGCCCAATATATAAATCCTACTCCAGAAATAAAAAAGGAAATAAATAAAATCAAAAATCAACTAAGACGTGAGAATCTGAGACATAAAAAAACTGTACAAGATCGCAATTGGGTAGATATACAGATAGCGGCGAATAAGAACGACCAGCGCAACTATTGGTACCTAATAGGAAAACTCACCGGATCCAAAAAGAAACTACAACCAATACCGGTTCCTCCGGGTGCCTGGGAAAATTTTCTAACAGACCTTTATAGATCAAACTCTATAGCCTCATCAGAAAGCAGCGGGGTCTATAACAAAGAAAAAGATGAACTCTCATTAAATAAAATTACCGCAACATCGGTGGAATTAAACATACGTAAAGCAAGATCAACAGGAGCGTCCGGCCCAGATCAGATCCCGATCAAAGCACTAAAAATTGCCCCAAAGGAATGGAGTCAGTTGTTATATCCCCTTTTTAATTACATCTTAGATACTGGCCATATCCCAAAATCATGGCAGGGAAGTATAATCATCCCGATTCACAAAAAGGGAAGTAAAACCCTGGCAAGCAATTTTCGTCAAATTGCCCTTATGGACTCCGTGGGCAAGGTATTTGCAGCAGAAATTTTACATCGTCTTAAAGAATGGGCCTTTTCGACTGGCCGGATACCAATGTATCAGGCAGGCTTCAGGCCCAAACATTCGGTAACTGACAACATCGCAGTTATTCAAACCATCATCGACAAATATATAACACAGAAAAATCAGGTTGTATATGCTGCCTTTATAGATTATACTACAGCGTTTGACCGGGTGGACCGACCAACCCTGTGGGAAAAATTGAGGAAACTCGGCATTAATGAACAACTACTACAGTCTATAATCAGCTTACACACCAACACTTGGTGTCAAGTTCAAATGGGGGGAGAAAGAGGTTACACGGAAAGAATTAAAACGGAAAATGGACTAAAGCAAGGGTGCCTCTTAGCCCCAATACTATTCTCCCTCTACCTAAGCGACTTGTGCCATTACCTGCAACTGGGTTCTAACCTACCTCCAAAAATTGCTGATCAAAAAATAAGTGCTTTACTGTACGCTGATGACATAGTGCTGTTGGATCTTACCCCCTTCGGATTGCAAACGTCACTAGATATTTTATACAAATACTCCAAAGAAAACTATCTAGTCCCAAACATACAAAAAACAAAAGTATTGGCCTTTTCAGGGAAGAAACAAAGTGCGAAATATACCTGGAAACTGGGGGGGGAAAAGATAGAAGAAGTTAAGAACTATCCCTACCTTGGCAGGATCCTCTCAAAAAATTTATCTAACATCACGCAATTGAATAATCTGTCAAGAAAATCAGATATACATGTAGCGGCCCTCCTGAGACTATATAGCGCAACAGGGAATAGACATTTTTCTTCTCTGATAAACATTTATAAAGTAAAAATACCTCCTGTACTTTCTTACGCGACGGAGTACATTCCCACAAAACAATGGGCTTTTATGGATCGGAAAGAGGGGAAGATTTTAAGGAAAATTATGAAACTGTCTGATGCAGTTCCTGTTCAAGCACTGAGACTAGAACTATCAGTGACCAGTTCTTATGCAGTAGCTATTGCAAGTGTAATAAGGTGGGCCTACAACTTATTGCATGCAAAAGAGAACACATTAAGGTCACTGTTGAAAAAAGAAACCTTTGAGTCCGATGCTAAAAAGCAGGTTTTTAGAGGGAACATGGCAGAAGCATTTCGCGTAGCAAATATTACAGTCGATATGTTGCAAAACTGGTCACCAGCACAACTAAAACTGTTTTTAAAATGCTTCACCCCAAAGCTCAGTTACGAAATGGATTCCCGCCACTGCACCAAATTAACCACTTATAAACTATTCGCTGATTCCTTAGAATTCAAGCAAAGTCGGCCTTATATTGGGCTAACTCTAACACATGGAGCTAGGAGAACAATTATTATGCTTCGACTAGGCATTCTTCCCCTACTTGCATTTATTTCTAGATGGTCCCCGGGGGGATCTGCTTTATGTACATTGTGCGCGGGGGGTAATCAGACTCTGGAACATGTTCTTTTTATATGCCCGAGCCAAATTGTAATTTCTGCGCGTACTAGATTTTTAGCTCCAATATATTGTTCATGTAGAATCACGACAGTAAGTGAACTTATTGCTCTTTGCAAACAACCTCCGAATGAATTTGTTTGTTTTAATTTGTATAAATTTTTAAAATCGTTCTTATCTTTGTATTGATAATGTTGAATTTTAATCTATATGTAATTTGCATATTTTGTGGTCCTCTGTTGAGTACCAGTACAAATAAACTTTTTTGACTTTGACTTTTGACTTTGTGGGAATGCAGAATAGTAAGACTAATGTCACTGGCTGGTAGTGCCAGAGATTTCTGACAAATAAATGTTGGGAACAGTGCGTTATTTGGCCCACACTTTTAGCAGGACATTTTAGATAAGAAAATATTATTGGAGCCACAAAAGCTTTTTCACCCCATAAATCGTTAGTTTTTTTTTCTATAAATGACCATGGGTAGAAGGGTTTCCTTGGCGCTAGCCCGACCCAGATTCGCATTGTTGAGTGTGGGGAAGCACCATTAATAAGAAAGGGCAAGCCTTGAGTGTCTCATGATACACTTTCACTCCCTCCACAACGCTGGGTAAGAAAAAGTATATTAGTCTGCATACACGGATTATGCCTTGCTCATTTCATGCACGTGTGTGCGTGTGAATATGCACACACACACAAACCTATCCTCTGGGGTGGTCGTGGGGAGTCTCCATCCATGGGACACTTGAATATATATGGTTTTATTTCCTACAACATTTGGGATTCAATTTTTATCAATAGGTCCTTATCAATTCAGCGTCACAAAACATTAATCTATTCAAGTCAAAAGTCACAATTTGACTTTCATCTGAATATAATTTCAATTCGCCGTATGAATCTGCGCGTCCCTGAGTTTCTTCATGTTCAGGCAGCCGCGGCCACTTATGAGTTAGATAATCATTTCCCTTCCAGTGTAAATGAGGCCACTGCCCCATCGTATAATGCGTACTTAGCAAGCGCTCAGCTGTTCAAGCCGCATCAGGTGATGATGCGGTTGTCTGGCGGAATAGGAGACAACAAGCTGCACGTCCCCGCTCTGTGCTTCCTGACCCATCCAGTGAGCTTCAGCCCCCTTTAACACGCAGCGGTGCGGCCGGCACTGTCTCCTTCTGCTGACAGAATTACTCAGCGGCAGCCGCGCCTGTCAGGGCGCTTTAAGACCTATCCCCTCCTTCAGACTCCCAGGATGCACGGCGGGCGCCCCTCTCACCTGCTTCCAGAAGGGGCTAGAAACTCCGCAGCTCCCCCTGGCTGCCAATCGCAAACGCTCCCCTGCTCCTCCGCGAGAAGGCGGCTTCTGCAGAATGAGCGGCGCCGGGTCCGTGTGACGTGGTACGTTACCTGGTGACGTTGCAGGTCTTTGGTGCGCAGGCCCGGGTTGTTTACATTGATGTGTGGTTGTGTGAGTGGGGCAGAAAGTGCTTGCTTCGTGAGCGTGCTCAGTGCCTATTTATCAAAGTGATTTCAACTGATCGTGTTGTACGAGGAGCAGACAGTGTTTCCACCGAGCACACATGATTTATGGATTTTAGGTACTCTCAGAGCAGAGTTTCGCATGCTTAAAATAGACGATACTTTTAGAGTTGCCAAGCTCTGGACTTGGAGCCCTGGCCAAGTTAGAGCGACACACTGTTATGTTGATGTTCCTTTAAGTCCACGAGGTTAGAACATAGAGTGTAATGGTTTGATAGTTCCATGTGGAACGGGCATTGTACAGAGCTGTTGAGAGAAGGACATCGCTTCCCTGGCTCTCATCTGTTATTTACTATTACTTCGAATAAATGCTATATTCACCTTCTACATCTTGTTGACTACCTTCACTTCAAATTGGCGACGAGGGAAACTGGCGTTTGGTCATCTTTACAGACTATTTTATTGGAAATATTTCGAAGGAAATTTCATTTAAAAAAAAAAAAGTAAAGAAAAGAAAGCGGACTGGAACGAGAAACTTCTGTGAGTTAATTTTTTTACATTTACCTTGACGTAGCCACCACTCGCCGACTACGCGTTATATAAATTACTAACTGTGTATTGTAAACACAGCGCCGCTTAAAAGCAACCGTTACTTATCAGCGTCTACCTGCATTGTTCGACTGTGCCTGCCATTCCACTGCGTGCGCCGACTGCGAGGGGGACTGCGCGCGTCACTCATAACGCGACTGCATCAATACCCTCAGGATCTGACGTCGGACGCAGGTCACACAGCGTGACCCCCAACGTGGCGGCCATTTTGCAGCCATTGTTTACATCGAGTACTTCTCGGAAAGTAATAAAAAAAATTAAAAAAAAATCTGGCACATTCTGAAATAAGCGTCTAAGGTCGTGTAGTGCAACGCGAAAGAGACAATTTTTACATTTCACAGAAGATACATTCCGGACAGCACAGTAAGGTGAAACGGATATTTTATTTAATAATTTTTTTGTGTGTGGAACATTATAACAGGTGAGAAGGTCGGGAGAAGGTTGTTTTTGTTAATTTAACTTGCACTTCACTGTGCATGGAAGAAGGTGATTCCAGTGTAAGTACTGTGGTTAAGGACAGAAACATGGCACAACAACATTTTTCAATTAGTCCTCCTGAACCATTTTGGGTTAAAGGTACCCAACCTAGTTTAAAGTGGATAGAATGGAAAGAATATTTCGTTAATTATTTGGAAGCCGTTGATGAAACCAAGAAAATGAAACCCGAGCAAAGAAAGAGACTTTTATTACATTCTTTAGGTCCCATAGGATTAAAGACATTTTCAAGAATGAGTAAGTCTGATGACTCCAGTCTAGATGAGTTTGAAAACGCGATAAAAAATATGGATAAATATTTTGCACCCAAGGTGTGCATTGGGGTCATAAGACACAAATTCTTCCAAAGGAAACAAACTAAAGAGGAAACTGTGGATGAATGGATGGATGACCTCAAAAAACTAGCCATTGATTGTAAATTTGACAATTTGCATGATGATCTTATACGTGATCAGTTGGTAATGCACAACAACAACTCTGCCCTACAAGATCGTCTTTGGGTTAATGGTGATGCACCTCTTGATGATGTTGTAGCCATCATGAGAAAATCTGAAATGTCAGGGAGGTGTGCCACAGTGGTGAAGGAGACTGAGAAAGATTTGTCCAAGGCTTCGGGAACTGTTTGTAAGATTCAGGCTTCCAATAGAAATTTTCGTCAGCAGCAGCAACAAGGGAGATGGACTGGTCAGCCTGCAAGGGTTCAGAACAAGAACATGGAAGATAGGAGATGCTATAGATGTGATAGTAAAGAACATCTAGCATTTAGTAGACTGTGTCCAGCGTTAAAGAAAAAGTGTGGTATTTGTGGACTTTTAGGTCACTTTAGCAAGATGTGTCGCAGACGCAGTAATGTGAAGTATGTGTATGAAGATGAGTTTGAGAGTGTGGATGAAATAGAAACTGAGGATGAATGTTGCATAAAAAGTGTTCGTGGAAACTATGTTATCAACATTTCCGAGGATTCGCTAAAAGGAAAACCAATTTGTGAGATATCCCTTGGTGGGGTAGTCATAAGTGTGTATGCGGACTCCGGTTCCCCATACACGATTATAAATGAGGAAGTTTGGCGGAAGAAGTTTGTAAATAAGATTGGTGAGCAATTGTATCCATCAGATGTTTGCCCAATCAGTTTTACAGGTAATAGAATTGGAATGATTGGTTTTAGATGGCTTACCTTTTTGTTTAAAGGCAGTTCCACGAGAGCGAAGTTGTATGTGGCAAAGGTAGGACCATCTGTATTAGGGTGGTTTGATCAGAAGAAATTACACATCATCTTAGATCCTAATTCTAAGGATAAAGTATTGATTTTAGATGACTGTAGTAGAATGGAAGAAACACTGTCTGAAAATTTTCCAAAAGTGTTTAGCAAGGAGTTAGGTGTTCTGAAGGGGTTTGAACATAAGATAATTTTAAAAGCTGACGCACAACCCAAAGTTCACAAAGTGAGACCAATACCTATACTTATAAGAGAGGAAGGGAAATTCAAGGACTGCTTGCAAAAGGCATTATAGAGGAAGTTGAAACATCAGAATGGATTTCTCCGATTGTGGTTGCCCGGAAACCCAATGGAAAAATCCGTCTATGCATTGATTTGCGCCACTTGAACAATAACATCGTGGTTGAAAAATTTCCCCTTCCCAGAATCAATGAAATGGTATCTTCCCTTAAAGGTGCTACATGGTTCTCCACTGTTGATCTCTCTGCCGCTTACCACCAGGTGATGTTAGATCCCGACTCTAAGAACCTTACGGCGTTCATAACACCGTTTGGTTGTTACCAGTTCAGGCGTATGCCTTTTGGGTTGGCCTCAGCCGCTGCTGTTTTTCAGCGGTTGATGCACAGACTTTTTGGAGATATGGAGAATATCTCATTTTTTCAAGATGATATCCTTGTCGCGGCTAAAGACAAAGAGAGCCATAACTCTAAGTTAAAGCAAGTTTTGGAAACCTTGCAGTCAGCTGGTCTGACTGTAGAGTTATCCAAATGCAAATTCAGTCAAAGAAGTGTTTCATATTTGGGACATATCATAAGTGAGGAAGGTGTTGAACCCAAACCAATGTTAGTTGAGAATATAGTTAAATTCTCTGCACCTGTTTCAAAAGATGAGGTGAGAGCGTTCCTTGGCATGGCCGAGTATTGTGCCAAGTTTATAAAAATTTTTGCTGCAAAGGTTTACAATATGCGTGCACTATTGAAGAAGAACACTAAGTTCATATGGAGTGAGTTATGTGAAGAAGAATTTAATTTAATCAAGAATGAACTGCAAAATGTAAATGCTCTTGCCAGTTTTGACCCCAATATCAACTGTTTGTTAACAACTGACGCAAGTGACAAGGGTTTGGGTGCTGTATTGTCACAACATGATGGGGAAGGTAAAGAAAAGGTAATTCTGTTTGCTTCTAGGGCCCTTTCCCCTGCTGAAAGTAGGTACCCTATCATCGAAAGAGAAGCCCTTGCGTGTGCATGGGCGTTGGAACATTTCCGAGCATTTGTTTGGGGGAAACCTGTGACCATTCGTACTGACCATAAACCGTTGATCCGCATATTATCATGTGAAGGCATTTTAGGTGCATCCGCGAGATTAGCTAGATTATCTATGCGGATGAAAGAATATATCTATAAAATGGTTTACCTACCTGGGAGGGATAACCGCATTGCTGATTGTTTGTCGAGACTTCCACCTCCTCTTGAGAAATGTGAAGATGATCCCTGGAGCGAATACTGTGTGGCTTTAGTGCATGATTGTGGTGAGCCTGCCATAAGTAAAACGGAATGGTTGACTGAACAGGAGAAAGACTCTGTTTTGAAAAATGTTTTAGAATATATTTGCAAGGGCTGGCCCAAGAAGAAGAGTGTTCCTGGATTGGATGCTTTTTGGCAAATCCGCATGGAGTTGTCCTCTGAAAATGATATGCTTTTTAGAGGTGATAGAATCTGTGTTATTGAGAAAGAAAATTCTGCAACTTTGTCATGAGGGGCATTTTGGGATTATGAGAACCAAATCAATTGTCAAAGGGATGTTTTGGTGGCCAGGAGTTGACAGTGAAGTCGAGGAGTTTGTCAAGAAGTGTGTGGTTTGCATGTCCGCTGACAAGACTCTTAGGACATTTAAGCCTAAGATGAGTGATGGTTTAATTCCTAACTTTCCTTGGGACACCATCGCCATTGATATTTTTGGACCTGTTGGGGACTCTAAAGAATATGGTTTGGTGGCAATTGACCTTTTTTCCAAATGGCCTATTGTCAAAATTGTAGAAAGGGTTGACACTCAAACAGTACTTAGATTTTTGGATAAAACATTCATGGTGGAAGGTTTGCCGGTTTGTGTGCTGTCTGATAATGGTGTCCAATTTACGTCCAAGCAGGCTAAGGAGTATTTCGACAGGTGTGGCATCAAACATAAGACTACTGCATTGTATAACCCTAGTGGGAACGGCACTGTTGAAAGGTTCAACAGAGTGATAAAAGGTATCATTCAGGCCTCTGTGCATAGTAGACTCGATTGGAAAGTACAAGTACAAAAAGCGGTTTGGTCATATAGGGTTACTGTGCAGAACAGCACTGGCATGTCCCCGTTCACCATGATGAGAGGCAGAACAGCTAGATGTAAATTTAATCCTGGATGGCTTTTTGATGGAAAAATTGCATGTTGGTCTCCAGTAGATGTCAAAGATAAGTTACTGTCCAATCACGAGAAGAGCAGAGAGTTTTATGACTCTCATCACAACACCAAAGATGTTTCTATCAAAGTTGGAGATTGGGTAAGGGTTAAGAAACCTTTTAAGGTACCTAAGGATGTGAGTCGTTTTGAACCCCCATGTAAAGTAGCTGAAGTTTTAAGAAATTCTGTGAGATTGGAGGATGGAAGGGTATGGAATCTTAAGAATATTGCCTTTAACCCTGATCAGAATTGTGTAGAGGTGCTTCCTGACTCCAATGTCTACAATTTTGATTGGGTAGAAGATCATTTCGAGAATAGTCATGTTCAGTCTCAACTTGGTAATGATTTTGCGTCTGTTTCTTTTGAACCTAAGCAATCCAGCCTTCCTTTGCATATTGAGGGGGGAGTGGGCGAAGGTTGCAGTCATGAGGTCCAAGCAAACATCAATGCCTCTACTTCTACAAGTTTGGACACAAGTGTTACCCAGAATAAGACCAGTGTGTTACTTGATAAAAGAACAAGATCTGTGCCTAAATGGCTTAAAGACTACGCTGTGTAGTATGGTTAATTTCTCTTTTTGTTTTTTTTATTTCCTTTACTACTCTTTTTTTCTAATGTTCAATTTCCTTTTATTGTATGGGGGGGGGGGATGTGTTATGTTGTTGTTCCTTTAAGTCCACGAGGTTAGAACATAGAGTGTAATGGTTTGATAGTTCCATGTGGAACGGGCATTGTACAGAGCTGCTGAGAGAAGGACATCGCTTCCCTGGCTCTCATCTGTTATTTACTATTACTTCGAATAAATGCTATATTCACCTTCTACATCTTGTTGACTACCTTCACTTCACACGCCTCTTGCATACACGCAGCCAACATTGTTGAAGCGGGAAGTGGGAGATATCATAGCTACCAAGGTTTCATATTGCTATGTGTGACATTTTCAAAATGTCAGTGTAATTATGAGTGTCATTTCAATGACTAAGTGACACTCTGTTATGTTGCTATATCTTTAAGGGTGTCATGGACAGTGACATCACTGTTAGAATGATTACATTCCAATTGATGTGAATACAGTTTGCTGTAACTTCTGCTGTTGATGGTTGTACTATTAAAAGCTCCTTCTACTACTTACCTGTTTATGAGCTTTTATCACTGGCGACGAGGGTCAAGGCTTGATTGGGGACAAGCACCTACAACCATCAATTCCCCTACCTTTGGAATTTCATTAAGGACTTGGATTTTTCGTTTTTTTGACTATTGGATTGCATTGGACTCATTGGACACTGCATACTGGTTATGGACTTGGTTTCTACCATCTGGATCATCATTCAACAGTCTGGCTTTGTTGCCTTGTTTAGATCGGATTGCATTTTGAGACTTTTGGCACTGATTTGGCTGACTATATCGTTTTGGACTGCGTTGAAATCACATGGTGTTTATTCTACTTCTGCTGTGACTGACTCGGCTGTGCCGTCTTGCTCTGCCTGCCTGCCTGCGGTTTTGTGACTACAACAGAATACATACATAACTTCGAAAACAGGTACTGCCATCGGTAATACCTCCTCCCCGAGGCTTACCGTTATCCTGTTACCATTTGAATCGCATTGTGTGTACCATCGCGTGTACCCTTGTTTCGCGTGTCATCGCGCGAGTGCCGTCAGCCTTCTCCCTCTCGCTCTGGCAGCCTAAGGCGAGCGTGCACCTTGCGCGAGTGCTGTGAACTCTGACTTCTGACGTCTGACGTCCTACGCGTGACGTCACTAAGCAGCGGCCATTTTGGACTTCCCTGGTAACCACGCCGATGTGCACGGCAATGCTCATCATTTACCCTAACAACGGATTTAACTACGCCGATGCGCACGGCAGCGCACATTAACCATTTAATCCACAACAGCCAAAACAGAACTTTCTTTCACTCACGCTGATGCGCACAGCTGCGCAGTACATCGAACAAAACTTTGTCATCGATCTTTATTCACCCGATGCACTTGGTTGTGCATAAAAGTAATTATAAAGATATAATATGTTTGGATTAATGTTTTCACGTTACTGTGCACTCTAAAGTTTTTATTTCTATCACCCTCAGTTTCTATAGTGCACTTTAATTCTTATTGGTTATCTGCTAATCTAGGTATGTGGTAAACATTCAATTGACCTATATTCTATTTCCTATTTGACTTTATTCTTTGATTGTTTTTAGGACATCATTAGAGTAGCTGTATTAATTCTTCACTATGGCCACTACGTCTAGCATGTCACAACCACCTCCATTTCTTTCGGAGGAGGGTGAACCCATTCTTCCTTGGAAGAGATGGAGAAATCTATTTGATTCATACTTAATTGCCATCGGAGGAGAAATGTTTTCGGCTGTTAGAAAACAAGCCATTTTACTGCACAATTTAGGAGTTGAAGGCAGACACACTTACGACAGTATGGACAGCATACCTGTTGGTGGGGCTGATGGGGAACCTGCAGACATTTTTGAGATGTCTATGACTATGCTGGAACAGTATTTTGGTCCAAGGATCAATGTTGTTTTAGAGCGACATAGGTTCTTTACTCGTGTCCAAGGTTCTCGTGAACGTGTGGGCACGTATGTCGCGGCTCTAAAAACTCTCTCTCGAACTTGCGATTTTGGTGATTTATCCGAATCTCTAGTTAGAGACCAACTAGTTCGATGCACGAACAGTTCGAGGGTTCAGGAAAAGTTATTATCCAAAAATCCTACATTGAAAGAAGCTTTGGACATTGTGGAAGGTATGGAGAATACCTCTACATGGGTAAAGGAAATAAGAAAAAATAAAGAGGATGATAGTCACACTGTCAGTGATGGTAAAAAGAAAGTTTCTGACTCTGTACATATGTTAGAAGATGAGAATCTACTTTGTGAATATCACGATGAAGTGGCTAAAGTCAGTGTAAGTTCTAAGAGCAAACCTATCCAAAAGACGTTTACTCAGAAAAACACTCTTGATAATCGCCCTTCTTCCTCCAAAGAGTCCACTTTCTCTAAGGAGCATGACTCTCGCCAACAACGCCCTGTAAGTAACAAAAAGATGCGCTGTTTCAGATGTGGGAGTTTTTCTCATTCTTCTAATTTTCCCCATTGTTACGCCAAAGATAGTGTCTGCAATAACTGTGGTATCAAAGGACACTATGCACGTGTATGTAGATCTGGGAAAAAGAGAGAAGTTAGTGAGTCAACCTCTGATATTGTACGTACACTTGTGGTGTCCAATGTTAGTGATGCGATGATCGACACAGAATACATTTCTGTGCCAACCTCTGATACTGTACGTACACTTGTGGTATCCAATGTTAATGATGCGATGGTCGACACAGAACGTATTTTTATGCCATTCTGTGATGTGAAAATTGACAAGTTTGTATTTAAACTCATGGCAGACTCTGGCTCTCCTTTTACGTTAATGAAGTGGTTGGGTTGGAAAATGTTCAATTGTTGCCCTCTGATATCTCTCCCCTTAGCTACAATAAGTCAAAAATAGAGATCTTAGGTTATATTGTGGCTAACATTTCTTTTAGTGGTATGTGTATATCTGGGAAAGTTTATGTAGCTGTCAGAGGTGACAATCTTCTGGGTTGGCGGCATCAACATGATCTAGGGATTATTCTTAATCCGGGAGCTGAAGATCCAAAAAATCAAGTCATGTTGATGAAAGATTTCCTTTCCAATTATCTTCATTCTCAGGTAGATCTTGTGTGTGAGTCTAGTAGATATTTTGATGATTATCCTAATGTTTTTTCTGACAAATTGGGGTGTCTGAAAGGGTTTGAACATAAAATCATCCTTAAAAAATCTGCCAGACCATGTGTACACAAAGTCAGGAAAGTACCCAACATGATGCTGGAGCCACTAAGACTAGAAATCGAGAAATTACTAAACTTAGGAGTAATCGAAGAGATTGAATCATCAGAGTGGTTGAGTCCAGTGGTTCTAGCACCCAAGGATGGTGGGAAATCGATTAGGATGTGTGTGGATCTTCGCGGTTTGAATGAGTGGATCTGGGTAGATCGTCAGCCTTTGCCTAACATAACTGAGAGTATCAGCATTCTTAAAGGGGCAAAAATATTTAGTGTTCTTGATCTCTCTTCTGCTTACCATCAAGTTGTACTGCATAAGGACTGCAGGCATTTGACATCGTTTGTTACACCTCTGGGTGCGTACCGTTTTTTGAGGATGCCGTTTGGCTTAGCCTCAGCAGCCGCATGTTTCCAAAGGGTGATGAAAATGGTTTTAGGGGGTCTCTCCAATGTGATGTTCTTTCAGGACGATATCTTGATTCATGGTGTGGATATATGTGAGCATGACAAGGTCTTGAGATCTGTGTTAGATAAGTTAAACGAGAGTGGGCTTACAGTAAAAAAGGAAAAATGTCGTATTGGCTTAGAGTCTGTCACGTATTTGGGACACGTTATCTCGGGGAACGGAATTCAGCCCAAATTAGAACTAGCAGAGAGTATTGTTAAGGCACCTACTCCAGTAGATAAGGATCAAGTCAAATCATTTCTTGGGATGGCGGAATTTTATTCCAAATTTGTTAAGGGATTTGCTAGTCTCGTGGAGCCCATTAGGTCCCTTTTGAAAAAAGGCGTACATTTTTCCTGGTCTAGTGATTGCGAGAAAGCTTTTGTTTTGGTAAAGAAAGAGATTGGTGAGATGCCAACTCTGGGTCATTTTGACTCCAAACTCAAGACTATTTTGACTACCGATGCCAGCCTCAAAGGATTAGGTGCTGTGCTTTCCCAAGTTGTTAATGGTGAAGAAGTTGTTGTTGCTTTTGCTTCAAGAGCCCTAAAGGAAGCTGAGCACAATTATTCTTGTATTGAAAGAGAAGCGTTGGCAGTATATTGGTCTATATGTCACTTCAAATTTTATTTATGGGGGATACCATTTGTGGTTAAATCGGACCACCGTCCTCTAGTTCAAATTTTTTCATGTCATCAAAGTGATCATATGACACCAAGATTGAAGAGATGGAGTGAAGGTTTGCAAGAATTCAACTTTTCTGTGCATTATATTCCGGGGTTGAACAACAAACCTGCTGATTGCTTATCACGGCTTCCCATAGTTAGAGATTGTGTCACGGAGGTTACCACATGTATAAATTGGGTTTTAGAGTCTACCATTTCCGAGGAGGAATGGTCACACAAGGTTGATGAAGATGTTGTTTTTATTTTACTAAGGAATGTTATCAGGAATGGTTGGCCGGGTTATGATACTCTAGAAAGTGTGTTGAGGCCTTTTTGGTCTGTGAGAGATGATTGAACTTTTTTTCAAGGGAATTTAATGAGAGGTGACAGAGTTGTGCCTCCTGGGGAATTGAGAGAGAGGATTGTCAACCTAGCTCATGAGGGGCATTTGGGAAGAAATTTGACGAAGGCTCGCATCAGGGAAAGATATTGGTGGCCGGGAATGGATCGCATGGTGGAAACTGTGGTTAAAGATTGTCATTTGTGTGCGGTTAATGACAAGTCACGTACCACCAGTCACTCCCCATTGTCACCTGTGGAAGTTCCTGTGGCTGTTTGGACAAAGTTGGGCCTAGACATTGCCGGCCCTTTTGAGCTTATGCCCTCACATGAGAGATATGTTGTTTTACTGGTTGACTACACTTCTAAGTGGGTTGTGTCTAAATGCATGAGTGTAGTTAACTCAAGAACTGTGATTGAATTCCTAAAAGATGTGTTTGGGTCTGAGGGTGTTCCCAAGTTTTTACTCACTGACAATGGGGTACAATTTACTTCTAGTGAGATGGACAGCTTCTTAAAAGGTCTTGGTATTATTCATCAGAAGACAGCTCTTTACTCTCCTCAAGCAAATGGTCTCACGGAGAGGATGAATAGGGTTGTTAAAAGTTGTGCACAAAGGGCTTTAGAGTCCAAGACGTCATTCAGCAATGTGTTAAGGGAGACGTGGTGGGCACATCGCACGACTCCCAATGCTGTTATGCAAAGGTCTCCTTTTGAGGCTTTAAGAGGTAGATTAGCTTGTTCGAAGCTAAATCCAACTTGGCTTCCGGAGAAGTTGGTTGAGAATAGTGTGGAAAGGGAAGTGAGAAGAAGGGCTGTGTTGACAGATTATCAGCAGAAATACAAACAACGCTATGATACTAGAATGGCTGTCAAACACAGAAAATGGAATGTGGGTGACAATGTTCTTGTGAAAAGACCGAAATTTGGTCACAAGGGTGTCTCGAACTTTATTGGACCTTTCACCATTGTTTCCATTAAGAAAAATGTTGTCACCTTAGACAATGGTTGTACTTGGAACATGTCTAAGCTGTCCACATGCAATGATGTCAGGAACCGTTGCTGTGATGGCCCCAAACTTCCTTGTGTTCCCAGTATTCCCAATGTTCCTCCTTCCACCAGTTACCAGAGGGATACTCCTAAGAGATCTTTTCAGCTTCCCAAGAAGTTCAGTGATTATGTGATGCATTAATGTTCACTGTTTCTCTTTGTTCTTTTTTCCTTTTATGTTATTTTGGTGTTTTCATCAATATTCAATTTGTTCTTTTATTATGTATAGGGGATGTGTTATGTTGCTATATCTTTAAGGGTGTCATGGACAGTGACATCACTGTTAGAATGATTACATTCCAATTGATGTGAATACAGTTTGCTGTAACTTCTGCTGTTGATGGTTGTACTATTAAAAGCTCCTTCTACTACTTACCTGTTTATGAGCTTTTATCACACTCTGTCGAGCAAAATCAAGCAATGAACACGTGGGAAACATAAATATCAGAAATTAAACCTATTTGAGCAACGAGAAACTCTAAAGAACTTAAAACTAGTGGAATGCCTTGGGCAAGTTGCAGGAGAGTGAGGCCTAGGCACATGTAGTTCTTTTAAACAAATTAAATAAAGAAGTGTTCATTATTGTCATTTTCGCATCATAATATTGTGTAATAATAAAAACTGCACTAGTCTGTGCTGACACGTGAGTTGCCAGTTGGTGCTGGCTTTGCAGACACGGCTGGTACTAGTACTGTAGTGTGCACAGTAGTTTTGTTTGAATTCATTTCTAGAAAACTCATTTCTCCCTCCAACCACCGCTCTTTTCATTTATTCATTCATTATTTTTTTATTTTAACTCTTTATTTGCGACTGCAGAATATAATTTACATCTTATCATTGCCTTTGTCTACAAAATACAGTCCATTTTCATTTTCCGCCCCCAACATATCCCAACAGGCCAAATGATGGTGACTGAACAAGTACAGTTTCTTAAGAAGTAGAAAAACCGAAACTTAAATGCATCCGTATACTATGTGCAGGAAGGCATCAATTTGTTTATCATCATTATGCAACGCATCATAGTATGCACAAGTCATTCAGGACTGACCATAGTAACTCAAGCCCTTAACCCGTCCCTCCACCCTCAACCTTCCCACCCCACCCCACCTGTCTCCTGGTATATCCAAGCTAGGGGGTAACATCCCATAACTTAATTTTCAAGGGGCTCAGCAAAGAACATGCAGAGTCTATGTAGTACAACCCTGCGTGGCTCTGGGATCCTATGCGTTCGCATCGCATTCGCTGCACCCATTACTAAGTCAGCCATTTACGGCCCAACTACTTGTGATGGTCCTAATTCCATCTCTTCTAGTTCTAGTAGCATACGTTCCCAATCTTGTGCAATTGGATGTTTTCGCTGCCCTCTTTGCTCCTCTCTATGCAAGGCTGCTCCTTCTGCCCTACCCCATTTCAGCAAGTCAGAGTGCCACACTGTTGGTCCGGGGGGTCCGGGAGATTTCCATCTCATTGTTAAAGCTCTGATTGCTATCAGTAGAGCCAGATCTAAGAATCTCAGTTGGGCCTTATGGTGCTTAGGACGTTTATGGTGCCCCACTAAACAATATAGCGCATTCTCCAACACCGGCAAGGCAGTGACTGTACGCAGTGTGTTGCAGACTTCCCCCCAATATCCACGCAATCGCGGGCATGCCCAGAGCATATGAAGAAGGTCAGCCTCGTCTGTCTGACAACGAGGGCAATGATGGGGAGAGTCCGGGAACATTCTATGTAGCCTATGGGGGGTAAGGTACGCCCTATGCAACACATTAACCTGGATACATTTAAATTTAACATTCCTGGGTACTTTCCTGGGGTGCTCAAGGATAAGGTTCCAGTCCCTATCCGATAAAACCTCCCCCGTGTTTATTCACTTCATCATGATGCGCTAATACTGCTGGCAGGCTCTGAATACATTTGAAGGAAAACACATACATAATTTTGAATTTTAAGATACCTGTGATCCACCGGTTCAACAAGAACAGATACTCTACTATCCTATACTCACTAGGGCCCATAAACTCACAGTGCGTAAAACCGCTGGGGTCAAGTTTATAATTTCAACAGTGTTCAAGATTAGTTATTTGAAACTCCTAACTAACCTTTCACTGATCAAAAAGTTATTTCCTCTGGTCAATGGACCATTAGTTGAACTAGTTGATGGTGAAAAAGACATAAATTAACTATACTTTTATTTCAATGTAAATAACCACAGGCTCAAGAAAGTATTACATCTCTATCTAAATTAAAGATTGTGGACCACTTAAAAAATACAGTACAGTCCAAATCATACATTAGGGAGAAAATTCAATTCATTAGACACCAAGCAAATACTTCAGACTCATACAATGATAAATGCTCAGAAAGAGAGAGGATAGAGAGAAAAGTACATCAGTAAAATAAAGAGAAATGTATAATTCCCAAGGATGCTGTGAAAGACTAACCCCCTTGCCAAAGGGCTGGTGAGGGTCCCCCTGGATAGGGCAGAAGACAAAGACTTCAGGACTGGATTCAGGACAAGATAGTTACCCTCTCTAAGATACAGACGGTTGCAACAAACTCCTCTCTTCCTCCTCGAGATTCTTCCGCAATCTTCTGGTCCAATCAATTTAAATTAGGATAGAAGGTTCTGCTTCAGGCTCTGCATTCGATTCAACATCTCTCCCGCATTCGTCATCTGTATCTCTTGTTCCGCAGAATTCGGCAAGACCCCATCTGACAGCATTCAGTTCTCTCAGCAAATCGTCATCTGATTAACTAACTAAAACGATCTTAATTATACCTTTCGTTCTGCATGTTCCACCCATTAATGTTTCAATATCGTAAAAATACTAAATCTTATTGGTCAGGCAAGGGGGGAGCTCCATCACACCATGCTTACATGTCATTAATGTTTGCAAACCCATCCCCTTAATTTGTATTCATGGTTTCAGGTCTCACTCGCATTTATATTAACTTGCAACATTTTATTAACATTCTGAATGGCAAGTCCTCATCGTTGAACATTTCACCATCCGTTCCCCGAGTATATCACTTGTGTCCTTGGCTCCCGTTCAATGTCTAGGTCATCATTCCGGGTTAACTTTCAGCAGTCATGGGCAATCCTCACGTGACTCAGCTTAATTCAGTTATACGAGAGAGGCCCAAATACGCACTAGTGATGAAGTCAGAAAGACAGATATTAGATTCACAAATAAAGTGGTCACACTGTATACTACCCACCTCTACTCTATTCCCCTTTACTTATTAATACTTTTCCTGCATTAGCATTAGTAAAATAGCGTGTTTTCGTTTTAAGCAAGCAGATACCGGGCACTTGAGTCTTCAAGACTCCATTTTAGTATCTTCTGCTCATGCGCCAGAATTTCCCTTCAAGCATTAATACCTCACACTATGTAGATGCAGTTGACGCATGCGCACAATAGTTCCCTGTTTAAAGCGATATTAGTCCATCGTTCGTATTATCCATGTTAATAAACACACAAGCAAGCTTCATTAACCCGCTTATTCATATGGTGCGTATTAGTTATTCACAAAACATAATTTATTAGTTTATTAGTAAGTTAAAGGAGTGGATTGCCTCCGAGCAAGTCTCTTTTCTACGAGTCCTTGCTCCATCAATCCCCTCTCTGATGGCATTTTGAGCCATCACAAAATTACCCATCCCAACCAGAGGCCAACTTTAGCACATCTCAGCTTCTTTTCCTTCTCTCTGATCTTTGTCAGTTTCTCCTTCTTTCAAATCTTTCATCTTTTTATATATCTTTCCTTTTATTTCCACAGCTGAATTTCCTCTTATTCCCTCTTTCTTTTCTTTTTTTTCATTTCCCATTCACTTCATATTTTTTTCATTTTCCTTTCTTTCTGCACCATTTACACCAAATCATTATTGGTAAAACAATTATCATCATACCAACTACTGGAAGAATTATTTGACCTAAAATAGTTTCCCCTAAATCAGAAAACCAAGTCCCTATTGAAGAAATACTTTTTGTTAGTCTCTCCCATACACTGTCAACCTCCAGTGGTTTAAAATCTCCATGAAGTCTTGTAATATTTGTAATATACCCTCTGATTTCCTTACTTTTGTCAGGAATGTAAGTGCAACAATGTTGAGCTTTCAGCATTCTACAGACTCCGCCCTCTTTGACTAATAAAATATCAAGCGCAAGTCGATTTTGTAAAACCATTGACCTAATTGCAACCATTTCTGTATTTATCATCAAGAAACCCCCAGCTTTGCGCCCTATCTTCGAACAATGTTTTCGGAGTCCCGTGAGCGGGGTGCTCTCCCTTATGACCAGCGTCTGGCCACGATTGTGGTAATTCCTAAAGATGGTAAGCCCCGGGATCTTTGTTCGTCATATAGACCCATCTCCCTGTTGAATGTCGAGCCTAAGGTTCTTGCCAAGGTCCTGGTTACTCGCCTCCTAACGGTCATTAGTGACTTGATTCATCCGGACCAATCCGGATTTATCCCGCACCGTAACACAGCTCTTAATCTGCGTCGCCTTCATGGAGCCATCGCGAGGGCGGGGCTTCTGACGGAGCCGGCCATTTTGGCTTCGTTGGATGCCTCGATGGCCTTCGACACGATAGAGTGGCCCTACCTTTGGGCGGCTCTTGAGAAGTTTGGTTTTGGCCCGGGGTTCATCGGGTGGGTGAAGCTGCTATATACCGACCCCCTGGCACAGGTCGTGGTTAACGGTCGAGTGTCGGCTCCCTTTCCCCTTGGTAGGGGGACCAGACAGGGGTGCCCCTTGTCTCCACTACTTTTTGCTCTCGCGTTAGAGCCGCTGGCTGCGTGGATTCGCTGGGAACCTTCTCTCAAGGGTATACGTTGGTCCCCAGATTTTGAGGACCGTGTTTCGCTTTATGCGGACGACATTCTTCTTTATCTTACTTCCCCGCGTAAATCTTTGAATGTCCTGTTTGACGTTCTCGCCTCGTTTGGTAAGAATTCTGGTTTGATTATAAACTGGGCTAAATCCTGCGTCTATGCTATTGCGGGTGCTCTGCCCCCGCTGCCGAATAGATTTCCCATCCAGGTTGTTCAGTCCGGTTTCAAATACTTGGGGTTTTTTATTACATTGGATTCGTCGCTCAGATTTGAACGTAATCTCCTTCCCCCGCTTCATAGATTGAGGCTGGACGTGGCTCGCTGGCGTAAATTACCCTTGTCGCCGCTGGGCAGGGCCGCCCTTTTCAAGATGATGTCCTTGCCGCGATTCCTTTACGCGCTCCAGAATTGCTATGACGATATCCCCGCTACTTATTTCCGAGAGGTCGAGAGTCTACAAAGGCAACTGATTTGGGACGGGCGCCCACGTCTTGCACTTGCGAAGCTCACCATCCCTTGGTATGACGGGGGCATAGCACTTCCTGATATCAGGAGATATTATTGGGCTACGCAACTGTCTGCCATTAACCATTCAATGTATTCCCCGGGTCCGGATCCGGCCTTTGAAATGGACAGACTCCAGCTACCGGGTGGTGACTTTAATAGAGCGCTTTACTCTAGGTCGTCTGGGCTCCACCTTACGGGACCGACTAGGATCGCGGTTCGTGTGTGGCGCGCTGCGAATGTGAGCTTAGGGTGGGATGAACGATTGACGCTGGCGACTCCGCTTTTCGCGTCTGAGCTTTTGGGACGTCTGTGGACAACGAAGGGGTTTGACCGCTGGGACATGATTGGGATCTGTAGAGTGGGTGACGTGTGTGCGAATGGAAAGGTGAAGTCCTTCGAGGCCCTTCGGAATGATTATGACCTGAGTGATAGGGAATTTTTTAGATATTTACAGGTCCGTCATGCCCTCACTAGTGGAAGAGGTGTGGCGCCGCGGCCAGGGCGACTGACGCTGGAATCTGGGGACCACGGTTCGATCCCCGGCTCCGGCGGCAGGTTAGCCCAGCACCATGTGACTCTGGGCAATAGCTCGCTTAATCTTCCCGACGGCCCCCCAGCGCCTAGAGACCCTTACGGGTGATTGTGCGCTTTACAAATGTGGACTTTACTTTACTTTACTTCTGTTCTGCCTTTCGGTACCGCTGTCCCCGAGTCCTCCCCCCTCGAAGATCGTATCCTGGACGGTCATATCCCTGATAGCACTATCTCCTTGATTTATAAGAAGCTTATTCACAATCGCACGGACTTGCTCGTTCGACTTCGGGAGGCATGGGTCGGCGACGGGCTGAAATTGGATGACGAGGATTGGCAATTGGCGCTATCTTCTCCGAAAGGTCGCCATTCCGGCCCGTCTCCGTCTTGTTCAGCTCAAGATCCTCCACCGGGTGTATGTTACTGGTCCTCGTTTGGTTGTGATGGGTTTTTCCCCGGATGGCCTCTGCAAGCGTGGGTGTGGGATGAGTGCCACGTTTCTTCACATTCTTTGGGAGTGTCCGAGGGTGGCTGCCTATTGGACGGGGGTACTTGCGGTGATGGCTGCTGTGACTGGAATTGCCCTGGTGCCGGAGGTGAGGAGATGTTTGTTGAATGTTTGGGAACCTACCGATTGTTCGGTGGCCCAAACCAGGTGGGCGACCCTGGGGTATATGGTGGCAAAACGGGACATAGCGCAACTTTGGGGCTCGCACAGGCCCCCCACTGTCTCCGTGTGGGAAGAAAACATGGACTGGTCTATGTTCCGCGAAAAGACTGTCTACACAGCCAGGGGCAGACCTAGGGCATGGACGAAGATCTGGTGTCAGTGGAATGCCTATCGCGGGGATATTTGTGCTCCTCCCCTGGTGGAGGCCCCTGATGTTCCCTTGTCACCCTAGGTTGGCGTTCCTGAACTTTTGTATACTGTCCTTTGGTTTGATGTATTTGTGCTCCTCCCCTGGTGGAGGCCCCTGATATTCCCTTGTCACCCTAGATTGGCGTTCCTGAACTTTTGTATACTGTCCTTTGGTTTGATTGCCCTCCCCGCTGTCCCCCCGCCTTGACTTAGCCTACTGATTGTGACTTTGTATTCCTGCTTAGTGACGTTTCCCCCCCCCTCCAGGGCTGACTCTCTGTGTATTACTCCTTCGCCTTGTTTTTGTTGTTTGTTGTTTTTGGTGTGCTTTAAAATAAGAAAAATGTCTTATCCTGTTCCATATTGTGGGCGACATTTTGTATCCGGATTGTGCCTGACCGCCAGAGTGGCGACCACTGTTTTATACCGTGTTATGCTCCGATCTTAGCGGCCAGCCCGTGTGGTTGTAGGCCCATCTCTGTACACATGATTTTGTTGCTCAATAAAAGATTTTAACCCAAAAACAAAAAAAAAAAAGAAACCCCCAGCAGTATCAGTCGAGAGACAATCAACTACTGTCGACAATTTACAAATTCTATGTGAATTCAGAATGACTCTCACTGAATGCACCAAATATATCTCCTACTGTTTCTGACAAACTAGCTCTCTTTCTCCGTGTTAGTCCATTAGTACTATCATTGTTTCCAGTGATTCTTTTTACATGATAAATTTTCGGACATACTATCCCAAAGTAGCAACTTCCGTACCACCGTGCAGGCAACTTATAATAAGCATTATTCCCACACACGTAGTAAACCCCAGGAAATGCTGTCTCAGTTCCCCCTTTTAGTCCCCAACCTCCCAAAATTAGGAAGTTATGTTCACATTCACTGGAACCAATAAGTACATTATTATAATATCTGTCTTTAACCTATGGAGGCAGGCTTTCCCTTTCTTCACAAAGTCCAGGTACATTGCAGCATGAGCCTTGCCAGTTGTACAAAGTCCCTCTTTCCCAGCCCATGGTGATACTTGAGTTTTCTGTTCAGCAGCTTTCTTTTTAAAATCCTGTCTCCTTTCCTCAACTAAATTCAAAAACACTTTCTCTTCTTCACTTAATATACAAGTTAAATTATTCTCGTGTGCCTTCACTATATCTATTGATGTCATTGTTAAGAAGAATTCACCCATGAACTGTACATCTTGACTACTAAGTACTCGATTCATATTCTTTTGAATAGGAAGTTCTGAAAATACTACATCTAAGTCTGAATAATAATACTGAAGTAAACCCGTTTTATAGAACAGGCTTGCTAGAACACTACATGATATACCATTTGTTAAAGGTAAATGGTGATATGTAACACCCTCTGACACTGACGCTGGTAATTACATACAGACATAACAATCACTAATCTCCATTGTATCTACTTATTGAAATAACAATTTTGTAAAAGTATTTAAAGACGTATCATTGTCTAATACTGTGTGATGAAAATCTGTCTCATCTGCTGCTTCTAATTCTACTCTGTCTCCCTTTAAAGTAGCTGCTTTCTCATTAGTAACTGCATCTTTCTTATTTGTTATCATAAATAAAGGTATCGCCACTGTTAGAAATAATCATACTGAGATCACTAATAAAATACTACATATGCAAGCTCTACAACATCTTTGTTTTAAACCTTGTCTCGGTTGCTTAGTGACTTCATTTTTCGCCATTTTAATCTAAGAAGATATTTCTTCTTTTTCTTTCTTCACTTGGAAATTCAAACTCTGGTTTCAAGGTGGCCTCAATTTTCTTTCATCAATCTGTGCAGCATCTACTTCTTCTTCTGTTTCCGTACTCAAATCTAAATTCTCAAATCCTTCTACTATTACATAGGTCCACTCAGGGGCTTGTATTTGTTGTTCAAAATTCTCAGTCTTGGGTTTCTTCATGTGTTTCTCTCAATTGACTGTTTAGACTGAGTTTGACTAGTAATCTCGTTCACTTGCTCTGGTCTTTCGCCTGTTTTTCTCGAATAATATCTCAATTTTTTCACTACACCTGGCCAGTTATCACCCTTTCTGACCCTTTTAACCTAAACTGCACTTTCACCTTCTCCGTCTTTTTCTAAAGTTCTTTTATTTTCAGTGTGTTTAGGCACAATCTGTTCTTGTTCTGAATCACTCTCTACCTGTTCCTGTTTAGGTCTTGTTATTTCATCTGCCTGAACCTGTTCTTCTTCCTCTATCTGATTCTGTTCAACTCTTATTTCCAATTGATGTTCTTCTGACCGAACTTGTTCTTCTTCTCCTAACTGGTCCTGTTCAGGTCTTACTACAATTTGTTCTTCTGCTGCCTGAACGTGTTCTTCTTTCCCTATCTGTCCCTGCTCAGGTCTTTGAATAACTCCATTCCCCTTTGTCTGAGTATATTCTTCTTTCCCTGTCTGATCCTGCTCAGGGTTACGAGCAACTTTATCCTCTTTTTCCTGAGCATGTTCTTCTACCTCTATCTGATCCTCACTACTTTCCTGTCTCTCTAATCTTGTTCTTCTTCAGGTATGTCAATCACTGGTATCCATTCCCCCTGACTTGTGCTTGGTTGTTCCTCATCTCTCACTTCAGAATCTAGTACTTTAGATTTTCTGACTTCACACACAACCTTCAGCTGTCTCAACTGGTTCAATTAGTTGCTGTTCTTCTTCAGTGGGGTCTGGAACTCTTTTGGTATGACTGGCATGTATCCAATTGGGTAAACCTGCACACTTCACTGCTCTAGTAGTGACCAGTATGACTTGACATGGTTTAACTTTCACAAGGAATCCCCATGTCTGATTCCGTCAGGTTGCACAGCCACATTTGTAAATTGAATCAAATGAATCAATGTTATGTTAGCTTCTCTCTTACTTGTTAATCATTATTTTTTAACTGTTTCAGTTCATTTTATCTCATTTCATAGTCAATTCATTTTACTCAATGTTTGATAGACGATGAATGTTTCAAAAAAGCTCGGGGGTCCCATAAGGATTCCACATTCCATAATGTTTATTAAAATCGCCCAATGCATTTCGGAAAGTACATTTCCTTCTTTAGGGGCATCTACAAATATAAGAATGCATTTTAGATGACATGTATAACTATGTTAAATACTTCATCACCTTTAAAATCAAACGTCATCCATTTTATAATCATGACTGGTATCCCAAACCATTCAAACAATGATTACTCTCACAGTCAGAAACATATCTTTCTTCGTTTCATCATTAGTTTAAAGCACTTTGTAAACCAGTAATCCTAACCCACTATGTGCTACACATCGTTGTTCTCTTATAAGTTAATTTGCGCTTACCATGGTGGATGGGTTCCCTAGATACATAAAATCAACCAATCCTTCGTGCTTTCACAGCGTGTAGAAACGCTTCTGATACAGATGAAATTTTAGTCACTGCAAGACTCTTTTCTTATCTTTTCAAAAGTGGTCCTGGACATTGTTTATCCCACCTGGGTGCTAGGCACGACTTTCTGGCGTGTTTCTTCACTACCACCCAGTCTCCAGGATTCAAATCCTGCGCCTGCGTTGGCTGCCTGGCAACTACGTCTTCTCCAACCTGGTGAGAGATTGAATGCACTAGGGCAGGCAATCCTTTGCAATAGTCCAATACCAAATCATCAGTTATATTCATCAATTTATGTCCAGGAATAAATGCTTGTCTCATTGCTCTTCCCATAAGTATCTCATGTTGACTCAATCCTGTTTTTCTATCAGGAATACTTAGGAGTCCCATCAACACAAGAGGCAATGCGTCTGGCCATTTCAGTGATGTGGATTCTAACACTTTTCCTAACCTTAACTTGATTGTGCCATTTAGTTGCTCAACCACTCCTGAAGCCTCTGGACAGTATGCACGGTGCAGTTTTTGTTACATTTTGAATGCTTCACAGATTAATCAAATTATTTCATTATTAAAATGAGGTCCTCTGTCTGATTCCAAAGTGACTGGAAAACCGCAACGAGGTATCACTCCCTCAACAGTAATTTAGCAACTGTGAGACTGTAATTTCTTCTTGCGGGATATGCCTCTAACCATCTCGAGAACAGACACACTATGGCATTGATATTTCAATCCATTGCACAGAGGCAACTCTATGAAGTCTAACTGCAGCCACGTGAATGGTCCTTCTGCCTTTCCAATTTCCCCCCCCAACTGACCACTGTCTTTGTGCCTGGATTTAACTGCTAACACATTTGGAAAAGGCTCTCTGCGGCTACCCTAAACTTTGGATTGTACCAATTCTGTCTGAATAGTCTAATCATAGATTTCCTGCCAATACGTGCTGTTCCATGGCATACTCTTGCCATTTGAGAGAGTAAGCAGTCTGGCATGACTGGTCTGCCATTGGTGTATATCCATACATCATCTTCTGTCCTTCTTTCACAACCTGACTTTATCCAGATTTCCTTTTCTTTCGCCTCAACTTCATCCTGCAATTGTCTAACCTCATCCCATGTTTCCAGAGCTGAGAAAAACATAAGTTGGTAGCTGATTTCACTTGTTTCAATCTTTCTGTTAAGGGCCATGTTATTTCGTTCACAATATTGAGTAATTTGGTCTGCTAATCTGTTACCTGCCGCCACATAGTCATTTCCTGACTGGTGAGCAGCACACTTGACCACTGCTATTTCTTTTTGTAATTGTATTGCTTCCAACAGCACTTTTATATTTTTACTATTTCTGATTGGAGATCCTGAAGAAGTCATAAATCTGCATCCAGAGTTGGCCAAAGTCATGCACAACCCCGAAACTATATTGACTATCCATAAATATGGTTATTCTCCAATTTTCCCCAATTTTGCATGCCTTTGTTAAGGCCACCAATTTAGCTACTTGTGCAGACTTAACTCCCGGTAAAAAGGATGTTCAATAACCTCTGTTCTTTTCCATACAGCATAGGCTGCACTAAGTCCTCCTCCTCCTTCTGTTCTCATGCATGAGCCATCTACAAATAGTTCATGATCTGGCTCTTTCAAAGGCACTCTTATGTCAGGACAGGGCTTGGAACACATTTCAGTCACATCCAGACAATCATGATCCACTTCATCTTTCACCTCTTCACAACATGGGTCTGGCTATAATGTGGCAGGATTCATTATTGTGCATCTTATTACTGTCACATTTTCTGCTCCCAGAATCACTCTTTCATACTTAGTCATCCGACTTTGGGCAAAGTGCTGTGTCCGAGTTCTTGTCAAAAGAATCTCAACTGAATGTGAGACATAAACTTTAACTGGATGTCCCATCACAACCGACTCACTTTGCTCCAGACTCATACAGGTAGCAGCTACTGCTTTTAAGCAGCCGGGTAATGCTGAAGCCACAGGGTCCAAAGTAACAGAAAAATATGCTACTGGACTTCAGCTTAATCCATGTCTTTGTGTCAAAACTGAAAGTTCACAACCTTCTCTCTCACAACAGAACAGTGCAAATTCTTTCGTATAATCAGGCATGTCTAAGGCAGGGGCCTCACACAGACAATTTTGCAATTTTACAAACGCTTCCACACACTCATCATTCCAGACAATCGGATCCTTTGCCCTTTTCCGTGTCAACTGAAGTAATGGTTTTGCCAGCAGGGAAACCCAATGATCCACTGCATACACTACCCAACTACTCCGACAAACATTCTCATCTCCTTTTGCGTCTGGGGTATTTGCATTTGCTTGATTACCTTTATTCCCTCTGGGGTCACTTTTCTAACTCCTCTTTCTATTTTGTGGCCTAAATATCTAACTTCATGTTGTCAAAACTGCTATTTCTCTGGAGACACCTTGTGTCCTCCTTCGGCCAAATGGTTCAGTAATGCAATTGTGTCAGTAACACACTCTTCTCGTGTTTTTGATGCCACAAGTAGGTTATCAATATACTGAACCAGAACTGAATTTTTGGGCATGACCCATGTTTCTAGACACATTTTCAGGATTTGATAAAAAATTGAGGGAGTCTCTGTATGCCCTTGAGGAACTCGGTACCATGCCAAGACAAGGTCTTCGAACTTAAAGGCGAACAAATATTGGCTGTCTGGGTGCAAAGGAATAGAGAAAAAGGCTTAGCATAAATCAATTACTGTAAACCAGCCTACATTCCGGGGAATCTGATAAAGGATCACTGCTGGATTTGGCACCACTGGAAAACAAGGCACTACAATTTTATACATTTTTCTTAAATCCTGCACTATCCTGTATTTTCCGCTGGGCTTTTTAAGTCCCATTATTGGCAAATAATAAGGACTACTCATTATTTCTTTCAAAATGCCTTCTTTAATCATTCGGTCAATTTCTGGAGCAATTCCTGCTTTCACTTCTGGACTCTTTTTGTACTGTCGTGGGTTTGGATAAACTGCACCTTCTTCCACTGTTACTTTCACTGGCTCTACATTTGACATTAGCCCAATATATTTTCCTGTAAAATCCCACACTTTGGGTTTCACTGTGGTTTTCAACTCTTCTGGCAATTCACTTTCGGTTATCAATGAAAACATCTCATCTACCTCAGAACCTTGCTTAGCTAACAACATTTTGTATATAACATCTTCATCAGGGCTTTGGAAAGCAACACCATCTGGTGTATAGTAGATTGTGCAGTTCATTTTGCACAATGGATCTTTTCCCAACAGATTTACTGGACTGGAATCACAAACTACAAATCGATGCATATCTTCCAAAGTGTACTTCTATTGGTTTTGTGATTGGGGTTCTAATTTGTTGATTTGACACTCCTACAACTTGGATAGATTCTCCCAAGAGGGGTAAGTTTGGAGTGTCTGCTGTTCTCACAGTAGACCAGGTAGCACCAGTATCCAATAGAAAAGTGATATCACTCCCTTCCACTTTCCCATCAATAATTGAACCTGACTGATCTACCGGCAAGGATGCGCCAAGCACGCACCCCCCCCCCTCAGGCACTGTCATTGCACAAAGTCCGTCTCGTCATTATCATTCTGTAAAAAATATTGTGTAACCACAGAATTTTTCTTACCACTTTCTCCTTGAAATCCAGCATTCATACTGTATTTTTGAGTGTTCACAAAGTTGGGCATAGGAGCTGGTGGCACCTGATACTGTGGAGTAACTACCTGCTACGGCTGATTCATAACCACTTCATTCTGCGTCTGTGGATTTAAAATTTGGTTTGGCCCATTATTATTCTGAATATTCTTACACTCATTCTTCCAATGTCCAAGCTTTCCACACGCATGACAAGGAAACTTCTTCTTCGCTTCCTCTCTATTCACTCGACCTCTTACTCTACCACCATTCACCACTTGATCATTCTGATTCTGCTCTTTCACCTGATTATCAGTCTGGGTATTTAATTTATGTTCCTGCTGTTCTGCTAATTTCACTTGTGCTCACTTAATTTTCTCTTTCAGTTTTCTACGCCTTGCCTCAATGTCATCTCCACAATACTTGGTGTACTTGAAAATCTCATTGATCGTCTTACGCTGCCAGCACAACATGTGCTGCTGAATCATCTGACTAATCTCTGGTGTCAAACCATATACACACCGATACACAAAATGCCCCATATCCTTATCTCCAATATGCTCAAAGCCACAATACTGCTTAAACACTTGCAGTAACCATTCATAATATGCATGTACAGACTCATTTGGCTCCTGAGTTGTTCTATCTATCTTTACCCAATCTGTTTCTTTAGGAGGGATCTTCCCTTTCAGAAAAGTAATTAGTTGGTGATATTTCTTCATCAGTACAAACCAGGAAGGGAGGGCCAAAGGAAGATGTTTAAAGACTGGCTCAGACTTATATTTCAATAAGTAAGGTGTCTGCTATGCGTTTGGCCATGCTAATAATTAACGCTAACCAATCCCGCATGCAGCGCCACGCAATTAGTGACCAATCTTTTACCAATCTTTTACGAATTTCTGATCCTTCAGAAAAAGTCTAGGGTTATTCGTTCCAATAAGCCCAGTGGGGGGCACAATTAGCTCTCAGATATTCAGTCATGACCGCCCCATGTATCTGGGTGCTGGCATGTGATTTCCTTAATACCAGGAGTAACGCCCAATCATCTACCCGGGTATTGTTACTAGTTCCCTGGATCGTGTCCACGATGCTCGGAGTAGTAAGAATAGATTGAACAAAGTCATCAACAAAGGCTAAACCCATGAAGTCAGCCATGTTGCGATATACTGTTTAATGACACACAAAATACCAATCAATAGAACAATAGTGTCAACAAAAGCTGCCCAAAAATGTTGTAAGCTAAAAGTAGGCCCGCGGCCGTGGCTGCTTAAGAACAACAGTACAAAACCAGGAAGGGGGGCCAAAGGGAGAGGTTTAAAGACCAGCTCTGACTAAATCCCCAATCTACATATACAAAACAAACAAGTCGGAGGGTCTCTGAAAGTCACCTAAAACTATGATGACCTATGTGCCTATAAGTGCACCAAAGAACTAAACCTACACAGGAAGTCCTACCTTAAAGGATGGAATCCCATCACTCACCGAGGTGACATGCTTCATTATCTGGGATCTCCTCCTGGCGGTACATCCTAGTACAGCCGAGGGCTACAACCCCCTCACTGTGAGGGAGGAGCACAGGGCTGTTTTCATTAGTGATATCCCTATCTTGGGGTTCCTAAAACCCAGAATGAAGAGCTATTGTTGTAGAATGTGAGTGATGAGCGCAGTGCAAACTAAATCAAAAATGTGCTGACGTGAACTAAAACTAACTATCAGGAGGCATAACATTCTTTAATGGGTGTCTCTTGATGTCAGGATTAAAAACAGTGCAAATAGAGCAGTTTTAACATAATAACTGCAACCGTGGTCTACATGTTTCGGCTCTCATGACCCTACAGGTGCCTAGCCTTCTGTAGGACCTAGATATAAATTGCTACTGCGTTATATGTGCTAAAAAAGAAGTGTAAGCAACATTTTCTTTGAATGTATATGATACAGCCTATACCACACTAGATCTCAGATGGAGGTTCCTTGTGTACAAGTGAACCTGCTTAGAGAAAGTAACAGGACATCAGTTAATCAGATGTTAGTGAGATACATACATAGAACATTGCATCATATCAACTCCCCTGATGTACAAAAGAACCTTACCCGTCTCTCGCGAGTAAGGGACAACACCTCACCTGACAACAGCTCAGGACGCGAAGGCACCGCTCTGAAAAAAGAGGTTATCCAACTGTGAAAAAACTCTGATTTAATTAAAGTGATGTAACTAAATCCACACTATGAGTAACTACAGATCTCATTGTGTGTTCTATTAATGTCAACAACTAATGACTAGTGAAAAGACTCGATATACAAAAAAACTGTACCTCAAACAATTTAGGCAGACTCCAACCACGATGTTGGAAAAGTCAGTGGAGCAATCTAGCTTCGACTAACGCCACAATCTTATTTGTGGCGGCCCATTACTCAGTAGGAATGTGATGTTCAGAAGAACATTAGCCTAACTCAGCGATAAGCGCGAGTAGACAATGCCTTAATTATTCTAAACCGATAGCGTTCATGTAGATCTATCTAGGCCATTTTGCGGAAATACCTACAGCAATAGCAAACCAATCGCTATAGTCACAGTCAAATTCATAAAAGACTACACTATTAGCAAAAATACATATTGTGTGGAATACAAAAAATCTACTGGAGTGGTAGCTAAGGAGCATATAATATGTTGACTACCACCTAAACATAGGTGTTCTGTATCTGATGTTGCAATAGTATAATCAAAGCATTAGTGGGACCTCTAGATCAAGGATCGCTATATTAAATAGCTTGAAATGAGAATATAATGCCCGCTTGGAAGAGGGGCCAAAGAGTAACCTCTTGTTATCGGGTAAGAGAGCATTGAACATGCTCACACCTGGTTTTTAATATACTAAATTCAAAAGGTCAACGTATAGCCTTGCGCTGTAATAGTAAAAAATCACCACAATGGCCTCAAGCAGGAAACATTTTTCAAACCCTTAAGGTTAACAGCATTTAATCCCAGCAAGTCCCCTCATGGAGCGTCTATATTGGAAAACCAACTAGTGCTGTGAGCGGCAGTAGCACACTCGTGCTGATAAGACCACACATCTTAAAGGAAGTCAGCATTTGATCCCACATGCTATTCAGGGTGCTTTTGTATTAGAATTACCAACTAACTTAGTGAGCAGCAGCAGCGCACTTGTGCTAATCAAACCACGCAAAGCGCGAAGCACAGCACTCCTGTTGAGGAACTTACCTTTCCGTCGGTACCCCGGGCTGTACAAGGCTGCAACCAGAGGCACCGCGTGAGGCTCTCAACTGCCATTATATACCGTAAGGGTGATATTACAAACAAAGGCGCGTTGGACATGACGCGGACAAGCGCTTTGAATGATGGGAAATGTAGTTCATTATGCGGCCGGAATATCAGCCTCGTAAATAAATAGATGCTCAAACTCGAACAATGTTTCTACTAAATTGTACAGGTCAGACAAGTGCCCCAGACAACCAAACTCAACGCTAGTAGAGTGAACTGGTCTAATTGAAGATTACTCGTTATTGTGCCGTCAGTGACGCTATCACCCGCATGGGGAGATGGAACTTGCAGTCAGTTCAACTGCTGCGATATCGAGCACGTGATGGAAGCTCTTCAATCTATAGTACCCAGTTGCAACAATTCCAAAGCATATTCATGTATTCAAATAATGCAGAGCATCAATGTAAAATCTATTAGATAGTGGAGTAAAATGTTCATACGACGCATAGGAACACTTATAGCATAGTAGTGAAATTGCAAAGAGTGGAGTAGGTGTTCACATGATGTCTACGTGTTGCCCACCAATGCATTTTGGTGTCCAGGAAAGTCACGATTAAGTGCAGAGAAGTCACTACAAATCCAGTATACGCAGGATGGATACGTCAGAATTTTTATTGGGTAATCAGGAGAATGGAGCCTGACAAGGTTATTGATTCAGAATAGCAGGCTGAATGTCAAATTCACGATTAAGTACAGAGATGTCACTACAGATCCAATCTACCCAAGGCGGATACTTCATAATTTTTAAATTAAAATCTTTTTACTGGGTAATCAGGAGATTGGAACCTCATCAGCTTCTTGCTTTCAAATAGAAGGCTGAATTTAAAGGCGATTATAGCAAGGTCCAGGGAATGTCATAATTGAGATCTATGCTGTCGCTCTTAAGCTTGAACACCCAGGGTTGTTCTTTTTGAAAAAGACATTGTGTGACATCTGTGACATCGAAGGGAATAGCAGGTTGTTCTAAAACTGTCCATTGTAATTCATCTGCTCTGTGTTTGAGAGTAAAAAAATGGCTGGTCAGTTTTGTAGATTGCTTATTGCATCTTATCGTACTCTTATCCTCTGATATGCGAAGTTTGATTTTTCGAGTCATCATACCCACATATTTCGGTTGGCAGGGACACGTTATCAAATAGATAAGTCTCTCGCTATTGCAATTAGTATGTCTCACTTGAGACCAGAGTCTCTTAGTTCCAATGTCTACCGTGGTCATATGACTTGTTTGCGGACAAGCCGCACAAGACCCACAGGGCTGATGCCCCTTAACCGGTGGCATATTCTACTGTGTGTTCTGAAGGTGTCAGGGTCTTACCAAATGGTTGTGTGTGCACCAAACTGTCTTTGATGTAAGAGCTTCTTTTAAAGGCAAAGAGTGGTGGTGGTAGAGTTTCTTTCTCAATATTCAGAAACCGCCAATGTCTTCTAATGGCTTTCTGAATTCCATTGGATGCAGCACTGAATGTATTCACACACCTGAGTGTAGAAGTAATCGGCCTGGACGTATTAACTTCTAAGAGCGCATCTCTATTGTTATTGGATGCCTGTTTCATAGACTGATGAATCAGCTTCTTAGGATACTGCTTTTCCTTTAGCTGTAAAGAAAGAGAGGTCACATGTTCTTTGTATTTTTTTTTAGTTGAGCAATTGCGTCTAATACGCAGAAACTGTCTGCCTGGCAGGTTGTTACGAAGTGACCTGGGATGATGACTGCTATACAGTAGTAGTGAATTATGAAGTACTCCTGACTTGGCCAAGCAACTGTGATCTTACATTCTGTCCCTAAGTCAGCAGGTACCACAATATCAAACAGACCGTCCAGATCCTTCAATAGAACCTTCGAAACTTTCACAAACCTTTCAACCTGTTTGCACCATTCAACGGGGTTCTCTGTTAACCTAGGCAAATCATTTGTAAATGACAAAATATCCTGTCTACTCCACGGAACATGAAGATATCCACCACCAGGAACCTCTCTCATGGGACACAACATCTCTACTTTTTCTGATTCTTTTTAGTAAGAATGCAGATGATGTTTCTTTTTCTTGTGTTCCCTCCTTCTTTCTTGTCCACCTAGTCTTACACTTGTCAATGTCTCCCCACTTCTGCAAAATGTTCATTAACTCTTTTATCTGTAGTTTTTTACCGGACACATTCATATTCTCTAAATCCTTATCAGTAAAGTCCACTTTATATGGTTTCTGTAATAATTTTGATCTCCCCATATCCACTCAAATCTCTGAAGCAACCTATGTCAATCTCTCATGAAATAAATTTGCATTTCTGGTTATACTCCTACATATAAACAACAACTCCTCATCACTATAAAGGCTCAACCTTTCTATACCCACATTTCCAGCTCTCTTCCAACTCCACTTTCAATCTGTAAATAACTAAAATCTTTGGTGTTGAGCTTCGTTTTTCTATTCCTTGTGCCCATCTTTTCAAATCTTCTGAAGTGACCGCAGTTGAGCCTCTAGTTCCTAAAGGTACCATATACCCTCTTTCTTTCGAATTTCCGGGTGTGACTCTTTTCAGGGTTTAAGTTAAAGGTTCCCTTATTGGAAGGTCCATTAATGAAATGAATGAATCACGCTCACTACCTGATCATCAGATATTACTACCTCTTTTCTGGAATTACTCAAAAGAATTGTTACAGCTTGAGGTTTTGGGAAACTCATTTTATCTACATATAATGGAATAACAGAACCTATAGTCACTGGTACTGTCAAAGCTTCAGTATTTAAATTCAATTGGCTTATTTTCTGGACTACTTCCTTTCTAGTTTTATTTAAGGCTTCACTCTCATTATCTTGAAGCACCCTTTTAACTGATGTATCATGTAAAATGTAAGGAATTAAGGGTGTTCCCATTACCGGTGCCCTTGGGGTGATTCTACTGGGTCCTTCTTGGTACGGTGGAGGATTTTTAGTTAAAATTTCATCCAACAATTTGTCATCTGATTCACCATATCCTGTCGCATACATGTGTTTTGTTTTCTCCTTACACTTGCTTCCCGACTGTTCTTCATCCATTAACACTGGGTATAAACCTTCTGATACCATATCTCTACTCCATTGCTTCATCCGACCTTCGCTTGACTGATGCAAATATCTGGGAAAAAATCCTCTATATCTCCCACCTCTGCATTTCTCTCGTTCAAATGCATCAGACTCCCACTCTTCAAAAGGCTGGTACTGAGTTAACTTAGGTCTCGGTTCTAAATCAATCATTCTCATTCTCAAATTCTGAAGAATTCTCCCATTAAACGTACCACATTCTGGAAAAGCTAAAACTCCATTACCTTTTGTATATTCCATCCAATTCTCCAACCATACACAAGTATGATATCCTCTTTCCATCATCATAAATGAAGCAGGTGTTTTTGGTGGTGGACTAGGAATTCCTTCTCTCGTCAACACAGGCCTATCTTTCTTAAAGAAATTCTTAATTTTCTTTATTAAAGAAACGTTTCTCTTTTCTCCATACATTCTAGATGAACGATATATAAAAGAATATTCTGCAAACCATTGAACTCTGCTATCTGTGCGACTCACACGAGCAGTCAAATCAGAATTCAGTATACAATTTCTTTCTCAACCTTTGCTAACAAAGCTTTTATCCAACAACCAATCAAAGTTCAGGCTTGGCTGTTTGTTTACCTAATACCTTTTGTGATTGTCAGTATTTCTCCTCACCACTGACCTTGCCTTTACAATCTGCTCTTTTCTCACGCCCGCTGCTTCGACCAATCCCAGCGCGTTTTTTTGTGACGTAAGTTCAACTCCGGCGAGTGACCCTCCCTTCACAAGGTAATACAAAAACTTATTTTCTTGAACTTTACCTAATAAAAATTTGTTAGTATCAACATAAAAACATTCACTACTCTTTCTGTTCCACTAAACAAAGAATAGATTCCGACTTATTCTTGAGTTTCATAATTACTCCTTTTTACTGCGAGTAAAAACTTCTGTTTACTCTTCATTCAAGCTCAGAAGAACCTGTTACTCCTTCAGTGTTATCCCTACTTGGAAATAAGACCAAAGTTTCACCAGCGAACCCTCTGCTATCACTCACACTCTGCTTTTATATAAAATAGTCCCTAGTTTAACACTGCCAACCCTACGTAGCTTCTCAGTATTATTCCAACAGATAAGTAACCTCACTGCAGTGTGGCTTCTGTCACCACCCCGCTATTCATTTCCCCGGGATTCTAGACAACATAAAACAAGACACTAACTCTTTTGTTAAACTTAAATCTATAATCAATATTTATCACCAAACTAGTCAATAATAACCATAACTCTGCTACCAGAAAACTGATCCAGCGGTTACACAACAACAGAATACTCTACTACCATATACTCACCTGGGCCCATAAACTCACAGTGCGTAAAAACGCTGGGGTCAAGTTTATAATTTCCACAGTGTTTAAGATTAGTTATTTGAAACTCCTAACTAACCTGTCACTGTTCAAAAAGTTCTTTCCTCTGGCCAATGGACCATTAGTTACACTAGTTGATGGTGAAAATGACATAAATTAACTATACTTTTATTTCAATGTAAATAACCACAGACTCAACAAAGTTTTAAATCTTTATCTAAATTAACCGCTACCGCGGTACCGCGGTTTCCCGCTGTACGCGGGAATTTCAAAAATGGCTTGATCGTGACAAAGCCAGCTCGTCATCCGCGCACCGCAGGTAACGTTGATGACGAGCTGGCTTTGTCATCAGCATCGAAGGGGTTAAAGCATGTGAACCACTTCAAAAATACAGCACAGTCACCATCATTTAGTGGGGAGAAAATTCAATTAATTAGACACCAAGCATATACTTCAGACTCATACAATGATCAATGCTCAGAAAGGGAGAGGATAGAGAGAAAAGTGCATCAGTAAAATAAAGAGAAATTTATAATTCCCAAGGATGGTGTGAAAGACCAACCCCCTTGCCAAAGGGCTGGTAAGAGTCCCCCGGGATAGGGCAGGAGACAAAGACTTCAGGACATTATAGTTACCCTCTCTTAGATACTGACGGTTGCGCCGCACCCCTCTCTGACACTCTCTTCCTCCTCGAGCTTCTTTTGCGATCTTCTGATCTAACCCAAGTAAATTAGGATAGAAGGTTCTGCTTAAGGCTCTGCATTCGATTCAGCATCTCACAGCATCTCTCCCCGCATTCGTCATCTGCATCTCTTGTTCTGCAGCGTTCGGCAAGACCCCATCTGACAGCATTCAGTTCTCTCAGCTCTCAGCAATCGTCATCTGACTAACTAACTAAAGCTATCTTAATTATATCTTTCATTCTGCAAGTTCCACCCATTAATGTTTCAATATCGTAAAAATACTAAATCTGATTGGTCAGGCAAGGGGGGAGCTTCATCACACCATGCTTACATGTCATTAATATCTATTCAACTATTGTTCACAAACCCATCCCCTTAATTTTTATTCATGATTTTAGTTCTCACTCGCATTTATATTTCCCTTGAAACATTTTATTAACATTCTGAATGGCAAGTTCTCATCGTTGAATTTTCACCATCCATTCCCAGAGTATACCACTTGTGTCCTTGACTCCCGTTCGATGTCTAGGTCATCATTCCGGGTTAACTGTCAGCAGTCATGCTCAGTCCTCACGTGACTCAGCTTAATTCAGTTATACGAGAGAGGCCCAAATACGCACTAGTGATAAAGTCAGAAAGACGGATATTAGATTTGCAAATAAAGTGGTCACAATGTATACCACCCACCTCTACTCTATTCCCCTTTACTTATTAATACTTTTCCCGCATTAGCATTAGTGAAATAGCGTGTTTTCGTTTTAAGCAAGCAGATTCCAGGCACTTGAGTCTTCAAGACTCCATTTTAGTATCTTCTGCTCATGCGCCAGAATTTCCCTTCAAGCATTAATACCTCACACTATACGTAGATGCAGTTGACGCATGCGCACAATAGTTCCCTGTTTAAAGCGATATTAGTCCGTCGTTCATATTATCCACGTTAGTAAACAAATAAGCAAGCTTCACTGACCCGCGTATTTATGTGGTGCGTATTAGTTATTCACGAAACATGATTTATTAGATTTTTTTTTTTTTTTGCTTTTCAAAACCTTTATTGGGTACCATCAAACACACACAGCTGTCCGCCCACAACCCAAAGGGGCCGGCAGCAAACCAGGGCAGTATGAACGTGCTTTATATGTCAAGCAACCACAGCCAAGAGGCCGACAACCCGGAGGTCCGGCGGCGTGAATCATAGGGCTTACAGTCGACTCAGTTTGCGTAATGTGTCCACGCCCCCCCAAACCGCCCCCTGCCCCCAAAGACGAGATAAGCTGATTGTACATGTTGGCGTTAGGCCGTAAGTAGTAGTGTGTGCCAGAAATGATTCTACCCGTGTAACAATGCCTAAACCGTTCCCAAACAACCCCTCCCCACCCCCCAAACTGCCTGCCCGCTCATTGTTTGTCCTATTAATAAGTAGATTAGTGCTCAAATCCAGCATGTCAGTACTAATGCCGGTCGCGCGCCCACCTCCCCCCACTCGTCTCTACTACCCAAATCCCTGATCCCGCTGGCAACCCTCTAGTTCTGTGTGCAGCTATGCTTAGGTGTGCATAGCACCGCCCACTACCTCTTCTTGCAGCTCCACATCATTATCCGTCTCCTCCCGAACTGGGCCTGCGCTATCTTTGGTGGATAGATAAGTTTGATACAGACCCCAGAAATTCTTAGGCCTATTACCGGGTGGTAGGAGGTCACTATAATTCTGGGATTGGGTACAGCAGTATAGCATGTCACTGACCCATCTGCGCTTCGTCGGCAAGGGGCCACGCATCCAGCAAAGTGCAATTACTCGCCGGGCCATGAGAAGGCCCATATCAGCCATGCGACGTATCGCCATCGGGAGTATCCTGGAATGTCCCAACAGTGCCTATGCCGGGTCCACAGGGAGTTCTGTATCCAATATCTGTCCTAGTTCTAAGGAAATGTCTTCCCAGAACGTGTTTATTCCAGGGCAGTTCCACGCCAGATGCAGAAAGTCCGCTATAGGGGCATGACAGCGTTTGCACTCGGAGGTAGGGCGGAGCCCATATCTATGTAAGCGTTCTGGGGTGTAATACACACGCTGCAAGAATTTAAAGTGAATTAATCTATGTCTGGCGTTAAGCGATAGCTTCCTAGTATTTTGGCAGCAGTATTTCCACATCGCATCATCTGTTTGTAGTTGCAGATCGCGCTGCCACGCCATCCGGGCTTTCGAGAGTTGCTGTTCCCTGTGGGAAAATCCTATTTTAAATAAATGAGTGATCAGCTTGCGAGATGAAGACGTATTAATCACATACGTTAGCTCCGGAATTTCCGGGGGCTCGGCCATGTCCGGACCCAGAAGCTCCCGGAAGGCAGCCCGAACTCTGTGAAAGTGAAAGCGCTGTAATAGCGTCACCGTGACACCGGTGGGAGCAATCTGGTCCCAGGACCCAACCTTTCCGTCCCTAAACAGGTCTCCCATTGTGGAGATACCCAACTGTTTGAGTGCACACGTGACCCCTTTCTCACGAAACGGAGCCAGCCAAACTGTCCACTCAATCGGAGCGAGAGGGGAGTATAACAATACGCAGTCCTGGTCTTTCACCAATGCGTGCCAGGCATGGTTCGTTGTTGTTATAGAGTCTAGTAAACCCACACGGCGAGAGGACGGCTCGAACACTGTGGCCGGGGGAGGGAGTGGGTCCGTAAACAGACGCTCCAGAATCACATGTGGAATATTGCGATCCCCGTGGATCCATGTGTGCAGGTGTGCAGCCTGTGCAACTCTATAGTATCTCTCCATATCTGGGGCACCCAAACCACCCTGGTCATACGGAAGCATGAGAACTAGCCACTGCACTCTGGGCTGTTTACCACCCCAGGCCAGTCTTATGAGAGTCTGTGTTAGCGTTTTAAAGAAGGCTTTAGACAGAATCACCGGGATGTTGTTAAAAAGGAACAAAAATCTGGCCAAGACTATCATTTTCATTAGGGCGATTCTACCCACTAGGGATAGTTTTAGATTGCACCATCTGTCCACATCCTCGACCAATCTAGTGTAGGCAACTCCATAGTTCTCCCGTACCAATATGTCGGGATCAGGATGCAGTTGGATCCCCAAGTATCTGACCGGGTCCTCGGACCACTGTAACGGGTATTCCATGTCAAATTGCCGTGTCACTGGAGTCAGCGGGAACGCCACCGACTTGCTCCAGTTCACCCTCAGCCCCGAAAGGGCCCCAAACCGGACCACTTCCCTTAGCACCGGCGAAAGGTTTGTCTCTGGGTCGCGAATATACAGTAGTGTGTCATCCGCGTAAGTGGAAATACAGATCTTATACGTAGGGAAACTAATACCTTCGTTTCGATGGTATTCTCGGAGCGCACATGCAAGGGGTTCGGCCACCAGGGCGTATAGCAAAGGGGAAAGGGGGCAACCTTGCCTGGTGCCCTTGCAAATGTCAAAAGCGTCCGTTATCCTGTCGCCTATTCGCAGCCTGGCCGTAGGTTTGTAATATAAGGCACCTAACATCTGTAAGAAGGGTTCGCCCAACCCAAACTTTCTGAGCACTCTCGACATAAATGGCCACTCGACAGAGTCGAAGGCCTTCTCCATGTCTAGGAAGATGGCCAAGGCCTTGTTCTCTGGTTTCACATGTTGCATTGTCCCCATGACCGTGCGTATATTGTATGTAAGATTCCTGTTAGAGATAAAGCCAGCCTGTTCTGGCGCGACCAGCTCCGGTGCAAGCAGAGCCAGGCGCGTTGCCAACACTTTGGCATACAGTTTTGCGTCCACGTTTATCAGGGATAGTGGCCTGTAGGAGCCGCACTCGGAGGGTTTTTTTCCTGGTTTAAGAAGCGTAATAATTAGGGCCTCCCGCATAGATTCAGGCATACTACCTTCCATACATATGTCGTCAAAGAGGGCTGAGAGGAACGGTATTAGCTGCTCTTTAAATGCCTTGTAAAAACCCACTGTCAGTCCGTCTGCCCCAGGGGCACTTCCGGACCGCATCCCTTCTAGCGCCTCAACGATCTCTTCCTTCTGAATGGGCATCATAAGGAACTCCCTCTGTGAGTTGGACAATAAGGGCATGTTTATATAGCTTAGGTAGTCATCTATTTCCTCCTCAACTCCGGAAGATCTGGATTTATAAAGGCCGGAGTAGTAAGACCTGAATTCGCCTGCTATCTCGTCCTCCTCAGTTATTACCTTCCCTGAGCTAGACACCAGTTCCCCAACCAGCAGCGGACGTCGCTCATTGCGGACGAGTTTGGCCAGGAGGGAGCTCGGTCGTTCCCCCTCACCATAGGTGCGGGCAGTAGCGTATTTACCCATATGTTGCACCTCCCTGTCAGCCTCTGCATTCTATTCAGCGACTAGTTGTTTAATTTGCTCCATGACTTCCCCCTCTGGCTCTATCCTCTGCCTTGCTTCCAGGACCAACAGCTGTGATTCTAGGTGCTGCAGTCTCTGCCTTATGGATTTCAGGACACTAGAGTGTTTGGACATGGCTATTCCGCGTATATAGACCTTGAATGCCTCCCATACTGACTGGAAGCTGTCTACTGTTCCCACGTTGAGCTCAAAAAGTTTTCAATTTCATTCGCTAGTTCTCCCCGAAAGACCTCGTCCAGCAGAGAGTACGGGGGGAAGCGCCATGTAAATGGAGGGATTCTTTTAGCTGGCGTCTCCAGAATCAGGAGGAGAGGGGAATGATCTGACAAAGTGCGCGGCAGTATCAGTAAGTCCCTGACACTGTGGATAAGCAGCTGTGATATCAGCCAGTAATCAATCCTGGTATGGAGCTCATGATAGGCCGAGTAGTGTGTGTACCCTCCTCTAGAAGGATGCCGGCTTCTCCATGCGTCAAGCAAGTCTAGCCGGACCAGTTCGGACTGCATGACTAGCGCTGCCGCCGTTGGTTTCCGTGGAGGCCCTGCCGACCTATCCAAATCCAGGTTAAATACCAAGTTGAAATCGCCCCCCCAAAGCATCCTGGAATAATTATACGTCCTACATCTCTGGGCCAGAGTAGTGTAAAAGTCAGGGGAGTCATAATTAGGGCCGTATACGTTCACCACTAGTAGGTCATGTCCCTTACCCTGACATCTACAGATGACATAGCGTCCCTCCGAGTCCACCTCTAGGGATGTCAGTTTTAGTTTAGAGAGCGGATTTACCCAAGTGATTACCCCCCTTGAGTGTGTAGTGAATCCCGCCGCCACACTATTACCAGTTACCCCCTTGGCCGTGAGCATCTTACTGGTGAGTGGTAGGTGAGTCTCTTGTAGGAGTGCCAGATCTATATGGTGTCTGCGTAGATAGCTTAAGACCTTCCGTAGTTTCCGGTAGTCATTGAGACCCCTCACATTCCATGTCAGTGCCCTCAGGGTATCAGTGGTCGGCTCCGCCATCGGCACAGCAGCCTCAGCCATTTTCAGAACAGAATACTGTAAAATTCAAGCTAATACACAATCGCCACACAGTCCATGTCAGGAGACGAGCGGGCAGCGTGTATGGCATGCGGGTGGCAGTTCTTCGCATAGTGTTACTGAGCAAATAAGCAATTCTTGTCGCGGTGGCAGTCAAATAAAACAACAGTGCAACAACAACATTCCCCGGAGCCCCACCCTCCTCCCACAGCAGACCCACCCCAATTTGGCCTTGCCGGTCCCCAACCCACCCACCCCACCCCAACAACATTCTCAACACTCCCAGAGGCAATGCGCTCGGGGGCAAAGGTCGCAGGTCTGCGCTTCCTCTGTACCAACCTCCCTACTCGGAGGCATGACCCCCTCCCTCCCCCCGCCATCCACCACCCCTTCTGAATCAAAGCTTTGTTATTCATCACATCATTATGCTCTGCGGATATTAAGTATTCGTCTCCCCCTTCCACCAACAGAGCAGGCTGCATCACCGTTAGACTGCTAATGGGGAGCCAGGTGCCTTACGTCTATCAGTCATTTACTGTCCATTCTACAGCACGGCCGGCTCCACCCCCCCATACCCCAACCATCACTTATCTGTTGAAGCGTCTCTGGCGGACTGTGGGGCGCCTTCAAGTGTCAATCCCCACCACAGGGCGACGGGACCCAACCTTTATCAGAAACCCTGTGGCTACGCCGCTCCAATTGTCGGGAATCCCAAGATCACTCTTGCTCATCCAGTTGGCTCTTGTCGGCGTCCGGCTGTTGGTCCGACTTTCCATTCTTTTTCTCCTTGGCCCAGGTTTTTAGGGCCCTTTGCAGTTCCGCCGGGTCCGTGAAAATGTGCGAGTGGCCCTGCCTGTTGACTCGCAGTTTGGCCGGATACAGCATTGCATAGTCTAAGCCCATTTCCCGGAGGCGCTTCTTATGAGGAGCAAAATGTTTACGTGCTTCTTGTACTCTGGCCGTGAAGTCCGGGAATATGGAGATAGCCGAGCCCTCAAATTTCAGGTCCCCCTTGGCCCGAGCAAGCCTGAGTGCGGTGTCCCTGTCTCTATAGTTGAGTAGCTTCGCTATAATTGGTTGTGGGGGTAACCCCGGTTTAGGCTGTGGGCCCAGAGTTCTATGCGCCCGCTCCACCACAAACATTGCCGAGAACACATCGTCCCCCAGGAGCGCGGTGAGCAGCCGGTCAATGAAAAGCTCCATCTTGCCAGTCTGAGTGGATTCCGGCAGGCTCGTGATACGGAGATTACAGCGACGGGACCGCGCCTTCAAATCCTCCGTCTTATCCTGCAGTGATCTCATGAGGGTCTCCACTCGCCTGTGAGCCGTGTCCAGTTCTGTTTGCGCCTCCTCCACCTCCGTGATTCTCCTCTCTGCCATGTCATGTTTCTCCGCATGTTTATCCAGTCGTTCCGCCATTCAGTCCATCCTGTAAGACATGGCATCCATCTTGGATCACAGCGCTGTTATACTTGATTGGATACTCCATTGAGCGAAGCATCGGTTTGAGGTCCGAATCCTCCACCTGGACCTCTTCCGTTCTCGCCTCCTCGTTGCGCTGGGTGGGGGGGCTCTGCGCCGGGAGCCGCCGCTGCGAAAAGGGGAGTCGACTTTGCGTTTTATCACCTTTCCCCATGTTGTACAGTAGTCAGTGATAGCCTTTCTCTCCCAGTGGCAGACTCTTCGCAGGAGGGGGGGAGTGAGGGAGGCCGCCTCCCGATCAATTGTGGTCTCTTGATTTAGCACAATGTACGTCCCTTCCCCTCCCGACACCGACTGCAACTCAGCAGAGATCCACACCTGCCTCTCTCAATAGGATCCAATGGAGCGTAGGGTGGGTGGACTACCAAACCTGGCCCGATGTTTGAATTGCCTCTATGCGCCTGGGCACTTATCCTCCAGCTATAGGCTCCGTCCGTCCGACTCAGATACGCGGTCCCCGGCTTAACGTGGGGTCCAGCCTGTGGGGAATGTCACCTGGAAAGTGTCGAGTAGGCCCCTGCACCCGAGGCCACAGGCAGGGTTCAGCATCCGCAATGGCCCACAAACGAAGCAACCGGGGGCCCGGGTTCCCAGACAAGGGAGGGGGGGGAAGCAGCCTCTCACTCGGCTGCACTCAGCACTTCTGGACACCAGCCTGCCTCCGCAAAGTCACGGCCCAGCCCCTGCCTCACTCGGCACAGCAGTGGCGCCGCTCCGGTGCACTGCTCCGGGGGTTCAAAATGGCGCCTTCCTCGAACGGCCCCCTCCTTCCGTCTCCTCTCAGCCTCGACACATCTGCGTGGGTGCACCCACCGTCCACCACGGTCCGCACTGGAAGGTTTATCCCCGGCCGTTATTTCCGCCGCTCTGATCGCGGCACTTTTCATCCAGGGGGGGTGGGCTCACCTCCCTTAGCCGCACGCACTGCGACGCACTCCGGGCCCAGGATCTACTTGAGGCCGCGGTCTGCGGCCTACCTCCTCCTTCTGGACAGACGCCTCCCGACTCATTAGTGCGCCCGCAAGTCTCTATCGCCGCCTGATCGGAGGGTTCCCTGGCACTCCCGATGCACTGCGGTGCGGAAAGGGAGACAAACAAAGTGCTTTGGTACAGGATATTTAAGGATTGTCGGTGGCGCTGGCGGAGCTCGGGAATCAAGCGGCCATCCTCGTTGCCTGCAAGCTCCGCACCCGATTTAATAGCTTATTAGTAACTTAAAGGAGCGGATTGCCTCCGAGCAAGTCTCATTTCTACGGGTCCTTGCTCCATCACCTGCAACTTGAACGAATCATGACTTTATAATGCCCCTGGCTCCAGGGCTTAGGGCACACACACACTTGCATTTGCAGTGATGACCAGCGAGAGCAGCTGCATTTCCTACACGCCGGATGCCTCTGGTGATGGGCTGCTGCATCAGGCTCGCTCGAGCCTCAGCTGCACAGTCTGGGGTCCCGGTGCTCAGCTCTGGGGCCGCAAACAGTACCATGAGCATGGCTGCAAAGGTTTCAGATTGCTATGTGTGACATTTTCATAATTTTGGTGTAATTATGAGTGACATTTCAATGACTACCTCTGACACTTTCCCGCCAGCAAAATTAAGCAATGAATACGAGGGAAACATATATAAATATCAGAAATTAAACCCATTGGAGCAACAAGAAACTCTAAAGATCTTAAAACTGCGGCAAAGATGGGGCAAGCCTCAGGAGAGTGAGGCTGATGCACATGTGGTTGTTCTAAACAAATTAAATAAAGAAGTGTTAATTATTGCCATTTGTGCGTAATAATTTTGTATAATAAGAAAAGCTGCACTAGTCTGTGCAGACACGTGACATGCCGGCTGGTGCTGGCTTTGCAGACACAGATGGTACTGGTACTGTAGTGTACTCACTGGTTTTGTTCAACTTAGTTTCTGGAAAACTCACAGCTCCCTCCAACCACCGCTCCTTTTTTTTATTCATTCATATTTCATCATGATACGCTAATACTGCTGGCAGGCTCCGAATACATTTGAAGGTAAGCACATGAATAATTTAGAACTTTAATGTACCCATAACTTGAACGAACCATGATTTTATAATCCCCTTGACTCTAGGGCTTAGGGCACACACACACTTACTTGAATTTGCAGTGACGGCCAGTGAGAGCAGCAGCATTTCCTACACACCAGCCGCCTCTGGTGACCGGCCGCCGCATCAAGCTCGCGCGGGCCTCAGCTACTCAGTCTGGGGTCCCAGTGCTCAGCTCTGGGGCCGCAGTACCACCAGATGGGCACGTGTGAGTCAGCCGCCTCCGAGACCATGCCAGTCACTAGGTCAGGGTCAGTCGCAACGTGGGCTACAGGATTCATTTTACTGCGGCCTGGCTGGCTCCGCGAGTTCATGATCGAGTAGAAGGCAGTATTGAATATCTACCGCCCCCTCGTGCCCCAGAAGGGGAGGAGGCAGCAGGGTCACCCAATAACTGTGAGTTGGGGGGTGACCTGACCCCAGGACACCCCCCACGCCGCACGGCTCGCCAGCTGGTGCGGCGCGCACCTCTGCCCCGGTGCCACAGGCTCGCCCCTGACCTCGGTGCCCCTCGCTGCTGCTCGTTCCCTCTCTCCCCGCTGTTGCCATCATTTTGTGCATCTCGTGACGGTAATCCCTTTTCTCTGTTTTGTTTTGTGCCTCATTAGTATTGTAGTGCTGCCCTCATTTTGTGCATTTCGTAATTGTATTCTGTTTACTGTCTGTACATTTGATTTTGTGCCCGTTAGTACTGTACCCCTGGTGTGCCCCCCCCCCCGCTTCCCGCCGCTGCTCCCTCGTGGCCCCGCCCCCTTTTCTATTCTGTAATCCCATTGCCCGCCCCACTTCCGCCTCCCAGCTGCTCCTCCCTCCCACTTGGTCTCATATAGAGCCTGCGCGGCGCAGGCGAGTGTGACCTGACCCCAGGACACCCCCCACACCGCACGGCTCGCCAGCTGGTGCGCGCCTCTGCCCCGGTGCCACAGGCTCGCCCCTGACCTCGGTGCCCCTCGCTGCTGCTCGTTCCCTCTCTCCCCGCTGTTGCCATCATTTTGTGCATCTCGTGACGGTAATCCCTTTTCTCTGTTTTGTTTTGTGCCTCATTAGTATTGTAGTGCTGCCCTCATTTTGTGCATTTCGTAATTGTATTCTGTTTACTGTCTGTACATTTGATTTTGTGCCCGTTAGTACTGTACCCCTGGTGTGCCCCCCCCCCGCTTCCCGCCGCTGCTCCCTCGTGGCCCCGCCCCCTTTTCTATTCTGTAATCCCATTGCCCGCCCCACTTCCGCCTCCCAGCTGCTCCTCCCTCCCACTTGGTCTCATATAGAGCCTGCGCGGCGCAGGCGAGTGTGACCTGACCCCAGGACACCCCCCACACCGCACGGCTCGCCAGCTGGTGCGCGCCTCTGCCCCGGCGCCACAGGCTCGCCCCTGACCTCGGTGCCCCTCGCTGCTGCTCGTTACCTCTCTCCCCGCTGTTGCCATCATTTTGTGCATCTCATGACGGTAATCCCTCTTCTCTGTTTTGTTTTGTGCCTCGTTATTATTGTAGTGCTGCCCTCATTTTGTGCATTTCGTAATTGTACTCTGTTTACTGTCTGTACATTTGATTTTGTGCCCGTTAGTACTGTACCCCTGGTGTGCCCCCCCGCTTCCCGCCGCTGCTCCCTCGCGGGCCCGCCCCTTTTCTATTCTGTAATCCCATTGCCCGCCCCGCTCCCAGCTGCTCCTCCCTCCCACTTCGCCTCATATGGAGTCCGCACGAACGCGCAGCGGGCGCGCCGATTGTGTGCCGAAGGCGCGCCAAAGGCAAGCCCGTCTACGCTCCCGTCGATGCCAGCCAACACGACGGACCTACGACACCGCCACCCTCAACGCACCCAAACCCGACCGGAATCCCGCCTGCTACCAAGCCACCCCGAAACGCTCCCACGGACCCTTCACCTGCCAAGCCTTAAAGTTCACCTGCCTCCGGACCTGCACCGCACCCGAAAGGCCAGGCACTAACAACAACCACCTCAAGTGCATCCTGCTCAACACCCGCCCCGTCCACAGACACACCGTCGAACTCTGGAACCTCCTCGACAGGACATCGTCTTCCTCACGGAAACCTGGATGAACGCATCCTCAGCGCCCGACATCGCCCTAGCCATCCCAGACGGATACAAGATCACCCGGAGGGATCACGTCAACCAGACCGGAGGAGGATTCACCATCGTCCACAGGAACACCATCCGCATCACGACCAACTCCAACGACTCCTTCACCACCGCCGAGCACCTCCACTTCCAGATACACACCGACTCCAAGACCACCCTCGGAGGTACTCTCATCTACAGACCCCGGGACCACGCACACAATTCAGCAAAGCCATTGCAGACTCCATCAGCCCGCACGCCCTCACCTCCTCTGACTACATCCTCCTAGGGGACCTCAACTTCCACCTGGAGAACAACAAGGACAGCAACACCACCACCCTGCTAGACAACCTCGCCAACCTCGGACTCAAGCAACTGGTGAACACCCCCACCCACTACGCCTGCCACACGCTCGACCCCATCTTCTCATCCAGCAAGCACATCCCCTTCAGCCACTCCACCGGACTTCATTGGACTGACCACACCTGCGTCCACTTCAGCTTCAGGAGAACCACGACCCACCACCACCCGCAACAAGTTCCCCTCAGGAGCTGGAGCACGATCACCGCCGACCAGCTCACCACCTCCCTCAGCCAGAACCCTCCCACCAGCTCAACGGACCCCTACGACGCAGCCCGCATCTTCACTCAGTGGCTCACCAACTGTGCCGACGACCTCGCACCACTGAAAAACCATTCCAGCAGACCCGGCAGCAAGAAAGCCTCGTGGTTCACCGACGAACTCAAAACATCCAAGAAAAACTGCCGCACCCTTGAAAAAGCCTGGCGCCACGACCAGACTACAGAAAACATGACTGCCCTCAAGAACGCCACCCGCACACACCACCAGCTGATCCGCACCACCAAAAGGACAACATTCAAAGAACGACTGGACAACAACACCCACAACAGCAAGAAACTCTTCAGCATCGTCAAAGAGCTCTCCAACCCCAGCGCCGGAAACAACAACATCATTCCCTCGCAAGACCTCTGCGACTCACTCGCCTCCTTCTTCCACCGCAAGATCGCCGACATACACAACAGCTTCGGCACACCAACCACGCACCCCACCACCGAACCAACACCCCCCACCACCACCCTGTGCGCCTGGACCCCGGTCAGCAACGAAGACACCACCCGCACGATGAACACCATCCACTCCGGATCCCCAACCGACCCCTGCCCCCACCACGTCTTCAACAAGGCCGACTCCATCATCACACCCCAACTCCGGGACATCATCAACATCTCCTTCAACACCGCCACCTTCCCGGAGAGTTGGAAGCATGCCGAGCTCAGCGCCCTCCTGAAGAAACCAACAGCGGACCCCACCGACCTCAAGAACTTCCGCCCCATCTCGCTCCTCCCTTTTCCTGCCAAAGTCATCGAGAAGACCGTCAACAAACAGCTCGCCGCCTTCCTCGAGACGAATGGATCCCTCGACCCCTCACAGTCCGGTTTCCGAGCCAACCACAGCACTGAGACCGCCCTCATCGCAGCCACTGACGACATCAGATCCCTGCTCGACAACGGGGACACAGCTGCCCTCATCCTCCTGGACCTCTCTGCAGCGTTCAACACTGTCTGCCACCGCACCCTAATACAGCGCCTCAGCAACATCGGAATCCAAGAGAAGGCACTGGAGTGGATCATCTCATTCCTCGCCGGAAGAACCCAGAGAGTCCGCCTCCCCCGTTGAGATCCGAGGCCACCGAAGTCATCTGCGGCGTACCACAAGGATCCTCACTCAGCCCCGTCAGCAAGAGGATCATGTTCAGACTCCTCACCCACGCACACAAGGCTCTCCACAACCTGGGCCCCAAGTACCCCAACAACTGCATCACTTTCTACGCGCCCACCCGCCAGCTGCGATCGACCAGCCTCGCCCTCGCCACAGTACCACGCATTCGCAGAGCCACCGCCAGAGGAAGATCCTTCTCCTACCTGGCGGCCAAGACATGGAACTCCCTCCCCATCCACCTACGGCTGACCCACGACGATCTCTCCTTCAGGAAGCAACTCAAGACCTGGCTTTTCGAGCAGTAACGGACCTCTCCCTCCCAGCGCCTTGAGACCCTTCCGGGTGAGTAGCGCGCTATATAAATTGATTGATTGATTGATTGATTGAGTCTGACACAAATTCACTCGTCACCTCACTGACTCTGTATCGTACTACCCATTGGCCGGCACTGACCTGACATCAGTGAAGTGTATCAATATGCTGCACTGCTGCATGGTGATTGATTCAATCCAGTGAGTGTTACATTGTCGCGAGCTCAGCCCAGCCGCCACTCTGCCCCAAAGAAGTCTTCCGAGCAGCACCAACCACACACTGCCAGCTGTGCCATTCGCTTAGGTATTATTAATAAACAGGCTACTGTTGAAATTTGTTTTTAAATGCGCACACCGGTGCAGGGGGTTACCCTTCTCTGTCCACAGGTCCATAGACCAACAAAATAGAGATTGGCACTGAAGCTGGAATTCAAATAACACGTTTATTTATCACTCATGAGTGGGACTACGTCCATACAACACCCTAAAGTGTTCGAGGAGGTAGTACATTGAATACACAGACCATGGTGCTTTTATACAGAGTTTGTTGCAGAGTAAGCATGTAGATACAAATAGAAGGTACAGGCCTACACAGGAATAGTTACCGACAAACATGGGCAGATGGGAGATCACTTAGTCAGCGTAGTCAGCAAAGTGGGAGGGGGAACAGAACTGTTTACAACCGCAGAACATAGTAGACAGTTACATCTTTAACCAGGTGCATTTCAGCAGATACAGGCCTTTGCTCAGCACATACATTGCTTTGGCCCAGTACTGAAGGAGTTAACTAAAGCTGATGACTCAAGCTGAATAGAAGGGTAAAAAACAGTGAAGACGGAAGAATTACACAGCTAACAAAATGGATGCCACAACCAAAATGGCTTCAGCTTATGCTAACGGAAATTATTACACGTTTTCCACACTACAGCCAGCGCTCGGGTCGCAGCACTTAACAGGCACAGGCGCTAATATACGTGACTTCGCATTTCAGTGCGGTGATGCAGACCACCACACTGAAATGTGTTAGACTGACGCCTGATGTGTGGAACTTGGCAGGGATGGGAGATTAGAAAAATAAATAAATAAGTGCTGCTGCAGGATCGGATAACTGAAATGCAAACACAACATTCTTTTTGCCCTACCTGTTAGGAGCACAGAGAAATCCCTGTGGCAGGCAGAGAGAGTGTGACAAACACATTGTACACTGGCCTGCGGGAGCAGGTTACTGTCAATGCATACTCATATAAGACCAGCCCCTGATAGCAGAAGCCCACAGAGGAATCAGGTTTTTGCATGCAGGAATTAGGAGGAAGGAAATTAGCCTTGAAATGCATGGTCTTGGTTCCCCCTTTCTTACACACACTCTTTTCTTTGGACTTCTCAATACAGTCTTACAGTGTAACAGCAATCTCATAGGCGTTATAGTTCCCATCTCTGTGGTATTTAGTTCCTTTTAGAGCAGGGGTTTTTAAACTAGGGGCAGTAGCGGCCGGCATGGCTCGCGGGTGGTGGGTGGGTGCGGGGAGGGGGACGGGTCATGCGAGGAGGGGCGTGCCATAATTTTAAAAAAATGCAAACCTACCTTTCCGCAGGATGCCAGATCCTGCGTCTTCTCTGCTCCTGCTCTCCTGCCTCCAACAGAAACAGGAAGCAGGCAGCCAGGCTTCCTCCCCTAAGCCAATCACAATGCTGCAATGCAGACTTGTGATTGGTCTAGCGCGCCGTGACACAGCGCTCAGCCAAGAACTAGAGGGATGGGCATGTTCTCCTTGCAGGCTGCAATGCCGCCTGCATGGAGAGGGGCAAAGTGCCCATGACTGGTTTGGGCGGCTCGAGAGAATGGACCAAACAGTCTTTGCGCACCCAGGATTGGGCAAACCACTCCTCCTCTGTCCTGCTCGGAGAGCACAGCAGCCCCGCCCACCCGCCCGCAAAGCAAACATAAAATGGTAATAACTAAGAGTTATTACCATTTTATGTTTTAGCTTCTCGCACTGCAAGAAAGCAGAGGGGCGATGCTCCTCCGTCATAGCGGCCAGGGGCTAGGGGGCCTCAAGTGATCCCGGGTGGGGGAGGGGGCGCTAGGCTCTGACCAAAAAAAGCATTATGCTGATAACAGTTCTTTCTTTTAAGCTGAAAAAAATGAGCGGTAGTAAGATACTCTGTAATGGGTCATCACTAACATCTTTTGTAATTTATATCCTTGCTGGGAGTATGTGTCAAAAGGGAAGGCACTCCAAATATTCTTCAAAACCCCCACCCCATTTCTAATAATCACATGCTGCCACAGCCTGATCTTGCCGCCACTTTGGGGACTCCAAGCCCCAGGATTCCTTGCTCTCCCAGGAGGAAGGAGCCTGTCTGCTTCTTCACGCTCAAAAAGGCCCCACAACTCCTGCAGCGCGGGACGCTGCCACAGCCTGATCTTGCCGCCTCTTTGGGGACTCCAAGCCCCAAGATTCCTTGCTTTCCCAGGAGGGAGGAGCGTGCCCGCTTCTTCACGCTCAAAAGCGCCCCATAACTCCCACATCGCGGGATGCACCTAGGGCACAGCCCAGGGCAAGGGCGGGCCCGTCCTTGCCAGGAAGAGGCAGGGCAGAGCCACCCCTCCTTGTCCGTGGTTTTCTGCTGGAACTCTGGATAAGACTATGTTGACTCTCTGACTTGTAACATTATCTGCCTTTTGCTGCACATTGCATAGCTGACCTCCCTCATTTGGCCACAGCCCACCGGAACCTAAGGGGGTCTTGGGGTAAGTGCAAATCTAGCGGTGTCCAGGAAAGTGCCTTTCAATCACCTTGCTACAGTTGTGGACAAGGCTGCCCTGGACTGCCATGAAATCACACAGCATTTTATGACTGTTTCCAGCAAAAAAACTTTTCCTTCTTTCTCCATTTTATTTTTGTTCATGTTAATCTCAAGTGTTTGTTTTGTGCTTCCCAGGTAGTCACCAATACTGCTTGTCAAGGCTTGGCAATGGGGAAATACACTTGAGTTGCTAAACAGCTTAATCCCCAGCCAACTCCTAACTCAATATTGCCCCCCACCTCAATTGATAGAATGTTACAGAGGGCTATGGGGCCGTAACAACGAAAATAGAACTGAGAGAAAGGCGTTTGTCTTTAACTTCAGATCTCTGTCCTCCGCTACTTGAACCGCCTACCCCTATTACCCTTCCCCACTCCCCCCCTTAGAGGACAAATGTTATTGCCATCCCCACAACAAGTAACAAGATTGGCTGTCCTACTTTTTAAGTACATTTCACCCTGCCTCTGGGCTGTCCAGGGCCTACCTTAGGGGTGACTTTTATGGATTAAAGAGGAAAGTTCAGGCCTGGCAAAAAGTTTATTTTGATCACTTCTTCAAGTGTTATTGAACCCTTGTAACCTGGCGGCACATCAACTGATTTTACCAATGATTTTTCAACGCCGGTTCAAACAATACTAAGATAACTATTTACTGTATTAGTAAGACTCCATTTTTTATTTTAAAATGTCTTTATCATTTTTTTGTAACAAATATGCATACACTGTGTTTAAATCACATAATGACATCATTTGATTTCAGCATGATCTAAAGAAATTAGAAAATTGGCCTACTTAACAAGTGAACAATTCATTTCCAATCATGCATTTGTTGCTCGATGCATTTTGGGATGTCATTCCCTTCTTCAGGGGCCACTGAAACATATAAACAATGATGAGAGAGGAGGAAATATCACAAGACAAACTTTTTACAGCTTAATATCACTGTACACTTATATATAATGATTGAAATGTTGAAAATGTACTGAATAAACCAAGGAAACACCTGTGCCTGAGAACATAAAGATGTGCGCAACAACATCTGAAAACGGACCAACCAGGTAAGCAAGATTTAAGCATCTAGAAGTGTGTACAGAAATCACTCAAAACTGAAATCCAAGAACCTAGACATGCACAAGCTCACGTTCTTCGATACCTGAAGAATGTTTCCGTAACTAAGAAGTTCCCATTAATTTATACTTCATGTTTCTCAACCATAGTGCCAAACCAGTCTGTGAAAAATCTTGCACCTCTAATGCGGAAGCCACAGACTACACACGGCAACCAGATTTATAGTTGCAACCGAGCACGGTTTCTTGAAATGTGAATGGTCGAATACCTCACGAGCACAGATCTATAGCGGTAAGCACTCTGGAGTTTTAGGTTCCACAAAATTAAAACAATAACCTTGAGATCAGATCAGCATAAATCAGGTCTTTTATTCCTTTTGTCCTACAGTGCAGTGAATCATTGGAATTAAGGTCATTCTTACACGTTTGGGATCTATGTACTGAGGCGGGACAAGGACTCGGGCATGCCACCGAGTATGGCGGTCGCGCCGGTCCCTTGGAGCCCAGGCGGGGGCAGGTGTCTCTGCTCGCACAGGAAGTGACGCAGCAGCTCCCGTCCCCACACCTGCAGCTGATTGGACGCAGGGGTTGTGACCCGGAAGCGCATGAAGCGCTTCCGGGTCACCCGATCGAAATACGTCCGGGAGCCTGTACCCCGGCGTAGTGGGCAATAAAAAGGGCAGAGGAGCGGTCTCTTTCTCCACCGCTCCACAGCCTGATCTGATCGCGAGGGCCTCGGGACCGAGGCCCCTTCAATCGGAGTTTTCCCCACCCACCATCCCCTGAGGCAGAAGTTTTGTGAATGTGTAGTTTAGCTTCTCGTGTTTTTATAGTATTTAAGGTAATAGATTTGTAATGATGCAATGGTTTATCGTACTAACCGAATTTTCCCTCTAGGGCATTTCTTATCGTGTTTTTATGTAAAGTCAAGTAGTATCCTTTGATCAGGCGGTAAGGTCATGATTGGTGGGCATAGTTTACGGTCCTTAGCAGGCATCACCAGTGTCAAATGGGAACGCTTGAGGGGGGGGACAGGTGGTCTCTCATGCAACTCCAGAGGCAGTTACAGCCGGTAGGGTGGAAGGGTGTGGGGGGAGGGGAAGTTCCTCTTCTGGTAGGCTGTTTGGCCAACCCAGCACATGCGCAAGGGTGCAAGTAAGCTGGGCATAACTGCACAGCCCCATGGAGATAATGTTGAGGGCGTAGGGGGTGCACAGGGTGAGTTAACCTTCTGGCGAACTGGGCCTCCTGCACAAGGTCACTCCAGTTGGAGGGTGGCACCTAGCTTGACCTTGATCTTGGACCAGTCATTGACCTTGCCGTAGGCTCAAACAGGGATATGCAGAAAGATAATGTTGCTGATCACTTAGCTTATGATAGGAATGGCTATGTATTAGAAACATGTTAAGGATAGCCAAAAGACTCTGTACATATCAATGTAATGGACCGGACTTTCTGCGTATTGTATAAATGATGTATATATTGAGATTAATGTTTTGTGATTGTTATGAAGAAAATACGGCCAGGGATGATTCTGACCCTTAATACAAGCTGGTGTTCTGTCTACATTGTTGCCTTGGGTGGAAGAGGGTGGAGGATCTGACTGGCCTATGGGGCCCCCCCAAAAGGTTTGAGTTAAAGGGTGGTTTACTTGGATGAGGGAGGGGGGCTCAGCAGTACTTGGCCATATATCCTGCGCAGTGTTATTCACAAGGTGTGTTGTATTAGTGCTTCACAGCATCGTAAAGCTGGAGGTATCAAAATTGGCTATTAATTACAGAAGCTATACAGAAGGACGATCGGTTGCGATACCTAGAAAGGAGCAGCTATTCATAATTGCTCTGTGTTGTGAGTACCTACGCGTTCAGTCAAACATTTACTTTACAAGTTTTTTCACAGGCTGGTTTGGCACTATGGTTGAGGAAAATTAAGTATACATTAATGGGAACTTCTTGGTTAAAGAAACATTCTTCAGGTATCGAAGAACGTGAGCATGTGCATGTCTAGGTTCTTGTTTTCAATAAACCCGTTGATTTTGGAGGTGAGCCAGAACTTCCCTGAGAAGGTGTCCTAACTGACATTGCTGCTAGTATAAGTTTGAGGAAATATTTAAGAGAATACAACCGTTCAGTTACTGACGTCTCACCTTGTTCCCTTCTTAGAGGAGGAAGATGAGCTGCGTCCGGACTTACACCGAAATGAGGTACCAAGAAGGGGAACATGTGTAAAGTGAAGCAAGATCATGTCACAGGGTATTAAATTAAAATTATGCAAACTGGAGATTGGGTTTTTATCAAAAATGGCATTTAAAGTATAGAAGGGGCACTCAACATTTTCCAAACCCAAACTGGTATTGCGTATCGCTAATAGTTCAGTGTTACCTGGGTCGGACTGGGACACAAAATGTTTCCGAGCACAAAAATAAAAGTGACCTCAGTTAGCAAACTAGGTAACTAAAAAAAGTGTCTCACATTTGCAAATCAGGGCAGTTTTAAACTTTTAAAGAAACACTGTATATCTATTTTGCAAGGTTTGGGTACTGCGTGCATTTGTGTTTGTTGCAGGCCTTGTTTGTGGTAATATTAGAGAAGTCAATAGTTAAAACCGACCCACCAGACCATACAACAGACCCACAAACTGCTAACAATCATTGGCAAAGCCAGTAGGTCTTGTCTATGCAAGAACTATTGGCTTTGCCAATTTGAGTTAGCCATGATGTACACCAGTGTGGATGCTGTTCAGCATGGCTAAAAGTTAGTGGGGTAAAGAAGAGTGGCGTGGAGTGGACTGTGGTAAAGTGTAGGAGAGTGGAGTGTTATATAGTGGCATGGAGGGGCGCACAGGTTTGCGGACTGGAGTGAAGTGGAGTGACGTGGAATGGTGTAGAGTGGCATGGAAGGAGTAGAGTGTCGTAGAGTGAAAGGGCATAGAGTGGCATATAGTTGAGCGGAATAGAGTGTCAAAGCGGAGAAGAGTGCCATAGAGTTGAGTGACATTGAGTGTCAAAGAGTGGCGTAGAGGGAGTTGCGTATATTGGAGTAGACTATTGTAGAGTAGAGTGGCGTAGAGGAGAGTAGATTGTCGTGGAGTGCCATAGAGTGTAGTAGTATAGGAGAGTGGAATGGCGTGGAGTGCCATAAAGTGGAGTAGGGTGTCATATAATGTCATAGAGTGAAGTGGAGTGGCATTTAGTGGAGAAGTGAAGGTGAGTAGAGTGGAGTAGTGTGTCATAGAACAGAGTGGAGTAAAGTGGCATGGAGTGGCATATAGGGAGTTGGATAGAGCGAAGACAGTGAAGTAGTGTTGTAGAGTGCAGTAGTGTGTTGTAGAATGGAATGGAGAGGAGTGTCAGAGAGTGGAGTAAAGTTTATTGGAATAGAGCATCATAGACTGGAGTATCGTGGAGTGTCGTTGAGTAGAGTAGAGTGGCCTAGAGTGGCAGAAAGTACAGTGGTGGAGAGAAGAATGGTATAGAGTAGAGTGGCGTACAGTGCATTGTTTTTGAGTAAAGTGTTGTAGAGTGCAGTGACATAGAGTAGAGTGGTGTAGAGTGCAGTGGCATAGAGTGGTGCAGAGTAGAGTGCACTGGCGTAGAGTAGATTGTTTCAGAGTAGAATAATGTGAGAGTGGAGTGGTGCAGGGTAAAGTGGAGTGGTGCAGGGTAGAGTGCAGAGGTGTAGTGTAGACTGCAGTGTTGTAGAGTGGAGTGGTGTTGAGTGCAATAGTGTGGAATGCAGTGGTGCAGAATAGATTAGAGTGTTGTGGAATGATGCACTGTAGTGGCATAGAGTGAAGTGACATAAAGTGCAGTAGAGTGGCGTAGAAATGGTGCAGAATAAAGTCAGTTACTTAGAGCGCAGTGGCATAGAGTAGATTTGTGCAGAGCAGAGTGGTGCAGAGAGCAGTTGCATAAAGTAGAATACAGTGGTGTAGGGAGCAGTGACATAGAGTACAATGGTGTAGAGTGGTATAGCGTGCAAGGGCATAGCATGCAGTGACATAAAGTACAGTGGTGCAGAGTAGAATAGAGTGGCAGAGAGAGCAGTGACGTAGAGCACAATGGTGTAGAGTGTTGTAGCGTGCCGTGGCATAGCATGAACTGGCGTACAGTGCAGTGGTGCAGAGTAGAGTGGTGCAAAGAGTAGTGGTGCAGAATAGAATAGGGTGGCGTAGAGTGCATTAACATAAGAGTGTAATGGTGTAGAGCGGTGTTGCATGCAGTGGAGTAGAGTGCAGTGGTGCAGTATAGAGTGCTGCAGAATAGAGTGGTGTAGAGTGCAAAGGTGCAGAGTGGTTGGTGTACAGTGCAGTGTAGTAGAGTACATTGGTTTTGAGTAAAGTGGTGTTGAGTATATTGGTATAGAGTGCAGTGGTTTAGAGTAGAATGGCATAGAGCGCAGTGGTGTAAAGTAGAGTGGTTCCGAGTACAGTAGATTGTTTCAGAGTAGAGTGAAGTGGCATACAGTGGAATAGTGCAGCTTAACGTGCAGTGGTATATAGCAGTGGCATAGAGCACAGTGGTGTGAGTAGAGAGGTGCAAAGTAGAGTATAGTGGCGTAGATTGGAGTAGAGGGCAGTTGTGTAGAGTGCAGTGGTGTAGAGTGCAGTGGAATGGAATCAAGTGGCATAAAGTGCACAGGTGTAGAGTAGATTGCAGTAGCATTACAGAGGGTACAAAATGCAGCAGCACGAGCCCTCCTCGTTCTCACAAATTTTGCTTGGTGTCAAAACACTGCACTTAGCATACATTCCCCGAATCAACAAAACACAAGCCGGGGGTCGCTCTTTCAAAGCCTTGGTAGCTACACTCTGGAACTCCCTACTTGTATCCATCAGAAACATCAACTACCATCTGGCCTCTAGAAAGGTCATAAAAACCTGGCTCTTGCGGAACTAATTTCACAGCCCCATGATGACTAGCCTGCAACGTGCATCTCCTGTGAGTAACTCTAGCACTGGCTAACAAACATGAAGGAGGTACCCTTTTACTGGAAAAAGGAGCGGGTGTATGACACTACAAGAAATAAAGAGCTCCCTTTCCCTATTTTTATAAAAATTGAGGTTCTGTGCCTCTCGCACTCTAAAGTAAAATATTCACCAGTCTATTTCTAGATTAATAAGTCTAAAGTGGGTTACCAAAAGGAAGTTTTCTATATTGCAAACAACATTGATTTCAACTAAAACAGGAAAACCCCGAAGTCTGGAGTCTATTCGTTATCTATTTTATTTGCTTAAAAGCGTAAATTCATTACACATATCAAATCATTACAAACATTTCAATTTTCATATGTTAAAAACAAATGAAGTACAATAAAAACAAATTTATTTAAAAAAAAGTTCTGTCGACGCGGCGTTTCGGTGTTCAGATGATGATTGTCACCTTCTTCAGGTCTATACTTTCAGTTTTAAAACATCGTATCTATTTAATGTTGGAACTGCTTTGTTTGAGTTCTTTGTTATTCATTTTGGTTCTCCATTGATATCAATTGAAAGAAAAACTGGATTACTATATTATCCTGCCTTTATCAATTAGCTGCAGGATATCTTATGATCCTTGGTATGAGTTCAATCTCAGTAAGTCATTACCTTTTCACTTGTGGTAAGATTTATGTGCAGGACGGATCTATAAGTGATCTTTCGGTCTCCACCTTCTGGCCTCTTTAGCATATAATTCTTATCTTAAAGATGGTCAAAGTTTTCATCAATATCCCTCTTTTTTTAATTATCTCTCCTAATTCTGTGAGCATTCAATTGGTAAATAGAGCAGCCCCTGTTGAGGTCCGTCCTTCAGCGTGTTCCTTGTTGTAGTAACTCTAGCACTGGGACACCCCATTGCTGGGGCAGCCATGGGCTGTACAAATCCTCTAGCATAACATATAGTAGAGTGTCCGTGGCATGGAGTGCAGTGAAATAGAGTGGTGCAGAGTAGTATGGTGTCTGGATCAGGGGTGTAGAGTACTGTGGTGCAGAGTAAAATGTAGTGGCATACAGTGCAGTGACGTAGAGTACAATGGCACAGAGTGCAAAGGTGGAAAGTGTTGCAGAGAAGAGTATAGTGGCGTAGAGTGTAGTGGTGCAGAGTAGACAGGCATAGAGTGCAGTGGTATAGAGTGCATTTGTTTTGAGTAAAGTGGTGTAGAGTGCAGTAGCACACGGCAGAGTGCAGTGGCGCACAATAGAGAGGAGAGGTGCCGAGTGCAGTGGCACAGAATAGATTGTTTATGAGTAGAGTGGAGTGGTGCACAGTAGATTACAGTGGCGTAGAGTGCAGGGTAGGTTAAAGTGGCATAGAGTGGATTGGCATAGAGCAGTTATACTCAAAGTACGGCCTGGGGGACGCATGCAACCCTCCTGACCTTTGCATGCGGCCCCCTAGGCAGTAGCAGCACTGGGCTGCCATTTGCTCGACTCAGCACTAACATGAAAAAAAGTTAAATATACAGGAAACACTTATTTAAATGTTAATTGCTGTTAGGGAAAGGAAGTAACTAGGCCCTTAACTTTAGGAAAACCTTCATTTATAAAGACAGCCACTAGATATACATGCTTTGCTTCCCCTCCACCCACTTTACACCCCTGCTGCTATCAGTGTGGTCCTTGGTCATACCATAGACCAAGCATTGCGGCCCCCGGGAAAATGTTAGTGAGTACCCATGGCATTGAGTGTACTGGTGTAAAGTGGAGTGGTATAGAGTAAAGTGCATCTGGCTTATAATGCAGTAGCATAGAGTGCAGTGTTACAGAGTTAAGTGGCATAGAGTGGAGTGGCGCAGAGTGGAGTTGCGCAGAGTGGAGTGGTGTACAGTGCAGCGGCAAAGAGTAAAGTGGTGCAGAGAAGAGTGAAGTGACGTAGAGTGGAGTGGTGTAGAGCAGAGTGTAGGGACACAGTGTGGAGTGGCATTGAGTGGTACAGAGTAGAGTGTAGTGGCATGAAGTGGTGCAGAGTAGAGAAGAGTGGTGTAGGGTGGAGTGTACATGGTGTGGTAGCACTCTGTCATTACAGACAACACATCTTCTACATGCCATTTGTACAAACATACAGTTTTACTGATAAAAGTATACAGCGCATAAACTATAAAGTGTAGAAATGACATCACCTAGTGTATTGATTTGTTTTGATTGTATTAAAATATTTGTTTCCACACTTCAGAATTACCCAAAAATGTGCTTCATGTGTGCTTTTCAAATTCTGAAATATTCTGAAATATCTGCACAGTTCATTTAGAGACGTTTACATTTTGTTTTGAGATTTAAAAAAAATAATAACATTGTACAGCCTTCCTCAAGCACACCCCCATCTCACTTTGAAGTCAGAGAAAGAAAAGTAAATACAGGAAGCCAGAGCCTGACATTGGATCTCTGTCTTTGATTGCACAGCAAATGTGATAACTAGATAAGGACAAGACTTAAAGGCCTGTTTACAGAAATCGAGCACTGGTGGAAGAATAGAGTAAATAGAGTTTGGGCAACGGAAGGGACGAACTCAAGCTTTGTAGGTGGATTTTTATTATGCTAATGATCCTCGCAAAGTTGCAGTTCCTGTAGTAACTGCTGAATTTCACGAAGGACCCTCTTTTTTCGCTTCACCTAGTGCCAAGTTTTTGAACGTGAAAATGGAGGAGTGTTCGTACCTCGGTTTATTCATAAGAGGGTGATAGAATTGCTTACGACCCTAAATATTACATAACTGTGTGATATAAAACGTGACTACGTGATATATTTTTTCTTATGTTTTATATTTACCTTGTTTAGTTTATTTTGTGACTTCTCCCTTCTCCACCTACTTCGTTTTCCTGCAGGAGGGAGATGTTCTAATGCAGTTCCTTGCTCTTAATGAAATACCTCGCTTTACAGTATTAGTTCATTACGAGCCTACACTACACTTTCTACTGATGTCGGAGGACTCTCATCTCTCTAGTTACAACATTTTAAAAGGCAATAATGATATTGTCCAGTAGAGGGCAATGCTGCCCCATCAAACTTAACGCCCGGACCTAAAACAATTTCTCCTGAAAACGCCTAGACATATTTTAGTAGAAGGAATTGTTGGAAAGTTCATGGAAGTCTGCATATTATAACAGAAACTGCATGTTAAATATTTAGTAGGCATTTGCAGTGGTCCGTTAGCTTTATAAAGTGCAGTTATGCCTTAGTGAAAAAGAAACATACTATGCTTTGTTTCGACACGTGGCTCATGCATTTTAGATGCAATGGGTGGCTTCTCTCCGGGTCAGCAGGTGTACTCGGTCTGGGAGGGGTTAACCTCAGGACAGGTCAAGCAGCAAGGTCGAGACTACGCCACCACAACAGCCTATCAGTTTGCAGCTTATAAGGACGTATAATTTTTTTCTTCACTACACCAATATAGTAGTAGATCTACAGTAGCAGATTTCAGTAGCAGATTGCATGCTGAGTTTTACTATCAGGGGTCTTACTGGTTATTTAATTTTCATTTTGCACATGCATTTTGCCAATGTAATCAGTACATGACAATACTGAAGTGATGATCTTTGGAAACAAAACCTTCCAGTGGAACCAGTGCTTTAAATGGGCCGGTACTGTCCGGTACGGAGTACCAGCACTGTTTTATTTTGGGAAGGAGAGTACCAGCACTTCTCAAGCGAAATGCTATACTTTTATTTGGAGAGTACCGGCACTCCTCAGAAACAAGCAGGTACTCTGGTTCAGAGTACCTGCACTTCTATTTTTCAATTTCAAGCGCTGCGTGGAACGACACCTGGGGCCATATTATGGAAAGTGGCACAGGGGCACAATGGACATATATGCGCCGCCTTAGCACGCCCAGGGCACTTTGGTATTACAGAGAGGACCGCAAACGCTTATACTGCCATTTCTGTAAAACAGATAGCGCTGGCGCACAGAACAGCGCCAGCAGTATCACCAGAGGGTGGTCCCTCATTTGCATTTGCAGTTTGCACGCAAACTCATCATGACATGCCAGATCAAAGCAGTCACCTTTGCCTGCTTCCACACCCTCTGCATGCTCCGAAAGTTCTTCAGATGAATCCCCCTCGACACTAGGAAAACTGTCACCCAGCTGATGTGACTACTACAACGCGCTATACATAGGAATCATCACCCAACTCCTGAAGAGACTCCAGATGATACAGTATTCAGCTGCCACACTTATCCTCAACTTCCCCAAATGGACCCACATCACCCCTCAACTAAGAAACCTTCACTGGCTCCCCGTCCAGAAAAGATGCCAATTCAAGATGCTGCTCCATGCCTAAAAGGCCCTCCAGAACCAAGGACCATAATACATCAAACACCAATATTAGGATCCAACACTCCCATCCTGTTACGGAAGAACCCACATGTGGGAAGTAGTACCAATCTAGAGGTTTGGACCTACTTGACCTCTAGCCATTCAAATGAGAGAAAAGATTCATCCGATGAATTGAAAAGCAACACAAGTTGTTCATTGTTTTGTTTTTATTCCTTCGATGTTCATTAGTAATAGGATAATCCTTTGGGTGTTGTTTCTCAATAAATTTTACAGATAAGTCCCATTTGTGTATATTATTTGTAACGGTGATATGTTAAAAACAGCCAAAGCATGTTTTGCCCCCTTCGTGGCTATTCTGCCTGGGGCTTTTTCAAGGCTGGAAAGTTAAAGAAAGAGTGCATTTACTTTTGGTATGATAATAACAATTCTTATTTGTAAAGCGGAAACATAGTGCCCCCTTAAGGGTTTCAAGGCGCTGGGGGCCATCGGGGAGATTGAGTGAACTATTGCCCAGAGTCACATAATGCTGAGCTGAGCTGCCGCCGGCACCAGGGATCGAACCGTGAACCCTGTGCTCCAGAGTCAACCTCTCTGGCAGCTGCACCGCAAGTGTCTCCACCACCATGATTGAAGTGATTATAAATCCAACATGCCTATCACTAGGCGTGTGGTCGTGCAAGGTTCACCACCATAAGTCGGAAGTGGGCGGATTGTATTTCCCACATGTATGTATCCCGGGACGTTCTTACAGAAGCCAGTTTTATTTAAAAATGTAAAAGCAATATGGACAGTTGGAATCACCCTAGGTGCTGATGGTAAAAATAAAGATTTGTGAATTTAACAATTGCATAGTCCTGTGTTGGTGTAACATCATCAGGATGAGATGTGACATCACAACAAACGGATGTTAAATTGTCAGTTGAAGAAGTAACTGCTATCAAGGTGAGTAGTGCCAAAGAATGATAAACACGTGGTGTCGCAAAGACTGTGGGTATATGGAACATCTCATGTCTTTATTTCTTGGGTCCACTCTTTCACAGCATCTCAGATCAGCCATTACGTCCTTCAAACTGGGTCCAATGCAGTCCTTACTGTGCTATTCCCACTAGTAGCTTAATGCAGCAGACTCTCCTCTTCTGTAAGGAAGTCATTGACATATTGCACCTAAATCAAGACAATGATTAATAATACAAAGCTCTACTGCTGCTTTATTGGGGACCACCCTTTAAAGTCCCCCAGTACCACCTGCGTGAATGAACTGAAAACACTGTTCCTCCACCACTTTCTTCAACTTCGGCCAAATTACTTTATGCGTGGCACAGGCTTGCCTCCACCTCCCTACCCATCAGTGGAGACTCGGGTCCTGTAGACTAATCTCCCCACGAGCATCTCTTGCACACATCAGATGAACCCCAAGATGAAGCATTAGGGGCCCGATGTAGGTCGGTCGGTAACGGCCGAAAATCTGTATTTTCGGCCGTTACCGATCGGAATTGAGCCATCGGGATGTAGGAGGCCGAAATCCGACAAAATCGGTGATATTACCGATTCGGAAAGTCACCGAATCGGTAGAATTTTGAATCTGAAAAAATAAGGAATCTGACAAATCTCCGATTCGGTAGAATACCGAATCGGAGATTTTTCAGATTCCTTATTTTTTCCGATTCGGAATTCTACCGATTCGGTGATTTTACAGATTCGTTAACGTACCGATTCGGTATAATTACTGATTCGGTGATAATCCGATTCGTTGTGAAAAGCTGAAGATTGAGATGTAGGTAAGCACTGAAATACCGAATTTGCTTCAAATTCGGTATTTCAGATTCGGTAATTACCATGGATTGGAATCAGGTGGTAACCAGGTGCAACCTATAAAAAAGGACCCAAAATGCAGTTCTACTTGCAACATGGCAGCTTTCTATGTCATAGCAAGACGGCTACGGCTACAGCAGGAAGGAGAGAGGGAATGGCAGAGAGAGGAGCAGGTGTATAGACAGCGGATCACCCTGTCCATGCTCACTGATGCAGAGATCCTACAGAGGTACAGGCTGGACTCAGAGACCATCATAGACCTCATTAGGGACCTCCAACCCCTGTTGCAGCACCCCACCCCAAGGGCACACGCAATCCCTGTGCATGTGCAGGTGCTATGCTGCCTACACCTGCTGGCGTCTGGCAGCTATCAAAGTGTAGTTGCTGTGGCAGGAGGGGTGACCCAGAGCAGCCTGTCAAGGTTCTTCCACAAGTTCCTTGACGCCATGATCCAGAGAATGGACCAGTACATTTCCTTCCCTGCAACCCATGCAGAACTGGTACAGACCAAAGCAGACTTCTACCAGATGGCAGGATTCCCCCACATCATTGGCTGCATAGACGGCACACACACTCCGATTTGCCCCCCTGCTGACACGGAATACGTATACCGCAATCGGAAGTCACGGCACACCATAAATGTCCAGGTGATTTGCAATGCCAAGTGTGTCATCACTGACCTGGTTGCGAAGTTTCCGGGGAGTACCCACGACTCCTATATCTTCCAGAATAGCGGAATTTATGCACGGCTGATGGCAGGGGAATTTGGTGAAGGATACCTCCTAGGTAAGACACAGTGTCAGACCCCCATAACCTAAATAGCAGTGTGAAGTACATGTATGCATGTGAGTAATGTCACCCCTTTTCCTTCTAGGCGACAGTGCATATGCCCTCCGCTCGTTCATTCTCACCCCCTACCAGAACCCCTCAACACCCAGCCAAAGGAGGTATAACCGTGCCCACAAAAGCACGAGGAATGTAGTGGAAAGGACCTTTGGCATCTGGAAGAGCAGGTTCAGATGCCTGCACAAGAGCGGAGGTGCAAGGCAATATACCCCCATCACCTGCTGCAAGATAATTGCTGTCTGTGCAATGTTGCACAACCTTGCAGTCAGGAAAGGCACTGAGGTTGAGTTGTCCGACTACGATGACCCTGACGATGACAATGCTGTGCCACTACCACAACCTGCTGGAGTGTCTGCACCAAGTGACGGCAGATACAGGCGTGAGGAGATAACAGACAACTATTTCTGAGTGAGTACAGATGCACAGACAGGTCAATGTATGTTTTCAAAAAAGAAATTTAATAATGTTGCAACAACGTTACTGCACTGATGTGCAACAAAAGAAAAGGTAAACAAGATGTGGTTAAATGTCAATTGTCCGGGTTGCCTCACCCGCCCTGGCAGTCTTATTTCTTGCTGCGCTTAGCAGCCCCACTAGGATGTGGCTCACCCCCTTCTGTATGACCAGCAGCCTCAGCTGAGCGCCTGCTGCTCCGGCGCGGCTCAGACACTGCGCTGGCCGGGCTGCTGCGGCTGCTGCTGTCCCCAGCCTCGCCCAGGCCCAGGGCGGGATTAACAACTGTGTTCGAAATAAGTAGTGTCTCCATGGCGGTGGTAATGCGGGCCATGCCCCTAGTCACCTCTGACATGTTCTGGGTGAGGCTGGCCTCCATGTTTGACCCACGTTGGCATAGCTGGGCGGTTGCAGCAGCAAGGCGGTTCATAGACCTATTCTGCACGCGGGCATCCCTGCTTCGACAGTGCTCATGTTCATCCATTTTATTGCAGAGCTGGGTGATGGCAGTGGTCATTCGCCCAATACCTGTTGCAATGTCCTTGTTGCTATCAACAAATGTTTTGAATCCCTGTGCCATCTCCCCCATCTGCAGGTTGTGCCGCCGCAACTGGCGATGGCAGGCCAAGATTGATTTTGCCTGCATTCTCTGGATTCTGACCATACTGCCCTCCAGCCCTAGGAACACCCTGCCCTCCTGTGCTGGAAGTGGACTGCTGGATGCACGTGGCCTCCGGGGATTTCTGCTGCCCTGCTGTGTGTGCTGGGGTGACACAGGTGTTACAGGGTTTTGTGCTGGAGCCTGACCCGCTGCTCCCTCCATGAGGTTTAATGGAGCAACAATTATCCTCCTGGCAGGAGATGTGGCAGGTGCAGGGTGGCTCTGTGGTGGTGAGTCCTCCGGGGAGAACTGAAATGGGGGCGTCTGAGACAGAGACAGTCGGGGGGAGTGTGGAAATGTGAGGGAATGTCCAGTGTCTTCCTCATTGCCCAGGGCACTGCTGTTGTCCTCCTCCTGTGTATGTCCACTGGTGCTTGGCACTGCCACCGCACTGGCTGATGGTGCTGGAGCTGGTGCTTGAGTAGCTGCTGCTCCCCCGCCTGATGGTGCCCCTAGGTATAAAGAAGCATTTGTCAACTGAGTGCTAATGTATTACAGTCACTACTATTAAAGCATTGCACATCTCATTACAAATACTTTGATGCAGTATTACAGTTCTTTTTATTATGCTTCTGCAGTGGCATTTTTGGGTACTTTTGCTGACTACATTTAGCATGATGCATTGCTCATGTCTGTTGCTAGCAGTACTGGGCTGGGGTTTGGCTGTGCAGTGGGTCTAAAGGGGAGGTGTCTGGTATGGTGTGTCAAGTTGCGCATGCTTCTTACCTGTAGCTGTAGCTCGGGATGAGCTATCCAGGTCCCCAATTCCCACAACACTCGCGCTCTCAATGGTAGTCGCCACAAGTTCCTCCAGGTCAGTGAGGGGTGGCGCCCGGTTCTTGCCTCCACCAGTTAGTCCAGCCTGCTTGTGCAGCTCGTCCAGTTTCCTCTTTGTGAGGCTGCGGATGTCGTAGAACCTCTTTTTGAGGTCGTCCTGGCTCCTGTGGGTGACACCAACAGCGTTTACTCTTTCCCCAATTTCAATCCACAGCTGCTTCCTCTTAGTGCTCTCTGGAACAGTGAGGGACAGCCTTCCATACAGCTGCCTGTGTACCCTCACCACCTCCTCCACCAACACTTGCAGCTCCATGGTGCTGAATTTGCTCTTCCGCTTGCGCTCTGCCTTCTGCCTCTCAGAGCTGCTTGCCATGTTTTACAGGGATCTGGGTACTGCTACCACTGTTGCTCACTGTGGCTGCTCAGCTCAGGCTGCCTCTCCAGAAAGTTCTGATGAGTTGCACCTGCCTGGGTTGCCACACCCTGTGGGGGAGGGTGCTTCCACCTCATTGGCTGATGTCTTTAGTTTCAGTTTCCTTGCTTGACGAATCGGTATTTTCTGATTTGGTAAATACCGATTCGGATAATTCCGAATCGGCTACTACCGAATCGGAAAATACCGATTCAGTATTTATAATGCGTTCCTATTGGGCTTTTGGCCCATGGGGTGTATTGCTATTACCGATTCGATATTTACCGATTCGGTAGTGGCCGATTCGGTCTATACCGAATCGGTACGGATGTACGTTGTTACAACGCATGTTGTAAGAACGCGTGCCTTTACCACGCAAGTCTTACAACGCAAGTCGTTACAACGACTTGCGTTGGAGGGCGTGGATTTAGGAATCTTATAATTTTATATTCCAACACCAGTCCCCGTAACAGTAGGGAAGGTGTTGGAATATAAAATTGCAAGATTCCTTATCCCACAGCGCCATCCAGCGCAAGTCGTAGTAACGACTTGCATTGTAATAGCTGCGGGGTAAAGGCACTGCGGTGTAAAAACCGCGTCGTAAACGATGTTCCCCAATCGGTACTTGCCGAATCGGTACGTATCGACTCACGATACCGATTGCTACCGATTCGGTAATTTTCCGATTTTTTTTTTCCTACATATCATTTTCCGATTTTGAAATACCGATTCGGTACGATTCGGTATTTTAAAATCGGTAAATGCGTTTTACCTACATCGGGCCCCTAGAACCCTTCCAACTTACATCTATTCGCGTAATCACCTAGACACATGTCCCTTTATACCTGTTAAATGTAGATTCTCGTAATTTTTTTGTTCTAATGTACTAGTTTACAATATGGATCCTTGAGACTCATATTTTGGGAATTTGCAAAAGTTTCCAGTGTGTATAATGCCTACTATCGAAATATTCTAATGAAATACGTTTTTACTGTGAAGCACTCTGATACTTTATGAGGCCAAGTTCGCTCTATATAAAACACTGAATAAAAAAAATATATATACAACATCCTTCTGTAATATTTCTACAACTTCTGTATCTGGTTAAAAGGTCCATTAGTGCTCCATCACTTCTGCTGGAGAAGAAGCCTTTCTAAACAACCCCCGTACCCCTCCTTCATCGTCCTTCCTGTCTCGAACCACCTGCCTCCCATGCCCAGAACACTGTGTGCCTGGGTGATGTTCTCCACGTTTTGAAAGTTGTCTGTCCCTGTCCTCTTGTCACAGTCTCTAGCCTCAACAAGCCAGTGTGCCAAATAAAGGACTGATGTGGTGCTGGTAGCCCCGTTGCCATGTGTGTTGATGGCACCCGCCTCGCTAGTATCATCCATTCGAGCCACAAATCTACATCAAGCTCACCACAAACCACATCTGGGTCTTGTCCCCTCACTGCATGAACTCTTTGTCTCATCTAACCCAAACTAATCTGCCGATATTAACCTGGGCGTTCCTGATCATGTAATCCAACTTATTTCTAAAGTCAAAAGAATAAATAAATAAATAAATAAATAAGGCTTTTCTCAAATGCCATCAGCCCATGTAATAGGCAAGCCAGCCAGTGCCTTCACTGCCTGCTGATGGTAAATGTATCCAGCGGGAAATGAATTCCTCGAACCCTTGCATAATAATGCTCTGTGTCAGAGTTAAAAAGGCTTGTCGAAACCCAGCTCCCAGCTCCTGCGTTCAGACCCAGTGGTTAATCTCTTTCTATCATGCTTGCACTGCCGTGCCCAGTGGAAAAACATATTCTGGTATGCCCCTGACCGTGCCTTGTATTTGCCCGGCTAAGACAAGTTACTGCAGAGATAGGGGTTCTAAACAGCGGGAGCTGTAGCCACCATGGTTAGAGATGGGCGAGCAAGCAGACCGCACAAAACTCTGAAAGTGTTTGTAGATCATGTAGCACACATCACATAAAAAAAATATTAGAGTTCTAAAATACTTGAAGAGTGTATTCCTTTAAAATGTAGAAATTTTATATTACTATGGCACATTATTGCACAGTACTGAGAGTTACTAGTTCAAAGTGATAGTTTTTAAACATTTTTTAAAAATTGAAACGAGCCCTGGCAGTTGGAGGTTCAGGACAGGAGGAGATAATGTGGTGTTGGGCCAGAGCTGCTGACTAAGGAGCTGGGAAACCGGGTTCAAGCCTTGGCGTCGGCACAACATCCTGTGATCTTGAGCAAATCACTTAATCTCCCTGTTCCTACAAAAATGAACAGTCCTGTGTAAAGTAACTGATGCTCATGTAAAGCCTTTTCATAATTCATTCGGGTGGTGTTCGCACCACTTAAAAAATACAGGAGATGGAGCGAGTGACAGAGTATATAAAGTACTCGAAGAGTGTATTTCTTTAACATGTGGAAACTTTGATATTAATACTGCACATTATAGTGCGGTGCAAAGAGGTCCTTGTTCAAATTGATAGTATTTAAACGTTTTTTTAAAAAGTACGAAGAGCCGTTACAGTCGGAGGTTCAGTGCAGGAGGAGAGGATGTGGCACTACGGCCAGAGCTGCTGACTATGGAGCTGGGAAACTGGGTTTGAGTTTCGGCGTCGGCACAACATCCTGTGATCTTGGGAAAATCACTTAATCTCCCTGTTCCAACAAAAAGGGATGTGTCCTTGTGTAAATGGGAAACAACCTTTACATCGCGGTCATTAGACCGCGATGCCTTTACAACGCGGTTGTTATAATGACCGCGTTGTTACAACGCGATGCCATTACTATGCAAGTCATTACATCGACATGCAGTAGATGGCGCTCTAACAGAAGGGATAGTATAATTTACTATTCCAACACGTTCCCTACTGTTGCGTAGGCTGGAGTTGGAATAGTAAATTATACATTCCTAATGATACAGTGCCATCTACTGCAAATCGATGTAATGATTTGCGTAGTGATGGCATAGCGTTGTAACAACGCGGTTGTTGTAACGACCACGTTGTTACCTACTGTGTAGTAAAATCATGCGTTGTAACGTGCTATATTCGTGTATAGTAATTGGTGCTCACTTAAAGCGTTCTAATAATACTTTCCGGTGGTGTTCATGCTGTATAACACTGCATTAAAAAAAAGAGAGACAGAAGGCGGAGCACGTGAATGGAAAACACGAACACTGTATGAAATTCTCCAAGACAAAGAAAAAAAGTACCTCCCAAAATGGCGTAAGTTGATGTCTACAAGTACTTGACTCATTCATGCCATGGACAAATGGGAACAGGATTCGAGAGCGACGACGGAGCAAGCCAATGGAAATCCTATGAGCGGGCTGAAGCTCCTAGGTAGAATACTACAGATTTCTTCGAGGCAGTGCATGTGCTGTCTAGCAAAGACCTAAAAATAAAGCTGGATGTGTATGGGGATGCTTTACCCATCCCAAAATGTACATTGGATTCCACAATAATAGACAAAAGAAGGTGACAACCAAAATAGTTTTAACAGAACCAGCAGCAGGGACACTACTAAGCTTCAGCAGGGCTATAGCTCATTCTTTTTGCACTGAGCATTTCCACTTGTGAGGTAGTCGAAATTCTGGAGGACTTAGAAGCACTAGTTACTAACAAACTGACAAAGCCATTCAGCTACTGGTGTGGTGTGGCATAGGAGGCAGCAGTTGTGATTGACAGTGTGAAGGGCATGGCACACTGGTACTCCTCGGTCGTTGTCACAAAATTAAACTAACTTAAGGAGGTGGAAATCTTTGGGAAGCTAAATGTTTTTTCAGAACTTGACCTAATTGCAAGATTTCATCGACTCCTGCCTTCTGCCTTGGCTTTGGAGATTATAGGTCTCTGGCTATAAAGATCTCAAAGGCCTGCTGGAAGGATTATAAATGCTGGGTCAAGAATGGATCAGGTCGTTTTTTTGGACCGTTGACCCCCAGTCGGTTTTGTCTCTCTTTCACTTTGATTGCTTTGTTCCCCCTAAAGTACTTTTTCCCCTTGCCAGTCTGCCTGACACTATCTGTATTCGCTACCCCTGTTTACCATTGCCCCTCTACCTTCCATTCCCCGTAAGACGTGTTCTTGGCTATGCTACGTGCTAATAACTCATATTATTGTGTAATCTCATGTTTTTCTCCTATGTCTATACTTTGCTCCTGTAATTGATGTAATTATGTAACCTGTAACTTGCCGATCCTCATGTAAAGCGCTCTGATACCTACGGGTCTAGCCATCGATATATAAAACTTTGCAAATAAATAAAAATGGACAGGATGTTGCACCCTTGACTCAGAACCCAATGATAGGCGCCAGAAGCGCCTGTAATGTTCTTGAGCCAATATATAGCCAAACTGAAGGCCTCAGGAGATAGGATTTGAAATGTGCAATTGCTAAAAAACAATCATGTGCTTTATTAAGAAAGCATCTTTTTCCTGCCTAAACTTCACATGGGCAATGACCTAGGGCTGAGATACGTTCAAAATGTAACTACAGATTCTACTTGTGTAGTCTTGTCTGACAAATCAATCAATCAATCATTTGCATTTGGAAAGCGCGCTACTCACCCGTGGGGGTCTGAAGGCGCTGGGGGCGAGGGGGGTCAGTGCTCAAAAAGCCAGGTCTTGAGCTGCCTTCTGAAGGAGAGGTGGTCCTGTGTGGCGCGCAGGTTGCTGGGAAGAGAGTTCCAGGTCTTCGCTGCCAGGTAGGAGAAGGACCTGCCCCCGGCGGTGGCCCTGCGGATGCGGGGCACGGCTGCCAGGGCTTGTCCTGTCGAGCGTAGGGTGCGAGGAGGACAGTAGAAGGAGAGGCGGTGGTTGATGAGTTTTGGTCCGAGGTTGTGAAGGGCTTTGTGTGCGTGAGTGAGGAGCCTGAAGGTGATCCTCTTGCTGACTGGGAGCCAGTGAAGTTTCTTCAGGTGTCCGGAGATGTGGTGGTGGCGGGGGATGTTCAGGATGAGTCGTGCGGCTGCGTTCTGGATTCGTTGAAGTTTCTTCTGTAGCTTGGTAGTGATGCCGGCGTACACAGTGTTCCCATAGTCCATGCGGCTGGTGACGAGGGCGTGGGTGACGGTCTTTCTGGTGTCGGTGGGGATCCAGCAGAAGATTTTGCGGAGCATGCGGAGGGTGTTGAAGCATGCCGATGTCACCACGTTGACCTGTCTGTTCATGGAGAGGGACAAGTCCAGGATGAAGCCGAGGTTGCGGGCGTGGTCGGTGGGTTGGGGAGTGCTGCCCAGGGCGGGGGGCCACCAGGATTCGTCCCAGGTGGTGGGAGTAGGGCCGAGGATTAGGACCTCCGTCTTATCGGTGTTGAGTTTAAGCCGGCTGTCTGTCATCCAGTCCGCTACTTCCTTCATGCCTTCGTGTAGTCTGGTTCTTGCTGAGGTGGGGTTGTTGGTGAGGGAGAGGATGAGCTGAGTGTCGTCGGCGTAGGATATGATGTTGAGTCCGTGTTTGCGTGCGATGTTCGTCAGGGGGGTCATGTAAATGTTGAAGAGGGTGGGGCTGAGGGAGGATCCTTGTGGGACGCCGCAGATGACTTCAGTAGCTGTAGATCTGAAGGGGGGGGTCGGACTCTCTGTTTTTCCGGAGAGGAAGGAGGTGATCCATTCCAGGGCCTTGCCTCGGATGCCGGCGTTGTTGAGGCGCCGTATTAAAGTACGGTGGCATACCGTGTTGAAGGCTGCGGAGAGGTCCAGGAGTATGAGTGCCACGGTCTCTCCCTTGTCTGTCAGGGATCTGATGTCATCTGTGGCTGCGATGAGGGCGTTCTCGGTGCTGTGGTTAGCTCTGAAACCGAACTGTGAGGGGTTGAGTGAGTCGTTCGATTCTAGGGCGGGGGTGAGTTGAGTGTTGATGATCTTCTCAATCACTTTGGCGTGGAATGGGAGGAGCGAGATGGGCCGGAAGTTTTTGAGTTCGGTGGGGTCTGCTGTAGGTTTCTTTAGGAGGGCGTTGAGTTCGGCGTGTTTGCAGTTTTCGGGGAAGGTGGCGGTGGTGAGTGATGCGTTGATGAAGTCTCGCAGGTGGGGTGCGATGATGTTGTTGGCTTTGTTGAAAATGTGGTGCGGGCATGGGTCGGATGGGGATCCTGAGTGGATGGAGTTCATGATGCGGGTGGTTTCCTCGGTGGTGGTTGGGTTCCAGGTGTGGATGGTGGTGTTGTCAGTGTTGGAATCCGGAGGTGGGTTCGTGTTGGTTGTGGAGAGGCTGTTGTAAATATCGGTGACCTTGTGGTGAAAGAAAACCGCGAGGGAGTCGCAGAGATCCTGAGAGGGGGGGGATGGCGTTGTTTTCAGCATCGGGGTTAGAGAGTTCCCTGACGATGCCGAATAGTTCCTTGCTATTGTGGGCGTTGTTTTCGAGCCTGTCTTTGAAGGATGATTTTCTTGCTGCGCGGAGGAGTTGGTGGTGTTTGCGGGTGGCGTTCTTGAGAGCAGACATGTTCTCGTCGGTCTGATTGAGGCGCCAGGTTTTTTCGTGAGTGCGACATTCTTTTTTGGAGTCCTTGAGGGTGGGGGTGAACCAGGAGTTTTTCTTGTGGTTGTCTTTGTGTACCTGGGTCTTCAGGGGGGCCAGGAGGTTGGCGCAGTCTGAGATCCAGTTCGTGAGGTTGGAGGCCACTTCGTTGGGGTCTGCGGTGCTGGTGGGTGGGTTCCGGGAGAGGGCTGTGGTGAGTTGTTCGGTGGTGACTCGGTTCCATTGTCTTCTTGGTGGTTGTTGGGCGTGGTGGTGTACGGCGTTTTTTTTTAAGCTGAAGTGGACACAGCTGTGGTCCGTCCAGGATAGTTTGGTGGTGTGGCTGAAGGAGATGTGTTTGCTGGAGGAGAAGATCGGGTCGAGTGTGTGTCCGGTGTAGTGGGTGGGGGTGTTGACCAGCTGTTTCAGTCCGAGGTTGGCGAGGTTGTCCAGTAGGGTGGTGGTATTGTTGTCGGCGTGGTTCTCCAGGTGGAAGTTGAGGTCCCCTAGGAGTATGTAATTGGTGGAGGGGAGTGCGTGTGGGCTGATGAAGTCTGCGATGTCTTCGCTGAATTTTGTGCCAGGTCCCGGTGATCTGTAGATGAGGGTGCCACTAAGGGTGGTCTTGGGGTCGCTGTGGATTGAGAAGTGGAGGTGTTCGGCGTCGGGGAGCGTGTTGTCGGTGTTGGTCGTTATGCGGATGGAGCTCTTGTGGACGATGGCGATGCCTCCTCCGGTGTGGTTAGTGCGGTCTCTCCTCATGATTTTGTAGTCGTCGGGGATGGCTATGGCGGTGTCGGGTGCCGAGGAGGGGTTCATCCAGGTCTCGGTGAGGAAGGCGATGTCCGGGGTTGTGGAGTCGATGAGGTTCCATATTTCAATGGCGTGCCTGTGGACAGATCGGGTGTTGATCAGGATGCATTTGAGTTTGTTTCCAGGGGAGTTGTTCTTGTAGGGTGAATTGGGTGTTCGTAGGCAGGTGAAACGGCAGTTGCGGCAGGAGAAAGGTCCGTGGGCTCGCTTCGGGGTGGCGCGGCAGCAACCCGGTGTGCTTCCGCGGTTGAGGGCGGTGAGGGTGGTGGTGTTGTAGATCCGGCGGGGGGGTGGGGGTCACGGGGTCAGGGGTTGTGGCGCTGGGCGCGGTCCAGGCACGGACGGGCGCGGACGGGCGCAGACGGGCTTGCCTTAGGCGCGCCTTCGCCACGCCACGGCGCACCCGCTGCGCGGCCTCGCAGCGGCCGCCATTTATGGGGTAGCTGGGGGAGAAAAAACAGTGAACAGAGACAGACAAAGATGGCAAAAAACGAAGGGGAATCTGTAGGGAGAAAAAACTGTGAAAGACTGGGGGCAGATGGCAGAGAGCACTGGTGGCGCTGCACGAGGCAGGGGGAGCGACCTACCCTTGGGTCAAGGGTCGCTACCTCAGCCTCACAGCGGCCGCCATTTATGGGGTAGCTGGGGGAGGAGGGGTCAGCTGGGGGGTGGGCGGCGGGAGGGTAGGCGGGGAAAAGACCGATTTGCGGTCAAAAAACGGCGGGAAAAGGGTGGCGGGAGGGACGGAAACAGAACAAAGGGGAATCTGTGGGGAGAAAAAACAGTGAACAGAGACCGACAAAGATTGCAAAAAACGAAGGGGAATCTGTGGGGAGAAAAAACAGTGAACAGAGACAGACAAAGATGGCAAAAAAACGAAGGGGAATCTGTGGGGAGAAAAAACAGTGAACAGAGACAGACAAAGATGGCAAAAAACAAAGGGGAATCTGTGGGGAGAAAAAACAGTGAACAGAGACAGACAAAGATGGCAAAAAACGAAGGGGAATCTGTGGGGAGAAAAAACAGTGAAAGACTGGGGGCAGATGGCGGAGAGCACTGGTGGCGCTGCACGAGGCAGGGGGAGCGACCTACCCTTGGGTCAAGGGTCGCTACCTCAGCCTCGCAGCGGCCGCCATTTATGGGGTAGCTGGGGGAGGAGGGGTCAGCTGGGGGGTGGGCGGCGGGAGGGTAGGCGGGGAAAAGACCGATTTGCGGTCAAAAAACGGCGGGAAAAGGGTGGCGGGAGGGACGGAAACAGAACGAAGGGGAATCTGTGGGGAGAAAAAACAGTGAACAGAGACCGACAAAGATGGCAAAAAAACGAAGGGGAATCTGTGGGGAGAAAAAACAGTGAAAGACTGGGGGCAGATGGCGGAGAGCACTGGTGGCGCTGCACGAGGCAGGGGGAGCGACTTACCCTTGGGTCAAGGGTCGCTACCTCAGCCTCGCAGCGGCTGCCATTTATGGGGTAGCTGGGGGAGGAGGGGTCAGCTGGGGGGTGGGCGGCGGGAGGGTAGGCGGGGAAAAGACCGATTTGCGGTCAAAAAACGGCGGGAAAAGGGTGGCGGGAGGGACGGAAACAGAACGAAGGGGAATCTGTGGGGAGAAAAAACATTGAACAGAGACCGACAAAGATGGCAAAAAAACGAAGGGGAATCTGTGGGGAGAAATAACAGTGAACAGAGACCGACAAAGGTGGCAAAAAACGAAGGGGAATCTGTGGGGAGAAAAAACAGTGAACAGAGACAGACAAAGATGGCAAAAAAACGAAGGGGAATCTGTGGGGAGAAAAAACAGTGAACAGAGACAGACAAAGATGGCAAAAAACGAAGGGGAATCTGTGGAGAGAAAAACAGTGAACAGAGACAGACAAAGATGGCAAAAAACGAAGGGGAATCTGTGGGGAGAAAAAACAGTGAACAGAGACAGACAAAGATGGCAAAAAACGAAGGGGAATCTGTGGGGAGAAAAAACAGTGAAAGACTGGGGGCAGATGGCGGAGAGCACTGGTGGCGCTGCACGAGGCAGGGGGAGCGACCTACCCTTGTTATAGCCACATTTTTAAGCATACTGAAAAATAGAATTCAAACTTTGGGGCATATGTACAAGCCCCAATAGCCACCAGAACGTCACTTTTTATGACGTTGTGGTGGCGATAGGGGCATTGCCTTATTTATAAGGCAGTGTTAAGCCACTTAACGTGGCTTTACGCTGCCTTGTAAATAAGGCCCCTTTTGACGCTATGCTTAGCGGAAATGAGAAAAAATCCCCTGGGTTGTTTATGTACAGGAAGGTCCCCCTTTTTTGTTTTTCTGTCCTCTATTTTGCCTTTTCTGCTAGTTTTTATGCCCTCTGTTTGACCTCTTCTGCTCCGTTTTGCCTTTTCTGCTTGTTTTTCTGCCCTCTGTTTTGCCTCTTCTGCTCGTTTTTCTGCCCTTTGTTTTGCCTTTTTCTGCTCATTTATCTGCCCTCCTGTTTGCATATTCCTGCTTGTTTTTCTGCCCTCTGTTTTGCCTTTTCTGTCCTCCTTTTGCCTTTTCTGTCCTCCATTTTGCCTTCACTGCTCCTGCTTCTGCCCTCTGTTTTGCCCTCTTCTGCTCATTTTTCTGCCCTCTGTTTTGACTTTCTGCTGGTTTTCTGCCTCTATTTTGCCTTTTCTGCTAGTTTTTCTGCCCTTTGCTTTGCCATCTTCTGCTCCGTTTTGCGTTTTCTGCTAATTTCTCTGCCCTCCATTTTGCCTTCACTGCTTGTGCTTCTGCCCTCTGTTTTGACCTCGTCTACTCATTTTTCTGCCCTCTGTTTTGCCTTTAAAGCTGATCTTTCTGCCCTTCTTTTTGTCTTTCCTGCTTATTTTTCTGCCCTCTGTTTTGCCCTATTCTACTTATTTTTCTGCCCTCTGTTTTGCATTTCCTACTAATTTTTCTGTCCTCTGTTTTGCCTTTTCTGCAAAAAAAATTTTTGCCCTCTGTTTTGCTTTTTCTGCTCGTTTTCATGCCCTCTGTTTTGCCCTCTTCTTCTCTGTTTGGCCTTTCTGCTTGTTTTTCTGCCCTTGGTTTTGCCTGGTCCCCCTGAGACAGTTCTCCTGTCCAGCTTTCCCGCAGTCCGCCACCCTCTGCTGCCTGTCAGCCTGCTGTCCTCTGTCCACGGAGGCCCGGCCATGTTTACCTGGGTGCCCTGGCCCCACCCAGGGCACCGAGAGTGCTTTGATGGGGACTACGGGGGAAGCCTAAATGCCCCTGCGGTCAAAGCATGCTCACCACCTCCGGCGGGACCCAGCATTTCTCCTGCATGCTAGGAGCTGCTAAATATGCAGCTCTCCGAATGCAGTAGCAATCTTTCATCTGTTTCGCCGCCTCATGACAGCCAGCAGGAAAACTCTCTTCCCGGCAAGCAAGAGCAGTTTGACATCTCCCGCTTGCAGGAAGCGGAGTTAGTATTTGCTCTTGCATGCCGGAAGCTTTCACAGCTTCTGCCAAGCAAAATCAAACTGCTATCTTCTGAGGTTGGGTACCTCAGGAAATAGTAGGAGTCGGCCCTGGGTGGTGGTGGTACCCAGGGCCATTAATGGCTCCACAAGGGGGGCTGCGCGCCCCCCTCCTTTAATTGCCACTGGCCGGCCCTGGGTAGGTGGTGCTTCTGGGAGCCACAAATGGCCCAGGAGGGGGCTGCACGGTCCCCCTGCTACTTTTATAAATTTCATAGGCCCCAGGGAGGTGTGGTCCCTGAAGGTCCGCGCGGCCGCCCTTTAAACATTTTATTTTAGCCCCGGGAGGTGATGGTCCACTGGGCTTCAGATAGCCACAGGTCGGGGGCCTGCGCAACCCCCCCCACCATTATTATCATAAAGCGCAGGTAGGTAGTGGTCCCGAGGATCTATAGAGCCTTAATAGGGGGGATCATTACTTCCCCTCCTTTCTATTAAAAAGGCCACATGCCCCAAGGACCTGGCCTTCCCAGGCGCGATATTATGAACAAGCGGTAGGAGACCACGCTTGTTTTTTATTTTTTTGTTTTGCTGAATTCTGAAATCCGTCGTGATTTTCAGGCAACTATTTTTTGTAGGCTTATTTTGCTCTTGCACGGTCCCAAGGGGACCCCAGCACCAAGGCTGAGGATCATGGTATTCCTACCCTGCCCCCTTTTCTTCTTTTTAATCTTTTGTGTGGGATGGCTGCCAACATTTCCTGGTAGAAGTGTTGTCAGCCAATCAGATATCGGCACGAGATTGGGAAGACTTGTGGAGGAGTCGGGCCCATATATATACAAATTTGTTTTTCTTTTATTATGTCTTTTCAGAACATTAAAATCCTTTAGTAAGGTCCAGCATTTTGGGACAAGTGTAATTAAATTCTTGGTTCGCCACACTGCATTTGGTCGCATCGTTATAATATATATATTTTGGCAGTCTTAAAGCTGGGCAGGCACTATTTTGGACAATGCAAGATTTATCCAGTTCACTCAGAGACTTCGAGAAGCGAACCCACTGGGGCAATACTAGAACTGCACTACATCACCCACAAGGCCATGCGAATGACCACGCCCACAAGGACAGGTGCTGGAAATTATAAACTGTGCAGTTCTACTTGCGCTTGCAGCCTCTCACAACTACATGCCACTGAAGAAAGGTCTTAACCTGAAACGCGTCTGGCATTTTATTCTGAAAAGCTGTCCCTCATTATTTCCTGCCGGCAGGCGACCAAAATAAAGAGAGCTGATTTACCTTCGTGTGGCACGTATCTTCAAAGGGTTTCCTGTTTGTGTTTGACATTAAAGGCGGCTGTTACCCGGTCGCGAAGAGAAGCCCACCGCTGTTGCGGGTCAGCTGCGGCACCACGCGGGTGCTGTAGCATTTGTGAACGAAGGAGAGCTGGAGCCTTTTTGCAGGGAAGGAGCCAGCTCGCAAGCTACAATTTGGCAGTCTTAAAGCTGGGCAGGCACTATTTTGGACAATGCAAGATTTATCCAGTTCACTCAGAGACTTCGAGAAGCGAACCCACTGGGGCAATACTAGAACTGCACTACATCACCCACAAGGCCATGCGAATGACCACGCCCACAAGGACAGGTGCTGGAAATTATAAACTGTGCAGTTCTACTTGCGCTTGCAGCCTCTCACAACTACATGCCACTGAAGAAAGGTCTTAACCTGAAACGCGTCTGGCATTTTATTCTGAAAAGCTGTCCCTCATTATTTCCTGCCGGCAGGCGACCAAAATAAAGAGAGCTGATTTACCTTCGTGTGGCACGTATCTTCAAAGGGTTTCCTGTTTGTGTTTGACATTAAAGGCGGCTGTTACCCGGTCGCGAAGAGAAGCCCACCGCTGTTGAGGGTCAGCTGCGGCACCACGCGGGTGCTGTAGCATTTGTGAACGAAGGAGAGCTGGAGCCTTTTTGCACGGAAGGAGCCAGCTCGCAAGCTACAATTTGGCAGTCTTAAAGCTGGGCAGGCACTATTTTGGACAATGCAAGATTTATCCAGTTCACTCAGAGACTTCGAGAAGCGAACCCACTGGGGCAATACTAGAACTGCACTACATCACCCACAAGGCCATGCGAATGACCACGCCCACAAGGACAGGTGCTGGAAATTATAAACTGTGCAGTTCTACTTGCGCTTACAGCCTCTCACAACTACATGCCTCTGAAGAAAGGTCTTAACCTGAAACGCGTCTGGCATTTTATTCTGAAAAGCTGTCCTTCATTATTTCCTGCCGGCAGGCGACCAAAATAAAGAGAGCTGATTTACCTTCGTGTGGCACGTATCTTCAAAGGGTTTCCTGTTTGTGTTTGACATTAAAGGCGGCTGTTACCCGGTCGCGAAGAGAAGCCCACCGCTGTTGCGGGTCAGCTGCGGCACCACGCGGGTGCTGTAGCATTTGTGAACGAAGGAGAGCTGGAGCCTTTTTGCAGGGAAGGAGCCAGCTCGCAAGCTACAATTTGGCAGTCTTAAAGCTGGGCAGGCACTATTTTGGACAATGCAAGATTTATCCAGTTCACTCAGAGACTTCGAGAAGCGAACCCACTGGGGCAATACTAGAACTGCACTACATCACCCACAAGGCCATGCGAATGACCACGCCCACAAGGACAGGTGCTGGAAATTATAAACTGTGCAGTTCTACTTGCGCTTGCAGCCTCTCACAACTACATGCCACTGAAGAAAGGTCTTAACCTGAAACGCGTCTGGCATTTTATTCTGAAAAGCTGTCCCTCAATATTTCCTGCCGGCAGGCGACCAAAATAAAGAGAGCTGATTTACCTTCGTGTGGCACGTATCTTCAAAGGGTTTCCTGTTTGTGTTTGACATTAAAGGCGGCTGTTACCCGGTCGCGAAGAGAAGCCCACCGCTGTTGCGGGTCAGCTGCGGCACCACGCGGGTGCTGTAGCATTTGTGAACGAAGGAGAGCTGGAGCCTTTTTGCAGGGAAGGAGCCAGCTCGCAAGCTACAATTTGGCAGTCTTAAAGCTGGGCAGGCACTATTTTGGACAATGCAAGATTTATCCAGTTCACTCAGAGACTTCGAGAAGCGAACCCACTGGGGCAATACTAGAACTGCACTACATCACCCACAAGGCCATGCGAATGACCACGCCCACAAGGACAGGTGCTGGAAATTATAAACTGTGCAGTTCTACTTGCGCTTGCAGCCTCTCACAACTACATGCCACTGAAGAAAGGTCTTAACCTGAAACGAGTCTGGCATTTTATTCTGAAAAGCTGTCCCTCATTAATTCCTGCCGGCAGGCGACCAAAATAAAGAGAGCTGATTTACCTTCGTGTGGCACGTATCTTCAAAGGGTTTCCTGTTTGTGTTTGATATATATATATATATATATATATATATTTATGTTGTCCAAAGTGCCCAAGAGCTTTAAACTCGCACTCCAGCAAATGTCACCTTCTGGCATTGAAGAATGGAAACAGACCTCGGCATGTCAGGAAACAATTTATTTCATTTGCCTACGCGTTTCGAGGCGGCAGCCTCTTCTTCCTGGGCTCCTGCTGAAAACCGGCTTGTGGAATATTCTTAATTGCTTGCACCTGTACTGCCCTCAGTGGGCCACGTTCATCACGTTGATTTTGGTGCATGTAGGGACTTGTGGTCCTTTGAAGTGCATATTTATATATAACTTACTGGCGGTCACCAGTAGGTAGTTCTAGTAGGACCTAGTTTCCATAGGAAAAGCATTTGTTGATTTGCCAATATCTTTGGCGCTGTTTGACGAATCTTCGGGAAATTGTTTAAAAAACAGGGTTGGGCCGCTCAGTTTGTGGGTTGAAAGTTTTGGGGTGATTCGTCAAGAGAACCTCAGGACACAAGTGGACTTCATCCTCCGAGCTGCAGTGCGCCAGAAGCCGTGTTTGCAGCGTGGTGTAAAAAGGGACGTGGCCTCGGAACACCTCTCTGCAACGCAGCTCTGTGGCGCTTACTGGAGGTACCTGGTGGGCTACTTGGCCCCCAGGGACCCTCAAGATTCAAGGGGACTTAATCCCCCAACTTACAACGCGCCAGGGTACGCCTTTGCACTGTAGTGCAGGGAGGGGGTGGGCCTGATATAACAAGTTAGCAATCCTGCTGTGTGGGATTTACTGGAGGTAATAAAAGGGGTAGTTGGCCCCCAAGGTTGACGTTGAGGGCTAACTATCCCTCCTGTTACCTTCGCTAAATCCCACACAGTGGGATTGATGAAAGGTTTTTGGAGGCCAGGCTCACCTTTCTCCACCAATCTGCAAACGCGACTGCTATGTTATAGCTAGAAATTAGCATTTAAAAAACCTTGGAAATTCACTGAAAAAACCATAGGTTTCAGGGACGTTATAGTTAGTTGGACATTTTACTCGTACAAAACCTGAGAAATTCCGCTGTTAAAGTTAGCTCAGCTAACTATAATTCTCACCCCGCACTGCACTGCTGATGACATCACATATTACATCATTCATGACATGGTCAGTGACATCACTGATGACATCTCAAACAACATCACTGATGACATCACTGATGGCATCATCCACGTGAAAATCTGATGCACCTCCTCACACCCTAATATAACCTTTGATACACCCACTCTAAAATACAGACTACCATTTTCGAAACCATAGACACACCAATTGTCCGAGAATTTACCACCCCGCATTTACCCTCAGCCCAGGACGCTCAGGCGGAGACCTGGGCCAACACTATTGCTAATTTTTTTACCACCAAAATTAGGCAAATACAGGACTCCTTTCCTCTTAGACCAACGGCTGATCCTCAGATTTTGCCGAGCGAGACAGTTCTTCTGCCGACTGTGGGCCCAGTCCTGCTAGATTTCCCGCCCCTTACGGTGTCCGCATCTCTTGCTTTGATGAGGAACCTTAAATCGGGCTCACCGTGCGACCCGTGCCCAGCAAAATTTCTAGCGAGAATGGCAGATGTTGTCAACCCCTTAGCCAATCCCATTCTTAACCTCTCCCTGAGTCAGGGAGCCCTGCCTCTTCCTTGGAAACAGGCTATGGTTATTCCTCTCATTAAGAAGCCCAACCTGGACCCAGAAGTGCCATCCAATTACAGGCCGATCTCGCTCCTTCCAGCACTTACCAAAATCTTGGAGAAACACGTTCACAGCGTGCTCTCCAACTTCCTGGAGTCAAACGAGCTGCTCCATGAATCCCAATCGGGCTTTCGATCGAACCTAAGCACCGAGACGGTGCTCCTGGAAGTCTCTGAGACTGTGAAGGAGGTGCTGGACACCGGAGGCAGGGTGATGTTAGTCATGTTAGACCTGTCGGCGGCGTTTGACACCGTCCCCCATGAGGATCTCCTCACTAGGCTACATGACATCGGTCTTGGGGGGACGGTGCTCAACTGGTTTTGTTCCTTCCTAGCCAACCGCCGACAGACGATCTGGGTCCCATCTGGATCTGCCGAGATGCCGCCATTGGGAGTCGGAGTTCCTCAGGGCTCAGTATTGAGCCCTACTCTATTTAACATCCTCATGACCCCTCTGGCGGCACTGGCGGAGTCCTTTGGGGCCCGGATCGTCTCGTACGCTGGCGACACCCAGCTTCTGTTTACCTGTCACAAGGGTGAAGACTTCAATGGGGAAAGTATCCGTGAGTGCCTTGGGGCTGTTTTTAATTGGCTTCAACGAAACAGCCTCAAGTGTAACTCGGATAAATCCGAGATACTTTTCTTCGGATGCCCATCGGAACCAGATTGGCATGGTTGGTGGCCCGCTGACATGTTCCCCCCAGCTCAGTCATCTAAATGGGCTAAGAACCTGGGAGTAAAAATCGACAATGAGCTTTCGCTCAAATCCCAGGTGGCTACTCTTACAGGAACGTGTTTCGGGATCCTCAGGATGCTTCGAAAGTTCTTTCCCCTACTTTCCGAGGAACATCGGAGGATAACCGTTCAGGCACTTATAGGATCCAGATTGGATTATGCAAATGTGCTGTATCTGGGTCTGCCAGAATATCTCTTACAGCGCTTGCAGGTGACTCAGAACGCTGCAGCACGAGCGATTTTTGGCCTGCATCGCCGGACTAGTGCCTCAAATCTACTTCTATCCCTCCATTGGCTTCCTATACGGAAGAGGATAATGTTTAAGGCTATGACCTTAGCCCATAAAGCCCTGCATGCCAATGGTGCAAAATACCTCCAGAAGAGGCTGGATTTTTACCGGCCTGCACGATCCTTAAGATCGGAATCATTGGCTTTGGTGGTGGTGCCACGTATCAAGAGGGCCCGGCAGGGCGGTCGGTCCTTCAGATTCCTTGCCCCTCAGCTTTGGAACTCCCTACCACTGTCTCTGCGGGCTACATCTAATTTGCTTGCCTTTAGGAAGGGTCTAAAGACTTGGCTGTTTTCTGGTTAGTGTGCCTCCCTCTATTAGGTTTCTGTTTTTTTTACTGTTATGTTTTCCAGTCTCTTTCAAGGTCTGGAGCACAAAGCGCCGGGACACTCCTTTGGAGTAGCCGTTGCGCTATAAAAGTCCCATATAACATAACATAACATAACATACCAGTTACTACATACGCACTCACTGATTCCTAGGTCTATACACACATCCACTCATTCACCCATACAGCCACTCATCAATACAACACTATCATATGCGCTCATACACCTATACAGACACTCACACACCGCCACTCATAGAGAGTTCCTCACACACCTAGTCAGTCATGCAAAGAATCAATCATACTTCCATTTACTCACCTATATAGTTATACACACACCACCTCACTTATTCATACAGATACTAACGCATACTTACTCTCTTATACAATTACTGATACAAGTACACACTCATCCATACAGCCACTCTCACAATCACTGACTCTCAAGTATAGTCATTTATATACTCCAACTCTCACATACACTGCCTTTTAGATATGTAGTTACTTGGATATGTACCACTGACCAACACCAACTCACCAACACACCCATACACACACTCACCCACCCATACAGCTGTTTCACCAAGCACTTGTTGTAATTTAGCAGCGATTAGGTTAAGCATTAGCAGAAGACATCTTGTGTTTAGAGACTATCTTCTCCGTTGTGTAGAATCCATTTTGTATTTCTGGCAGCCATTTTGTTTGCCATGTGCTCGCAATGTGCTCTGTGCTACCTTCCTGTCAACTCCTCTTGAAATCTGCCAGAGACGAGATATATTTAGCCTCTTCTCCTTTGCACATGCTCAGTTTAGCTTACAGCTGTCCACAACTTGTTACTGTCAGGATGTGTCCACCAGAAGCTAACTGTCAGCCCCTCCCACTTGTTGCCAGCACACTCTCTGTATGACCTTGTATGTATTTGAAACCAGAATTCTGTACTTGTACCGCCTTCATTTGAGCTCCTGTGTGGGTATAAAAGGACCAAGCTCCTTCCAGTCAGTGTGCTACCTCTTACACTACCGAAGGGTGTTGTGTGAATGTAGTTCCACCTCATGAGGTTTAATAAACTCTGTCTTTTCTATTCCAGCTTCTGTGCCAACTTCTTCTATTGGTCTGAGGACTCTGTGCAGAGAAGGGAGAACCCCTTCACTGGTAGGCCTTGCTGAGGCTCACCACCACAAATTGGCACTTCTAATGCGGGACTCATCAGTGACTCGGATGCCCGAAGAACTGGCCGAGACGAAGGATTGGAATCTCGCTTTTGGACGCGATCGCTGCCTGAGGAGACCCGAGTATTGGCACCCACGGCGTTTTACCTTTCTTTCTGATCTGACCATCCAGGTGGCGCCGGTCCTCGACTGACATCTCTTCTGTTGATTCGCCGTGCAGTGACCATTTGGTCGATTTGAGAACTTGGCAGTTGGAACCTGGACACCATTTGATTGGTAAGAGCCGTTCTGCTTCACTTGCTGTTGGTTTTGATGCCTTTGATTGATAAGGTAGTTTAGTAACACTTACTGCGGCTTTTTTTGAAAGATTGGCCAATATTGAATCTCGTTTGATAAATATATATATGTGTTGCAATACATATAGGCAGGTAATGAGGAGATTTTTCTCTATTTTAATTTGTTTGAACGGCGCAACGTACGAAGAATACCTTAAGCGCTACTTTTGATTATAATACTGCATATGTTGCACTATTTTTGGCATGCCTGTTTCCAGCACACTTCGTAGGATGTGTTGCTTTTGTAGTGGTACCAATTTGAGACTCAACGGAGCACCACCAGCCCCCCCGGAGGGGACGCCTAATAGGGACATGTTATGTTAAGTATGGTATTTCTTCCATAATGTACAGCACGTTATAGAGTAAATATACTAGTAAAGATCCTGAGTTGCGTTGGCCTATGCATGGGTCATTTGATTTGCGAAAGATTCAGTATGTGGAGCAATGGATGTTTAAGCGAAAGGCTAGGCAAGATATGTTTGACTGTGTACGAATGTGGGAGAAAGAAGTGCGTGAACGAATGAAGCATGAGCAAGCCTTGATTGAAAAAGAACAGCGAAAGAGTATCCATGCGAAAGCATTGGAAATAAAAAATAGGGAAATTAAAGAAATTAAAGGGAGGGAAGATAGGGAGCGTCATTTACAGGTAAATGGCCAATACACTGTTCGTAGACCTCTTTATCCTATTCTTAATAAACCCCAAGATGACTCTCTCTTATTAGATCGTTGTCCACCTCCGTATACTCTTCCTTCTGCTCCTTATGAGTCAGATGAGGACTCTTCTACAGACCAGGACAAAGCTAGAGAAACTCGCTCAATGTTATCTGCTGAACGTGCGTCTCAGATTAGATCTGCTGCGCGTAAAGCCGTTCGTAGTTCTACTACTGCTTCTGAACTTCTAGATAGTATAAAAAGTTGGCAGGAAAGGGAGCAGATATATTTTACTGAGGTATTTGCTGCAGAGGTTATTGAACGATTTAGGAAACATTCGGTAGAAATAGAGCCCGATGATGTAGCAGCTGATTGTAAACAATTACGGGACGGTCTTTTTGTCTTCTCCCAGGTGTCTGACACGATCAGATGCTTGGTTAAACTGCGTGTTGAAGCAGCCCGTTTGCGAGAGGAGAAAAAGGCAGCAGACGCAGCTGCACCAACATATCAGATCAGCATGGCACGAACTTCTACTCTTGAAACAGATAAGAATGTTATAATTAATGTGAAACCCATGCGGGAAGCTGCACCTTTATATGTTCCTCCTAAGGAAACTGGTACAAATGATGATAAGACTTCTGTAGATGCTAAAGGGTATTTTATTTATAATTGGGTTTACACTCCTTGGAATAGAGCAGATGGTATGGACCTTAAAAAATGCATTGCCTAATCTGCGAAAGAATCCAGCAGCCTTTTATGAGGAAGTTGAGGGTGCAATTAGTTCTTGTACTATGACTTTGCCTGATATTGATTTGTTTTTTGGATTAATATTAGCGCCTGATATGTGGAGAACTGTGTGTTAAGTTGATGACATGCGACATTTGGAGCATTATGGAAATATTTAGAGCAGTTAGATGAAGATAGAGAACATGCACAGAAACCGTGTCAGTTAATTTTAGACCTTCTGGCAGCTATATTAATTAAGTTAAAGACGATTATTCCCCCTAAAAAGATAGATTGGACTGTATTAGCGTCGTGTTAGCAAAAGGCAGATGAATCAATTTCAGATTTCTTTACACGCTTTGAAGAGGCATTTCACGATTTTAGTGGCCAGTCATTAACAGATGACACAGGTAGGCATCTGTTTGTCGATAAATATGTTGCAAACCTTTTGCCAGGAACAGCTAGTCGCCTAAAGGCCAGTGAGAGTTCATGGACTACCTCTTCTCCGGTTTCTCTCTTAACCATGGCTCAGTATTATGAGCGACAAGAATTAGAAGCTAAAAGTAATGAGGATAAAAAGTCTAAAGAGTTCAAAACAAAGGTTATGTTAGCTCAAGCATATGGACCGCCTTCTAGAGGTAATGATAGAGGCGGACGTGGATCTTATGGTTCGTCTTTTCCTTCTTATACTCGTTCGAATTTGTCTGTTGATCAGTGTGCGTGTTGCAGGAAATTTGGACATTGGCTTTCTGACTTTCCAGTACTGCGTGCTCAGCAGTGTCCACCTGGTCGGGGACAAATGAGAAATCGCTCAGGATATTCAGGGCCTAAAGGAAGCACAAATGATCGTGCTAGGTTTGATGCTAATACACGTGGACAGGAGGGGTCTAATACTTTTGATAGAAGGAACCAATATCCAATGTCCGACTATGCGCCGTCTGATTTACAAGATTCTGCTTATGCATAGGATTGCCTAGGATGGGGTAAGGAATCAGTTGAAGTTACAGTAGATCAGAGGGGTCCCTGTTACAACACATGTTTTGGGTTCTACTGATCAGTTTCTGGTTGATACAGGAGCTACTCGTAGCGCCTTTTCTAAACAATTGGTTCCAAGGGCTCCACTGTCTGGCTTAACCATTACATCGATAGGTTTCGATGGAACACCTTCCCTTAGCCCATTGTCCCAACCACTCGCATTTCATGTTGATAAGTTTACTGCTCCATGTCCGTTTTTGCTTTCTCCAAACACACCAGACAATATTGCAGGTCTTGATATGCTTAAATATTTCAGGGGTACGATACGATGTTCTCCGGAAGGAGTACGGGTTATTTTGAATGACAACTACCCTGTGATTGAGAGATCTTGTATTGTTAAAGAAGACATTGCACTAGCCTCACTCCCTAGTACTTTGTGGGCTACTTCAGACACCGATGTAGGGCAAATGGTTATTCCGCCAGTGCATGTTAGTGTCAAGGAGGGTGCTTCTTTGCCAAGACTGCCTCAGTATAACATTTCTAGAGAAGGAGAAGAAGCACTTAAACGCATTGTTCACAATTTCATTAAAGGGGGGGTTGTGGAAGAAGTTCCTTACAATGTTTGCAATAGTCCGATTCTTCCCATTTTGAAAAAAGATACTGACACTAAGATTTATAGATTTATCATTGACTTGAGAGAAGTAAACAAGATTGTAGTACCGCAGTACACTGTGGTTTCTGACATAACGACACTACTTACTTTGGTTCCTCCTACAGTAACTACATTCTCTGTTATAGACTTGAGGAACGCTTTCTTTTCGATCCCTATTCATCCTGAAAGTCGATATTTCTTCGGTTTCACTTTGAATAACCGATCGTATAGATTTTGTAGAGTTCCTCAAGGCCATACTGAGAGTCCTAGTATTTACAGTCAAGCATTGAAGAGACAGCTTGATTCCTTTACTTTGCCTGAAGGAGTGGCTCTCATACAATATGGCGATGACATCTTGTTGGCAGCTGATATGCCTGAGCAGTGTGAAAAATGTACCTTGTCCTTGTTTTCTTTTCTTGCTACACACCACCATAAAGTATCACGAAAGAGGTTGCAATATTGTAGACCGAAGGTGACCTATTTAGGACACCTTCTGTCTAAGGAGGGCCGTGCACTGACACAAGATCGTATTCAAGCAATTTTAGACACCCCAGTACCTTCCACACCGAAAGATGTCGGTGCATTCATTGGTTTGACGTCGTTTTGTAGGCAATGAATATTGGGTTTTTCACACATTGTTAAACCTGTGTTAGCACTTTTGACTAAGAACACTCCGATTCCCCTTGCATGGACAGATGAATGTCAAAATGCTTTTCGTCAGTTAAGACAAGCTCTTTGCTCTGCACCAGTGTTAGGCACACCAGATTACATGAAGGCCTTTACACTCTATGTACACGAGAAAGATGGATGTGCATTGTCAGTTTTAGTACAGACGCATGGTGATAAGCAGTGTCCATGTGCATATTTTTCTGCAGTTCTTGATCCTGTTGCTTGTGCGTTGCCTGGATGCTTCCGTTCAGTTGCAGCAACAGCTGTGTCCATACGTCAGAGTGAAGGGATAGTTTTGCCACACAAACTGTTGGTGCAGTTACCCCATGCAGTAGATGCCCTTTTGAATCAGACTGAGACACAACACTTAACTAGTGCTCGTTTGACAGGATACAAATTGACACTGTTAGCACCTCATATTACCTTGAAGAGGTGCGCGACACTGAACCCAGCCACTTTGTTGCCATATCTTGCGACTCAGTCCCAGTCAAAGGAACCTCACGATTGTATATTCCTTACTGAGGAATAGACAAAGGGTTGCATCGATTTGCAAGCTACGCCCCTTCCAGATGTAGATGGGGAACTGTGGGTTGATAGGTCCTGTCTGAAGTTACCAGATGGCACGACTTCAGCTGCTTATGCAATCACCACGCTTGAGACAGTAGTGGAAACAGCTCGCATACCTCTGAAGTCGGCTCAAGCAGCTGAACTAATAGCTTTGACACAAGCGTGTGAACTTAGCACTGACTTGTGTGTGAACATTTACACGGATAGGCGCTATGCTTTTGGAGTGGTTCATGATTTTGGCCTACTCTGGAGGGAAAGGGGCTTTCTTACATCCCACGGGATGCAGATAATGCACGGAGAATTAGTACATCTCTTGACTGCTGAAGAACTGTAATCTTCATTCTCAGGGAATACTTACTAATAAAGAAAGAACTTGGCACAGAAGCTGCAATATGAAAAGACATCTTTATTAAACTTAAATAAGTGAGGCCACGTCACACAGGAGCCGTAGCAACTGAATGAGGCAGTCTGAAGAGTACAGAGAACAGAGGCCTTTTATATGCTCTATGGGTTACAAACTTCAGCATACAAGTAAGGGGCAGTCCTAGCTTTTGCAAGCATGCAAAATACCTAACATTCCTTCTTACACAAGCCGGACAAACCCATAATAAAAGGACCACAACCTATATCATAAACAGACCATAAAAGAAGGAACAGAAACAAATAAGAAGCAGGATAAGGGGTGTGTGTGCATACCAAACTCTACAATGTCCTGTGCTTTGATCCTCAATCTTGATCAGCTAAAGGGCAGGAACTGGTTTAACAAGGTCAGCTTCAGGCAACAGGGTCATTTCACTCAGGTCAAACAGGAGTCAGCACGACTTGTTCAGCCACAGTCATAGGCCTATATGAGGGCAACCACAAAATGGCTACCATGCACAAAATGGAACCCAAGGGTTCAGAATTCACAGAACCTCACTGCACTTACATACCCATAGAAAGTTGCTATTATGAAGTGTAGCGCACACAAGAAAATCATTGACAAAATAAGACAAGGCAATGCCTTTGCAGATCGCGTAGCTCGTGAAACTGCGATGCAGCGAAACACTACTTCCATGTACGTAGTAAAGTCTCAAGCTGAGCGTTGGCATGACGCTAGAGAGCAAGTATTGGATATACAGAGATCTGCCTCTGTGGAAGAGCTTGAGCAATGGTCTAAAGAAGGAATGTTAGACGATGAGGGTTGTTGGCGTAACAAAGAAATGAATTCGTGGAAATTGCGTGCAGCCTATTTACAACCTATGGTTCAAATAGCACATGGGCTGGCACATGTTGGAGCTCTAGCAATAACTAAATTGCTTACACAAGTTTAGGAGCATCCTGAAATTGCCAGCACAGCTAAAAGAGTGGTACAGTCCTGTTTGATCTGTTGGCAGTATAATCCTGGAAAAGGGACACGGACTCCTACAGGAGGGTTTGCTACACCAACCGCACCTTTTGAAGTCTTGCAGATGGATCACATCCAACTTGAACGCTGCAATCATCATGGTGCAGTGAGCTAAAAAACGGTGATGGATCAAGCCCTGATCTTTTGACTGGGTAGGAGTGTTCCGCTTAATTCAGATACTCTGTCCATCACCACCCCCTTTTGAATCGTTTTGGCCACCACAAGTGTGGAAGAGTATGCTCAGATGTGAGTCCCTTGCTCACTGCACCATCAGGATTCAAGCAAGCCGGGCCGAAGACGGCTGTAATGCCAGAAACCGGTCCCCGGAAGCTTGTTTCCTTTCCAGTAAAGAATTGGCTTGGTAGTTTGGTCTGCCCTGTTCCCATGATGCACTGGGCCAGGGTCAGACTAATTGCATGTAGCCAGGTTCTGAACTGGGATGGTGCAGTGAGCTAAAAAACGGTGATGGATCAAGCCCTGATCTTTTGACTGGGTAGGAGTGTTCTGCTTAATTCAGATACTCTGTCCATCCCCACCCCCTTTTGAATCGTTTTGGCCACCACAAGTGTGGAAGGGTATGCTCAGATGTGAGTCCCTTGCTCACTGCACCATCAGGATTCAAGCAAGCCGGGCCGAAGACGGCTGTAATGCCAGAAACCGGTCCCCGGAAGCTTGTTTCCTTTCCAGTAAAGAATTGGCTTGGTAGTTTGGTCTGCCCTGTTCCCATGATGCACTGGGCCAGGGTCAGACTAATTTGCATGTAGCCAGGTTCTGAACTGGGATGGTGCAGTGAGCTAAAAAACGGTGATGGATCAAGCCCTGATCTTTTGACTGGGTAGGAGTGTTCTGCTTAATTCAGATACTCTGTCCATCACCACCCCTTTTGAATCGTTTTGGCCACCACAAGTGTGGAAGGGTATGCTCAGATGTGAGTCCCTTGCTCACTGCACCATCAGGATTCAAGCAAGCCGGGCCGAAGACGGCTGTAATGCCAGAAACCGGTCCACGGAAGCTTGTTTCCTTTCCAGTAAAGAATTGGCTTGGTAGTTTGGTCTGCCCTGTTCCCATGATGCACTGGGCCAGGGTCAGACTAATTTGCATGTAGCCAGGTTCTGAACTGGGATGGTGCAGTGAGCTAAAAAACGGTGATGGATCAAGCCCTGATCTTTTGACTGGGTAGGAGTGTTCTGCTTAATTCAGATACTCTGTCCATCACCACCCCCTTTTGAATCGTTTTGGCCACCACAAGTGTGGAAGGGTATGCTCAGATGTGAGTCCCTTGCTCACTGCACCATCAGGATTCAAGCAAGCCGGGCCAAAGACGGCTGTAATGCCAGAAACCGGTCCCCGGAAGCTTGTTTCCTTTCCAGTAAAGAATTGGCTTGGTAGTTTGGTCTGCCCTGTTCCCATGATGCACTGGGCCAGGGTCAGACTAATTTGCATGTAGCCAGGTTCTGAACTGGGATGGTGAGTGAGCTAAAAAACGGTGATGGATCAAGCCCTGATCTTTTGACTGGGTAGGAGTGTTCTGCTTAATTCAGATACTCTGTCCATCACCACCCCCTTTTGAATCGTTTTGGCCACCACAAGTGTGGAAGGGTATGCTCAGATGTGAGTCCCTTGCTCACTGCACCATCAGGATTCAAGCAAGCCGGGCCGAAGACGGCTGTAATGCCAGAAACCGGTCCCCGGAAGCTTGTTTCCTTTCCAGTAAAGAATTGGCTTGGTAGTTTGGTCTGCCCTGTTCCCATGATGCACTGGGCCAGGGTCAGACTAATTTGCATGTAGCCAGGTTCTGAACTGGGATGGTGCAGTGAGCTAAAAAACGGTGATGGATCAAGCCCTGATCTTTTGACTGGGTAGGAGTGTTCTGCTTAATTCAGATACTCTGTCCATCACCACCCCCTTTTGAATCGTTTTGGCCACCACAAGTGTGGAAGGGTATGCTCAGATGTGAGTCCCTTGCTCACTGCACCATCAGGATTCAAGCAAGCCGGGCCGAAGACGGCTGTAATGCCAGAAACCGGTCCCCGGAAGCTTGTTTCCTTTCCAGTAAAGAATTGGCTTGGTAGTTTGGTCTGCCCTGTTCCCATGATGCACTGGGCCAGGGTCAGACTAATTTGCATGTAGCCAGGTTCTGAACTGGGATGGTGCAGTGAGCTAAAAAACGGTGATGGATCAACCCCTCATCTTTTGACTGGGTAGGAGTGTTCTGCTTAATTCAGATACTCTGTCCATCACCACCCCCTTTTGAATCATATTCTTAAAAAGGCCCAGAAATTGCACAACTTACTTTCTGCCATGGCATAGTGGGCCCAGGAACACCGCACATTGAATACATTTTAGGTCTATAAACTTGATCTGAGGCAAAACAGGTGAACATTACCTCAAACAGTGTTCTGTCTCTTTAGCCTTTCCAGGCCACCAAAAATAACTTCTCAACAGATTTTTCAAGTATGATAGCCAATTGTCCCCTTGATGGCACTCCTTGACGAGGATTTGTCATATTCCCTCAGGAGGAACACATGTGTCTGTGCGAAACAACAACTTTCCTGCTACTCTGAGTTGCTGTGGTGCCTGAGCAAAATAATGAAGGGGGCCCTTTAAATTCTTGACATGTGGCCATCCTCACACATATATTTTCTAACTTCCCTCTCATTTTCAACATGCTACTTGTCTCCCTCAAACCATATTCACTTATGGCACAAATATCATTGATACTTGCAACATCCTCTAGTTCATCATCATCCAAACAGAAACAGAATGTATACACAGTTGCCCAGACAAACAGTCTGTGGATTGGTTAACAGACCCTGGAACATGTGGTGCATAAAATTATATTTCTTAAGCTTGTAACAAAGTCTAGCCTCATGCATGACATTCATTCCTCTTCCTGGAAATAAGATCTGGGTAAGTGGCTTGTGTAACTCGTCCAATGATGGAATACTGGCTTTCAGTGTCATTCAAGGTTCTCGAAGCATATGCCACTGTCCAATTGGCCTTTCCAGTTTGTTGAGAGAGAATAGATCCAAAAACCATATGTTCTGGTTTCTACAGAGTTGGTATAATTGTTGCTGCTCACAAAGGGTCAGAGCATAAGTGCATTCATTGTTTGCTCTTTGGTCCACTCAAATTCTTCGTCTTGTTCTTTGTTACAAAAGAAGTCAGCAACTTTCCTCAGATGGCAAAGTTCATAGCAAACTGTCAATAGTATTCACAGTGACCATTAAGGCACCTCAATTTTTCTTCATCATCAGGTGCTGGTGCTTTCCTTTTGGCATCCACCAGAAATTGTTTTGGGGTTACTCCTTTTTAGTGCGACAGTATGGCCAAGATAATCCACTTGTTTTCTGAGCAACTTACATTTGTTGGAGCAAAGGATTAGACCTTCATCGGACAGTCTCTTGCATACTTCCTTCAAAACAATGAGGTGTCCTCAGTCTTCTTGGTGACAACTAAAACATCACCCTGAAAACATCTGACATTGACCTCCATATTTTTGGAGATGTAATACATCACACGCTGACAGACAGATGTTGCTGAGGCCAGACTAAACGTATCCTTCAGTATTGGAAAACGCGGAAAGGTGTCATAAATGTAGTAAGTGGTTTAGATTTGTCAGCTAGTTCAATTTTTACGGCACAGGCTGCAAAGACTAATGACCAGATGTTGGTAGGCTTTTACCGGTCGGTAACGGCCGAAATTAGCCGTTACCGACCGGTAAAAGCCTTTTCCTATGTACGAGGCTATTTTACCGATTCGGTAATAACGAATCGGTATTTTACCGATTCGGTATTGACCGAATCATCATTTACCGATTCGGTATTTACCGAATCGGTAAATGAAATGTAGGAAGCACTTCAAACAGTGCTTCTGGGCTCAAAGGAGTCGTTATTTACCTCCAACTATTAGTTGGTGGTAAATAATGAATTCCTATGTAAATGCAAATATGTGCATTTACACCTGTGCCATGTATGTGTGCCACATGTGCATACCAGCACTAATCAGGGGTGCAACAGGGTGTCAAAGTGACACCCTGCCACCCTTGTCTTTTTCCCTATTTTACCGAATCGGTATTTACCGATTCGGTAATTGAAATTCATTCCTATGGGCCCCCAGGCCCATAGGAATGAATGGCAATTACCGAATCGGTAAATACCGATTCGGTAATTACCGAATCTTAACGATTCGGTAATTTTTACCGGATTTTTTTCTACATTGCAATTACCGTTTCAAAAATACTGAATCGGTAAAATTAGGTATTTTCGAATCGGTAATTTGCAATTATCTACATCTAGCCCCTAGTGTCGAGAAAATGAAGGCACCATCTAGCATTGGCAATAGATCATTCGCTTTGGGTAATGGATGACTGTCTATGGTGATGTTTGCATTAAAGGCTCTGAGGTCAATGCATAATCTGAAATCACTGCTTCTCTTTTTAAGTAAAATAGTGGGTGAAATTCAATCTGAATGCTCTGTTTCTTCAATAATACCTTCCTTTTCTAGGTTCTCTAATAATCATTTTAATGCTTTATGGACACTGAATGGAACAAATCTGAGCTTCTGCCTTATAGGGATTGCCACTTTTTTCAGCTTCATGTGATGGGAAAACCATCATAGTTTCCCAGCTCCGCTGTTGAATACTTCAGGGTGCGCATAATAATATAATAATATGGGAATTTTATAAAGCGCCTGGTTACGCTCAGGTGGCGTGTCCCCGCGCTGAAACAGAAGAACTCAAGTGGACAAGATCGTGAAGTTGCTCTTTAATACTGTTAGCAGGTTCCTCTTCTGAATCTGTTAATAAAGGATCGGTTGGACAAAGATTTAGAGTTATCTTAGGAACTTTTGATCACCCCAGTCAAGGATGTACATCCCTTTCCTCGCAACATAATTCTTGATTTTGGCAGACCTGTTCTTGTATTCAACTTTTCCAAAGAAGTATCCAAAGAAATGTATAACATTCCTGTTGTATGTTACTGCTTTGATACCGGGTCCTGACAAGTTTGTGATCTTTTCCATGTAGAGATTCTCATATAACTCTTATGGAATAATTGTGTATGGCGAACCAGAGTCCGCCTGAAACATTATTTTAACCCCCATCACTGTCTGGGCACACATTTGTGGCTTGGCTAGGACCATTATTTTTTTCTCCAAAGTACCTTCCTTGTCTTCTGTACTGTCTGACAAGGTCACCTGCGAGACTTGAGCTACTTGTACTAATCCATTTCTGCCTCTTTCTCTGAAAATCTTGGCAAAGTGTCCTTGTCATTTACAGCTACTGCACTCTTCTTTAATGGTAAGACTTCCCTTTGTAATTTGCAACATGTGAATCACTACCACACCTAGAGCAGATATATTTAAAGTCAATTTTCTTTTGCCTGTCCAAGTTTCTTTCCCCTGTGGTATTTATTACTAGTAAAACATTCTTCACTATTTTTATTGCCTTGCTTGTCCTCATTAACTTCCTTAACCTACAACATGGATTGCTCTATTGCCTTTGAAGATGTTATCACTTCAACCAATGTGGGCTCTCCCATAACATATAGGTGTTTTTAGATCTGTTTGAAGTTTGTATTGACCATCAATTGGTCTCTAATCATCTCATCAAATGTGCTGCCAAAAATGCATGAAAATGAAGGACTTCTCAGTGACGTCAAGAACTCGTCAAAGCTTTCATTTCCCATTTGGTGCCTAGTATAAAAATGAAATCTCGCAAGAGTTTTGCTGAGGGTAGGTTTAAATAGTTTTTCCGATGTTAAAAGTGCTTCCTCAAATTTATCATAGTCATAATGACCAATGGGAGCTTACATTTTAGGTAGGTATCTAAACACCTCCTGCCCCTCGGATCCTAGAAGATGTAACAGACTGCATTTACTTCTTTCTACTAGCATTCTATTGGTGTCTGTCACAGGCATATAGGTGAAAATCCTCCTCCTTCCATTTCTTCTACTCCATGGGAGGTTCCCCTTTATTTTATAAAAATGCGTTTAGAGGATTAAAGTGCATAATGTTTTCAATATTCAAAGAGTATTGTAGGTATCCAGGTAAAGAGAAAAATAAATGGCTCTCCAAATGGTGTAATAAGCATGAAAGAGGAAAAGTTTAAACAAAGTCTTTTGAAATAGTAGGTTCAATGGAAGAGAATTAACAGGGAGTTCTCTGTAGGCGTAGTAATGGTAGTTAATGTAAGGAAGATGAGTCCCATATGGTGCTGTCAAGAAGAACTTTGTGACAACACTTAATATATGAACTTTAGCCTGTTGAAATGCATTTCTTCAGAGAAATGACTTAGAAATGAAAATGGCTTCTCAGAGGTTAACGAGACTTGGGACGCCATGTGAACAAAGTAGTCCATGAGGAGAAGCAGGACGGCTAAAGTGGGAGGTTGGAGAGCAGGTGGAATGAAATGAAAGGCAGGCTTGGACACTCTAGATGCACACCTTGAGCAGGCATGGATCAGCAGACAGATGCCCAGTTATAGTAGCGTTCATCACAGCGAGAGGAGGAGCTTTGTGGCCTCAGCTCGGTGCAGAACAGCTCCACTACCACTACCCTACCTCAGGGTAAGCGGTGGCAACAGCTGGAGTATCCATGTCCTCATCCCCGGAAAATGGGGTATGCATATGGTGGGATAAAAAGCACTTCATTTTGTGTCTGTCAACAGAGATTGGCACCACAGAAAAACAGTTAACTGCCAGCTTCAGAACAATCACGACCCCAGTGTTCCAAAGGTACATACCATTATTGGCTTGGAGGGGAGGAAAAGCAAGGAAAGATAGAATGGGGAAGGGGAAGAAGGATAAAGGAAAGGAAGGGAAGGGAATAGAAGGGTCGAGGACTGCTTAATAAAACAGGATAATATTACCATACAGTGAAAATACATAAGTACAGTGAGAATACAACAGCAGGCTGAGAGCTGGACATTCCCTGCTCTAGTTACAGAATGGTGAGATCTTCCCAGCAACTTTTCCCATCATCAGCACAGCGCCCCAGACCTCTGATAAAGCCTCCCAGGTCTGGCTTACTAAAAAGTACTTACCGCACACTGGTCTGCCCTCCACCAGTCCTGACTGCTGTGCCTGCACCAGCAGCTCCCCTGACCTCAGAGGGGAGAGGCTAGAGGCCACATTTCGACTTGAATGCATGCCTTACTCTACTCCAGATCTCACGCCATCTTGCCCTAGCTCTGACCAGAAATTATTTTTTTTAGCAGACAGTATACCTTTTGCAGCAATGTAACGGGCCAACCTACACATGTAGCAGAATTCCCAACAAGTGGGATTCACTGGGCATTGCTCTAAAACCCCTTCCAGCACGCATTGTGTCTTCAACTATGCTATAGTATGGCACAAACTGACTCCTCAAGAGTCCCAGGTCTACTTGTGTCTCCCTGGATTTCCATTTAATAAATCCATATCTGCGTCCTCTGCAGCACATTGGGCAGGCCCCACAAAGAGTGTGCACTGGGAGAAACGGGTCAAGTCATTAATGGGTGCAGTCATCAGTGTTCCAACATATTCCTCTCCATATTAGTCTGGCCATTGTAACAATAAACTTCACAGCACATGATTTCAAATCTTACCCTTCCAAATAACAGACTCCCCAGCACCTCTGACGCCAACATCCCAATCTAGGACTGAAATTAACGTAAACTCAGTAGCTTTGTAGTAAAGCCATATTGTCAAAGCCCGCCACTTTCCTTGTACCCCACACCAGCCTCTCAAACTGCACTTTCCACGTGCAAAACACACAGGCAGGTTGCAAAGCTGCTGGGCATGTGTAGGTCCTGCCTATACCTGATTGTGGTGATTCGCTCATTGTGTCTAAAGATTCCCACCTGGTCAGGTGTCGATTTGCGGAAGAAATGCTCACTCACACACAGCAGAGTGCCTTCAACAGCAATGCTCCGTGTTAAAGCCTGTTGTTTCATGACTGCTCAACAGTTTTTCTTTGTTTTTCAAAGAACCTTGCCTTCCCTGCCACCGCCCCCCCTATCCCCCCAGGAGGATACTGTTTTTGATAAACAATATATGTGCTGGGAGCGCTCTCCCAGTGTTTTGCGGACATGTTTGCTTTTTCTAGTCTGAGACTCCCATGCACTTGAATGTGTTACATAGTGATTTCTAGAAGAAACAGTTTCACTTCCTTTACAAGAGAAAGCTCGTGCCAAGTTCCATTTGTTCTTTGGGCAATGATTTCCATGAGCGTGAGGTCGGTGTCCAGGGTGAATCCAAGCGACTTTGTATTTACTGAAAGTTGGGGCTCGAAACCGCCACGGTTCATGTCATTGAGACAATAACAGGAAATGTCATGGTGGGATTGACCTTCAGGTAGGTGCTAGACAACTCGGCGTTGATGAGCTGCAGGCAGTGTTTGAGGCAGTGGATGTCAGGAACAGAGGATATTTTAAAGTGCAGTAGTGCATTGTCGGCATATTGGTGAATTTTGATGGTGTTTAATGCTATCTGTGAATAAAGCCTCAAGGGCCTCCAGGTAGTGATGAAGATGACAGGAGAGAGTATGGAACCCTGGGGAACTGTGCAGGGTGACAACGATCTTTTCGGACCACCTGGAGGTGTAATTTTTGCACTAACACACATTGTTCATAATACAAGCCTTATCTTGAATGCTATGTGCAGATGCAAAAGGTGTCCAGGTGCTGATTTTTGCAGAAACTGTGCTGTGTACTAGGCATACATTAACTAGAAAGTCTACTTGTTAGTATGTAAGCAGCAGAGTGCACAGCTTAGAAGCACAGAGAGGCAATCACAGCTCTGTGTTACTGAACTGTGCTGTCAGTATCTCATGCATTAACTTATAAATTTATAAGATTAATGTATGCACTGTTGACCGCGTGATTTTGGTTAAAAATAGGTACATAGATTGCTTCTTGGAGCCTGCATGGGCACATAACCCATTCAAGATGTACCCCCCTGAAGAATTCTAATATAACTATTCCACAAATTCAGGGTTGCTATCAAAAGAATCTCGGTTTCATTCTAGGTCCTGAGGTTTGCATCCAATTTTAAATCAATGGCTCTGAGCACATGGTGTTTGTTTCCTGTCTTTTCGCACCACAACATCGTTCAGGCAAAACTTGGAGAAATTTGCATGGCAAAAACAAAATGTGAAGGGGATTACCATGTACTATAATGGTTGGCAAAGATCAATTAAACACTAGGGGGTAGCTTTTCCTAAGGTCAAAAAGAGATTTACAACCTTATTCTGGTTGAGAGAGAAATATGAGAGTGGTCAGTCTCAATAGAGTTGGGTTCTGAAGAGTGATGGGGGGGATCCCTCCTTTTGGACATAGTGCCCTCACACACCCTTGCGAGTGTCATGCTTCATCATCGGGCGTTGCTCCTCGTGGGGGTGGTGCTGCTGTCCTCCATGGGCCCCACGAGAGGGCTCTTTATCGGAGATCTTTTAAGGAGATGCCGCAGTTGTGCATGTGGGTGTGTGGGCCTAGTACAATAAGTGAGTGAATGAGTTAAAATTACCAATCAGTACCCGGGAACCAATATTTATTCAGGGGTCCGAATAGTAAGATTAAGATGCGTGAGGATGCTGGAGCTCCTCTTTGGAACAAATGTGGAGGAGGGATAAGTGTCTTCCCGCTGCTCTCAGGATCCGTATGAATGTGTATTAAAAAGACAGAATGGTCAACATGTTTCTCCCTTCTGGTAGGTCCATAAGGGATCCAAGGGCGCTTTGTCAGGACCAAGAACAATATGAAATAAGGAAAAATAAACAAATTGAACAGGGATCAGGGAAAGAAGGGCACTGTATACCTGTGGTACCTAAACTTTTACCTGTAGATTCGTCCTTACGCTGAAAGGAACTTCTAGTAGGAGTTCCTTTACCCCAACCTGGTAATATAAAAGAGAGAGAGATAAACAAACATAAACATTCATATGCACAACATATGTTAGCAAGTGGAGTTCACTGAAATATTGTTGTGACAGGGCAATAAGAAACTGCATGCAAATAGCAGATGCATGCTTAGTGGAGTACACTTAAAACAACATACTTTCAAGTGGAAATCTATAACGAACTCAGGGTGCAGCTGCCTTCTGTGTGGTGGAGTTGACACGTGGGCAGTGTCTATACAGGTGGGCTGCACTGCGCGGAGCACGTGGTTTGTGCGGCACATCTTCACTTGGATGTGATCAACCCGGGGTGGGTCTCATATGTATGTCTCTGGGTAGTAGAGAGATATTTAGTGGTACATTCTCCGGTAATAAGCCCAGGTGGGGGGCACCTCGTAATCAAAGAGGTGCGGGGTCAGTAGATGTTCATAGTATGGCCGAGGTCGTGAGTATTACGGGTGAGGTAGGTCGGCACGGTCCCACACACAAAGCACGCACCATTAACCCATGGTTCCGCACTCATTCACACAACATGTCTCCTACCCCAAATTTCAGAAAGGTGGGCCTCGTCTGCGCTCACTCGGGTTGTGAGGCAGAGTATCTGTTAAATAGTAAAGACAAGAAATTCTCATGGTCAATTACTGTGAGTCGAGTATGCCCCTCATACTCGAAAGCTTTGTTACATTTCATCCAAATGGCGAAAACAAAGCAGAAAAGGCACTTACAGTCGCTCGCCTCCTCCAGGTCAAACACCTAACCGTCCGTAGTGATTTCGCCAGGATAAATGGGAGAGACGTTGGTGCACAGTTATACCCCTGGTCTGTCAAGCCGTCAGGGATGGCGTGTCGGGGGCGGGACTGACATGCTTGAGGACGCACGGCATGGTGGGTGGGTATAACCTTCCCTGGTCTGGTTGACAATATATATATCTCACGGCAGAAGCCATCTTGGAACGGAGTCAAATTGCTTCGTTCGTAATGTTAATGGTGGCACGTGAATACTCAGAAGGGTTTACTTTATTAACTAATAAAAATGGAAATACGTAATAACAGCTTTTGAATGCACAGTGCACAGTTGTGATCAAATTGGGCTAAAGATACCCAATCGTGATGACGGCTGAGATTCATATTGGGAATAAAGCCACAGAATATATAGAGTGAGATTGGCACATACATAGTAGTACAATGTCCATCTTATAAAAAATTGCCGAAGGGGACGGGAAAGTCCTCATCCCACATCGGAGCATGTCAAATGCCCGGTAGTGGGGGATGCAGTTTATCCTATAGTATGTCAACTCTGTCAGTTCACAGGGTGTGTCTGATATGGGTGCTGGATGAAATAGGTGCTGCAGGTGCCGTATACCTATAGGGAAAGTTGTAAATTCACTCAGGATTGTCTTCACTGTCAGAGATTAGGGGCTACGGCTCTAAGTCATAGCTCCACCCAGGGTATCTCATCATTTAACCCCTCTGTATCACTCCTCAATCTGTGGACCCAGCGTTGTTCCTGCCTGAATAAGGTACTATTGGTCCAATTAGGATAAGATTCAATAATTGTCCAACTTATGCTGTCTGGGTTGTGATTTTTCTCCAAAAAATGGCTTAGTAACTTGGTGTTGGTTCTTCTGCGTTGTATGTACTTGCCATGAACAACAGACGTTCCTTTGACAGCATGTCTAAAGAGGAGAGGACTCTCCTTAAATCCATCACAGGAGACACCAGTATCATTTTAAAACCAGACGATAAAGGCGGTGCCATAGTCATTCAGGATATTGGCACATACGATGCTGAATGCCACCGTCAACTCACTTATACCAGGTATTACCAACCAATCAAGGAAGACTCTATGACACGACTCACCATCCTGATCATGGACATAGTCAAAGAAGCAGTTACGGAAGTTGGATTTCCCGTCAGAAGGCGGACTTCCTCATCATCGAAGATCCCCGGACCCTGTACTATTACACCCTACCAAAGATTCACAAAGGAATGAATCCACTGCCCGGACGTCCTATCGTGTCAGGCATCGAGTTATTGCTGGAACCCCTCAGCAAATTCTGCGACTTCTCGCTACGTCCCCTGGTGAGTGAAACACTGTCCTACCTGAGGGACTCCACTGAAGTACTCAATCTCATTGAAAACTTCCCCCAACCAGAAACAATCAACCTGTTGGTCACCCTTGACGTGGAGGCTCTATACACGAACATTCCCCAGGATGCCACCTTTGCTGTGTTGGAGTCTACCCTACGGAACATGGAACCATGGCCTTATGAGACACCCATCTCATTCATCTGTGAATGCACCTCCAAAGCACTAAAAGAGAATTTCTTCATTTTCCAGTTTCAGCTGTATCACCAAACCCAAGGCACCAGCATGGGGATCACCTTCGCTCCAAGTCTGGCCTGCCTCTATATGGCAGATTTTGAAGACAGACATATCCTAGCGGAGACCAATCCCTATAGAGAGAACTTTTTGATGTGGCATTGTTACATCGACGACATCCTCCTCTTTTGGAGGGGGGACAAAGAACTATGCACAACATTCTGTGGGTGGATCAACACCCTAGACCCCTTCTTTAAATTTTCAAGTACAAAATCATGAGAGAGCATTCCTTTCTTACACCTTCTCGTATACTTGGATATGGTTCCCTACACACAACCAATTATAGGAAACCCACAGACAGGAACAGCCTCCTCGTTTATGATAGTCATCATCCCAAAGCATTGAGGAACAACTCACCAGTCGGACAATTCCTTCGACTCTGTAGGAACTGTGACACCCTGATGAGTTTGAGAAACAATCCGAGATCCTAGCAGACAACCCGAGGAGGCGTAATTACCCAAAGAATATAATACGACAGGCACACAAGAGAGCTAGAAACAATCATAGGGAAGCCCTCCTTGAAATTAGGGAGAGACAAAAATCAGAGGCCATTATATGCGTCATTACATTTACGCCTAGCTCTAACAGGATTCAAAAAGTGATAAAGAAACACTGGGGCATTCTAGGAACAGGTAAATTTACCCCAGGCCCTCCGCCACTGTTTGCATTCAGACGCACCCAGAATCTGAGGGATCACTTAGTCCACACTCGTCCTAAGACACCTCTCATAAGACAACCAACTCTCTGGGTCCTACCACCTGTGGTAGGACATTTTCTGTGTGGCTCTTGCTTTGTATGTGCACACACAACAGCTTCCAAACAGATTGACCTCGGACTGGCTAGACCTTGGCAACAGACAAAACACACAAATTGCAACACTAAAAACTGTATCTATGGGGGAGGAGCCTAGCTCGCGGCCGTAATGGTCGCCCTTTAGCTCGGCTCCCGCAGCCCTCCGTCCTGATTGCCTATCCTGTCTTCTATCCTGTCCGGGGACGACACATTTTTGGGGCATTGGAAACATAACGGCTTGTTTGTACTTACCATCCGACCCCGGGGTCTCGGTGTGCAGTGGCTCCGGAGTTGTGGCCTCTGAGAAATCGGGGCCTCTGCGAGACTTGGACCGGGACCTGGCCGGTGGGATCCGACGGCTCTCGGCCCCGGCCGAGAGCGAGAACCAGTGTTGGGAGCCGATGTGCGAAGATCCCGGCGATCCTGACCCGGGCCTGCCCGGGTGGCCGCGCGGCCGACGTGGGTGAGAGGCCCGGGGACCTGAGTCTGTGAAGGGGTCTCTCCCCGCCGCTGCTTTGTCCGACGGCCCTGGTCCTCGGGGCCCGGACTCCGCTTGATTGGGGCACCGGTGCTGGTGCTGGCGGAGACCCGTCTTGGGCGGATATCCTTTTGGCATCGAGGCCGCCCTTGCTGGGACCCCCGGAGCTTGTAAAGTCCTACATTTGAGAACTGTTCTTTCCGGGGGTCTTGGTGGGCGGCGATTGGGCTGATTCACGAAATGGCGGCCGACCCTTTGAAACGAGAATCACCCTGTGGCGGCGGGCCCGTGTTGCCTATTGGTGTGGGGAGCGGATCTGGTGGACGTGAGCCGACGGTCAGAGATGTCCTGGAAGCCCTGAGATCCCTACACGCCTCCCTGGCCCTGGGCGTCTCGGTGGGGACGCCACGATCTGCCGCCATTTTGGGCGGCCATTTCCTCTTGTCGCCCTCTTGTTTCGGGGACTTCATTGCCTCGCCCCCCTCGATTGACTTGAGTGTCTCCGCCACTGATCGAGGATCGTGTGGTGTGTCGGTGACTTTGGGGCGCCCTGCTTTTCAAGGTTCGGACCCCGGGGACTTGGATGCTGTACTGCGACCCTGTTCGACATTGTTGCCTGAAACTATGGATGGACTGCCTCCCGTGCCTGCTTCGATGACTTTGCCTGTGTCTATAATTGAGGCCACCTCGCCCGCTCCAGTGGCGCAACTGAACTCCTGTTTTTCATTGCTCGTGCTGCGATATTTGATGCATCGATACTTTCTGTTTGGACTATTGCTCCCTTGTGGATCTATCTACCCCCCAAGTAACTATGCTAGTCACCATCCCACTCGATTATATGCTGATTTCGTATTTAGTATGTGGTTTTACATTGCCATGTGGTGGGTGGGGTTTGTCGCTCGAAAGGGTTGGGGGTGAAATGTACGACTTCCGTTTGATTCCCGGTATACGATTTCGTAGCATAATTGTTTTTAATCGTAGAAAGGTGGGAGGACCCCTTCTCCTACTGTTTTGTGGCGCGTGATGGGGTGTCGTCCTGGTCTGTTTTTGACTGTGCTTGTCTGGTTGGGCGGAGGGCTGCGGCCGCCCGTTCGGATTATTATGGTTATTCTGCTCCTCCCTCCTGTCTTCTTTTCTTCGCTTTTCTTGCCTTTTTGTCTCTTTCTTCTTTCTTACTTCTCGCTATATTTCGGGTTCTGGTTTAGGGCGACAGGCACGCTGTTTGAAGGGTGGGCCATAGCCTTCTACAGGGGTGCAGGGTGTGACGGGTGGGTTGGGCTCTATTTTTTGTTTGTCTTCTGGTTCTATGGCCCTTTTGTATCTCTTTTTCGTGAGGCCGCCTCTGTCCCGACCTCCTATGGTGTGTTTCGGGTGGGGGGTGTGGCGTCGTTAATCCTCCTGCTCTGTTTCGGCTGTCTTTCTCCCCGATCGCCATACCCCCACTTGGGCCGCTACTCCTTTTGTCTCCTGTCTTCCCGCCACGGGGGGCCTGTGTCGGCGTGTCTTCTTCCTTTCGTTTTTCATATTTTCTTATTTTCTTTTTATTGTTTTATATTGTCTTCCCTCCATTTTCCTTTCCCTTCCTCTTCCCCTTCCCCACTTCGTCCCCCCCCCCTTTGTTTTTCCTTCCTGTGTCCCAGAGGTTATTATGACGGGCTGGTTTTGATGCATTGTTTTTCCGATCCCTCTGTTCTGGCTTGGTAGTGTCTTGGGTGGCGGGCATGTTACGAGGATAATGCTCAGGGGCTGATTGTGTCCCACGTATCCTGATTTTCTTGACTGCATTGTGTTGTCCCCTCGATATTTTGCCCCCATGCCCCCTTATTAATGTTGAGGTTGGTTTGGGATATCGGATGCCTCCGTATTGAAAGTGAGTCTGTCATATGTCTTCTCCCCGTATTATAAAATTAAGCCTTATTTACTCCTGTGTTTTAGCCCTTTGGTCTCTGTATCTCTTTTCCCCTTCTGTGATTGTACGGCCTCTGCTTTGTATTGATTGATTATGTAATATTTGCCTGGTGACTCCTGATTATTTTGCACATTGCGACCGGCCGGCTTGGTTGTAGGCCTCGACTTGTCTCACCTTTTGATGTCAATAAAGGTTTTTAAAAAAAAAAAACTGTATCTATACCATCCTCTGCCCTTGTGGTAAGAGATACATAGACATGACCACAAGACAGGTCAAGATCAGGATAGGTGAGCAAAAAAGTACAATACGACGCAGAAGAACCAACACCAAGTTACTAAGCCATTTTTTGGAGAAAAATCACAACCCAGACAGCAAAAGTTGGACAATTATTGAATCCAATCCTAATTGGACCATGTTAGAACTGGGATTTCTGGTTGGCTAAGGCTTGCGCCAAAGCCAGACAGAAACCACTAGTCAGGGCAAGGGAGTTACACGCCAAAGATAACCCCTGCTCATCCCCTTGGTAGCATGGCACGAGCAGTCAGGCTTATCCCGGAGGCAATGTGTAAAGCAAACACACACACAGCAGCAACACACTAGACACACCACAAAAAGGAACTCCACACAAGGTTATATATAAAAATAGCCTTTGTATTACCATAAACACATTAGATCATAACCACACAGATACACTGTGCCAACTGGCACTGGGCAGTATTTACAAGGGATTATATACACCTGACAGGGCCATGTGGGCCACTGTCAGAATCAGCACTTAGTAGAAATAGTAGATGTAGAACATAGACTAATTGTAGCACAAAATAACAATTGTAGAACACAACCAGTAACCACTGGTAAAAGGTAGGTACACACTACACAATACTAATCACCTTAGGAATAGATCACGCGGGGAAACATAAACTCACTAGTATAACCTATACTAGGCAAAACAACCTCCTAAGCATGAAAACACAGTTAGAGGTATCACAGGCATAAAGGCATTGCACATTATGCATAAATCACATTAGGCAATTGTCATCATAAACACAAATCACCAATCACCTTGCGCAAGAATCACATTAGGCATATACACAGTGCGCCCCAGGCGGGGGCACAACACAGGCAAATTGTCCCCAGGACAACTGACCTCTCAAAGGGCACCAACGCCCTATGTCCAAAAGTCACGGCTGGCTGCGCACGCAGCCAAAAGCAACAACGCAAAAGACCAGGCCTAAACGTGGCAGCTGCCCACTAATTGCTGGGCAGCTGTAAAGGCACCAATGTGGGCGAAGGAGTGCGTCTCACTCCTGAGTTCAAAACAGGTCCCCTAAAAGAAAGAGCAACCTAAACGGTGCAGCTGCCCACTACTTGCTGGGCAGCTGGGAAAGGTAGAAAATGCGGCCTGGGCTCTCAGTAGCCCTTTTAAACAAATTGCGCCAGACGTTGGAGCCCTCCAGGCTCTGAAAACAAGAGGTGCCTGGGTGGAGCCCTCAGGCTCTAGGACCACTGGGGCTAGAACAGAACTTGACCAAAATATGCCCCAAGCGTTGGAGTCCTGCTCTGGGACTCGAAATAATCAAAACGGCCCCCTGGGCAACTGGGAGGAAGTGCGCGGGCACCAACAATGTGGCGCCACTCTTTTGAGCCAAACCATGCCGCCAATAGAGCCACGCAAGGCTCTAAGATTAAACAAATGTGCCCCCAAAGTATGCCAGTCCCACTTCAGGACTTCCTAATATCAGCTGGCATCACAAAGGGGGCTGGGGAGCCTCTCCTTCCCGGGGGTCCCCTTTTAAGAATAATGTCCCAACAATGCCAGAACAGAGCCCCACTCACCGGACTCCTGGGCGGCGTCTCGCTCCTGGGTTGTGGGCTGACTCCTGCAGGCGATTTCCGGCACCGGTCACCATGCTCCACACGGGACTCTCCCTTTAAGACTGGAGCCCCGGGGCTCAGCTGTAGTCCTTCCCGCACGTCTGCCCGGGCACATGCAGGAGCGCAGGGTCGGCTCCCGTCTGCTTTCTGCTTCCGACCCGGCGGCTGCGGGGGCGGGATTTCCTTCCAGTGCGGCCCAGCGCGGGGTAGGCTCCCACCTGGGTCTTCACTCTGGCACCGGTCACCATGCGCCACGCGGGGTCCTCCCTATCCTCAGGGGAGCCCTGCTCGAGCCAGCGCTGGCTTCCGGTTTCTGGCGAGCCCCTTGGTTGCGTGGCAACGCCCGCGACTGGGTCCAATCCCAGCGCGGCGGCCTCGTGATGTCAGCGCCAGCACGTCCGGGGATTCCGGGGCCAGCGGTGGTGATACGGGGTAGGTACCCTTTTAGATACAAGGTCCCTGGCGGGGTGGGCACCCGCTATGGCATAAAGGGCAGATATGCAGCATGCAAGGTGGGGTGGGCTCCCGCGCCGCAAATAAGCAGAGTTGCGGGGGAATCTCCACGCCGGGGATTCCCTCACAAAAACAATCGCAGCTCCGTGCTGCAGTTGAGTGTAGAGAAAAAAAGACAATATCCCAACAGGTTTCAATTCAAAGACAGTTAAGTACATATGCAAAAAGCATTACAGGAACAAGAAAAAAGGAGACTCAATTGGATTTGGTTTGGGGTGTTATTCACCATATATTTTGAACAGAGATTCATCAAGGTATACAGTTAAAGCAGCACTGTATAAGAGAAATCATGTGACAACCCGAAGGCACTTGGTGCAAAGCAATATATACAGGTGAGTATAGGTGGCGACGCAAGTGATCAGAGTGAACAGCGTGAACGGCGCAAAGTGAACAATAGTGTAAATAATTTACAGTGGTGACTCAAAGAATTACAATTCACTTCAATTTTATTCATAAATTTCCAGTTTTTTGTGAGCCATTTGGAAGGAATGCGCCTAATATTGCGCTGTGGAGTCGACGACGTTTCGATTCTCTTGAAATTGGGATCGTCTTCAGGATGGGGTTGTCCAGTTTGTGAAGTGCTGGGTGGCACTGTAGGTAATGCAGGTGCCAAAAGTTCCAGATGGAGGCGGCAGCGTCTTCCGCAAAATTCAGAGGGAGACGGAGCATCTGAGGTATACGTCTCCGCGAATCCAGGGGGGGAAACGATTCAAGTAGAGCAGCGCCTGAGTCATTAGTGGTGACTGCTGTGGACTTGATCCGGGGGTCGGGTGAAGCGGCAGTGAAGCTGTAGGCGCGCTGCTCCTTAGGAAAATAAAGCGCTTTTCAGGCAATAGCGCAAAGTCCAAAATAAGTCCTTCAGAAGGTAGGGGGGCAAAGGCTGGGCCCAGGGGCCAGCTCACAGGGCCCGGCGGCAGGGAGGCAGCACCCAGTGGCGGTTCCTCCTGGCGCCCAGCAGCAGCAGCAGGCCCCCTTCAAGTCAAGATCAGAGAACCTTTTTCATGGGGTCACAGCCCCTTTTTATACACATATTTTCCTTTGTCTAAGCTGTAGGGCAGGGGGAGAACCAGTTACAACTGGTTCTTGCGCACTTTGTTTTGCTCAGCCCCTCTCCCTATTCACAGGACAGGCTGGGGACATCAGAAGCACCACAGGGGGCGGAGCCAGCATTGTGGAGGGAAGGCACAGCCCTATTCAGGTCCCAGGTGACTCCTCCCTGCCATCAACATGCAGATCTCCCCATTCACCACCGGGCAGACTCATCCTGACTCCTGGAGCCAGGCACACCAGCCAGCTCCAGCCAATCACAAGCCAGACAGTAAATTCCCATTCACTGCACAGACATGCCAACTTCTAAAAGTGGCACTTCTCCACTAGACACATTAAATCTGCGCACACCATCGCACAGCATTTAATCTCATGAGTTCGCACATACCAAACTCACCCCTGCACTCCCCACACATCAGGAACTACCATGGACACACACATTCCCCATGCATTCCTATGGGAGGGCAGGCCAATCTCACCACACGCACTCAGATTGTGCACGCACTTTACACTGGGACACAGTGTTAAAGTGCGCAGAAGCCAAAATCAACTAACAGCAGGTCACTTTTAAAAGCAAAAAGTTTAGGGGTGAACCTGCCAAAAGGGCCAAGTCCAACAGACCAATAGTACCTTATTCAGGCAGGAACAACGCTGGGTCCACAGATTGAGGAGTGATACAGAGGGGCTAAATGATTAGATACCCTGGATGGAGCTATGACTTAGAGCCGCAGCCCCTAATCTCTGATAGTGAAGACTTTCCTGGGTGAATGTACACACTTTCCCTATAGGTATTCGGCACCTGCAGCACCCATGTCATCCATCACCTATACCAGACACACCCTGTGGACTGACAGTGTTCACATTTTTACTCACTCACTCACTTATTATTCTAGGCCCACACACCCACATGCAGAACTGTGGCGTCTCCTTTAAAGATCTCAGATAAAGAGCCCTCTCGCGGGCCCGTGGAGGACAGCAGCGGCACCTCCACGAGGAGCGACGCCCGATGATGAAGCATGACACTCGCAAGGGTGTGTGAGGGCACTATATCCAAAATGAGCGATTCCCCTATCACTCTTCATAACCCAACTCTATTGAGACTGACCACTCTCATATTTCCCTCTCAACCATAATAAGGTTGTAAATCTCTTTTTGACCTTAGGAACAGCTACCCCCTAGTCTTTAATACTTTATTCTTTGGGAGCACAGGTACTGGACCTACTCGTTTTCTTACAGCTCTCGGTCCCCCCTCTACAATGTGTCAAGATGGCAAAGATCAGTACCAAAAGTTCAGTTTAGTTCAATAGTCTTTATTTGGTCATAGCAATGACCATAAAAAACGGATTTAAAAATACATTGTCATCATATAATTTCTCAAATTCAAAGGTTATTAAAATGGCTTCATAATCATACTAAATTAAAACTGTACCACAGGTTATTCCAAACTGTATTGGGAAGACACTAAAACTGCCTGGAGAAAATGAGATACAGTGCAGTAACAGTATTTCCCCAAGGTGATCTTTACACCTCACATTTCCCCATTCTGCATGATGATGCCATCAGGAAACCTGATAATGGCATATTATAGCTATATTTTGTCATACATCCATATCAGTGCTTAATTTGAACTGGTGGTGTCCGGTGCTGGGCACCGGCACTTAATTGTCAACACAAGTGCTTGTGAAAGTCAGCCACAAGGTGGCACTGTCTGGCTAATTTAGAGATGACCAAAACAACAGTTAATTATTAATTCAATATACATTAAAAATTACTATTACCTGCCGCCTAAGCAATTCTTATACCTTTGGCGGCCTGAAATCGTTCGAATTGTCACACTGGTAAGAGTGTGACGGTTAGTAGTTGTGTGTTTACTATCATTAGGGACAATTTGTGGTGCACACTGCAGTGGCCTTCCGACCAGAGCCCTGGCACCAATGTTTTTTTTTTTTACAAATTAAGCACTGCATTAATCATGCTCTTGATTAGCTGTCCTACTATTTCCAACGCTCTCCTGTTAGTCCCTGATTTAGGATTGGATGGGAAAAGAAATACATCGATTCCTTGAGTAAATATAATCCAAAGGTACAATTTCCTCTTCCATATGAATATTATCATGGAGGGAATCCCACTGCTGGATTATTTGCCAGACAAAGCCTTTCTTCAGAAATCGAATGAATTTTCTGTGACCGCACATCTTACCTTCATGCACTGTGTTACCCCAGTTTTTCCACATTGCAATATAAGGACAAATAAAGCAACTAGAAATAGTAGAGTTTCAGTTATGAAGTTTTAAAGATCTGCATTTACTGGATCTGCCATCTGTCTTAGCGCCCTTAATGTCTGCAGGGATCAAGGCACTATGTGTCATTATCCCGAGGCACTTCCCGTGCTGAGCCCGTAAAAAATGTAATGCACTTAGGGTGCATTTATTTATTTGTGTGTTTTTATATAGCGTAAACTGTACCCAGCGGTGTCACAGCGCTTTACAATAGAGCTAAGTAAATTACACAAAGAATTAGAGTAGCATGGTAGCAGGTCAAACTACTTATATGTGGTGAAAGTTACAGATAACCAAATAACAGATTCACTCAAGAATACATAATAAGAAAAGGTTGGAGCGATTCCTGTTATACAATTACAGAATACTTATTTACAAAATTGAAAGGGAGGCTCGTAGTAGCTCTCGTAAGTGTCATGTGGCAATCAGGGTCATGGCTTGGGATGAAGGGGCGTGTGCCAGGTGGGGAGCTGGACGAAGAGCATTAGCTTCCGGTATGCTTGTTCATGGCTTCATAACTACATGTTAGAATGGTCGCTGTCACTGCTGGGGGCACACTGCAACATTACTTTAATGTGAGTAAAGATGTGACTGCAGGGGCATTTGTAGCACAGCGGAGAAAAGAATTAAAGTACACACGCATCCCACTGAACTCTTACGCATGGTCCGAAATGTATGGCGTTGTGTGTCCTACCCACCCACCGCAAGCGCCTCAACACTTTGCTAGTGGCACGAAGCGCTACGTATACACAATTGCGAAACAAAGCGTGCTTCGAGGTGACTAAATTATGTTGAACATGGTGTGGTTGGCGCTGCGCTGCAGAACTCCTGTCTATTCGGCCCAGCTAGACCAGCCCTCGTCGGGCCCCGATGTCGACAGACGGCAGCCATAATACGACCTTCTTACCCTGGAAATAGTGCAGCTATCAGAGGTTTCCCGGACCAAAACTGTTATCAAGAGCAGGCATTTGTAAACGTAGACACAACTGTTCCTGCGTTATTGGAAACAGATGCCAAAAGGTTAAGGCTGTGCTAGTCTGTGGTTGATGTTTGTTGACACGGGAACATTTCCAAGCTTGATAAGTGTTTGCGAGTGTGGGCTGACGGCTTGCTCTCGGGTGGCGTGAGGGTGATATATTCTGGTATGCAAAAAACGCACTTTTTTATCAGAGGGCTGGCGTACTCATTTATTTCACATGTGGAGTTTTGTGAAAATAGAAATAATAGTAATTTAAGTACGTTTTAAATGTTAACACGGACAACGAAAATTATTTTCTGCAGATAAGTTGCCTTTTGGTTCTCTTACCTGCTGGGTGTCTTACTACATTAAAAGGTATATTTTTTTCAGATATCTACTGCCAGGACAGTTGGTTGCTGATGTCCAAGGCTGCTTACTCTCGATTCTCTGTCTCTGCTCCTCTGGCACAACGCGTTGGCCCTCCTACAAGACACAAAACGCCTCCTCAAGAGGACGAATAAATATGGCCACATCACTACCTCCCTGATGGAACTCCACTGGCTCTTCTTGGCACCCGACGCCATCTTCAAAACCACCTGCAACACCTCCCAGCCATCCTGACTAGGAACTCTGCTCATCTGCCATACAAGCTAAACATGTCCGGTAGCTCTCGGCACAGCTGCAAACTGGACAAAATCAAGTTGGAGACGAAGAAGTGCAAAAAATGAATGAAACAAGGCCACAAGCCTTTTCCATTTATACATCTGAGGAGAGATGCAATGAGTTTGCCACCTTCTTTAAGAATAAAGTGGAAATCATATACAACTCACTGCACATGAACACCGGGGTTGGCTCTGAAGTCATGCTGGAAATCTCTGACAGTCCTGGTCAGCATGATATTCCAGACCTATCACCCCTCATAACCGCCACAACCCTGGATTCCTTTCCAGCCTTAAGTATGGAACAGATGGATCTTAGCCTAAAAACCATCAAATTAGGCTCACCTCTTGACCCTGACCCCCCTCACATTCTCCACCAATGAGGGGAACCAGTTTTCTCATTTCGCTATCCCTGAGCTCCAGGATAGTGCCAAACAAATGGAAGCATGCCATTGTCAAGCCCTTGCTCAAGAAACCCCTTCTTGATCCTACCTCATTGGGGAAATGCTGCCCCATTTCATTGCTCCCCATTCTAGGGAAAGTTATTGAGAAACACGTTAATGGCATAAGCTCACAATTCATTGAGGAGAATAATACTTTACACCATCCCAGATGGGGTTCCGCCCTGAACATAGCACGGAATCCACTCTCCTTCCAGTTACCGAGAAACTTAAAATGATACTGGACCAAGGGGGTACCGCTGCCAACCTTCTTCTTGATCTAAGTGCAGCTTTTGATACTGTTGATCTCAGTATCTTGATACATAGACTACGAAAGATTGGAATTCAGGATAAGGCCATCCGCCCTGAACATAGCACGGAATCCACTCTCCTTCCAGTTACTGAGAAACTTAAAATGATACTGGACCAAGGGGGTAAAGCTGCCAACCTTCTTCATGATCTAAGTGCAGCTTTTGATACTGTTGATCTCAGTATCTTGATACATAGACTACGAAAGATTGGAATTCAGGATAAGGCCATCCGATGGCTGTCTTCCTACCTCCAGGTCTAGCCAGCACTTTATAAAACTCAAATAAATAAAAAAGTGAAAGAACCTTCCAATGCATGGAATCAGGTTTCTATTCGGACACATTCAATGCCCCTCAGGGATCGGGACTCAGTACCACCTTGTTCAACATTGATATGAGTTCTCTGGCACAAATAGTAGAGGAGTTTGGACTGTCAATTATGTCTTATGCAGATGACACACAACTGGTAATCTCAGTGTCTGATGCAATTAACTCTAATCAGCAGCAGCTAGTCCCATGCATGAAAAAAAATTGATAAATGGATGGCCAACTGCTGTCTAAAACTCAATGGGGAGAAAACTGAGCTAATGTTCCTGGGTAACTGCACTGACACTTGGGAAAGGATTAGCTGGCCAGACAACTGGGGTACCCCCCGCACCAAAGCCGTGCATCAAAAACTTGGGGATGTGGCTTGACCAGAATCTTTCTATGAATACCCAAGCTAAAAAACTTTCAGCCACCTGCTTCGGTATTCTTTGCCTGATTCGGAAGATCATAGACCTTCTCTCAGATCAGACGTGGAGAACGGTGGTTCAGTCACTGTGGTCTCCAGATTGGACTAGGGTAACTCATTGTAGCTAGGGCCCCCAAATATACAGTCAACAGGCTGTAGGTTGTTCAAAATGCAGCGGCCAGAATGATACAAAAAATTCCCAAGCAGGAGTCAGTGAAAGATTCATTGATCAAATTACACAGGCTCCCTATTAAATCTAGGATCAAGTTTAAAGCACTTCTCCTAGCCCATGAGGCTATGCATGGCAGGGGTCCAGCCCTGTTACGGTCTCTCACCTCCCCTTAAAAACACAACATGTCCCTCAGGTCCTCGTGCAATTTCTTAATGAGCACAACAAGGATAAAAAGAGCTAGATGGGGAGGGAGATCCATTACTCACCTGGTCCCAAAACGTTGGAACTCAATGACCATTGAACTGAGACTTTTGAAGGATTTACGTAGCTTCAGGAAGAAACTTAAAACATGGCTCTTTCCTTGATTGCCCCTCCACACACGTTGTGTCACTGTCTCTGCTGTGCTGGGAAGCCCTTGGGCAGCCATGCGCTCTACAAATCACCTAAACATAAACCTCAAGACTCTGGAACGACATCGCTATATACATTAGGACAGTCCCAACCCTACTCCCGTTTAGGAAAATGCTGAAGCCAACCTATTTAAAGAACACTACAGCACCACAATGAAACAGTTCACCTCCATTCCCAAAAACTAAGCTTCCCCTCTTGTCACTCACTGATTGTCTCTTTGCCTTTAACTCTGTACAACACTCTTCTGCCCTGTGGCTGAGTTGATGGTATATAAATACTACAGGCATATCCACATGCACCTATACATTCCACTTCATGCCTCTTTCATCCACATACGTACAAGTCATATCTCTTTATTGCACATTTGCAGGTTTTTTTTATTCCTGTTTTCACCCTTCATCCCTGTTGTCATATATATTCTCTTCCTCCTCCTTTCTCCCTCTTCTTCCATTCTCTCTCTTGCCCTGGGATAAAGTCCAATTATGAAAAATAAGACCTGGTCCCGAAAATAAGTGCCTATGACATGCATTCACTTGCACAAATGAAACAGTTAAATACTGCGTTTACCCACACAACAGTTACAAAAAGTGTCCCCCCACAACTCACAAAAGGCCGGATTTGTAGTCATCAGCCTCATGAACTTTGTGGCCAATACATAACCAGATCTCTCTGGGATAATAGGTTTCTGTGATATGGTGCTCAGTAGGAGCAGTTGCACATGATGCCTCTTGGAGCAGGTGAGAGGGATCAACTGTAGGAGTTGTCTTCCTTTATATGCTTTGTTGCTTTCATTGCATAAAAGAGGTACATCAACAAATGATGGACGGAATACTGAATGAATAAAACATTTACCCCCTGTCAAGAGATCTGGGTTAAATCCATTGTTCTTTTTCTCACTACACCACCCCAGTTTGGAAGCAGCCATATGCAAATCAGTCTTGACCCTGCTCCTCATTGGAACAGTCCAGCCTGAACTGCCATTCCGGGTCCTCCCTGGATCGCAAACAAGCATCCTAGGACGGCTTTCGGGGTAGCATCCCTCATCCGCCAGGCTAGCTTGAATACAGTAGCACAGCAAGCAAGGAACCCACGTCTGGGCCTACCAAACCCACTTAGGGTGAAAAGTGCTACAGCAACAAATGATGGACGGAATGCTGAATGAATCAAACATTCACCAATTGTTCTTTTTGCATTTGTCACCCCGACTGGGGCGGGTATGCCCAGATGTGGGTCCCGTGCTCTCCATGCCACTGGATTCAAGCTATCCTGGCTGATGAGGGGGTGAAACTCTGAAACCGGTCCTAGGATGCTTGGTTCCAGTCCAGAGAGGACCTGGCCTGGCAGTTTGGGCTGGACTGTTCCCATTGGGCACAGGGTCAAGACGGATTTGCATATGGCAGGGTTCAAACTGGAATGGCATGGGGAGCAAAAAGGATGGATTTAGGCCCAGATCTCTGTACTGGGGTGAATGTATGACATTGTTCTGCATTCTGTCCATCAATTGATCTTTTTGCATCTGTCACACCGAGTGGGACGGGTATGCCCAGACATGAGTCCCGTGCTCTCCATGCCACTGGAGTCAAGCTAGCCTGGCTGATGAGGGGTGAAACCCTGAAACCGGTCCCAGGATGCTTGTTTCTGGTCCACGGAGGACCTGGCCTGGCAGTTTGGGCTGGATTGTTATCATGGGGAGCAGGGTCAAGAATGATTTGCATATGGCTGGGTCTAAACTGGTATGGCTTGGGGAGCAAACAAATTATGGCTTTAGGCCCAGATCTCTGTACTGGGATGAATGTATGACATTGTTCTGCATTCTGTCCATCAATTGTTCTTTATGCATTTGTCACACTGAGTGTGATGGGTATGCCAAGACATGGGTCCAGTGCACTCCATGCCACTGGAGTCAAGCTAGCATGGCCGATGACAGGTGATACCCTGAAACCAGTCCCAAGATGATTGGTTCTGGTCCAGGGAGGACCTGGTCTGCCAGTTCGGGCTGGACTGTTCCGACGGGGAGTAGGGTCGAGGCTGATTTGCATATGGCTGGGGTTAAAGTTGTATGGCACGGGGAGTAAAAAACAATGGATTCATGGCCCAGATCTCTTTGCTGGGGTGAATGTTTGACATTGTTTAACATTCTGTTCATCAATTGTTCTTTTTACATTCATTGCATAAAAGGCAGTGTTATAACATCCATATTTCACAGGGAACCTTCAAACATAGAAACTATTCCACCACTGCCTGTGAAATATAGATTTTATCACCATAATGACAGCTTCCAAACCATGCTGCAAAGCTTTGACATTTTCAGGGCAACTAGGATTATGTGGCATGAAAGCCCAAATTATGGGGCAAGTTTATCTAAATTATGTGGCAACAATTAGCCAAATTATGTGACACATTCTGCGGCAGTATTGTGCTCATCAATTTGAGATAGAAGCAACTTTTTTGGTTGAAATCTGCATTTTTGTGTAAATGATGTGGTAAAGTATGTATCAAATACAGTATATCCATAATTATGGAGTAAATTCTTCAGCCTCAGAATTGCCTAAGTCCATTGACCCTCACCATTGCCTATTTTTTACTAACAATTTACTCAAAAAAGGTTAACAAAACCTAAACATTCTAATTCCAACATCCATGGATAGCTGCAGAGAATATTGATTTTTCAAACTAACTACTCCAACATAAACATGTAATATGTGATATAAAAATACATAACAGGTACCATGTGTAATTTGATCCTATATTGCCATCTCGAGGTCTCGCGGTCATATTGTATAAAAATCTTTATTTGGTTAAAACTTTCAACCATACAAGACTTGGAAACTTAAAAACAATGTATAAGATGACCAGCATCCACCTTAAATTACAATGCATATTTCATAAACTGTGTTATCAGTGGGTATATATAAGTGAAAAGGTCATCAAAACTAAGGGTGGGCGTAGTTCGCGAAGTAGCGCTACGCAAAGCTACGCGAAGTGCACTTCGCACTACGCAAACTTCACGTAGCACTACGCGAGCTGCGTAGTAGCATGTTCGCACTGCAAGATGCATTTTCAATGATTGCACAGTGCGAACAAGCATCCGGCACTGTGAAATCATTGAAAACGGCATCTTGCACAGTGCGAGCTGTATTTTTCTGCCGCTCGAGTAGATTTTTACTCGTGCGGCAGCATGCTCAACGCGAACTGGTAGTTTCTCATCACGAGCGGTCGCGAGCATGCACGACCACTCGCAATGAGAAACCTGACCTCCCCGAGTTGAGAGTCTCGCCGGGATGTCATTTTGCTTGCTCGAACATGACGTTGAGGACCGCGAACAAGCAAAAAATGACCGCTGCACTACGCTACGCGTGTTCGCACTGTGCTATGTGCAGCTCGCGTAGTGCAAAGTTGCGCAAACTTCGCAAACTACGCAAGCGTAGCGTAGTGCTTCGCCCAGGGTTAATCAAAACAATAAGTAGAATTAAATAGAACCATTTATTGAATAATTAATCAATCTAATTAATAGGATAAGCCATACGAAGCCAGAATCCAATTTAAGATGGCATGTGTTACCCACAAAGCGCTCCACTACAAAACACCAAGGTATTTAGCCCAGAAAATTGAGATATCAGGGGGAAGCAGACCAGCTAGGAGTGCCAAGGAGATGTTGCTGAAACCACCCATCTTTTGAAAGAAGAAAATGTATGACAAAGCGTTCTTCAGAGCAGCCCCCAGAATCTGGAACTCACTTCCTCCAATCATTAGAAAAATTCCAAACATGGCAACATTCAAGAGGGAAGTGAAGATCTTCCTAATGAACAAATTCCTCTCTTAAACAAGACTTTCCTCAGTACTACTCTGGGTCCTTGATGTAGAACTTAATGGAAATACAAATCGGGACCATTTGGAGAGGATTAGAGGTACACCTCTATACACTAAACAGATCCTAAATGTGTTTTTGTTGAAACTGCTAAGAAAGACATACATCGGAATCTAACATATATTAAAACTACTATACCTTTTGTTTTCTAACTGTAACACATGTAACTGTGAAGCGCTCTGATACCCTTGGGTCACGTTCGCGCTATACAAAACTCTATAAATAAAATTAAAAAAAAATTAAAAAAATAGATCCTCCCTCATTCTTGTCGCAATCTGGATGGCCTTCACAACAGCCCAACACACATGAACTGATGAGAATTACTGAATAAAAATTAGATTAACATGCTTTAAAATAGGAACAGATATTTCTTCCTAAGAGGCACATAAAATTAAAAAGAAACAGATTTTTTTCGATTGTGGAGAAAAAAAATCACAGGTATACAGAGGAAAGTACCTAAAAGAAGGAAAAGGTGTAGGGAAGGCACACAGACAATGTACTGTGTTCAATCTCAAGTGAGAGAATAAAGTGAAAAGGCCCTGCGGTGTGGTCACTGAGATCCTTGTTAAAGTCTGAGAGAAAGAATTAATACCTATAGTCTTGGTATTTTACACACTACTATTCAGATGCAGGACTGTACACACTATATAGAGGCAACAAAACATTTAAAGCAAGTATTTCTGAATTAAAAAGCTTGAAATTCGAAAAAGAATTCAAAAGGTGTAATTATTTTAAAAATTAGGAATCATGTTTATTCAAAACCTCCCTTCGGGTTACATTCTACATACAAATTGTTAGTTAAAAACATCCTTACAGCATACAAAATTGATTAAAAAACAATCACAAAGGACAGTCATTCTCAAGTGAGTATTTCAATCTCAAGTGAGTCAGCAAAAATCTGTGCTGACTGTTATGAACTGAGATAAGATAAGGCTCAATATCTAGGGTTGAAATGATCGGCTTGTGATTTCCAATGGTGCATTTCCATGACTCCATGTGTTCTCTCTATACCCGGCACTTAGAAGGAAAATGTAATTTAACTGTATGTTTCCAGACCGAGGAGAGAGACTCTGGGTTGCTGTACAGTTTTGGCATGTTCATCTTAAGGTTGTGATCCTTTATGTATGCTAGCCGGGATGTATTCCCAGCATTATCTAGCTGCATGCAGTCAACCAGAACTAGACGATTCAACAAGGCCTCTTCCTTTGTCCAAATACTCAGCCAAAGGAGAAGAGAACATAACTTGATGTGGTCTGCTATGTAATCCATACCCAGCTCAAGGTGACAGAGATAGGCAGCAGTACTCTGAGGGACGCTTTCATGACTCAAAGCCCAGTGCCATAAGTAGCGACCAATAAGCATTTGGTCTGCAATAAGCTCTTTGTCAAGTTTACTTCCCAGTTTTGAGCAGAATTAATATATGTTTCTATAGAGTTCACAAAGGCATCTGCCTTATTTCTTACTACTGGTTTCCAATTATCCTCTTCATCGTACATGACAAATAGGGGAAGGGCGGGATAGAAGTCCTTTTGATAATTCACAAAAAACTATCAAGTTTTGAATTCCTTGGGTCCTAAAACCATTATTTGTGTCTCGGACTGGTTAATGGTAAGCTCTAGATTCTCCATTAATGAGCAGAATGTATCCAAAGCCTCTGCAGGCCAATCGGAGTCTGGGCTAATAACACTGCATCATCCGCGTAGAATAGAGCTGTTTATTGGCATGAACCTACTGTCAGTACATCATATTCAAAACTCGAAAGAAATTTATCAAGTCCGTTAATGTATAGGGTGAAAAGAAAAGAGGTGAGTACACACCTCTCACGAACGCCCCTGGAAATCGTAAAGGGCTTAGTAGTTTCAGGCCATATCTGACACTAGTTGAGACCCCAGTATGAAGTTGACTCAAAAATATGACAATGCAGTCCTCAACCGCTATACCAGACATAATCTCCCAAAGTTTGGAGTGATTGACATGGTCAAATGCTGAACTTAAGTCTATGAACACCAAAAACTCACTAATACCCCTTGCTACAAAATATTAAGTAATCACTAGATGAAGATTTAGGAATTGTTCAGAGATTCCAAGACCAGCTCTAAAACCATATTGAAGGTCAGACAAGATGTTATTCACTCTAGCCCAATCCTCCAGCCTTTCTAGGATGATCCTGCACATGATCTCAGCTGTGGAATGTATCAAAAAGATTGGGCGATAACATTTTTAGTCCTCTTTACGCCCCTTCTTGAAGATGTGTACAACAGTTGTATTTGACCATGAAGCTGGAGGACCTGAGTTTACTGCTGTCTTTAAAACATTTGTTAGATAGGAGCCCACAAAGGAGAGTTATCTTTAAATAAGTCACGTCACAAGGAGTCCTGTTGGGACTACCAGGTGCTTTGCATCTAGGACACTTATCTAGGGCTACCATTGCATCCTTGAGATTGGTTTTCAAGGAGTCCAGATGGACCTCCTTATTCATTAAGTTAGCAACAAACTCTATCCTGGTTGTTGGATCACTGTAAACCCCTGTATAGTCTAATCCAGCTGTCGGATGAAATTACAGTATCCAGCCCTGTGGCAGAAGAGTCCATAACATATGAGGAGTTAACCATCTGGCAGAAAGTTCTATGATGTTTACTGGCCCTAGCTGTCATGAGTGATTCATAGGCCTTTATTATGGTTGCATTCTCACAGCAACAACCTTTTTGTATTCTAACCAGCAAAGGCATACCAGCTCCTGAATTCTGGGTACTTGCTTAAGTACTTTGATCATATTCCGATAAGTCTTGGAGCATTGCCTATCGACCCAGCTAGGATGTGATATTTTCGAGGTCTGAACAGGGATAATTTGTAGCTCCTTAACTGCCACACAGATCATTGAATAGCAGGAAGTAATAACCACAGGCTAGCTCTCAGATGATCAAAACCCCCTTGTATTTGTCAACACAAACGGGAAGAAGATTCTGAGGCCGAGATGCTGCTACAATATTGTCACAAAATAAGACCGACAAAAAATTATGTTTGCTGTGTGCATTCTGGTGAATACCATAATCTGAAAAAAACACTACCATATTTGATGAGATCAAAATGAAGGCAATCAGGCTGGAACCATCCCACCAATTGAATGTTGAGTACTGGAAAAGGAGACAATAGCGAAATGCAAAGAATATTTAAGGTGCATCTAATTAAATATTGCACCACAAAGAGTATGGGAGAAATGTGTCAATGGGGCACCATCACGGTCCACCATTCTGCACATGGGAGAACGACAAATTCTTAAATTAAAATCCCCCATCTACACAATAGGTATATAACGACTTTGGCCACTAAGAAGCCTGGCCACTCCCCTGCTCAGTGAATTAATGATATTGTCTCTGGGGTCAAAACAGTTGTTATACAGAATACATAATAGGAATTACATATATCTGTATTTTAGCCATAAAGGTTGAAAATTTGGTGAGGCCAGAAAAGACCCCAAACTCTCCTTTTAAACTAAACAGAGACTAGGGTGGAGAGCTCGCCCTTCACCTGCCCATAATAGCTGGGAGCCTCAGGGAAAAAGCAGTTGGTAAACCCATCTATATGTTGCTGGTTGAGGGCCCATGTTTATTGACAATATACAATATCAAAGCCTTTCATAAGAGCCAGCCAGTCTGGATTTGTGGATTTTGGCTCCCAAACCCGTAATATTCCAATAAACAAAACTATATGGTGATTTGCCATGCAAATTATTATCTAGCGTGAAAGATGGAATGCAGTCATTATTACCTAGTGTTAAAGAAAAGTTTAAACAAGGATCAATTGAAAGTATTGTACCATCATTAGGTATACCCCGATGATTAGTAGGCACCGCAACCTCAATTCATGATTGTCAATCAGCAGACTCAAGCTCAATTAAACTGCAAATTGATTCCTGGCTGGAATAGAAAAGTATGATAGGGAAGTTCTACGAATCACAGACACAATATTGAAAACAACAACATCGTGATACAGGAATATCATGCCAAAAATATTGTTTCCCTATATGTGTAACTGTAAGTACAAAAATATTGAAAAAAATATGGTTTCACGCTACTATCTTTAAAAACCTACAAAAATGCCATTTTTAATACATACATTCATTTGGCGCTGCCCCCCTATGTACATGGGTGGCGTACTTAGGAGGCAGCGCAAAAATTAAGACCAGGTAAAACCTTGTCTTAACTGCATTTTTTCTCCTCTCGTTTTTGCTTTTTCCATGTGTGCTGCCTTGTGCAGCAGAAATGGAAAAAGCAAAATGCCATGGTTTGTTTATGTACAGGAAGGTGTCCCATCTTGTACATAAACAAACCTTAAAAAAATGCAATTTATGCCATATATATAGTTTAAAACATTAAATCTTAAATATTTTAATATATAACATTAAAATAATGTAAAATAAATACACTTAAATAATATTTAATACTATATACGAATATATATTTATATATACCCACACACATATATATATATTCTCTGGAAGAAAAAAAAGGTAAAAAAAACTTTAAAATTATGTAATTTGAGAGATGTTTGTATATATATATATATAATGTCCACAAGTTTGTAGGCTCTTTGTTTGGGATCAGTCCCATCGTCGGTTGGTGCAACGTCGGCCAGAACCCAACGCCGAATAAATTAACTCCTGTTTGTTTGCATATGAAAATTGCACACTCGGAGGCTGGATCCAAATTCACCAAAATGTTATTACCGCCACACTGCTACGCGTTTCGGCACCGTGGTGTCTTGATCACGCAATACTTTGCAGTATAACACAACGTGCCTAAATACATCATTTCACTTCCACAGTAAAAATAGAAAAGGGGGTTAAACTGGTTTCATAACAAACTCCTCCCCCTATTGTATACACATATTTGTCCGCCATTTTGAAGTGGTGTAAATACATTGTAAATCACATTCTTTTCTTTATATGCTTACAACTCATGTGTTACAAGACTGTGGTTCATACTCTATTAACATAAAGTTCATGGAAATCAAGTCGCTTTGAACAAAAAGGAATCGGGTAAACAAATAGATTTCAATGTACTCCCCGAACTCTTAATTTGTTTTGGTATTTGCCAAAGTAGGAAATATTTTGTAAATATATCAGTGACCTACGTGGCTATTCATTTTTAACCATATACATATAAGGACCTTAATTCTGTCGGACTAGTGCCTGACATCCAACCACATGTGTTGATAACTTTTACAACCATGTATAAGTCGACTATTTGCCTGCTTTCGGATTAGTGCCAAAATACTGTCTCGGATGGACCAAATACAATTTAATTTATAGGATACAGAGGAATGAAGTTGAATTTTCAGATCTAATAAGATTTATCAAATAACTCAAATTTACTGTAGATTACCACCAAAAGTGCATATATTCATGTTAAAAATAGAAGAGTGCTCTGTTTGAGAAGAAAAAATATAACTGGTGCAAAAAGAAGATAATCCAGACCCATATGATGACCACAATGATAATGACGGGTCTCTTTTTTAACTCCTGCAAAAGTGAACAAACCATAAAATAATGTCAGTAAAAACATTCAGTTTAAAATATTCCAATCATATCTATACGGATTACCTTTTACTTAAACTGTCTTCAGTTTACAATACAAAACATCATGACAAACTGCTGGCTATCGTACAACTTCACTATGGATCAATTACAGCTCTAACCTTAGTCTGTATGTAAATGAGTTGCTAATTCCTCATCGAGGTTGTGTCCTCCCGGGAATTTTGTCTCTAGGTCAATGAACCATTTAGATTCCCTCTTTCTGAGGTTAAGCTCTCTGTTACCCCCTCTTTTGTTTGCAGGGATGTGTTCTATTACAAAAAAACGTAATAAGGAGTTATCTGAATTGTGTTTGTCATGGAAATGTCTGGTGATAGGATAATGTGGATCGTGATTAGTGATGGCTCTTAGGTGTTCCTGTATGCGTTTTTTGACCATACACTTTGTGCTCCCCACATATCTCATTTTGCAGGGACATTCCAGAATGTACACTGCAAAGGTTGTGCTACAGGTCAGAAATTGATTGATGGTTTTGTTTCTGTTAGACCCTGGTGTTGTGAATTCTTTTACAATTCTACTCGATTTACATGCTCTGCAGTGGCCACAGGGGTAAAATCCTTTCAGATTGTGTATGTTCATACTCCTATTATCGGAAATGCCCCCTCTAACCAACAAATCCCGGAGGCTCTTGCCTCAACGGTATGTTACAGATGGTCTAGTTCCTATCTCCTGTCCTATGACCGTGTCAGTCTGTAAAATACCCCAATTTTTTTTGAGGATCCGATGTACCTTTTCAGAATCATGATTAAATGTAGTAATAAGTCTCGTTACTTTGGCTTTTGTATTCTCCTTATGTTTTTCTTCAAGTATTGTACTGCGTGACATGTCCGCAATTTTACTGGTTGCTTTTTGGTTATGAAACCAGTTTAACCCCCTTTTCTATTTTTACTGTGGAAGTGAAAGGATGTATTTAGGCACGTTGTGTTATACTGCAAAGTATTGCGTGATCAAGACACCACGGTGTCGAAACGTGTAGCAGTGTTGCGGTAATAAAATTTTGGTGAATTTGGATCCAGCCTCTGAGGGTGCAATTGTTCGTTTGTTCAAAATCGCAAATCTCCGAAAGTTCTTCACCGATTGCTTTGAAATTTTGACACAACGTTGGATTCAAATAGGGGCGCGTTTTTCTATACACAACGTTGCATTCCAATACGCGTGTGTCGAATACGCGCATGTTTTTAATTGAAAGCCCGAACAGACAAATAAAAATGTCAATGTTTGTTTGTTCAAAATCTTAAATCGCCGAAAGTTCTTCACCGATTGATTTGAAATTTTGACACAACTTTGGATTCGATTAAGCGCGTGTTTATATAAACACAACGTGGGATTAGAATACGCGTGTGTCTAATACGTGTGTGTTTTTAATCGAAAGACCGAACAGACCCTATCGATTTGGTTGCTGCGCAAAAACTACAAGGGACGCATAGAGACAATAGTCTACATATATTAGGATGGACAATTGGTGTCAGGACGGCAGACCGGGAAGTGAGTGGAGGGAGGGGGGAGGAGTTGGTTCACTTTGCAACATTAAAAAAGGACACATAGAGACAATACTATATTAGGATGGACAGTTGGTATCAGGATGGCAGATGGGAAGTGGGTGGAGGGGGGGAGGACTTGGTTCACTTTGCAACATTAGCGCGTGTTTATACATACACAACGTTGGATCCGAATACGCACGTGTCCAATACGTGCATGTTTATAATCGAAAGGCCGAACGGACCCTATCGATTTCGTTGCTGCGCAACTACAAGGGAAGCATAGAGACAATACTCTACATATATTAGGATGGACAGTTGGTGTCAGGATGGCAGACCGGGAAGGGGGTGGAGGGAGGGGGGAGGAGTTGGTTCACTTTGCAACATTAGCGCGTGCTTATCTATACACAACGTTGGATTTGAATACGCGCTTGTCCAATACGCGTGTGTTTTGAATCGAAAGGCCGAACAGACCCTATCGATTTCGTTGCTGCGCAACAACTACAAGGGACGCATAGAGACAATAGTCTACATATATTAGGATGGACAGTTGGTGTCAGGATGGCAGACCGGGAAGTGGGTGGAGGGAGGGGGGAGGAGTTGGTTCACTTTGCAACATTAGCGCGTTTTTATAGATACACAACGTTGGATTAGAATATGTGCTTTTAATCGAAAGGCTGAACAGACCCTATCGATTTGCTTGCTGCTTAACAACTACAAGGCGGTACAAAAGGGGGTGGTGATGGACGGAGCATCTGAACCAATCAAACACTCACACCCAGTCAAAAAATCTGGGTTTAATCCATCACCGTTCTTTAGCCCACTCTGCCACCCCAGTTCAGACATGGCCTTATGCAAATCAGTCTGACCCTGTGCCTCAAGGGAACAGTCCAGCCCGAACTGCAAAGCCATGCCTTCCCTGGACCGGAAACAAGCTTCCTAGGACCGGTTTCTGGCATTTCAGCCGTCTTCAGCCAGGCTTGCTTGAATCCAGTGGCAAAGTGAGCAAGGGACTCACGTCTGAGCATACCCTGCCAACTTATGGCGAACAAAGCGGTACAAAAGGGGGTGGTGATGGACGGAGCATCTAAACCAATCAAACACTCACACCCAGTCAAAAGATCTGGGTTTAATCCATCACCGTTCTTTAGCCCACTCTGCCACCCCAGTTCAGACATGGCCATATGCAAATCAGTCTGACCCTGTGCCTCATGGGAACAGTCCAGCCCGAACTGCAAATCCATGCCTTCCCTCGACCGGAAACAAGCTTACTAGGACCGGTTTCTGGCATTTAAGCCGTTTTCTGCCTGGCTTGCTTGATTCCAGTGTCAAAGTGAGCAAGGGACTCACGTCTGAGCATACCCTGCCAACTTATGGCGAACAAAGCGGTACAAAAGGGAGTGGTGATGGACGGAGCATCTGAACCAATCAAAAACTCACATCCAGTCAAAAGATCTGGGTTTAATCCATCACCGTTCTTTAGCCCACTCTGCCACCCCAGTTCAGACATGGCCATATGCAAATCAGTCTGACCCTGTGCCTCATGGGAACAGTCCAGCCCAAACTGCAAAGCCATGCCTTCCCTGGACCGGAAACAAGCTTCCTAGGACCGGTTTCTGGCATTTCAGCCGTCTTCAGCCAGGCTTGCTTGAATCCAGTGGCAAAGTGAGCAAGGGACTCACGTCTGAGCATACCCTGCCAACTTATGGCGAACAAAGCGGTACAAAAGGGGGTGATGATGGACGGAGCATCTGAACCAATCAAACACTCACACCCAGTCAAAAGATCTGGGTTTAATCCATCACCGTTCTTTAGCCCACTCTGCCACCCCAGTTCAGACATGGCCATATGCAAATCCGTCTGACCCTGTGCCTCATGGGAACAGTCCAGCCCGAACTGCAAATCCATGCCTTCCCTGGACCGGAAACAAGCTTACTTGGACCGGTTTCTGGCATTTCAGCCGTTTTCTGCCTGGCTTGCTTGATTCCAGTGGCAAAGTGAGCAAGGGACTCACGTCTGAGCATACCCTGCCAACTTATGGTGAACAAAGCGGTACAAAAGGGGGTGGTGATGGACGGAGCATCTGAACCAATCAAACTGTCACATCCATTCAAAAGATCTGGGTTTAATACATCACCGTTCTTTAGCCCACTCTGCCACCCCAGTTCAGACATGGCCATATGCAAATCAGTCTGACCCTGTGCCTCATGGGAACAGTCCAGCCCGAACTGCAAAGCCATGCCTTCCCTGGACCGGAAACAAGCTTCCTAGGACCGGTTTCTGGCATTTCAGCCGTCTTCTGCCAGGCTTGCTTGAATCCAGTGGCAAAGTGAGCAAGGGATTCATGTCTGAGCATACCCTGCCAACTTATGGCAAACAAAGCGGTACAAAAGGGGGTGGTGATGGACGGAGCATCTGAACCAATCAAACACTCACATCAAGTCAAAAGATCTGGGTTTAATACATCACCGTTCTTTAGCCCACGCTGCCACCCCAATTCAGACATGTCCATATGCAAATCAGTCTGACCCTGTGCCTCATGGGAACAGTCCAGCCCGAACTGCAAAGCCATACCTTCCCTGGACCGGAAATTAGCTTCCTAGGACCGGTTTCTGGCATTTCGGCCATCTTCAGCCAAGCTTGCTTGAATCCAGTGGCAAAGTGAGCAAGGGACTCACGTCTGAGCATACCCTGCCAACTTATGGCGAACAAAGCAGTACAAAAGGGGGTGGTGATGGACGGAGCATCTGAACCAATCAAACACTCACACCCAGTCAAAAGATCTGGGTTTAATCCATCACCGTTCCTCAGCCCACTCTGCCACCCCAGTTCAGACATGGCCATATGCAAATAAGTCTGGCCCTGTGCCTCATGGGAACCGTCCAGCCCGAACTGCAAAGCCATGCCTTCCCTGGACCGGAAACAAGCTTCCTAGGACCGGTTTCTGGCATTTCAGCCGTCTTCAGCCAGGCTTGCTTGAATCCAGTGGCAAAGTGAGCAAGGGACTCACGTCTGAGCATACCCTGCCAACTTGTAAATGTAAATGTATAGTATTTATATAGCGCACTTCTACTCGGAGGCCTCGTAGCGCTGTATTCATACCGCTGTGGAACCCATCCTGGCTTTCCTGTGAAATGTCCACTCCTGGGCACCCCCAAGGTGAAACCAGGCATCCAAGCGCTGCTGGGGCCGTTGTGGAGATTATGCAAGCTATTGCCCAGAGTCACAGAGTGGGACCCATGATTAGACTAGGCACCGAGGCGAGAATTATCAGGTCCGGGGAAATTGAGTCCAAGAGCCGCCGAGGCGGGAATTGAACCCTGGTCCCGGGCCAGACCTCTGCATTATGGTCTGCCGCTCTAACCATTGAGCCACGCTTCTCCACTTATGGCAAACGAAGCGGTACAAAAGGGGGTGGTGATGGACGGAGCATCTGAACCAATCAAACACTCACATCAAGTCAAAAGATCTGGGTTTAATCCATCACCTTTCTTTAGTCCACTCTGCCACCCCAGTTCAGACATGGCCATATGCAAATCAGTCTGACCCTGTGCCTCATGGGAACAGTCCAGCTCGAACTGCAAAGCCATGCCTTCCCTGGACCGGAAACAAGCTTCCTAGGACCGGTTTCTGGCATTTCAGCCGTCTTCAGCCAGGCTTGCTTGAATCCAGTGGCAAAGTGAGCAAGGGACTCACGTCTGAGCATATCCTGCCAACGTATGGCAAACAAATGGGTACAGAAGGGGGTGGTGATGGACGGAGCATCTGAACCAATCAAACACTCACACCCAGTCAAAAGATCTGGGTTTAATCCATCACCGTTCTTCAGCCTACTCTGCCACCCCAGTTCAGACATGGCCATATGCAAATCAGTCTGGCCCTGTGCCTCATAGGAACAGTTCAGCCCGAACTGCAAAGCCATGCCTTCCCTGGACCGGAAACAAGCTTCCTAGGACCGGTTTCTGGCATTTCAGCCGTCTTCTGCCAGGCTTGCTTGAATCCAGTGGCAAAGTGAGCAAGGGATTCATGTCTGAGCATACCCTGCCAACTTATGGCAAACAAAGCGGTACAAAAGGGGGTGGTGATGGACGGAGCATCTGAACCAATCAAACACTCACATCAAGTCAAAAGATCTGGGTTTAATACATCACCGTTCTTTAGCCCACGCTGCCACCCCAATTCAGACATGTCCATATGCAAATCAGTCTGACCCTGTGCCTCATGGGAACAGTCCAGCCCGAACTGCAAAGCCATACCTTCCCTGGACCGGAAACTAGCTTCCTAGGACCGGTTTCTGGCATTTCGGACATCTTCAGCCAAGCTTGCTTGAATCCAGTGGCAAAGTGAGCAAGGGACTCACGTCTGAGCATACCCTGCCAACTTATGGCGAACAAAGCAGTACAAAAGGGGGTGGTGATGGACGGAGCATCTGAACCAATCAAACACTCACACCCAGTCAAAAGATCTGGGTTTAATCCATCACCGTTCCTCAGCCCACTCTGCCACCCCAGTTCAGACATGGCCATATGCAAATCAGTCTGGCCCTGTGCCTCATGGGAACCGTCCAGCCCGAACTGCAAAGCCATGCCTTCCCTGGACCAGAAACAAGCTTCCTAGGACCGGTTTCTGGCATTTCAGCCGTCTTCAGCCAGGCTTGCTTGAATCCAGTGGCAAAGTGAGCAAGGGACTCACGTCTGAGCATACCCTGCCAACTTGTAAATGTAAATGTACAGTATTTATATAGCGCACTTCTACTCGGAGGCCTCGTAGCGCTGTATTCATACTGCTGTGGAACCCATCCTGGCTTTCCTGTGAAATGTCCACTCCTGGGCACCCCCAAGGTGAAGCCAGGCATCCAAGCGCTGCTGGGGCCGTTGTGGAGATTAAGCAAGCTATTGCCCAGAGTCACAGAGTGGGACCCATGATTAGACTAGGCACCGAGGCGAGAATGATCAGGTCCGGGGAAATTGAGTCCAAGAGCCGCCGAGGCGGGAATTGAACCCTGGTCCCGGGCCAGACCTCTGCATTATGGTCCGCCGCTCTAACCATTGAGCCACGCTTCTCCATTTATGGCAAACAAAGCGGTACAAAAGGGGATGGTGATGGACGGAGCATCTGAACCAATAAAACACTCACACCCAGTCAAAAGATCTGGGTTTAATCCATCACCTTTCTTTAGTCCACTCTGCCACCCCAGTTCAGACATGGCCATATGCAAATCAGTCTGACCCTGTGCCTCATGGGAACAGTCCAGCCGGTTCTGCAAAGCCATGCCTTCCCTGGACCGGAAACAAGCTTCCTAGGACCGGTTTCTGGCATTTCAGCCGTCTTCAGCCAGGCTTGCTTGAATCCAGTGGCAAAGTGAGCAAGGGATCCACGTCTGAGCATACCCTGCCAACTTATGGCAAACAAAGCGGTACAAAAGGGGGTGGTGATGGACGGAGCATCTGAAACAATCAAACACTCACATCAAGTCAAAAGATCTGGGTTAATACATCACCGTTCTTTAGCCCACGCTGCCACCCCATTTCAGACATGTCCATATGCAAATCAGTCTGACCCTGTGCCTCATGGGAACAGTCCAGCCCGAACTGCAAAGCCATGCCTTCCCTGGACCGGAAACTAGCTTCCTAGGACCGGTTTCTGGCATTTCAGCCATCTTCAGCCAAGCTTGCTTGAATCCAGTGGCGAAGTGAGCAAGGGACTCACGTCTGAGCATACCCTGCCAACTTGTAAATGTAAATGTAAATGTATAGTATTTATATAGCGCACTTCTACCCGGAGGCCTCGTAGTGCTGTATTCATACCGCTGTGGAACCCATCCTGGCTTTCCTGTGAAATGTCCACTCCTGGGCACCCCCAAGGTGAAGCCAGGCATCCAAGCGCTGCTGGGGCCGTTGTGGAGATTAAGCAAGCTATTGCCCAGAGTCACAGAGTGGGACCCATGATTAGACTAGGCACCGAGGCGAGAATTATCAGGTCTGGGGAAATTGAGTCCAAGAGCCGCCGAGGCAGGAATTGAACCCTGGTCCCGGGCCAGACCTCTGCATCACGCTCTAACCATTGAGCCACGCTACTCCACTTATGGCAAACAAAGCGGTACAAAAGGGGGTGGTGATGGACGGAGCATCTGAACCAATCAAACACTCACACCCAGTCAAAAGATCTGGGTTTAATCCATCACCGTTCTTTAGCCCACTCTGCCACCCCAGTTCAGACATGGCCATATGCAAATCAGCCTGACCCTGTGCCTCATGGGAACAGTCCAGCCCGAACTGCAAAGCCATGTCTTCCCTGGACCGGAAACAAGCTTCCTAGGACCGGTTTCTGGCATTTCAGCCGTCTTCAGCCAGGCTTGCTTGAATACAGTGGCAAGGTGAGCAAGTGAATTACGTCTGAGCATACCCTGCCAACTTATGGCGAACAAAGCGGTACAAAAGGGGGTGGTGATGGACGGAGCATCTTCACCAATCAAACACTCACACCCAGTCAAAAGATCTGGGTTTAATCCATCACGTTCTTTAGCCCACTCTGCCACCCCAGTTCAGACATGGCCATATGCAAATCAGTCTGACCCTGTGCCTCATGGGAACAGTCCAGCCCGAACTGCAAAGCCATGCCTTCCCTGGACTTCAAGGGACGCATAGAGACAATAGTCACAAAAACATATTGTATACCCACAAGCATTGTGAAATTAAACATATTAGAAACGTGCGCGTACTCTTTTCTTCCTCTGCCATTTAATCATATTGAGCCACAGCAACGCGTGGCCGGTAACAGCTAGTATGTATGTATATATTTATATATATAATTGACGATGTGGCTCCATCGCAGCAACGCACCTCCCGCAAGCGCGCCATTGCCTGCCCGAATTGAGCCTTCTGTGGTGGACCGCGCAAGCGAACAAGGGCAGACAGGTGACGCCGAAGACTGACTTTGGCAGGGTTCCCAGTCAAACTTGAAAATGGTTTAGACATGGGGCGCAACGGACTTTACATTCAGAGATTACAAAAACACGTGCACACTTTACAAGTACCCAATCGAGGGTTTAAAAAAAGAGGAACAAACGTGATGGAAACAGCAAGTACCAGAAGACCTTGCAAACGACTATGGACGGCCATTAGGGGGCGAACATAAGTATAAAAGACACAATGCAGGTGTTTCCAATCATCCCTGTGCTACGTGAGAGGCGTACCTTTGAAAAAGTTCAAGGCTGAACGAAACATGTCAGGATTATCGTCTGTCTCAAAATAAAGGAATGTAAGCTTCGTTGTGGTGTGCGGCTGACTTTTCCTCTGCAAGGGGATTTTCTGGTGAAATAATTGACGATGTGGCTCCATCGCAGCAACGCACCTCCCGCAAGCGCGCCATTGCCTGCCCGAATTGAGCCTTCTGTGGTGGACCGCGCAAGCGAACAAGGGCAGACAGGTGACACCGAAGACTGACTTTGGCAGGGTTCCCAGTCAAACTTGAAAATGGTTTAGACATGGGGCGCAACGGACTTTACATTCAGAGATTACAAAAACACGTGCACACTTTACAAGTACCCAATGGAGGGTTTAAAAAAAGAGGAACAAACGTGATGGAAACAGCAAGTACCAGAAGACCTGGCAAACGACTATGGACGGCCATTAGGGGGCGAACATAAGTATAAAAGACACAATGCAGGTGTTTCCAATCATCCCTGTGCTACGTGAGAGGCGTACCTTTGAAAAAGTTCAAGGCTGAACGAAACATGTCAGGATTATCGTCTGTCTCAAAATAAAGGAATGTAAGCTTCGTTGTGGTGTGCGGCTGACTTTTCCTCTGCAAGGGGATTTTCTGGTGAAATATATATATATATATATATATATATATATATATATATATATATATATATATATATATATATATATATATATATATATATATATAATTTCCGAAACGCGCCGGGCCTATTTCAAACACGCAACTGCCCATACCAACTAACGCTTTGGGGAAGGCACACGCAGGCTCGGGTGCTACCCGCTACTTGGACAACCCCATGGAGCGTAATATATGTGAATAATCCGCACCTTACTCCGGTCAACAGGATGCCTCGTGGTTGGCGAGGAGGTGCCCTGTGAGTGCCTGAAGACAGCGGCTGAGGGCAACAACGGGAGACACCGCTTGCAAATAATTGCGGGACTACAACTTCCATGAGACATTGCGGCATAAAGCCCAGCCCGATAATAGGCGTGTCATATATATGGATTTGCTTCATTCGAAGCACTGCTCGTCTTTTCCCTGAGGAAGAAGGCAAAGACCTTTGAAACGCGTTGGATGACAAACAAGACGAACTTTGGTCTCTGAATCCATCAGAGACTCTCTCCTGTGCCTGAAGCCATTGTGCATGCCGCTGTGAATAAAGCACTGACCTGACAACCTCTGTGAGTGTGATGCGTTCTTTTGAACGAGGAGCCTTCATATTTTAACGGACCCACCGCCGTTTCACCGCACCCGCCCCAAAGAGTGCATAGGCGTTTTGGTGGACCCTGGAGCCTAGCAGTAGTACTGCACACGCCGAGGACCGCCATTGAGACACCCTGACACGGAGCCGTGAAACGACAGCCATCCAGGTTGTTAAGAATGTGTGAATAATCCGCACCTTACTCCGGTCAACAGGATGCCTCGTGGTTGGCGAGGAGGTGCCCTGTGAGTGCCTGAAGACAGCGGCTGAGGGCAACAACGGGAGACACCGCTTGCAAATAATTGCGGGACTACAACTTCCATGAGACATTGCGGCATAAAGCCCAGCCCGATAATAGGCGTGTCATATATATGGATTTGCTTCATTCGAAGCACTGCTCGTCTTTTCCCTGAGGAAGAAGGCAAAGACCTTTGAAACGCGTCGGATGACAAACAAGACGAACTTTGGTCTCTGAATCCATCAGAGACTCTCTCCTGTGCCTGAAGCCATTGTGCATGCCGCTGTGAATAAAGCACTGACCTGACAACCTCCGTGAGTGTGATGCGTTCTTTTGAACGAGGAGCCTTCATATTTTAACGGACCCACCGCCGTTTCACCGCACCCGCCCCAAAGAGTGCATAGGCGTTTTGGTGGACCCAGGAGCCTAGCAGTAGTACTGCACACGCCGAGCACCGCCATTGAGACACCCTGACACGGAGCCGTGAAACGACAGCCATCCAGGTTGTTAAGAATGTGTGAATAATCCGCACCTTACTCCGGTCAACAGGATGCCTCGTGGTTGGCGAGGAGGTGCCCTGTGAGTGCCTGAAGACAGCGGCTGAGGGCAACAACGGGAGACACCGCTTTCAAATAATTGCGGGACTACAACTTCCATGAGACATTGCGGCATAAAGCCCAGCCCGATAATAGGCGTGTCATATATATGGATTTGCTTCATTCGAAGCACTGCTCGTCTTTTCCCTGAGGAAGAAGGCAAAGACCTTTGAAACGCGTCGGATGACAAACAAGACGAACTTTGGTCTCTGAATCCATCAGAGACTCTCTCCTGTGCCTGAAGCCATTGTGCATGCCGCTGTGAATAAAGCACTGACCTGACAACCTCCGTGAGTGTGATGCGTTCTTTTGAACGAGGAGCCTTCATATTTTAACGGACCCACCGCCGTTTCACCGCACCCGCCCCAAAGAGTGCATAGGCGTTTTGGTGGACCCTGGAGCCTAGCAGTAGTACTGCACACGCCGAGCACCGCCATTGAGACACCCTGACACGGAGCCGTGAAACGACAGCCATCCAGGTTGTTAAGAATGTGTGAATAATCCGCACCTTACTCCGGTCAACAGGATGCCTCGTGGTTGGCGAGGAGGTGCCCTGTGAGTGCCTGAAGACAGCGGCTGAGGGCAACATTGGGAGACACCGCTTGCAAATAATTGCGGGACTACAACTTCCATGAGACATTGCGGCATAAAGCCCAGCCCGATAATAGGCGTGTCATATATATGGATTTGCTTCATTCGAAGCACTGCTCGTCTTTTCCCTGAGGAAGAAGGCAAAGACCTTTGAAACGCGTCGGATGACAAACAAGACGAACTTTGGTCTCTGAATCCATCAGAGACTCTCTCCTGTGCCTGAAGCCATTGTGCATGCCGCTGTGAATAAAGCACTGACCTGACAACCTCCGTGAGTGTGATGCGTTCTTTTGAACGAGGAGCCTTTATATATATATATATATATATATATATATATATATATATATATATATATATATATATATATATATATATTAATATCCAAACAAGCCTCCGAACAGGGAGCTCCCGACCAAGCAGGGCAGCTTCAACGGAAAGGTGGGCACGGAGCAACCCGCTGTATTGCCATTGCAAGAAACAAAAATTTCTAAACGCACCTTGAAATTGAGAATGCTTTATTTACTAAAGGGCGGGAACAGAAATGCACTCTGATGCGTTTCGGCCAGGTCGGCCTTAATCATAGATTTGCACTGGTATGTTAAAGTGTCCTCAATTGTTGTTAATGGGCTCACGTTATTCACAGTTCCAAATGACCTCTTTTGACCAGAATGCACCATAAGTAAAACATAAATCATTGTTTTCATTTCCTGTACATAGTCTCAAATAAAAGTCCAATGCTTACTTTTTGTGCACAGTACTTTGCAGTTCTTTTGCAGTTCTTTTAATTCATGGTGCTGTACATCCACTTTCAGTATTCCATGTGCTGCATCATATTGTGGCCGCCATCCTTCATAATTTATGCATCCTCTTTCCAAGTTCGCAAGAGGTGGTCAAATACCCCTCTTGCGTTCCTTGCTCTCCTCCACTCTTTGAATATAATATATTATCAGGGTAAATCCTCAGGGAGAGCGGGTCATGCTCCCAAAATGAAATGTCCAAACAAGCCTTCGAATAGGGAGCAGCTTCAACGGAAAGGCGGGCACGGAGCAACCCACTGTATTACCATCGCAAGAAACAACAAGCATCGCCATAGCCAATAGGTCTTGTCTTTGGAACCTTATAAGTGTTTAGTTATCCAGAAAAATATCCTTGGTGCAGCAACATCAACTGTTGCATGGCTAAACATTTATAAGGTCTCAAAGGTGAGAAATATTGGCTATGCCAGTGCTTGTTTAAAATAGGAGTTTCGGTTTTTAGGGCTGAGGGCAGAGGAAAGGTTTGGGCTGGTTAAGACATGTTGGCTGCCTGGTAGAGGCACGCGTGGTTTAGCCATGTGTGCCTCTATCATACTAGAATGACAAAGTATAAAAGGCTTGTAAGCTGCGGAGTAAAGCAGCAGCCTCCTCTGTCTTGTTTCTAACGAGCTTGGGACTCTGTTCCATAGCCTGGGCTATTTGAATAAATCTGGGTTCCTCCTGCAGACGAAGCCTCCTGTGTCTCAATTTGCTACGTATGAAGGGTATGGAAGACTTGGGCGGTTCCCCTGCCGCCGAGACCCAGTAAGTGGGTTATTCCGGTTCTTCATATGGCGCCCGAACAGGAACTCCACGAGCACGAAGGTCAGGCCCGGTGGATGTGAGGAGGTGCACGGAGAGACTCCGACGGAGGTGCCCTACCCGAGGGATTCTTGCAATCCCGTAAGCCAAACGACTCACCCGCTGTTCCTCCCCACCCAGTCTGGGCCACATGACCGCCTTCTTGCTGGAGTCCTCTAGCAAATAATTTCTGGAGCAGGACACATCCCTACGTCTGCAGAAGAGAACTACCCCTTTAAGTAAGGGTGGACTGATCACCCACCAAGTCTGTATGATTCTGTTATTGACTTTTGCAAAAGCCAAGCTGTTATTGACTTTTGCAAAAGCCAAGCAAGCGAGGTGAGTTTTTAAAGCCCACTGGTGTCTGTTATCTGTTTCTGTATGATTCTGCTCTTATTGACTTTTGCAAAAGCCAAGCAAGCGAGGTGAGTTTTAAAAACCCGCTGGTGTCGGTTATCGGTTTACAAGCATGCCAGTCAGTAGTAAGTTCAAGAAATTATGTTGTTGTATGTGTACGCAGGACTCCCAGCTGGAGGAGGCTTGTCCGCTTCCTCCAGAAGGGCCCCCTGGCCATACGATGTATGTTAAACATGGCCCTTCTGCCATAATGGTTTCCTCTTTCTGGGTAAAATATACGAAACAAAGTAACGCGGAATTACAAAGTTCTCGCCAACTTAGTGGAACAATTAATGAAAAGAAAAACATGCCTGTTTATGTTTGAATCTGTCTGATTTTGGAGGAAAGAAATAGAGCAGAGAGCTAGAAAGCAGAAGGCTAAAGAAAGAAAACAGGAACGTATGTCAATGGCCGACCACGCCAGAGAAAATTTACAAAATCAAATGACAAAATCGGTAGAAATAGCCGATAGGCAGCATGGGGCCCGGGTACAAAAATTTTATCCAGCTCGTGAGGAGAAAGGAAAGGGCCATATGGAAGGGGAGAAGAAGGTGATTCCTTACTTGATACCATGCTAGAAAGCCCTCCTGCATATGCCCCAATGTACCCTGCCCTGATGCCTCACACCCCACCTGTCCCCCTGCCACAGCCCACTCCTGCCCCTACTGCCCCTCCTACTGTTCTCCCTGTCACACCGACCCTCCCCATCTTTCCTATGACACCGACCACGCACGCTACCCCTGTCCTCGCTGCAGGAATGACAACAAGTACCCATTCACCAAATCCCTGCGGCTTTACCCCTACCCGCCCTTTTCCTACTTCCCCATGGCCTACAGTTAAGCAGGATTTCTATAGATTGTTGAATTCCCCCCGACTGGCTTCCTTGCGCTCTGCAGTCAGCTTTTCATCCCTTCGAGAAAATGGCCTGCAGAAGCAACAGTGTGAATGTTGGATAAATAACGGGAATATTCATACCTTTAAAGAAATATGGTCCACCTTTTCCCAGTGGACGATTATGGAACAGACCACCTGGGCTCAATACATGTGTACCTTGGTCATGCAAACATTCGAGAATGTGCTTATTCAGATGCCCGCCGGACAAGTGGACCTCCGGTCACAAATAAAAAGAGGTGATGTTCAGGGAGAAGAGATGTTTGGCGCTATGTCTGCTTTAACGGCTTACCGTGATATGACCGCTTTTCCCAGCACCCCTCTAGAGACAGCTATGCCAATGAGAGAGGCGGCCCCTGTCTTTGTTAACACACTTACCGATGCCCAAAATAATGGCCGAGGGGCTGTTGAGGCACACTGGCGCAGGCTTTGGGTTCATGTTCCTTGGAAAAGGTCAGAAGTAATGCAGTTAAAAGGACAATTACCAGATCCCCGGAAGAATTCGGCTGCCTTTTACAGAGCATTAGGTCAGATTATATCTGCAGGTACTCTCGTTCTTGAGGATATAGTTTTACTTTTTGTTACAGTTGTCCCCACTGAAATTTGGGACAAGATCCGACATACTGACCATGAAATGGCGTTGGGAGGTAAATGGGCTGACCTAGAGGCTATGGAAGAAGCAAGGGTAGGAGGGACTAACCCAGAAGCTGCCATCCTGACTTTGACCGTTAAAATAATAACGTTTATGAAAACACTTTTGCCGGAAACTGTCATTAACTGGGATAAAATAAACGCCTGTAGGCAGCGTAAAGATGAGAATGTGGCTGATTTCTTTACCTGTTTTGAAACAGAATAAAAGGGACAGAGTGGTTTGGATCCCCGGACACCAGGTTCTGGCCCAGTGTTTGTCGACAAGTTTGTCAGCAACTTGCTTCCTGAGATCTCCGCCAGGCTTAAGAAAGTTGAAAGTACGTGGTCTGAACAAACTATGACTGGTATCTTGGCTATGGCACAATATCCCGAGAATAGGGAGAATGAAGATAGAGACAAGGAAAGTAAGAAGGTTAGGGATCTTAAGACTAAGGCACTTCTGCAGCAGGCTTACCCTCCCCGAGGTCCTGATGCCCGCGGGAATTTTAAACCTCAACCCCAACCCCCTCCGAGGGCTCGCCAGTCTAATCCCTCCAACCCTCAAAGTACGGGAGACCTCCAAACAGATCAGTGTATTTGTAAGGGGTATGGCCATTGGATAGATGAGTGTCCCGTGTTAGCTGAAAACATCCGAACACGGAAGACTCAGCATCGCGCTCCCCGGGAGGGGAGGCCGAATAGGGACAATGGCCCGCCCCATCTACAGGATAAAGAACGTAAGCCCAGGGATGACGCTCCCGTCCGGCAGCGCCCGGCCAATAGGTTTGATGGGTACGAAGCAACACGCACTTATTACAATGATGATTATGATGAAGTTGATGAGACAGGGTCCTACCAAGCATAGGACAGCCAGGAAAGGGATATTACCAGAGTGCAAATTCCAGTGGTTCAAAGGGATCCGTATGTTCAAATGTCAGTTGTGGGGAACAATCAGAATTTTTTGGGGGATACTGGGACCACCAGGTCTTTTATTGCACGTCTGTCAGTCTCGGAGGCACCCCTTTCTGGCAATATGAATGTCTCCATGGGTTTTGCAGGAACACCTGTGACCAGCCCTGTCTCCGAAAGCCCTTCCCCTCGAGATTGGCCCTGCACATGTTGACGCTCCCTTGGTCCTTACTACAGGTTGCAGTGAAAACTTATTAGGCATGGATTTACTGAAGCTCTGTATGCGACCATATCATGTAGTCCCCAAGGTGTATCCTTAACAATCTCCCCCACCGCAGCTTCCTACATGTATCTGTCCGGTCCCGTCCCACCAGAGTTGCAGTCTTTACCTTCCTCCCTCTGGGCATCATCAGACACTGATGTAGGGTGTCTCAACATACCCCCTCGTGTGGTACGCATCCAGCCAGGTGCACTTCTCCCCCGCATCCGGCAGTATCGACTACCCACGGAAAGAGAAATAGCCCTTTTAACAATAATATCTGAATTGATGGACATGGGCGTAGTGGAGGAGACACGTGGCAACATCTGTAACAGTCCCATTATTCCGGTTCTTAAAAAGACCAATGGAGATGCTCTCTCCCCTAAAATATATATATTTGTAATTGAGCTGAGAGCCCTTAACAAAATAACAATATCCCACTACCCTGTTGTCCCGGACATTACAGTCCTCTTAACGATGGTCCCTTCTGACGCAACGCACTTTTCTGTCATAGACCTAAAGAATGCTTTTTTAGCATTCCTATACATCCTGACAGCAGACATTTTTTTGGTTTCTCCCTTGGAGGGTGGAGCTTTAGATTCTGCCACGCCCCACAAGGTTTCACCGAGAGCCCCAGTATCTATAGTCAAGCCCTCAAAAGTCAACTAGATTCCTTGGAACTACCTGAGAATTCCACACTATTACAATATGTAGATGACCTCCTCATTGCTGCAAATTCTGCCCCAGCATGTAAAGAAGCTACTCTCTGTTTGTTACGCCACCTTGCCCTCCATAATCACAAAGTCTCTTTGAAAAAGCTTCAGTTTTGTCAAGAGAAGGTGACCTATTTAGGTCATCTCCTCTCGAAGGAGTAAAGGCAGCTCAAGGCTGATCGTGTAGCCATTTCAATGCTATGACGGCCCCATGAACACAAAAGCAGGTGGGAGCCTTCTTAGGCCTAACCTTATACTGTAGACAGTGGATTTCCAATTTTTCGGCCATGGTCAAACCTCCTCTTGCCCTCACCACTAAAGACATATCAGACAGTTCCTTTCCTTGGACTTGAGAGCAGGCGCAGGCCTTCCAAGATTTAGCGAGGGCTCTGTGTACTGCTCCAGTCCTCGGTACTCCTGATTATAACAAAAATTATTTTCTTTTTGTACATGAGACAGACGGCTGTGCATGCGCTGTCTTGACCCAGATGTTCGGAGGTCACCATCGGCCATGTGCCTATTTTTCAGCCACCTTAGATCCTGTTGCAATGGCTCTCCCAGGATGCCTACGGGCGACCGCTGCGGCCGCCCTCATGGTCCATCAGAGTGCGGGGATCGTCATGAATTCCCCCCTGACTATGATGGTCCCCCATTCTGTAGATACCCTCCTTAATAACACCAAGACACAGTACCTCACTAGCGCACGACTCACAGGATATGAACTCACACTATTTGCAAGCCACATTAACATCAAAAGATGCACTGTACTAAACCCCGCCACTATACTCCCACTGGATACTCAGGATGCCCGCTTAGACCCACATGACTGCATATTAAGGACAGAGGAGGAGAGGAATGGGCGGGTTGACTTAAAGGACACCCCAATAGCAGAACCAGAAGGTACACTGTAAGTGGACGAATCATGTCTCAGATGACCAGATGGTAACACCTCCGCCGCCTACGCCCTCACGACATTAGGGCAAGTAGTAGAAACAGCTCAGATTCTGCAGTGCTCTGCTCAAGCAGCAGAATTAGTGGCCCTCACTAGAGCCTGTGAGTTAAGCAAAGGGATGACGGTAAATATTTATACTGACAGCCAATATTCCTTCGGGGTGGCCCACAACTTCTGGAGGTTATGGAAAGAAAGGAATTTCCTTACTTCCCGTGGGACCAAGATTCAACATGGCCACCTAAGTCACCGATTGTTAGACTCCCTGACACTCCCCAGAAAGGTGGCCATTATAAAATGTAAGGCCCATAAGAAAGTGACAGATGATGTTGGGAAAGGCAATGCCCTGGCTGACCAGACGGCCAGACAAACAGCTCTTAGGAAAAGGGAAGGAATGTATGTAGATGGTCCCGCTAGGTGGGTGGCAGACGAGGGCATGGTTGAAAACACAGTACAAAGTGTGATTGATATTCAGTCCCATACTATTCCTGAGGAACTAAGGGTGTGGAAGGAGCAATTATCAAAAGAGGGAATTGATGGTTGTTGGGTCCGTACGACTATGGAAAGACAATGGATGTTACCTGACAGTCACGTGCTACCGGTAGTTACGATGGCACATGGTCCTGCTCACATTAGTGCAAAAGGGATATGTAAACTGTTGGAACCTACATGGTACAACTCTAGGATACCAGCATATGCTGTAAAACTGGTTAAAACATGCATGATTTGCCTAATGTATAACCCAGGAAAAGGCACAGTTACTCCTAAGGGATGATTGTCTCCTCCTACATTCCCTTTTGAAGTCCTCCAAATGGATTACATCCAGATGGACCGATGAAACAATTTGAAATATGTCCTAGTTGTGGTCTGTACCTTCAGCCGATGGGTGGATGCCTACCCCGTCAAAGACTGCACCGCTATCACTATCAGCAAAGTGCTATTAAAAGAGTACCTCCCACGATTCGGTTTGCCCCGCTTGGTCTGGAGTGACAACGGGACCCACTTTACGGCTCAAATTATGGAATATATCTGTACAGCATTGGGTATAAAACATAAATTTCAAGAAGCTAACCCCCCCCAGTCAGCAGGTCTAGTGGAGGTGTACAAAGGCATCCTATAAACTAAAATGGCCAAAATAGTAGCCGAGACTGGTGTCACTTGGGTTGATGCTCTGCCCTTGGCCCTACTGTCCACAAGAACAACGGCCCACACCAGAATAGGGCTATCCCCCCATGAGATTGGGTTCGGGAGGCCTGCCAATGTATGGGATGTCCCACGCCCTGAGAAACTGTCTGATGCTGAATACCCTGTATTAACTGATTATCTGTACAATCTGACTAATACTTTTCATACTCTTTATCACCAGGTGCAGGAGGCCATACCTGACAAAAGCGATGGCCCAGGACATGTTATCCAACCTGGAGAATATGTCTTAGTAAGGAACTTTCAACGGACTAAGAGCCTCGAGCCCCGCTGGACACAGCCCCGTCAGGTGTTGCTGGCCAACCGCACCGCCGTGAAAGTAGAAGGTTGGAAGAATTGGGTGCATTTGTCGCACTGCAGGCGTGTGCCTCTGCCCCTCCCCCATGATCAGTGGGTGAGGGAAGGACAAGGAGACTCAGAAACAGAAACAGTCCCGACGTTTGTCCCATTCAGCGATGCAAGACTGCATTCTACATCTACGGAAGCAGAGAGTGACAGCATACTGAAAGGAAGGGTGGAACCCTCCCTTAACTCTGCTCAACATCAAGAACAATTGTTTTCCGACCATACTGTCCCTACTTCCAACCGATATAACTTACGCCCGAGGGAAGGCTTGCCCTTGACTTCGCCAAGTGCCTATAGGCTGTAGGGCTGTGATCTTCCCCGGCTGAGAGTAGTGCTGGTACGCCATAGGGCTCTTGGCACCTGCGCCCAGTGAAGCAACCACCAATCACAGACACCCACTAGAGGTCCCTGGCTTAGCACAATGGCTGCCGTCCAAAACACCCGAATCCAGAAACAATATGTCAGTCTCCGACATAGTAAATGCTTCATGGCCACAAAGGTGACACTATTTGTCTCCCTCATCCTGTCTATCCTTGGTTGGCTGTCACTAATCTACCATCCTGTTACCTCACCAACTCCTACCCCGACTCCTGCAGAACACCAGTATTTCACGCTACCAGCCCACGAATTACCCCGCCGTGCAGAATTCTTCAATAACACCTTCATCCAAATGTTGCATCATCATCAGCTGATCATGAGCACTTCCAACTGATGGGTTTGCGGACTGATGCTGCATTCCATGATACACCCTGTCCCATTCTTTCCCTACCCCTTTTCCATCTCTGGGTCCTGTCTTGCATGGTGGATGTTGATGCAGGAGGCCTACACTGTCAATGGTACTGCCAATTATGCCCTTGGAACATTTCGGGATGACTTCTGGCGGAACAGATCTGGCCATGCCAATGCTACTTTTTGCCCGACCAGCTCATCCAGATCGCTACTATCACCAGATGAGATGGTAGTATTCAACTCAACTAATCGATGAACATTTTCCAGATTCCGCACAAGAAGGATACTGCCTGATGAACGAGACACTGTGAATGTCATAAATGTGCAAGGCTGTGTCTGCATCCATGGCCAAGGGACTAAGAAAGTTGATACCAGTACGTGTGATATCACAAATGTTTAAACTCTACATCTCCTCCGAAGCTGGTGGCATCCCCCAACACCTATTTCATCTGTGGCACTGCCGCCTACACTTGGCTCCCCCGTAACTGGTCTGGTACCTGCTATCTGGCCTTCCTCCTTCCACCAACGTATTCTACCCATGGAGGTTCACCTGTCAATGAAGGGTATTCTACGCCGCTCACGTAGGGGCGTCATATCAGCCCAGGATACAGCAGGCCAGGAAACAGGGGACTTCTTTAAAGGTTTCCTTCCTATCTGGGGCCCCATGGCAAACAGTCAGGCTGTACGAGGACTGACCAGGGTCCTTGAAGCCACCATCACAGTAACAGCTGGTGCCCTCTCCAACATCACTGCAGAGCTACAGGCGGACCGCCTCATAACGCTTCAGAACCGTATGGTCCCAGATGTCATCCTTGCTGATCGTGGTGGTGTGTGTAAATTGATTGGCTCCAGCTGCTGTGTACATCCCAGACAACGCACCTACAGTATACGATGCCATCCAACGTCTGCTTCGCCTTTCTTCTGAAATTCATCTGGATAAAGGCAACGGGTCCCTCACAGGCTGGATCTGAGGCCTCCTTTCCCAGTGGGGGTGGAGGGTCCTCATCTTCCTTGCCTTGGGAGTAACTGTCCTGGTCTCCTGGTTTGTGCTTTCAGTGCCTGCCAGTGCTCTGTACAATGTGTGTCCAGACCATCAAGCCTCCACGCTCTAACATTCACAACGCTAATATGATGATGATGCTCCAACAAGAAACCAATGGCCTTAGGAACATTGACATTTCTTAAAGTATTTGCCACTCAATGGCAAAAGGAGGGTCTGAGGAAAAGTGTTCTTCTGATCGGCATCATTTGTACCGGGACTCCATTTTTTTTTCATTGCCATCTCGTGTCAAACATTTCCACACGACCCACCTGGTCGTTTCTGCTGATGTCTGAGGAAAATCTAACTGACACGACAAAAACCATCTTGCAGCCTGCCTTTCTGCCCGGGAACTGTCGCACACCCAACCCCCCCTATTCTTTGAAGTTCAACAGAAAGCCATGAGACACTCACACCCTGTGTAAATGATTTGTTTTCCATGTCCTGCTCCCAGCCTGGTAAACATCCTTGACACCGTGAACAGGTTATCTGGACAATGGTCTGACTGCTGGGCCTTGATCAGGGTGATTGGACAATGGTTTGAATGACCGAGCTTTGATCAAGCTGATCGAACAACGACTTGAATGACTGAGCTTTGATCAAGCTGAGTGAACAATGATTTGTGTACCAAGCCTTGACCAGGTCACCATCTACAAACATCGTCTGGATCTGGTTATCAACTGCAAACACTGCCCTGATTGAACAATGAACTAACAGCCAAAAGACTAGAATGAAAAAGTATAAAAGGCTTGTAAGCTGCGGAGTAAAGCAGCAGCCTCCTGTGTCTTGTTTCTAACGAGCTTGGGACTCTGTTCCATAGCCCGGGCTACTTGAATAAATCTGGGCTCCTCCTGCAGACAAAGGCTCCTGTGTCTCCTTTTACTACATATGAAGGGTATGGAAGATTTGGGCGGTTCCCCCGCCACCGAGAACCAGTAAGTGGGTTATTCCGGTTCTTCATGCTTTACTGGTATAATTGCGTTTCTCACGAGATTTCCGGTTTGCCTTTACTCCTTGATTGGGGACAACCCGGTCTTAAGGTGATCCGTGCACTGGGGACTGAGAATTAGAGGCATGAAAAAGGGAGCGTCTGTAATGTTAATTCCCATAGGAACGCATTGTTGAAACTACAGCCCGAACCCCTGGATGGAATTGCACCAAAGGTGGATGTTGTTACACATATTTAGCTTTTTGTTATTTGGTGCAAATCCGTCCAGTAGTTTTTGAGAAATGTAAGTAGAATATTTCGGATATATCTCTGGCTGTAGATATTTCCATTCAGGTACTTATGCACCGACTTACAGACTCACTCAGAGAGTGACGCACCCATGTACAGACACACTCAGAGATTCATGCATCTACTGAGAGACTCGGTCATAGACTTATCTTTACAGTCTCTTACTCACTTAGAGATTATTTCACCCACTCACAAACCCACCTAGGCACTCATGCACCCTTTCAAAGACCCACTAAGATACTTATGCACCCACTTACAGACTCATTCAGAAAGTCACGCACCCATGTACATACCTACTCAGAGACTCACACCCCCACTTACAGACCTACTCCCACACTCATGTATGTACTCACAGATCCTCTGAGACACTCATATACCCACTCACAGATCTACTGAGACACGCATACACCCACTCATGCACCCATACAGTCACTCCCACATTCAGTCACAGACCCAGTCAGTCATACACTCAGGAACTCACACATCCACTCACAAAATCACTCAGATATACTTGCACCCACTCTCTCACCGAGTCAAAGCTCATTCATCCACTCACAGACCCACCCAAACACTCGCCCTTCCAGTCAAAGACCCACTCAGACACTCATGCATGCACCCATTCACTCACCCACTCAGATACTTATGCTCTCACTCAAAGACCCATTGAGACTATTATACACCCACTCACAGATCCACTCAGGCATTCACACATCCATCACAGACCCACTCAGACACTCACACACCCATACAGTCACTAACACAGCCACTCATAGACTCACTCAGAGACTTGTGCTGTGGAAATTTAGTTCGTATACTGAACATTATCTACGCCATCTTGCAGACTCACGTACGAGCATACACGACAGCCATTTTAGGTACCATGGTCTCCCTGTTCACGATCGCTCATCAGCACACTTCCCTGACCCTGCGAGCATCCCCCATGCACCCTGACTGCCCCCGCTCTCTCATGCACAAGTCAGGAGCCCTCCCCTCCCGCATGATTCTGTCCCAGAGAATCGCACCCCGCGCCTGACCAACACCTCCTTTCCGTCCATGAATACCCCTCCTTTGATGACCCTTCCTCTGAGCCTAACGTCAGCACTGACCGCTGGTCATCCTTTAGCCCGAGGTTACAGTTTATTGCCCCCTACTGTATGCACTCGCCTCTCCTGAAAGAGGCCACTATTGATCACGACCCTCCACCCCCAGAGATTCGATCAGGCGCACACATTCCAGAGAGATCGGCAGAACACTCAGCTGCGTGATAGCCCCTCCCAATCATATGAGGGGAAAGGGTCTCTACTGTTGTCATGTGTTGGAATGGGCCGGAACTGGGGGGTGACAGGGATATCGTTCTGATGTCATTCTCATGCTCTACAATGTCCCTGTTGTAATAAAGGACGTTCACATGTCTAAAACCAGTGTATAAAAGACCAGCTCTCAGAGAAGTTGAGAGAGCACCTCGAGACGATACCTTGTTGTCCGATCTGATGTGTTCCACTCCGTCGGAATAAAACTTGTTTCCTGTCTTCCAGCCTCCAGCGCCTGCCTCTTTATTGAGTAATTTCGTATGGTATTAGAGGCGTTTTACGCCGGGCAAATTCAACTTAGGAAACAACTACTGAAATCGCCTGACCATTGTAAATTGATCTTTATCAATTGGCGTCCCAAATGCGGGGCCCATCAGCGACACGTGGATCCAGTGGGAGAGGTCCCGACGACAGAGTGAACGACTGCAACGATCGGAAGAGCTCCTGTCCGATAGACCCTCGTCTGACAGCCGATCATCTGAACTTCACTGATTCCGAGCAGACCTCTCCTGAGTGATCTACGGTCCTGACTGGGAACCACCAGGAGTGCCGCGATAGCAACAGAGAGTAGAGGACGATCGGGCGCTGGAAGCGGAAGACGAGAAACTGTCCATGCGGTCCGGGTAAGGTCGTGACACACGACAAAATTGCGAAATTGATTGATTGATTGTTTGATAATACTAGTATTACTTATTTGTCTCTGAGAAATTCTCTATTTGCAAACAAACACAGAATCGCCATACTCTGTTTAGTCTTTGCAGATAGGGGAGAGTAGGCAACGCAAAACTTTAACACGTCGTGCTTATTCTTTTTTTCTCCCCATTGATTGATTGATTGAATCGAGCATTGAATTGTTCGAAGTTGGTTCTCTTAGGGATCTTCTCTGCCTGCAAACGGGGAAGAATAGGAATATTCTCTCTCCCTTTGCAGAAAGTGAAGGGTAGGTAACGCAAACCTTTAACACGTCGTACCTATTACGTTCCTCATTGATTGATTGTTTGACCAAACATTGACTGTTTGGAAATTGGGTCTTTCGGGAGGTATTCTCTGTTTGCAAATAGTGTAAAATAGAATATTCTGTCCAGCCTTTGCAAATAGTGAAAAGATAGGTAGTGCAGGCTTTTGCCCCCTATGGTAATTCGTCATGCCTATCTTCTCCCCATTGGTTCATAGTTGGGTCAACCCGGACCGCTTATTAGAGATGAACCATCCAGCTCCACTGGAGGGCACCCCTAATAAGGACATGTTTACTAAGCAAGGACTAGTCGCTATAGCTTATAGTAAGTTATGGCATAAATATACAAAAAGGGATCCTAAAAACCAGTGGCCACTGATAGGTTCTTTTGATGAAAATAAAATAAAAACACTAGAAGCAGCTGTAAAAATAAATAAGGTAACATCCACTATGCTCGATAGTATCGGCATGTGGCGCAGAGAAGCAGAGCATCGCAGGAAAAAAGAGGAAGCAAAAACAGTGAAAGAATTACGAAAAGCAGCCCATCTGGCCGCAAAAGAACTAGATGAAGAAATAAGAAGAAGAGAGGAAGTTAAACAATCACAAGAATCAGGACTGACAGGTCAATGCCCTGTCAGGACCACTCCTACGCTCTACCCGGAGGTACCCTCCAAACAACGGGCAAATGACGAGTTACTGCTCGGTCCTCCAATGATCTACATGCCTCCTCCTTATGCTCCCTGCCAGCCTCTAGCACAACACTCACCAGTCCAGAGTGCAGTCGAGGGTAACCCTAGCGCTAGTGCCCCGACTCTTACGGTCTTCGCACCAGCCGCATCGGTAACAACACCAGATGAACTTGAGACTGGCAAACAATTAACAGCCAGACCAAATAGGTTGAGCAAAGATGAGCGGGATGGAATCGACCAAATAGCAAAAACCCTGGTAGAACGGAGGGAGAGTGAAGAATATACGATGAATATGCACAACTCGCATGCCGGTAGTCACAGACGGCATTTTATTTTACGGTTCAGCTACCGCACCCTGAACGCGTATGAGGATAGGTACCAGACTAAGGGTCCTGCTAAATTGACGGCCCTATATAGAAAGGTTGATGTCGGAGATGGGGCTGAAAGCGATATGACGGATCTCTTCATGCAAATGCTTGAGGTCTTCCGCCACCTCGCGGAGCAGAAACCAGAGGTCAAGCTCACAGTCCCTGAGACGATTGAACCCTCACTAGGAGCAGCCAACACTATGATGCCTATCAGAGAAGCCGCCCCCTATTGGGTTCCCCCGAGAGGTCAGGGAACAAACGATGATATCAACCATGCAGACGCCAAAGGGAGGGTTGTGTACAACTGGGTTTACCAACCATGGGATCGGCAAGATATTTTAACTTTTAGACAAACCCTGCCCGATTTAAGAAAAAACCCTACAGCATTCTATACCGAATTAGGCACAGCTTTGGGCTCAACTATAATGACTTTAGCGGACATGGATTTATTTTTCGGGTTGTGTCTGCCGGCTGATGTGTGGAAGCAAATCCGGAGAACTGACCACACGGAGCTGTTCGGACACACCTGGACAAAACTCGATGAACTAGATAGGCAGCGAGAGCCCGGAAAGAAACCTTTAAAAGACATACTGGAACTCCCCGACAAAATAGTGCAGAAGCTAAAAACGTTGATCCCAGAAAAGAAGGTAGACTGGTCGATAGTCACGGCCTGCCGCCAGAAACCTCAGGAGGACGTATCAGAATACTTCTCACGATTTGAAACAGTGTTCTCCGACTACAGTGGCCAAGACATGACCACCGCAACCGGACAACACCTATTCGTGCAGAACTACGTAAAGGGGCTATTGCAAGAGGTCTCCCAAAAGTTACAGACTAGCGAAAGTAGTTGGGGAGCCTCCAAACCTGCAGCTATCCTTCAGATGGCTCAGTATTACGAACACCAAAAGAATGAGAACGAAAGGGCAACTGAGAAAAAGAAAAAGGACCTAAAGGAACGAGTAATGATTGCACAACTACAGGGAGTGACCACAGGGAGGGAACGGTATAGGGGGAACTACCAGTCGAATGCCCCTAGGAATTCGACCCCTAGAGACCGCAACCCCGCCCCTGGCGCTCCACGAACCGACCTTGATGAGAATCAATGTGCATTCTGTAAAGAATTTGGACATTGGAAGTCTCAGTGCCCAGCCCTTCGGGAACTGATTAGAAATAAAGAGACGAGGGACATGGCAAATGGCCTCAAAACTGGAGGGCAGGGACGAGGACAGACCCACGACACCACCAATGACCGATCTGGTAGACCAAACACATTTGACCGCCCCCGACAGAATCAGTGCCAACAGTCCGATGGCTACAATGATCACGACTCTGCATAGGACTGCCAGGGGCAAGGGAGGGATCCAGTCGAGCTCTGTGTAGACCAGCAAGGTCCTTATGTCACCGCTAAGGTCCTGGGTACAAAGACTCCATTTTTGGTAGACACCGGAGCGACACGTAGTGTATTATCAAAACGACTGATTCCAAGGGCACCCTTGTCTGGCTCACACATTACCTCGATAGGTTTCGATGGGACGCCCTCCACTAACCCCCTGTCTGTACCTATCTCCTTTGACCTAGGAAACAATCCCACTGACACGACGTTTCTACTCTCCTCCAACTCCCCTGATGCTATTATGGGTATTGATTTACTGAAACATTTCCGAGCTACTATTAGGTGTTCCCCGGAAGGAGTCCGAGTCATCCTGTACGACAACCCGAACATGTCCGGACCCTACCCCGCACGACACATGTACATTTTGACAGATGCTGACCTATACTTGCTCGATTCGCTACCCCCGCACCTATGGGCCAGAAACGACTCAGATGTGGGACGAATGATGATCGATCCTGTACACATAACTGTTCGACCAGATGCAATACTCCCGAAACTCCCACAGTACCGGATATCACCCGAAGGCGAGAAGGCATTGGTGGCGAATATTCAGTCCTTGGTAGATGCCACGAAAGGGAGGGATGCGCATTGTCCGTTCTGACCCAGTCCATCGGCGCCAAACAGCGCCCTTGTGCCTACTTCTCTGCCACTCTTGATCCAGTCGCCAGAGCTCTACCAGCCTGTCTTCGAGCAGTAGCCGCTGCTGCTGTCTCTATCCGACAGAGTGAGGGAATTGTACTTTCGAACCCTCTCACAGTACTAGTACCCCATGCAGTTGACACACTTTTGAACCAGACAAAGACTCAACATCTGACTAGTGCACGACTGACAGGATACGAATTGACTTTGCTTGCGCCCCACATCACTCTGAAGAGATGCACAACATTGAACCCTGCTACACTGCTACCCTTGCCCGAAAATGACCCCGATGTGCCCCCTATACACGACTGCGTGACTCTCACAGACGAACAGACTAGGAGTAGAATTGACCTCCGAGACGTTGCTCTCACAGACCCTGACGGAGAACTATGGGTAGATGGCTCTTGCATCAAACTCCCAGACGGCACCACTTCTGCTGCCTATGCGGTAACGACTGCTCGAACAGTAGTTGAAACAGTTTGCATCATACAACGATCAGCACAGGCAGCAGAACTAATTGCCCTCACACGAGCATGTATCATAGCAGAAGGAACCACGGCGAACATTTACACGGACAGCCAGTACGCCTTCGGAGTAGTTCATCATTTTGGGATCCTGTGGAGGGAAAGGGGATTCCTGACGTCCCATGGTACACCCATCCTTCACGGAGATCTAGTCTCCACCCTGATTGAAGCAGTCCTTCTCCCCACACGATTAGCAGTGATCAAATGTCAGGCACACAAGAAGGTGACAGATTTAGTTGGACAGGGAAACGCACTAGCCGACATCACTGCCCGAACCACAGCTGAGAATAGGGCCACGACACGCATATATGTGACCAGGTCACAGGCAGAACAATGGACCGACGCTAGGGAAACGATCAGGGATATCCAATCGACCAGCACACCACACGAACTGACTGAGTGGGCACGGGTGGGTCTAAGGGACGATGAAGGCTGCTGGCGGACAAAGGACACAAACAAATGGTTGCTGCCTGATGCATACTTGATCCCCATACTGACAATGGCACACTCCCCTGCACACATAGGTTCTGCCCCCATGATCGAACTCATTTCCAAAGTCTGGCACAACGGCAAGATCCCCAACTCAGCCAAACGCCTAGTCCAACAGTGCCTTATCTGCTTACAACACAACCCCGGGAAAGGAACTGTGGTACCCCGGGGAGGGTTTGGGATCCCCGACCACCCCTTTGAGGTCCTCCAGATGGATTACATCCAGCTAGAGAGGTGCCAAGGCTTGAAGTACGTATTAGTCATTGTATGTGCCTTCAGCAAATGGGTGGAAGCCTATCCGACCCGTGATAACACTGCCATGACTACTGCCAAAGTACTACTGAAGGAGTTTTTCCCTCGCTACGGCCTTTGTCGAATTTTATGGAGCGACAATGGCCCCCACTTCATAGCTGAAGTTATCCAACTTATCCTGAAGGGGTTGGGGGTCAAACAAAGGTTCCATGCGGTCTTCCACCCCCAATCCGCTGGCCTGGTTGAGCGACACAACGCTACACTGAAACTGAAACTGTGAAAAATAGTGGCCACCACAGGGCTTAAGTGGCCAGATGCCCTTCCACTGGCATTACTATCAATGCGCTCCACCCCCACTAAGCATCACTTGACCCCCTACGAAGTTGTGTTTGGGCGGCCTATGAACCTCTGGACTGCCCCCAAACCAACCTCCATTCATGACGTCCCCGACGTCCTGCTGTCAGATTATTTGTACAAGTTAACTAAGACATTGTCTGTCATTCATCAACAGGTGCAGCAGGCCATCCCCGATACTTCCAGGGGTCCCGGTCACGATATCCAACCGGGTGACTACGTCTTAATCCGGAATTTCCAACGAGCGAAGAGTCTGGAACCCCGGTGGACGGGCCCCTGGCAAGTACTGATCACCACTCGGACGGCTCTTCGAGTGGAGGGGAAGAAGCACTGGCTGCACGCCCATCACTGCAAAAAGGTCTCCTCAACCCTGGCCACGACAGACAACGTCAACACCCAAGAAGAGCTCCTGAACAAAGACCGACCATCACTGAACTGTTATCCTGATACGGAGGCACTTGTACTTTCAAAACACTCTGATCCCACTGTGCCATCTCGAGAAGGGTATTTCCTACGTCGAAAGGAGGGAGCTTCGGCTAAGTAGACCACTGACTAAGTTAAAAGTCTCAGAACAGTGACCCAAAGCAATCAAGGGCTACCTGGAGAGAAGCTAAACTAAGTCTGGGGTTCTGCCCACTACCGAGCACCTTGAAGATGAAGATGATGGAAGCGCCAGATAAGAAGATGATGGAAGCGCCAGATAAGAAGACATCGAAAGCAACAGGAAATACCCACTATAGGAATCCAAAAACTGACAAATTGCACAGCTCAAAGACAATCGCTTTCTTCGTTATCTCCCTGTTCTGCCTCCTCCTCATGACTTCCTTCTGGATCCTGGAGGAAAGCACGCCCGCTCACCAAATGTTGCCGACCACTGTCCAGCCGACCACCGTGAAAGAGCACCACCTGATCACCCTTTCACCTCAGCTTCGAGAAAGGCGTAGGGAATTCTGGAACAATTCCTTTGTACAACTGTTGCACCAGCACAACCTTGCTACAAATGCCACAAACTGTTGGATCTGTGGGTTGCTCCCACATGCTACCGGACACTCCATCCCCTTTATTCCTTCACCTTTCTCAGTTCACGGCTCTTGCCTCGCCTGGTTGATCCTCATGCAAGAAAGCCACAAGGACAATGCTGCTTCTGGTCAGACAGTGTCGCACTTCTACTTTGGGTTTTGGTTGAACAACACAGGAAAGCCCTTTTGTCCTGCAATTTCAGGTTCAACCTTCCTTACGAACATCCCTGCCAAAGAAAGGGTCGAAATGCAAGTGCTCCACAATCCAGCCAGATCCACCTTCTCTCACCTGCGGAAACAAACGGCTGCCACCCTGACTACGGCCCTGTCCGTCATCAATGTCACAGGACTCGTATGCCTCGAAGGACAAGGAACACAGCTGGTGGGTCACAGTTCTTGCCGCATCACCAAACCATTGGCCTCAGCTGACCCCCCTTCCTTTGTTGCTTCCCCGAATATGTACTTTGTTTGTGGCACCAAAGCTTACACGTGGCTCCCAAAAGGCTGGAAGGGTAGGTGCTACATCGCCTTCATTCTTCCTCCCACGTATGTGGTCCCAGCCAACCACCACCGGCAAAAGCGCGCTGGAGATGTTGAACAAGCCGACTCCACCGGAGCACAGTTCCTGGATGCAGCAAAGGGACTAGTTCCTCTGTGGGGACCAATGGCCAATAGCCGCGAAATCCGACATCTAACTCAGGCATTAGAAACAACCATCAACATCACCGCTGGCGTCCTCGCCAACAACACGGCTGAGCTTCAGGCAGTCCGCCTGGTGGCTCTTCAAAACCGTCTTGTTTTAGATGTGATTCTGGCCGACCGTGGAGGTGCATGCCGTGTCATCGGCTCCAGCTGTTGCACCTACGTGCCAGATAACTCACCTTCAGTCTATAAAGCAATCGAACACCTCCACAGACTGTCCTCGGAGGTTCACCAGGAACAGGAAGGATGGTCGCTTGGAGGCTGGTTCTGGGACACTTTAAAGAACTGGGGATGGAGACTGTTCACGTTTTTATTGATACCGATCACGATACTATGTGGATGTTGTTTAGGTATTCAATGTTTACCACCTTTATGTGCACTTATTTCCAACTATATGTGCTCTAAGACTTTGAACCTTAAACAAGAGCACATGAGTCCCCTATACGAAATAGAAGTGCGTGGTCTCATGGGGATTGATCCGAACTGACAAGCTGGCGAGACATGTTAAAGGGAGGACTGTGGAAATTTAGTTCGTATACTGAACATTATCTACGCCATCTTGCAGACTCACGTACGAGCATACACGACAGCCATTTTAGGTACCATGGTCTCCCTGTTCATGATCGCTCATCAGCACACTTCCCTGACCCTGCGAGCATCCCCCATGCACCCTGACTGCCCCCGCTCTCTCATGCGCAAGTCAGGAGCCCTCCCCTCCCGCATGATTCTGTCCCAGAGAATCGCACCCCGCGCCTGACCAACACCTCCTTTCCGTCCATGAATACCCCTCCTTTGATGACCCTTCCTCTGAGCCTAACGTCAGCACTGACCGCTGGTCATCCTTTAGCCCGAGGTTACAGTTTATTGCCCCCTACTGTATGCACTCGCCTCTCCTGAAAGAGGCCACTATTGATCACGACCCTCCACCCCCAGAGATTCGATCAGGCGCACACATTCCAGAGAGATCGGCAGAACACTCAGCTGCGTGATAGCCCCTCCCAATCATATGAGGGGAAAGGGTCTCTACTGTTGTCATGTGTTGGAATGGGCCGGAACTGGGGGGTGACAGGGATATCGTTCTGATGTCATTCTCATGCTCTACAATGTCCCTGTTGTAATAAAGGACGTTCACATGTCTAAAACCAGTGTATAAAAGACCAGCTCTCAGAGAAGTTGAGAGAGCACCTCGAGACGATACCTTGTTGTCCGATCTGATGTGTTCCACTCCGTCGGAATAAAACTTGTTTCCTGTCTTCCAGCCTCCAGCGCCTGCCTCTTTATTGAGTAATTTCGTATGGTATTAGAGGCGTTTTACGCCGGGCAAATTCAACTTAGGAAACAACTACTGAAATCGCCTGACCATTGTAAATTGATCTTTATCAGTGCACTCAGCCAGTTATACACTCAGAGACTCATGTACCCACTCACAGTCACACTCAGAGACCCATGCAGCCACTGACCGAACCACAGAACCACTCAGACACTCACACTGCCAGTCATAGATCCACTGAGAGACTCATGCACTCACTCACAGATCCACTCAGATACTCACGCACCCCCTCACTCACCCACTGAGACACCCACTTAGACACTCTTGTATCCACTCACAGATGCAGTCAGTCATATATTTACTTACAAATGCACAAGAGCACTCATGCACGTACTCATAGATTGAGTGAGAGACTTACACAACCAACCACAGACCCATTGTGATACTGATGCCATCACTCATAAATGTGACACAGTTCGTTACAGAAGTAGAGATAGACTGATGCACTGTCTCACAGATCTTCTGAAATACTTATACAGTGAATGAGAGACTTAGTGATACAGAAATGCATGCAGTTATAGATTATACTGAAAAGGTTATGCACTGTATAATAAAGATATTAAGGGAGTTGTACATGCTATTATACAGCCATTTAGATAGTAATGTGTTTAGTGTGTTGGTTTTAATCCATTTTGCAGTTATAAGTTTTGAATGTGGTGGTGGCTAATTAATGTCTGCATTTGTTTTGTCATTTTGCGACTTATTCGCAGCGATTGCTGCTACCGATATCTTTGCGATGTCCAGCATCGAAAATGGAAAATAGTCTTTGAAGACGAGTTTTCTGGAAACTCACTACAAAAATACAGGTTTGAAAAGTACACTAATAAAGCTCTACTGTTAAATATACTCTAAAATGTGTCTATATGTTTTACACTTTGTACAAACCATGCGCTTCTTGCAAAAGTGTATTTTTCAGTATGTGAACTACATTTACTGATCACAGATTCTCCACAGTAAATACGACATTGTAGTGCGGACTCAAAAAATTGTTAAAAATAAAACCAGTAATTAATGTACTTTCTGATAAACACATACCAAATCAAACAATTAGTGGTATATAATAAAAATATAATATGCAAAATACAATTATAGAAAAAAATCTTAGAGGCTCACTTAAAACAAAATGGAAGTAACAATTTAGTTGTAGAATCTTTTTTTAACTTAGAAATTCACTGAAAAAATCAAAGGTTACAGGGACGTTATAGTTAGGAATTAGCTTTAAAAAAAACCTTAGCAATTCACTGAAAAAAAATAAAGGTTCCAGGAGCGTTATAGTTAGGAAATAGAATTTAAAAAGCTTAAAAATTCACAGAAAAAAACAAAGGTTTCAAGGACCTTATAGTTAGGCTGACATTTCACTTGTACAAAACCAGAGAAATTCTGCAGTTAGAGTTAGCTGAGCTAACTATAACTTGCGCCCCCCGCAATGCACTGCTTATGACCTCACATAAAACATTCCTCATGACATGGTCAGTGACAATGCTGATGACATCACTGATAACTTCTCAAATGACATCACTGATGACTATTCCTGCTCCAGTCTGAGAAACAGTAGGGAAAGCGTTGGGCTTTGGAGTGGTTACATTTGCTATTCCAACTCCAGTCTGTGCAACAGTGGGTAAAGTGTTGGGCTTCAGAGGGGTAATATTTACTATTCTCACTCCAGTCTTTGCAGCAGTAGAGAAAACATTGAACTTCGGAGGAGTTGAATTTAGTATTCCGCCTCCAGTCTTTGTAACAGTAGGGAAAGAACTTCACATCAAACACATAACATATTTGAATTACCCTATTAATTTACAACAGCTATAAAACTCTTACTAGAAGATTAATAATTAACCCCCAAAAATATACATATACAAATAAAAACAAACAATTTACATGATTATGAAACAATTCAACAATTAATTGTCAATTAAATATTTATTTGTTTATTTGTTACTTAATTAACTTCTCACACTATACCCCAACAAACCTAGCAGTCCACACTGAAAATATAACTCTAATAAATAAGTATAAACCAGTTAACATAATTAAGTAATAATTAACTGTTAATTAATTATTACTTAATTAACGTCATACCCTATACTCCTACAAACCCAGCAGCCGCACCTAATATCTAACTAAAAATAAAATTATTACACAATTTACATGATGACTAATCAATTAAATAATGAACAATAAATTAATAATTGTTAATAAATTATCACTTAACTGCCCACCCTATACCCCTACAAACCCAGCAAATAGCACCTAATTGAGAACGTAAAATATTTATTACACGATTTGCATAGTTATTAATAATTAATTATACATTAATAATTAATTGGTAATGAATTATACTTAATTAACTTCCACCTAAAACCCCTACAAACCTAGCAATCCACTACAACACTATAAATTACTATTAGCAATTAAATAAAAATTTGTAAATCACTTAAAATTACAAACTATATTTAAAAGTATTAATAATAGTTATACAAGCAATAAGTCAAAACATTAATATATGAAGTAAAACACAAACATTTTAAAAACGATATTTTTTACAACTATATTATAGAAAACGATGGTAACAACAAAGACATTCTTACAATGATATTACTTACCAGACATAAATTGATATTCTTGACAACAATATTTCTTCATAACAATATTTTTGTATCACAATATTTTTTCTGACATTTCTGTAACTCGATCATCAAAACTCGATATTTTGTCCAAATATCAGTTTTACATCGCTCAACATCATATGCAGAGGCAGAACACGAATAAGGTCTCATAGTCTTAGAACCAGGTCTATAAAAAAAGCAAGTGGGTGTGCCTATATACTGCTGTTAAGCCAAAAATGGGCGATTTAACCTGAGGAGTAAGTTACGCAAAACAAACTTATTCTTAAATGTAATAACAACATATTCATTAGCAATGGATTTAGTTTTGTTTCCCATCCACTGAAATTCCCGCACCATAATAATCTTCTCACGTAGGGAGTACATGGGCCCTGAACGCCCCTTGAACCAGTTGAATTACTTTATTGACTAATCGATTGTGATTCTCAGGCAGTCCAGGTCCAAGCAGCTGGGGATGGTATGAGAAGTTACCTCTGGTGGTAGCAGTAGTACTGGTTGCATTTTAGGTGGCAGTGGCCGACGACACTCAGCTAGCGGTTACGATCAGCGGGGATGCGGATGTGGATGCCCCCAGATTCCAGAACGGACTCCGGGCGGTCGCCAGCTGGATGACCTCCAACTGTCTCCAGTTGAACGCAAATAAGACGGAAATTATGATCTTTGGCAAGCATACGGAACTCTGGGGAGACAGGCGGTGGCCTTCGGATTTGGGTCCTACGCCAACTCCGGTCGCTGAGTTAAAAAACCTTGGGGTGTGGCTTGACCCAACTTTCTCCTTTGTCTGCCACACAAAGCGCACGGCGGCCTGTTGCTTTGGCATCTTGCGTGGACTATGTCCCGTATTAAAATTCTTCGATGCCACCACTAGGCAACTTGTGGTTCAGGCAACGGTGATCTCTCGGCTCGATTATGCCAGCTCCCTTTTAGTTGGGCTAAATCGGGCCGAAATCACCCGCCTGCAGCGGGTACAGAACGCAGCGGCAAGAGCGGTTGTGGGCTTACCTAGATTCTGTCCCACATCCAATACCTTGCGTGCCCTGCATTGGTTACCGATTGTGCAAAGGATCCAGTTCAAGGTTCTTTGTGTAGCCTATAAGATTCTTAAGGGCTCCCCTGCCTTGATTCTTTCCAATCTCCTGTCCCGCTATGTTCCGGTCCGCGCTTTAAGATCTTCGGACCTAGAACTTGCGGTCGTTCCCCGTTTCAAGCGCTGCCGGGCTGGCGGCCGCTCATTTTCAGTCCGTGCTGCGGTTTTGTGGAATTCCCTCCCCCCTGAAATCCGTGCTCTTAGGGATTTGCTTTCTTTTCGCCGAGCCATCAAAACTCTTTTGTTCCCTTAGATTCATTCTTACTCTTTCCCAGTTGTGTTGTGTTGCTACCTTGTCGGGCGCCAGGACGCTCCTTTGCTGGAGCATCTGTGCGCGTAATAAATGATGCTAACATAACATAACATAACAGTGAACTAAAAGTCCTTGATTAAATGTTTCCTTTTGGTACATTTGTATGTATATTACCAGCAGAACACGAGGCATCCATATAAGGAACACTCTGAATATCGGCAGCACCACATGTCCCACATATGCCATGGGCCAAGTCTCTAGGGGTTGGAATGGAGGCACCCACCTTCGGCCGTATAACGCAGCTTGAGTGCTTTTTGTTAAAATCATGTATGTGGCTTTTAATTGCACCGAGTCTACTGTTCACTCTCAATGTCCTCTAATTTGGAACAAAGAACAGCAATGTTACTATCGCTGGAGGCATCAGTAATGTCTTTATTCATCTTTAGAGAGGCTTTGTTAGACACAAGCTTCCCTGAGCGCATTTGGTGTCCTTTTTTGGTGGTGGTGGTGGAAAGCAAAATAAGAAGTACAACTGTCAGCAGTATCAGTGAAAGCACATCTAACAGGAGAGAATCAGCAGTGTAGAGAGAGCATGAAGGTCCCTAAATGTAAGGATCACGCAGACCAGCAGAGTAATAGCGCTACATTCCAAACTTAAGAAACATGTGCACCTCCCCTACAATTATTAGACCAATGGCAGTCGAAACAAACAAGTCAAGGATACAGTAAAACCCAACAACATTTAGTATTAAATCTTTTGAAAGATTGTAGCACATACACAAAAAACATTTGTCCATATAGCCCCTTTCGCTCCTTGTATAGCAGTGCACAAAGCTCAGAAAAGACGGGTAAGACCATACCAGGTTGCAGAAAAAGGCCCGCCAAAGTGTGCTTTGTATGTGCAAAACAATCAACAGTGGGGGGGTGTGGCTTAGCGGGCAACGATGGTGGACGCAGCTTGCTAGAGCTCCCACCGGCCTGACTGTTATCCGGCGAATTATCCTGGCTCCTGGACCCGCCTTGTAGCCCACACCTGAGGCGATTGTAGCGGAGGGCAGGAGGAGTTGCCTGGTGCATTATACGGCGCTCCCGGACCCTGTGTAGCGGAGGCAGCAGCAGCGGCGGTTTGCGGCCTAGTCCCGGGGAGTGAAGCCGGGACCTCGATTTTGGCGCCTCCCGGTCGGGAGATCTCCGCGCCGGCCGGCTGTGCCTGCATCTATCCTGGGCCTGGGACCCCCACTAGAGGCGGCGCTGTGGGCGAGTCCTCGGGCCTGCCTGCTGCCGTGGAGGTGCTGACCTGTGCTGGGAGAGAGGCCGGAGGGAGCTGCGGCCTACCTCGGGGCCGAGAGACCGGGACCTCGAGTTTAAAGACTCCCGGCTGCGAGTGCTGGTGATTTGCGGTGGCCAGGGACCTGACTTGGGCGACGGAGGTGCGGTGCCCCCGAGGTGAGATCCTGCCCAACTAGACTAGTGTGGGGCGATAGTGCTCCCTTGCTTCAGGCGAGTGTGGTGATCGAGCCTGGGGGGGCCCGGTGGCGGCGCCAGGAGAGACGGCAGAATCGACGTGGGTGACTCTGTGCGGCCTCACCCGAGTGTGACCCCGAGGCGACGAGGGATAGCGGCCGGCTCACGCAGCACCGGTGAGTGCCCAGGGCAGCTGAACGGTGTGGCAGAGGGGCTCCTCGGCCTGGAGCTGGCGGCTGGTCGCTGAGTGGCCTTGTGCGGGGCCACGGAGGCCCCCTCTTGTGGCGCGGAGCTTGAAGCAGGGACCTCACGGTGCAGGGGCTGGGCCCGGCCGGAACGACATTGTGCACCTTACTTTTGGGGGCAGCCTTGTGGAACCCGGTGTACCCCCTGGCAGCGGACGACAATAGCGTGGAGGAACTGTGTGCCCGGAGCTATTCGTGTGGTATACAATCTACGGACAATCCGGAGGCACTAGAGTCCAGGAGTGCTGCGGACATGACCAGAGGAGGGGGAGGCAGCGGGTCCGCCAAACAGGGGCCCATCGATAAATTTACAGGGCCGAGTGGGGCGCCCGGTGCATCGGGCGGAGGCCACGGGACAGGCCCTGACAATGCAGCGCTTATGGCAGCGATTACCCAGTCCAGGGACATACTGGACGCCATGATAAGGGCAGTTGGAGCAGACGTGACCCTACTGCGTCAGGACCTGCGAAACGCAGTGGCGCGTACTACTGAGGCGGAATCTAGAATATCGGTGGTGGAAGACGACGTCGGGACCCTGAAGCGGAAAGTGGCGTCAATGGAAAACGTCCAGAGGGGCCTTGCGCTCCGTGTGGAGGATGCCGAAGGGCGGGCACGCAGGAACAACCTTTGCTTTGTGGGGTTTCCGGAAGGATGCGAGAAAGGGAACATGGAACTATTCTTGTCCCAGTGGTTGGAGACTTGGCTTCCCCCGGACGTTCTGTCATGGTGCTTTGTGATTGAACGCGCACATAGAGCCCTGACGCAGAAGCCGCCGGCGGGGGAGCGGCCCAGGCCGGTGATAGCTAAAATCCTGAATTTCCATGACAGGGACACTATCCTACGGGAGGCGAGGGCCAAAGACTCTCTTCTATTTGAAAACCAGAAGATCATGATCTTTCCGGACTATACCAGAATCGTGCAACAACAACGTCATTCGTTCATTGCCGCCAAGGCGAAACTACGAGGTCTCAAGATCCAATACTCCTTACTTTATCCGGCCCGCCTGCGGGTAGTCTTCCAGTCACGAACCCATTTCTTTGATACTCCGGAAGACGTCTTTAAATGGACTGATGAGACAGTGAGGGTCAGGCCGCATGCCCAGCCGGGACTGAACCCGGGCCAGTCGAGGGGCCCATCGCCGGAACGGGAGGATCAAAGTGCCAGGAGCAAGAGGAATTTATTTATTTATTTATTTAATGCCATTTATAAAGCGCGTGCAATTACCCTTAGGCGTCTCGGCGCTGAAATTGCATTAAAGTCTCACCCTAGACAGAAAAAAGCAGGAAGTGAATTATTGATTAAAAAGCCATGTCTTCAGTTTTTTTCTAAACTGAAGAAGAGTAGAACTGGTCCTAATATCAATGGGTAGGGTATTCCAGAGTCTGGGGGCCGAGATTAAAAAACGGCGATCACCCCAGGAAACTGTGCGGCTACGTTGGACCACTAGCTGGTTAGAAGATGTGGATCGAAGCTTTCTCACAGGATTGTACGGAGTCAGTTGTTTTTTAAAGAATCGAGGTCCTAAATCCTGAAGTGATTTAAAAACCGTGCACAAAGATTTGAATTTGACCCTATTGTGAATGGACAGCCAGTGGTATTTTTTAAGCGTGTCCGAAATGGGGGCAAATCTGGGTTTTTTTGCGAGTACACGGGCAGCAGCATTTTGAATGGTCTGTAATTTTTTGATGACTCTGTTCTGGGCGTTAAGCAACAGACCGTTACAATAGTCTAGTGAAGACAACACTAGCGAAGAAACTAGTGTTTTTGCTGCTGATTCAGGTAAGTATGGTATGATTTTCCGGACAATACGTAACTTAAAGTGAGCGTTAGCAGCCACTTTATTCGCATGGGCCATAAAGTTGAGCTGGTTGTCAAAGGTGACACCTAAGTTTCTCATTTTGACCGAAGGGGAAGGAGGTGTACCCATGGCTGCTGGCCACCAGGTTGCCGACCAGGGTGGGGAGAGCTTACCGAAGATAACCACCTCTGTTTTATCAGAGTTGAGCTTCAGGCAATTTCTTGCCATCCACTCACTAATTGCAGTCATCCCATCTTGGAAACTCTCCGCCATCTTCTGTCCATCGTCTCTTATGGCCAAAACCAGCTGAGTATCGTCAGCGTATGAGGTCAGGCCCATCCCGTAGGCTTTGATGACACTAGCAAGGTCCGACACATATACATTAAATAGTGTCGGACTCAGGGATGAGCCTTGTGGGACCCCACACGGCAACGACAGGAATAGGAGTTCGAGATCGCGGAAACGCTCCTCTTCACGCGGTGGGAAACGAGATGGCGCGCCTGCTGACTCCGTCCCTTGCTCACTGCACCATCAGGATTCAAGCAAGCCGGGCCGAAGACGGCTGTAATGCCAGAAACCGGTCCCCGGAAGCTTGTTTCCTTTCCAGTAAAGAATTGGCTTGGTAGTTTGGTCTGCCCTGTTCCCATGATGCACTGGGCCAGGGTCAGACTAATTTGCATGTAGCCAGGTTCTGAACTGGGATGGTGCAGTGAGCTAAAAAACGGTGATGGATCAAGCCCTGATCTTTTGACTGGGTAGGAGTGTTCTGCTTAATTCAGATACTCTGTCCATCACCACCCCCTTTTGAATCGTTTTGGCCACCACAAGTGTGGAAGGGTATGCTCAGATGTGAGTCCCTTGCTCACTGCACCATCAGGATTCAAGCAAGCCGGGCCGAAGATGGCTGTAATGCCAGAAACCGGTCCCCGGAAGCTTGTTTCCTTTCCAGTAAAGAATTGGCTTGGTAGTTTGGTCTGCCCTGTTCCCATGATGCACTGGGCCAGCGTCAGACTAATTTGCATGTAGCCAGGTTCTGAACTGGGATGGTGCAGTGAGCTAAAAAACGGTGATGGATCAAGCCCTGATCTTTTGACTGGGTAGGAGTGTTCTGCTTAATTCAGATACTCTGTCCATCACCACCCCCTTTTGAATCGTTTTGGCCACCACAAGTGTGGAAGGGTATGCTCAGATGTGAGTCCCTTGCTCACTGCACCATCAGGATTCAAGCAAGCCGGGCCGAAGACGGCTGTAATGCCAGAAACCGGTCCCCGGAAGCTTGTTTCCTTTCCAGTAAAGAATTGGCTTGGTAGTTTGGTCTGCCCTGTTCCCATGATGCACTGGGCCAGGGTCAGACTAATTTGCATGTAGCCAGGTTCTGAACTGGGATGGTGCAGTGAGCTAAAAAACGGTGATGGATCAAGCCCTGATCTTTTGACTGGGTAGGAGTGTTCTGCTTAATTCAGATACTCTGTCCATCACCACCCCCTTTTGAATCGTTTTGGCCACCACAAGTGTGGAAGGGTATGCTCAGATGTGAGTCCCTTGCTCACTGCACCATCAGGATTCAAGCAAGCCGGGCCGAAGACGGCTGTAATGCCAGAAACCGGTCCCCGGAAGCTTGTTTCCTTTCCAGTAAAGAATTGGCTTGGTAGTTTGGTCTGCCCTGTTCCCATGATGCACTGGGCCAGGGTCAGACTAATTTGCATGTAGCCAGGTTCTGAACTGGGATGGTGCAGTGAGCTAAAAAACGGTAATGGATCAAGCCCTGATCTTTTGACTGGGTAGGAGTGTTCTGCTTAATTCAGATACTCTGTCCATCACCACCCCCTTTTGAATCGTTTTGGCCACCACAAGTGTGGAAGGGTATGCTCAGATGTGAGTCCCTTGCTCACTGCACCATCAGGATTCAAGCAAGCCGGGCCGAAGACAGCTGTAATGCCAGAAACCGGTCCCCGGAAGCTTGCTTCCTTTCCAGTAAAGAATTGGCTTGGTAGTTTGGTCTGCCCTGTTCCCATGATGCACTGGGCCAGGGTCAGACTAATTTGCATGTAGCCAGGTTCTGAACTGGGATGGTGCAGTGAGCTAAAAAAACGGTGATGGATCAAGCCCTGATCTTTTGACTGGGTAGGAGTGTTCTGCTTAATTCAGATACTCTGTCCATCACCACCCCATTTTGAATCGTTTTGGCCACCACAAGTGTGGAAGGGTATGCTCAGATGTGAGTCCCTTGCTCACTGCACCATCAGGATTCAAGCAAGCCGGGCCGAAGACGGCTGTAATGCCAGAAACCGGTCCCCGGAAGCTTGTTTCCTTTCCAGTAAAGAATTGGCTTGGTAGTTTGGTCTGCCCTGTTCCCATGATGCACTGGGCCAGGGTCAGACTAATTTGCATGTAGCCAGGTTCTGAACTGGGATGGTGCAGTGAGCTAAAAAACGGTGATGGATCAAGCCCTGAACTTTTGACTGGGTAGGAGTGTTCTGCTTAATTCAGATACTCTGTCCATCACCACCCCCTTTTGAATCGACTCCGACCACTCTGGCTAAGATCATGGAGGGGACTCAGGGGACTGAACTTGCTTGCAGATATCACAGGTCCCGCTGGGAGGGGGTGCTATAATGTGTCCTATTGGACTGCTGCTTGCTAACTGACTGTATAGCCACTGCTCGGTTTCCTTTTTCATTGTTGAGACTGTGTGGGGTAGCGGAGTGGGGTTCAGGATGCTCTTTCACAGGGGCTTTGCCTCCTACTTTAGTGGGAGATGCTGGTTGGTTGGGTGGGTAGGTGGGACTTATGAGGGAGGGGTTGTTGGGGATCCATTGGAGTGGGTGGCCGCTGACCTCCCGTTGGGGGTTAGGGCACTCCTGCATCGCGACAGGTACTTCAATGTTGTTGAGGTATAGGGGAGGGGGGAGGTCAGTTTTCCGGGAGTTGGGTTGGGGATGGGTCTGGGGGAGGAGGGTGGGGGGACGCGCAATGTTTGGGTCTACAGTAGTAACTTGTTCACACACGGTGGTCCACCAGGTTCGGCTTATGTCCTATAGACAATTACACTCTCCTACGCCCGGGCATTTGCAGATTTTTCCAATCGATGGCGGCTAGGGATTCTGCTTCGGAGCCCCCCAGAGCTACACTGAGAATTGTGAGTTGGAGTGTGAGGGGTATGCTTGATAAAATCAAAAGAGGGGCTGTACAGCGACAGGGGAAAAGGGAGAAGGCTGATGTCCTACTGTTACAAGAGACTCATCTCCTGGGTACCAAGACTCTTAGTCTACAGCGCTATGGGTATCATCAGGTGTTCCATGCTGGTTTTGTCCGGGGGTCCCGGGGTGTGGCGGTTTTGGTTCACCGAAGGGTGTCCTATGTTCATTCTACACATTGGATAGACGCCCAGGGCAGATATGTCTTTATCAAAGTAATGATTGGCGAGGAACAAGTGGTCTTTGGTGGTGTGTATGCTACCCCCCCCTTGCAATGGTCTCTGGTGGAGAAGCTGTTTACGGTCTGGGCTGAGGTACCGGACGTGTTGTCGGTGATAGGAGGCGACTGGAATGATGTGATGGATGGATCTGTGGATCACTGCAGGCCGAAGGGCGGACAGCTGGCGGCTGCCCCTACGAGACTGAGTGATATGGTGAGAGGTATGGGATGGATGGATGCCTGGCGCTATCAACACCCACACAGTCGGGAATTTACTTATGTTTCGGCGGTCCATCGATCCTTCTCACGGTTGGACTACTTGTTCGTCCCGCGCGCCATAATGGGAAGGGTGGCGTCGACCGCTCTACTGCCGCGTGGGCTTTCTGACCACTCCCCCGTTACGATTGATATCCTCCTTGACAGAAGGCGGCAGCCATTTCGATGGCGCCTCTCTACTTGGCATCTGCAACAAGATGGCTACCAGTCCCATATGCGAGAGGCCATTGCTCACTACTGGGAAGAGAACGAGAGGCCAGATTCAGACGTGGTGACCCTCTGGGAGGCCATGAAGCCTACACTCAGAGGAGTGGATATAGCCAGGTGTGCGGGGGCCCGTAGGGCACGAGGGGAGGATCTGGAGAGGGCGACGGATCGCGTCCGCACTCTGGAGGCACGGTCTACGGAGACAGGGGCGGAGGAAGACACGCGGTGGCTCCTGCAGGCGCAGAGCGATGCTGCTTCCCTACTTCTTGAGGAGTCGCGCCATATATGGCTTGCAACGCAGAGTAGAATATACCAATGGGGGGACAAATCCAGCTCGATGCTGTATAGGCTGTGCCAGGGCACGTTCCAGGCTCAGACACTGCCGGCACTGAGAGATGAGGCCGGGACCTCTATAACCGATCCAGGGGTTATAGCCGACAGTTTTGCGCGCTACTATGAAGCGCAATACGCCCCCAGAGATTCTCTCCCTGCGGAGGCAGTAGACAGATTTCTGGCGGACCTCCCGCCGCGGGGGTTCTCCGACGAGGAGCGTGACAGTCTCGAGCTTCCTTTGTCCGCGGAGGAATTGGGCAAGGCACTGGGTGAGCTGAATGCCGGGAAGGCCCCAGGGCCGAACGGCTTCCCGTGCGAGTTTTTCCGGAAATACCATCTCCAGTTAGGGCCCCATTTCAAGAAGGCATTGGATGCTGCTAGAGAGCTGGGTCAGCTGCCACCGGATTGGAGGCATGCTGAGATCGTGGTGTTCTGCAAACCGGGAAGACCACCGGATCGCCACGAATCGTATCGCCCTATCTCACTCCTGAACATCGAGGCGAAGATACTAGCGAAGGCACTTGCCAACCGCCTCCTGCCTCTGATTGCCGCTCTGGTCCACCCGGACCAAGCTGGGTTTATGCCTCACAGGGCCACTAGACACAATATTAGGCGAGCCCAAATGGCCTTGGAGACGATGAGAGCCACTGGCTCCCAGGCGGCACTTCTATTGGCCGATATTGATAGGGCCTTCAACTCGCTGAGCTGGACGTACTTACAGGCACTCCTACCCCGTCTGAATCTCGGTCCTCATTTTCTCTCGTATATACGGCTGCTGTATACCGATATGACGGCATCCGTGCGGGTGGCCGGTGCGATTTCAGACGCCTTCCCCATTGGGCGAGGTACCCGGCAGGGATGGCCACTCTCGCCATACTTATTCGCTCTCGCGATGGAACCCCTTGCGGCATGGGTGCGAATAGACGCGCAGATGAAGGGGTTTGAATGGGAGGCTGGTCCGTCAGACCAAATTGCGCTTTACGCGGACGACGTGCTGTTCTTTCTTACAGATCTCAATAGATCAGGCCCCAGGGTTCTTGACATTATGAGAGTGTTTGGCGAGGTTTCAGGGCTTAATCTCAACGTAAAGAAGTCGGTTTTGTGGACCCTGGGCAGCGGTGTGGCTCTTGGTGCTTGGGCATCCGCCCTACAAAAGGCGACAGGAGGTTTTAAATATCTTGGGGTGTTTATGACAGACATCCCTGGAGTCTCGTGGGAGCGTAATATTGTTCCGGTATGGGACAGAGTCAGATCGGATATGAAGACATGGTCCCGTATGCCCTTGAACCTATATGGCCGGTCGGCCATCTTTAAGATGGTCGCTCTCCCTCGTCTGCTATACCATTTGCAGAATCATCCCTATCCCATCTCGCCACAATGGTTCCGCCAAGTCGACTCGCCACTGGACCGCTTTCTCTGGGCTGGAGGGGCGGTTCGTGTGGCCCTTCGCACCTGTTTCCTCTCTACGTATTGCGGTGGCCTGGCATCTTCAGACATCCTTTGCTACTACCAGGCGTCCCATCTATTGATACTCAACGAATGGTGGTATGGGGATCGGGGCGATCCGACGTATGCTCTGGAGAGGTATTTAATGGAACCCAATACCTTGCACACGCTACTGTACTCGGCAGGGAAGAGGAAGAGGCTCCCGGTGGCAACGCAGGTTGTCTTCCAGGTTTGGCGCCGGGCGCTCGGTCGTATGGGATGGTGGAATAGGCTGACTGGGGAGACCCCGTTGTGGCAGAACGGCCGCCTGCCGGCCTTGTCGGCTTTGCCAGGGTTTCGCGGCTGGGACTCGATAGGGAGCTCGGCGCTGGGGCATGTCATGAGGGGCACATCCCTTAAATCCTTTCAGGAATTGAGGGATGAGTACGATATGCCACGTACCCAGTTCTTCAAATACCTGCAGTCCCGCCTCGCTATCTCCCCCGCCTTGGAGGGGCTGGACTCCCTTCCGTAATTTAGTCCATTAGAGGCTAAACTGTTTATGGGGGAATTGATGGAAAAGAAAATCTCCTGCATATACCAATCCCTTGTTACCCATTGTTCATCCTCCCTAGACGGCCTGCGGTCCAAATGGGAGAGGGATGTTGGGGAAATCGATGAAGAAGGATGGAGGGAGGCTCTTGCGGCTCCGAGGGAGGCGGCCGTGGCCGTACGGCTGCGCTTTATCCAATTTAAATACCTACATAGGGCTTAATACACGAGAGAGAGGTTGTGGCGGGCTGGATTGATTGCCTCCCCCGATTGTCTGAGGTGTGGCAGAGAGGTGGGAACGTTCCTTCATACTGTGTGGACCTGCGGGGCAATGGAGAGATATTGGAGGCGTATATGGGACTGTTTGGATGAGGTTCTGGGCTGGCAACTCCCACGTACGTCGCAGCTGGGCCTCCTGCATGTCTTGGAGCAGGTGGGCGGCAACATATATAAAAGGCATCTCTTGCTCCTGGGCCTTACAGTGGCCAAGAGGGATGTGGCCCGCGCTTGGAAAGACCCTGGAGCTCCCCCGATTGAGGTATGGAAACGGGGCATGGATTATTGTATGGGACTGGAACGCCCAGTGTTTGAGGCCCGCGGTTGTCCCAGAAAACACTATAAAATCTGGAAGAGGTGGGCGGTATACAGGGGGCTGTGGCTGGAGCGGCCGCCGCAGCAAGATGCGACAGTAGACCCATTGTCCTGTGTACCGGGGTGATAGTGAGAGTGTACTACCATCTCTGTATAGATTGCTTGCTTCGATTCGGGTGACCATCGTGAACGGGGCTAGGGTGGGACCCGGGAGGGGGGGTGTTACGGGTAGTTTAATATCACTGGTTTATTCTGCTTATTGTACTGATTGCTGCTATGCGCTTCTTGATTACTTGCTCACAGCCCCTCCGGTGTCTGGAGTGCTGTGGATGTTTTTTTTCTTTTGCAATCATTTCTGAAATGTCAATAAAATCTAGTTCTGAAAAAAAAAAACAATCAACAGTAAGTAGAGAAAAGGAAGACATAAACAGACAAGACCCCCAAACGCCCACCCTAACCCTAACAACATTTGAAAGGGGCCTCCCAGGTTTGGGCTCGTGCCTGCGACTCAGAGGTGGGAAAAGAGACTACTGAAATGGGTTCTTCTTCAACAATATAGGCCTTATAGTCTACACGGGGACATGCCAACAGTATAGCATCCCATGCGGGTAGAATCAGCACCCTCCTTACTCCCCTAGCCTCCTCATTATAAATTGCTTCTCTTTCAGAGTCCACCCATTTCACTAATTCCAATCACTATCTGGACATCGAACTGATTTTGAACTCAGAGTCAATTGTCTGCGGGCAAGGATCAAAGCCAAGTCCAAAAACCTGTAAGTAATTTTCCTAGCCTCCGTCCACTTATGTAGGCCTAATAGGCATAATTGGAGACCAAGGGTGAAGTCTCTGTCCATGGCCCGGAACCACCTATAAGACCACAGTCCAGTAAGGTAGCAAAAGAGGGTAGGACCAGACCATGTGGAAGAAGCCAGCATCCTCTGCAGCACACCAAGTACACTTCGAGGTCGCAGCAGGGAACATAGCGTGTTTGTGCTGAGGAGCTAAATAGGCCCAGTACAAATAGTAGAATTGGATAAGTTTGAAGCAGGCTTTTCTAGACACTGTGGGGCCTGATTCCAGGACCTTCCTCCATGACGAGTTCTTTAAAGGCACCCCAAGTAATCCTCCCATCACAACCGGAGGGCTATGAGAGCTGTCCGTGTCCTCTCTAGCAAGGCATTATAGAGTAATGTGACCACTTTCGTCTACCCGTAATAAGGAAAAGATGGCATAAACACTCATGTTTCTGCGGCTCCACAACTCCAGAACCCCACCACTCACATACTTTGTGAGTCAGGGCACCATGAAATAAACAATGGCTCACCGGAAGGTCATAAGCTCCAGAGGTCTGGGAAAGGACACAATTCACCTCCTGCGAAGCGATCCCCACAACTGTAATCCCATTCGACAGGCACTCACAGAGCCCCAACTACGCCCCTGGTCACCCCCAATGTTGAGCCACCAATGTGGTAGCTTACAGGTATATGGGATCTGAACATAGGTCTTCTGCAGGGCTAAGGCCCAGACATAACGTACTGTTCTAATCAAGACATTTGAGGTCCGCACCCTGAACGCTGTTGTAAGATTCAACAGGATACCAGTGATCCTTAGACGGTGAGTCACCCGCATGGGTACCCATGTCCTCCCCCCGATAAGACTGCCAGTGAGCCACCCACTGGAGCTGGGCCACCAAATAATACAATTCGAGATCGGGTGCCGACAGGCCCCCCTCTGTCACTGGCAAGTGCAGTTTCCAAAGTGATAAGAAGTGACGCGACGTGCCCCAGTATAGCAACAGTAACAAGCCATCCAATTCCTGAAAAAGGTTCCAGGGCAGCTCCAGCTGGCCGCAAACAAGTAAATGAGGCAGGAAGAATACATAATCATTTTGGAGATAGCCACCTGGCCACTCACCGACAGTGGTAACGTAGTCCAGAAAGCAACTGAATGCAATAACCTGCTGAGCACTCACCTTGTATAACAATTCCGGCGAGTGTAGACGGCCACCCCCAGATACCAAACCGTGTGTTGTTCCCACCACAGCATCGGGCCATGGTAACATGATTTATCCCAGTTGCTCTCTCCAGAGCAAAGACAAAACTCTGATGCTCCCCAGAGGTCAATGTCCTCCCCCCTCAAATACAGTACCATATCAACCACTTACAGAGAAAGACATGTGTAATCAGATGTAAGGTGTAACTTGTGGTAATGAAGGCCCGAGGACAGTGCATGCAAATGTTTCCATGGCAAAAGCAACCAGCAGCACGGATAAGGGGCAACCCTGACGGAGGCCCCGATCAGCCACAAAGGCCTCCGTGATCAGGGAACCTGTATGGATCCCAGCTAAGGGGCTAGTGTAAAGTAGCTTTGTCTACTTGACAAAGGGTAATCCCAAACCCATGCCAAACAGGGAAGCATAGAGAAACTCCCAATTGAGTTAGTCAAATTCCTTTGTAATATCCACCGAGATGACCAGCACCTTTGCCTGCAGTTGCTCCCACTATTCTAAGGTGAGGACTAATTGATTAATATTAGGCATAGTGCTACGCTTGGGGATAAATCCAGTATGCTCAGGGTGAACCAGGGAGCACAAATGGGGAGCACACGGGTCGCCCATATCTTATTCAAAATCGTGTAATCAGCATTGAGTAGAGAGGAGGATAAGAATCAAGAAGCAGAGGGTCTTTATTCTTCTTCGGAAGTAACACAGTAGCGGCCTCCCGCTGTGAAGATGGAAGCAAACTGTGCTCCTGAGTCATTGAAGAGGGCTGTAAGTCGAGGGACGAGGTCTGAAGCATACGCTGGGTAGAACTCCATTGGTAAGCCATTGAGGCCAGGCACCTTACTCCTCACCATTTCTTTAATCGCCCCCTGTACGTCTTGCTCAGTAAAATCCATACCCAGTTGATCTGCCACCGCAGACTCAAGGGACACTGGGGAAGCATCTGCAAGGTAAAACAACATATCCACTTCACTACATTAAGCATTCGAGAAATACAGATACTGATTATGTTGGAGAAACACTGTATTAATCCCCTCTTGCATAAAAACATCTCCTCCCGGGGAACCCCGCAGCTGGAGAATGGTTTGGCCACCCCAGTCACCCTGTAAAAGCCTGATTTATCACCCTCAGCATGGGCCCTGGCTACATAAGCATAATGATCAAAGCATTGTAGGGTTTCTACCAGTTCAAGCAGCTTCTACCGCTCCTGGTGCATACAAACCCTTCCATTCGGAGTCCCCTCTAACCCACAGGCCAGGCCATCCAGCACCACCTTCTGCCACTGGATATCCAAGAGCACTTGGGATTGTACCCCCACTTTACTGGAGATGCAATATCCCCAGATCACCGGCTTCATGGCCTCCCATTCCACTCCCACCGACAAACCTGAGCCAGCATTGTCGTCTTAGTGTTGTGAGAGGCGCTCTCCCAGCATGACCCGAAAGGCCTGATCATCGAACAGTGCGGGGTCAAACCACCAGGTGGGTACACAAGGTATAGTCGAGGACCAGTGGAAAGTACACAATACGGGAGAAAAGTCAGAAAAGGTCTTTGCTAAATACTCCACCCCACCATAGTGCAGTAGAGCGCCCTGCACACATAAAGTCTACCAGATCCCATTGTCCGATCCAGGAGCGGGTGGCATCCGCCAGCCTGCCCGCTGGTACATGGTGCAGAGTGGAACCTCTCCAAACTCAGGTCTACTACACAGTTAAAATCACCACCTACTACTCTCCAAAAGGGGACCTTTAGCGACAGTACAGGGGCCAATCTGGTGAGGAACGAAAGCTGGACAATGATCGGAGCATAAATATTTAGTAGCGCAATATCCCTACCATCCAAGCAACCCAACACCAAGACAAACGAGTCTATTGGGTCGATAACTGCTGTGTACAACGGGAAGGGGACCCCAGGTCTAATCCAAATTAGAGCGCACTGCGAAAAAGCAGAGTAAGAGGTAGCGTATATTCAGGAACACTGGAATTATGTGAATATGCGGCTGCAGCGATTTTTGCATAATTATAGTTTTGCCGCATTTGCCACTTAATCCATCAACTGCCGCATAATCTGCAGATTTTAACAAAAAATGTGTTTCCAGCTCAAACGGTTCACACGTAAATAAAAACGCAGCGACTCGTGTTGCAGCGCAGTGAAAGGCTGTTTGCAAAATTTGACTGGTCCTTTTGTTGCTTATTGCTCAAATTTGATGTTAAACTGTTACTAATGAGATGCAAACAGTGCCCAAACAGTATTAACAAATGTAAAAATACTATCACAAAATGGGCTCATTGTGCTGTATAATTTGACTTTTTATGCCGCACGTATAGCTGATGCCGCCAACGCCCCGAGAGGGCTCGAACCTTAACTTTGTAAGATGGGTCTCTTGTAGGAACGCGTTGTGTACACCTTCACGTTTCAAATAAGACAATACATTATTACGCTTAAGGGGGAAGAAAGGCCCCAAGCAGTCCATGTGAGCAATTTAACTTGTTTTGTCATGAGTTATGGGCCAGGAAAGGGATTTGAACACATGGGGACCCCATAATTATCTGCCCTGGGAAAAACAGAAGCGCCCACCATAAACAACATACAATTCCACAGCCACATACGCTCCGCCACCAAGAGAAAAGGAAATGCAAAACAAAACACAGTACAATAGAACAAAAATCCCAACACCCCCCAAGAAATGAGTCCAAAACAGCACATCACACAGGGTCCATCCAGGAGCTAACAAAGGGCTAAATGGCCAACTAGATACATAGCGGAAATCTGTGCGTAGGGAAGGAGCCCCCAGCTACAACTGGAGTACCAACACTCAAGGGATAGAACAGTTCTATAGGGCATTTCCTGTAAGCCCCCCACCATCCCCCCGAACCATCCAAACAGGAATAAAGATATCAACACAGGAGAAATCAGCCATATATCCAACCTGCCTTCATAGTACAACAAAGGAACTAATATAAAACATCCACTTGTTGACTTGGTAAATTCATCAGACCAGATTGTCTAGGACACTAGGGTGATCCTCAGTAGAGAATTTTCGAGACCAGGGGTAACAGAGCCCTCTGAGTCCGAAGCAGAGGTGTGACATTCTGGGGAGGGGTGCTGAGAGGAGTCCTTGCCAGCCCCCAGAGAGGGAGCAGTCCCTCGCCCTCAACTGCTCCAGTGCCTCCTGAGTTTTAATAGGATGGGACACCCCCCAGCACTGAGATCGTTGTTGCCTTGGATGTAAAGATTGCTGCCATTCTCGCATCTCAAGTCACACAGTGCTCTTGTCAAAGAGTTAAATCCAGTCCCATGCCGCAGATGGGTCAGTGAAAAAAAATACTTTATCCACAGTCTGGACTCGCAATTGAGCAGGGAAAAGCACAGAGTAAAGTAGACCCAAGTAGCATAGTTTTTTTTTTTACCGCACAGAATGATGTCCTCTGTGTCTGAACCTGGAGGTTTGAAGTCAGGCTACAGAGACACTTTGGCATTGTCTACCACAAAGAGGCCATGCATCCGGCCTGTTGCAGGAGATGGTCCCTATTCCAGAAGTGTAGAAGGAGAGAAACCACTGGATGCAGTGGGGCCCCAGGGCAAGGTATCTGCACTGGCCCTGTGTGCGCACACACACCCTCAAAGGCATAAAATCAGGGGGGGCCCTCTGGGGCCACCACTTCCTGGAACCAAGTCTCCAAATAGCCAACAGAGAGGCACCCTCAACACGTCAACACGTTCAGACAGTCCCACAATGCGGACATTATTGCGATGGGACCGCCCCTCTTTATCATCCAAGTGAGCAGCCAGGCGCGGGGTCTGCACTTCACAAGCCATGATGCAATGGTCCGCAGATTGAACAGCTGGTGTCAGAGTCTACACTGTGCCCTCTAGGGTAGCGCCCCTCTCCGAGACTTTCCTTGAGTCCTCTCGATTAAGTTCCAGTGCCATGGAGAGAGAGTCAATTTTACCCTCCAAACGTTCCCCAGATGCATCAATGTCAACCAAATGTTTCTCAGACTTGTCATCCATGTGTGCCCTGTCCCCACTCCCAGCACCCTGCTTGATTCCCTGTTGTGGGGGCGCTTGCGGTCGCGCCGTCCTTTTATCGCTGTGTCTGCCCCATGTTCTCTCCAATTAGGGCTTAGGGTGTGCTGGAAGTGAGGGTAATCGCACACCAGCAACCACCTGCAGGCCTAACCAAGTGCGCCCCAAAAGAGGACACAACTCGTACAGGCGGTCCATCCACTGTCGTAGTGGGAACGGAGGGTGTCAAAGGGCCTCAAACAGGGCAGAGAACAGCTCAAAGTGGACACCAGAGTTAACAAGTCCAACCAGCCAACCTTGATGTCGAAGCACAGCGAGAAATCTGTCTCCCCAGGACCACTCCGGGTGGCCCCCACACGGAAGGAATCCAGGAGTCATGTAGAGATCACTGCACAATCCCCTGCTGATGAAAGGGGTCAACAGCAGCACAAGCATACTCCCAGATGTGCAGAGAGGGAGCAAGCAAATTTTCGTCAGGAGCCTCCATTTAAGGTGCAACAGGCAAGGAGCCAGTAATATAAAGCTATAGGCTGAATAGTGAGTCAAGGAGTAGGGCGCTGTGACCAGGCCAAGGCTTGGGATAATATTCCAAATCTCTTTAGAATAGTGTGTTCATTTAGATTATTTTTCTGGTTAGCTGACACATTTTCCATTTTGATAGCGCCTTCGCACTGCATGCCTGCAACGAAAATATAAATTGTTACTTATAAAGCCTGCGCCTTGTACATGATGCTATGGAATAGGAACATTTAATGATAGCAATGTGCTTAATCCGTGCAGTAACTCTTGTGAGATTTCATGCACACACAGACACGTACTCTCCACAGATATAGCTAATGTTGTTCTGAACAGCCATGAAGGGTGTATATGAACATGCATGGTATCAGCAGCCCCTGCTGTGCAGGGGTCTTTAGCCATCCCGGGTGACCTCAACCCTTCAAGAGAGACTCGTTCAGGCCAGGGGCGGATTGGCACTGCGGGCACTCAGTGTTTTTCAGGTGCTCCTGCGCTGGAGGGCTGGGGAATCATTTTGTAATAGAAAGGGGCCTCGCTGTTTTAAGATGCTCCTGCGCTGGAGGGATGGGGAATAATTTTTTAAGAGAAAGGGGCCTCGTTGTTTTCAGGTGCTCCTGCGCTGGAGGGCTGGGAATAATTTGGTAATAGAAAGGGGTCTGGCTGTTTTTCAGGTGCTCAGCTTGTAGGACATTGTCACCTTGGCCCAAGAACAATATCCTCCCACTTACATTCCTTGTGTGTTTCATGAAAGGGCACGCCGGCGAATGTGGGCCACACCCCACAAATGTGGGCCACTTTTTTCGTCAGTGCCCGGGCCAAATTGTGATCCCAATCCGACCCTGGTTCAGGCCACGTCAATGACTATTGGTAAGATGTGGGAGATTCGGGGTCCCCTCATCACATTGTGCAAGGAGGACATCATTTTGCGTTATCCCAGTGTGAACATGTCATATTTCTGTCTGCGGTGCTCTTGAAATCTGTGTTATCTTGTCACGCCCGTTAATGTGCTATCCCAGGTCTGCTCATGGAGCACCTCCTTCTAAACATAACATACTTTAATCTAAAAAACAAAAAAACTCTCTCTTCAAATTACCGCGATAAGCTTCAAGACGTCCGGCTGTGCCAAGACATACATCTCGTCTGCTCGCTGACTTCGCGCTTCACCCCTGACCTTGAAACGTCACGTGACGCTTCCTTTATGGCACCCTCTGGCTGTGGTGGGCGCGTGGTGGACTCTGGTGACGACGTCTCATTTTACTTCTTCCGTGACCTCTCTCCACAGCGTGTCATCTGTGATTTGTGATGTTAACTGAGTGAAATGGGCCAGGACAACAAACACATAAACAGACGGTGTTTCATGCTGCGCAGTTAAACATAACTTCAGTTATACTATGACAAGTAAGTAAGTTGTTGTGGCGGCCCTGTAAACAAGCTTACTAACGTGGACTTTACATGGCCATGACCGCGACCTGCGTCGACCTCGACCTGACAGCTTTGGAGTTGTAACTTCCGTGTTAGTCATTTGGATGCCAAAGCCGAGTTAATGTCACGGCGTGTGGCGGCAAAGGTCACGGCGCTGCAATGGATGTGTTAATCGGCAGTGTTTGATGATGTGGTGGTTGTTGACGTTATAGCGGTGCTCCAATTAAACATCATCCATTTAATTTCATCCCAGCAGTCACAAACTGTGCAGAAATGATAAATACAGTATACTGCCCTTATTTCATCGTGAACAGTTGTGGGTGTCAGTTTTCTTGTCAGTTCTATTTTCTTACTAAATCATTTACTGTGCTTTTATTGGTAGTGCCCCAGCTTCACAGCTTCAAAATCTATACTACTATAATAAAGTAAGAACTTTCAGGCTTTGAGGCGGGTAAACTCGGGAACCACGGCGCCAATCTACACACCCGATACACCGTTGAAATCATTAGGGTGTGTAGATGGTTATAGGCTATATAAATATAAAAAATAAACGTTATTTACAAAATTTATATTATTTATATTTACAAAAAAGTAGTCCCTCCAAAGTAGCGCCGGCCGCGACGTGCGTGCTCCGTCAAGAGTACGGGGAGGAGCAGCGTCCTAGGAGCGGCGGACATGGCGCGGGGGAGGAGCGGTGACGTGAGGAGCAGCGGACAGGCCAGCGGCGGTGCGAGCAGCGGAGAGGCGGACATGGCGCGGGGGAGGAGCGGCGGCAGACAGGCGGTGAGGAGCAGAGCGGCGAGGAGCGGTCAACTGAGGAGCGGCGGCTCAGGTAATGCTCCGGGGACAATGTCGGGGCAGGCGGGTGTCGGGCCAGGCGGGGGACGGGGAGTTACAACAGAACAGACTACAACAGAACAGATCGGCTGAGGAAAGGCAATGTCGGTGCAGGCGGGGGTCAGGGCAGGCGGGGGATGGGGACTAACAAGGTGACGGGTGGAACATTTTGCACGTACTACTGTCCGACCTCCATTGACTCAGGACAGGCGGGGGTCGGGCCAGGCGGGAAAACAGATCGGCTGAGGAAAGGCAATGTCGTGGCAGGCGGGGGTCGGGGCAGGCGGGGACAGGGACTAACAAGGTGACGGGTGGAACATTTTGTCCGACCTCCATTGACTCAGGACAGGCGGGGGTCGGGCCAGGCGAGAAAGCAGATCGGCTGAGGAATGGCAATGGTTTTGGATCCCATCAATAAAGGTCTGATTGGTATCCTCAAACCAGTTTTAGAGCACTTCCCCATTAACTGCACTTTGTCGTATCACCATTCCCAGTCACAGGGTGATATTCACTGTTTTATCACTGTGTTTGTCATATTTGTATTTGTGTTGTGGCCTGTGATCGCTCATTTTTTATTTTCTACCCCCTCCCTTATGCTCCGCCCTGAGTGTGGCTATACCAGGGCGTTTTGTAAGCAGACCCGATGAGGAAGCATGTCACACACTTCGGTGTGTGAGTGAGGGCATTTTTTCAAAACAGATGTATTTTTCTGTTTTGTGTTGTTATATATGTACTCTTATCTCTCCAAATGGGTAGTGGGATCAGTGGATCACTGTCCCATCCTGTGTTGCACACCTTAATTCCTCTTCCAGAAAAAGAGGTTCCAAACTTGTTTTCAACGTTTCAATTATGCTTTTATTCAGCACAAGTTTCTTGATTTGCGTTTTTACACAAAATTGTTCATCATTTTTTAGACATTTGTGCGGTTTCTCTTTATATGTTTAAACATATCAACACTGTCCTTTTAAAGCCATCCAATGCATTTCGAGGCTTACCGCCTCTTCGTCAGGGAAAAGGATACTGAAATAAAATAAAATGTAGAATGCAATAAATGTTCAATAATTAATGTAAATCATGGCTGGTGTTGGGGGTCTCTATCATAGTTATTTTAAATATCAAGACACCTGGTATCTTCAACTTGTGGGCATGGCTATGGGCAACTCGGCAGCACCAGTCTATGCTAATTTGTTCATGCAACAATATGAAGAAGCTCATATTTTCACAAAAAAGGAGTGGACGGACAACCTGAAATTATTCACGAGATATATCGATGATATATTCATCGTATGGAAGAGCAGTAAAGAGATACTATCTAATTTACTAACCGAATTTAATCTGATTGACGAACGAATCCAATTAACTTGGGAAATATCGGACACAAGCGTCAATTTCTTGGACGTAAAAGTCACAGTGAACTCTCAAGGATTTGAAACTGACTTATTCACGAAGCCTACAGACAGAAATAATATGCTTCATTTTTCAAGTTTTCATGAGCCAAACCTCAGGAAAAATCTCCCATTTTCCCAAATGGCGAGAGTCAAGCGTATAATATCAGACCCGCAAAACACCACATTGAGAATCACAGAAGTAGCGGAGAAATTTCACCAAAGAGGGTACCCTCCTCAAATCTTTTTCTGGAAGAGGAATTAAGGTGTGCAACACAGGATGGGACAGTGATCCACTACCCATTTGTTTACAGTGTACGCCGTGGGATACGCGACGATACTGTGTTTGCACCCAGAACCACAAATACACAGCTGTACCACATTTGCTGTGCGTCGTGTCAATTTTCCTCTCTTATCTCTCCACCCATTCTTGTGTGTACGCCAAGGATGGATACCAGGGGCTGCCGACGAACATAATTTAAGCAGCCCCGGTCATTACACTCTAGGGTCGGAGCTGCGCCTCCTGGCAGGGGCTGGTTCAGTTTCCCTCAGGGACTGTGCATGCTCCAGGCAGGAGCAAGACTCAGGGGGAGTGTTGCTCCTGTCTGGAGCATGCACAGTCCCTGAGGCTCAGTGCTCTTGACTGGAACGGCGTCGCGGACCTGACCATCCCTTTTTTCACCCATGAAAGCTTGCACATCTCGCAGCTGCAATCAAGTCGGCCCTAACCTATCCAAACTCTAGAGGCCCCTGAGTCTCAGCGACCTAGAGGCTTTTCAAATGCTTCATTCTTTACGTTATCCAATAGTATGTGATATGCATGTTCTTTTTAAACATTCTCAAAACGTTTTTGCCCAATTCATAAGTAAACTGAGGTCCTGTAAAGATGTTTTGGCAGAAGTATAAATGTGTGAGAAGGCAAACATAATTGAATGTGTAATTGTCTGTCCTAGAGTTCATTATTGAAGAGCGATGACCCCTACATCCCTCAGTCATTCACATGGGAGTCACAGCCAGATTCCCGGGATGTTGACGTGGCACAAAAAGGCACTTCACTGCTACAGGTGCAGTAAAGTAATAAATCGAGGAGAATCCACGAGGAACCTGAAGAGAGTTCTCTTTATTGTGAAGGGCAAGACAAGCATACTTGGAAGTCGGGCAGAACAGGTGAGAGCCAGCGCCAGTTAAGGATAAGAGTTCATTATCTTACTCGGCTGTGCCCAAGTCTTGACAGGAAGAAAGTATTGGGGTGGCTTACCAGGGATGTTTCCAAGCTAAAATGGCTCTGACATGTGACACCCTTACTAGAGGTGTCTGTGCTCCCCGTATTGCACCAGCACTTTGAGACGCTGTAGTTCATGTCTATATCTGTAATTTATTGAAGCACAGGGGGCGTTAGCACCTTTGTTTTCCCCTATGCGCCACCACCATGAGGATTTACGGACCAATTCTGCTTTTGTTCACCTTTATGGCTCTTTTTGCTGAGTTTATGAAATGCTTTGGCTGCATCGATTTTATCAAATATTTTATGATGTATGTTTGATCTAATGTTTTGTACTATGTTTTATAGCTATTTTATGGCTTACAGCCGAAATAAAGATTTGAGAGCAAGGTAATTATACCCTAGATTACAAAATTAAGAACTGGTACTAGATAGAAAGGTAGTGGACACACAGGATGCTTTTATTGTTCTAGGAACAAGCAGAGCTATCAAGCAGTAAAGCGAAGCCAGGAGCCGTTACTGTACTGAACTGAGTGGTAACTGAGCATAACTAGTGCCTTCTGGGTAGCCTACAGTCCTCTGGGCATGTGCTAGAAGCCCTCAAGATTTTTAAACCAACAGCCTTGGGCATAAGGGTAGATGTTCAAAGATATTTCCACTGTAGAACTGTGCGGGCAGATTGTGGAAATCTGGAGAACTGTACAAATCTTATATTAACAGAAAGATTTAAAGAACTGCTGTGTCCCGGGAAGGCACTGGCACTGTGAAAAGATGCTCTCACAAAAGAAGAAAAATTAAACATATGAGCTTTATATATGAATGACCTCAGCTACTGCCTGTCATGACATAACTGTTTCAATCCAACCACCACAGACAAAATTCCTTATCAAAAGTTCCACACTGGAATCCTAGTACCAGCCAAGAAAAATGTAGCCCCACCACTCCATAAAACCACACGTCTTCCCCATTTTCAACAATGTTGTTACCCTTGACTGAACTTATTAAATGCAAATTATACAACACAGTACCCAATATTCATTTGTCATATCAAAACAATAGGAGAAAGAAGACCTCTTGAACACAAACTCAGTCTGAAAAGAAACAAGTTGAAACAGAAACCATCACAAATAGACTTTTGCAACTCGTCCTGGATAGACCACCCCACACATAGAGACATATTTAAAAGAAAGTGGCAAGGCGTGTCGTTAAGCCAAGATTGCTAGCAATACGCTTTGTCACTTTAGAAACGCAGGGCTGCACCATATTTACTAGAATATGGTGCAGTCTTGCGTTTCCCCATGCGCTGGCGCTAAATTTAGTTGCCTAGTGCCAACGCAGGCACCATTGCACCATAGTGCAAGGGTGCCTTTGTTGAGGGGAAGATTGTTTACGTGCAGGAAGCTCCCCCTTCTTGCACATAAACAATCTTGAAATGCTGTTTGGTAATTTCTATGTGTGCTGCACACGGAGAAGTTGCAAAATTACATTTGTTTTAACTTATTGTTTATGTGCAGGAACGGGGACCTTCCTGCACATTAACAATGATTGGCATTTTGCTGTTTTCATGTCTGCTGCCCAAAGCAGCACACAAGGAAACAGCAAAAAGGGGGAGAAATAAAGCAGTTCTCCTTGTTTCACCTATTGAAGACCAGGTTTTCCCTGGTGTTAATTTTGGCACTGCCTTGTATTCACACTGCTTTTGTAAATAGTGGTCAGTGTCAAAATCAATGGGTGTTGCGTTGGAACGCCCACCAAAACACCCATTGCTCGCCCCTTTCACGCTAAGTGTAGTGAGAAAGGGTGCCTTATTTTCAAGGCAGCGTTAAGCCAAGTTAAGTGGCTTAGAGCTGCCTTGTAAATAAGGCAAAGTTACTAGTCTCCTGGATTTTCAGTCATCTTTCTCATTTGTGAGCTTTTTCTGTTCAGGGTGTGGTGCCATGCCTTCATCCTGATTACTTTCTGTGGTGCTTCAACATCCTTCCACATTTTCTGTCCTTTACACGGTGGGATAATAAGGACACATGCTCAGATTCAGGATCCATTATCTTCAGTTTTAACCACCTTCTTAAAGACTTTTACAACCCTCATAGGCTTGCTGAACTTCGACCATAGATCACACCACACAGGAGCACGGATCTTTACCCAATCACCAAACATGATAGATGTAGTCCTGGACACCTTTGACATTGCGCACACTCTTTCTCCATTCCTGACACCTAATTTCCCTTCTCCTCCAACGAAACACTCTCATCACTTTATGAATGTGACATCAACTGGAGGACAACCAAGTCCTAGGCAACTCAAAAAGAGAAAATCCAGTAGTTCAGCATCTACATATTCTGTACAATGTTATTCTCATCTTCAAATCCTCTTTCCAGGGTTTCCCATTCACATGGAGCCAAATTGATTCTCTCCTTCAATGTTTTGGAGTGTTTTAGCTCCAGTACTCCATTTGTCCTAGGATGATATAAAGTACTTTTTTGCATGTGGTCCCACAATTTGCAAAGTATCCCTCCAACTCATTAAAAAAAATTGCATTCCATTGTTAGATAGAAGTGACTTAAGATCCCTCCAGCTAATCACATTTTTCAAGAACTGGTGTCTTCACCTCAGGCCGTCTTGAGAACAAATCCATCGTACAAAGAGATATGGCATACTGTGTTCTCCATGCAACATTTCCAACAAATGGGTACCTCTTCCGAAAGTGAATTTGGGAAATGCGATTTCTGCATAGGTGGGGTATAATTCTTCTAGACCTGGTCACTATTGCAACGGTCAACACAATTACACCACTCTCTCCATAATTAGATCTAAACTGGCTACCGAAAATTCAGTCTAAGTCATTCCTTCGTATTTCAATTCCCAGATGACCAATATGACCCAACTGCATTACCTTTTCCTTTAAACTATCCAGAGGAATCAGTCTTGTGCCTCGGAACAGCTCAAGAAGGACAAGAATTCTGGGCTGGGCTCATTATAGAGTGCGAGGGATACGTTGAGTGAAAGGTATCTCACAAAACGTATCCCTCATAGTTTATAATGAGACCAGTTAGGAATTCTTGTCCTTCTTGAGCGTACAACCGTAACTCACATTCCTCAAGGACTTCTTGTTAATATGTGTAATTTTCAATTTTTTGTCTCCATGCCACCTCGCTTATTACCTCATCTGTAACAGCACACACTCATTCTTGACTCTTCCTCCTCATTCTAAGTTCCTTCTTGAATTGTTCGACCAACTTCAGCAGTCAGCTGCAAAATTCCTGGCCACAGGAATATATTCCACAGCAAAGTTGAGCTCTTTAAGATCAACCACTCAGCATCTGATCCTGAAGGAGATAGCGCCCAGCTGTAGAAAAGCAGCGTTTCTCTTGTAAATACCAAAGCTGCCCGGCGCAAGACGCCTCTAATTCACTTCAATAATAGTTACCAAAATAAAGAGGCAGGCGCTGGGAACTGGAAGGCAAGAACAGGTTTATTACTCCAGAGGAGAACACGTTAGGTCGGACACAAGGAAATGTCTTCAGGAGGTGTTCTAACAATTTCTCTGCTGCTCTTCTTTTTATACATTTTACAGTGACTTTATTGGCGGTCAAACATCCTAGGAATTACTGCCTTCGCCAGTTCCCACACAGGCCCACCAGCTGTCTCCCAAATCTAACAGATGATTGCCATCTTGCAGCTGGACATTCCGACAGGACATAAAGTGTGTGGGATCGGTCAGATCTAAAGGTTATGCAAGTGATACGATCAAGCATTTCTGTTCGTGCAACAAGTCCTGCTGTGTGGGGGCAATAAAGTACGTCCATAAGGCTTGGTTTACAGCCTGGGGCCGGATCAAGTGGCCAGATGCAGTCGGGGGTTATCAGGAGGCCTTGCTCATGTGCAGGGGATGAAAGGACAAATGTGTTTTAGGGTGGGAAGTGGCTCCGGGGCTTTGTCAGGCTGACAAGGTTTTATGACCATTTGGTCATGCTGAATCTGGGCACCGGGGATGGTTGCAGGGTCAGGGTGAATCATAGGTGACTCGCAAAGCGCGAGATGGCCGCGGCACTTAAAATGAAGGCCGTTTACGTGCGGACGATGGCTTCTTGTTAGGCAAGATGGCGCCGGTGATGTTCATGATTGTCGATTACTTTTTAACACAGCGCCTTTGTCATCAAACTTTCATGCAGGGATTTGTGGACTCTCCTTACAGTGGAGGCTGCTACTCACCCCAATAAATAAATCCTAAGCTTTCAATGCCAAGATACAGCCAGAGTCTTTTTCTCTATGACCATGTCGTTACTCTCAGCCTTGAATAGAGCACTGGAAGCAAATGCAATAGTTTCCTGACCATTTTCTGTTCTTATGCAACAGTACAGCTGCTATTCCTTTGGCACTTGCATCCTTAACGACTGCAGTATCTCTGCCTGGAATGTAGGCCAGTAGACCGGACGCCCTCTGCAGATCTTTTTTGGCATGTTAAAATGTGCTCTCACAATCCATTGACCAACTAAATTGCTCCCCTTTTTCACAAATCTTCTCATACAGTTTGTCTTCTTGGCTAATCCTTGCACATAATGACTTTAAAAAATACTATCCCTAAGAATGCTCACTCCTCCTCCTTTACTTCAGTGCTGCCAGATTTTTGATTGTGTCCATGTTTTCCTGGTTAGATCACATACTCTTAGCTGAAACCATAGTCAGTTTCTGATTGTGCAAAATTTGACTTTTCTGCCCTCTCTTAAGAACACAGCTTAACCTCTCATTATTTTCACTCGAGTTGCTGCCACATCAACTTGATACCACCTCGTCTCCTTCAATTCCCTTCAACATGGAACCCGTCACTCTCTGGAACACAGAGGAAGCTGACACATGACCGAATGGCATGTTTCGGAACGTAAAACCCCCCATGGAGCTGATAAAGGCTGTGAGCTCCTGTAAATCTTTATGTAAGAGAAGCTTATGATAGGCAGGTGCCATGTCCAATATAGTAAACATCTTGTAGCCCTCTAATGTGGACTTCGTAATGTTGGTGCCATGATTACAAGAAAAAGCAGTGTTAATAATTGTTGAGTTACAGGAAGGGGGCGCTAGGTGGCGCACATCCAAGATGGCCGCACACCTGTGAGGCTCTGGAAGCTCGGCACTAATATCCAACATTTATCCTGCCTTCTACTCAAGCTAGACGCTATTTGGTGCACTCCAATTCATTGTTATAGCCTCCGCTTCTAGCGGTAAAAAGACCGACGTTCCTGACCTCCTGCTTTCCCAGCTGTGGGAGGCTTTCTGCCCAGGGGGCTGGCCTGGTCGCTCTTGCTGGAGGTCTGTTCAGCGGCCGTGGCTACCTGAGCCCGCGGTATCACACGTGGTGTTAGGCCCCCGCTGGGACCTGATCGAAGATTACGCCCTACTGCTGTTTGCTGGCCACCCGACTCTGTACACTTCGGATCTGTGCGCTGGGGGTCGGAAAAACAACAAACTACACCGCAAGATCCGACCGCATGTGAGGCTGTAGATTTGCGGTACGGACCCGCACCTGAAGCGACGCATCACCCCTTGACCGGACTGTGGTGAGTCTCCGCTATTATCCTCGCGCCCCCGCTGCCCCACGGCATTTGCACATACTTCTGGGCGCTGGCTTGCTGTCCCTCACTGGGAACCCCATCGTCTACAGAACTTGCTGGTACTCCCGGGATCTCAACTTTGTTACCGACCCTCTGCCACGATATGCCCGGGGCGGGAGCCCCCCTGTTGTGGCCTTCAACCCTGTTTTCACTCTCCTGGCTGTGCGAGTGCCGCATCACCCAACGCCTGCCTGATACTGTTTTGCTGCGGGGATCCCTCGCTCCTCGCTGGGACGTGTCATCCTCCTTTGCATGCAGTGCGGCCTAATTGCCCTCTTATCTCGCTGCGGGGGCCTGCAGGAGCCGTGAGGACACGCTGTTTCCAATCCACTGACCAGCTCGTTGATGTGTGCTCTGATTGCCCCATGCTGCGCCTACTTTCTCCATAAACTGCCTGACACTGCAGCTGAACTCAGCTTGTCCTGCTTATAGGCATCTGGAGCCGATCACAGCTACCCCTGCAATCTTGTGTTGGCCTGCTTTGGGACTGAGGGCCTCTTTTGTTGTGGGCTATGCCATACTACTTCCACTGTCAACTCGTCCCACCCTGGTGCATTGCTACCTACTTTTCTTCCCTGTTGCGCTCTCAAACCAGGCGGCATATACTCCTTCATATTGCAGAGAGGCCTGTCTGTCTCTGGTTGCGTGGTGCGATGGGGAAGCCTGACGGTCGCCCACCATGTCTAACATTCAATACACAAAAGAAGGCGGCGACAAGATCAAATTCTACTGACCTTGCTCCTGACAATATGGAACAATCGCAGTCCTCGCCACAGGCCTCAGATGACGACGTTAAGTCCATACTCCTGGCAGTACAACACAGCCTATCGGACCTGTCCGGTAAAATGGATACTATGAATAATCACTTGGATTTTCTTGTGCAAAAAGTGGATAAACATGACGGTCAGTTAAAGGAGGCGGAAAGACCATATCCGAAAATGAGGACATTACTTCCCAAATGCAAGCTCAGGTTACTCAAATGGACAAGTTGATGAAGGTAATCGCGGCCAAAAACGAGGACATCGAAGCCAGGAGCCGCGGCAATAATGTCTGTATTTTAGGCATACCAGAGAGTACAAACACCGGACGTATGGAGGACTATGTCGAACGTCTCCTAAAAGGTTCCTTTGGCGCGGACTCATTCTCTTCGCACTTGGTAGTGGAGCGTGCGCATCGCTCTCTGGGCCCATGACCACCCCTCGGAGAAACCCCGCGGCCCATAATTGCACGCCTACTTAACTACCGAGACTGCAACGTCGCACTCCAAAAAGCCAGCGAGCTGCAGCCACTACAATTCGAGGGGAACGCCTTCACGATCTACCCGGATTTTACACTTGCGGTCCAGGAGGCGCACCGGAAATTTCTCACTGTAAAGCAGAAACTCCGCAAAGCCCAATTGGAATATGCTCTATTGTACCCTGCAAAGCTTTGTATCACGCATAATGGTAAACACGTCTTCTGCACTAATCCACAACAAGTTGAGGACTTCCTGAAAACCATTACACGGCGCTCTCCACGTCCTGACCACAATTCCAGTCTGTCATCATCACCCAACGACTAGTCCAGACTGTAATGGTGCCGCATCCTACTCACCAGTCAAGGATGGCTACCTTCACACTGCATGCCCGGGTCAGCTACAAGGCGACACCTTCCACAGACTCCACTTCGCTATGGGACACTTGACATTTTAGCTTGCAGCGTAGGCCCTGTCACCGCTTCTGGACTGCACTCAGTGACAGATAAGTGCCGGACAGGCTCTGCTCCTTTTTTATTTTTTCTGTCTTGTTTCTCATAACTGTTTCTGGCATATGAAGTTTATTAACAAGTAGAACCTTGATACTGTGCCGAGCACCCTTATCCCTTAGGCCACTTCCTCCCTTTTATGGGTCGTAACCCGGGTGTGCATCGCAGTTGCTTGGGAACTGGCTGCGGGAAGGGATGACTGCCATCTAGTGCCCCCTACATGGGAAATCCCCCTTGGCAGAATTGTTTTTTTGTCTTGTATTGGCTTGAATATTCCTTGCTACCAAAGCCCAGTCCTTTTAGTATGGCCTGGCTTGTTTTCTTAGTTGGGGAATTGGGTGGGGAAAAGGATTCCTGCACGATTGGGGTGCCGATGTGGGCGGGGGTGGGTTGGGGACTGTTAATTTCTACTGGAGACAATGCAATGGTGTTAATTTTACTTGTATGAACTACCGGGGACAGATGCTGGCTAAACAACGCACACATGCACTGGATTTCCACTGCTCACCATGAACACCACTACAAGCTGGGGTACTCTGTTGTACCGCGTCAGCGAATTTCTTGTACAGATTTGCCTTCTCTGCACCTACGGCACAGTTAGGTCCCCCCTGCATTAACTTCCTCACGTGGAATGTCAGGGGCCTTTGAGATCCCCGCAAACGGCGCCAAATTTTGTCATACTTAGACAGGCACCACATACGAATTGCTATGCTTCAGGAGACACACATTGACCCTCAACGCCCTTCATGCTTCGGCTCCCACTGGGCCTCTGTGAGGTCCTTTTCATCCTACTCCTCATATTCGTGAGGCTTGCTTATTTTAATAAAGAAAAACACACCATTCAGATTGGAAGGTACGTACGGCGATTCCTCTGGCCGCAGCTGCCTAATCTGGGGTACCTTAGCTACACAATCTGTCACTCTTGTCTGCAGCTACGGCCCCAATTTAGATGACCCTGACTACTTCACGACACTCAGGGGACATATACTTAAGATAGGCTCTACACATGTTATATGGGACGGGGATCGCAACACAGTCCTTTGTCCTTCTACGGACCGTTCCAACCCTCTTCTACAACACTACACAAAAACCTGGGTCGTCCTCTCAGGGTTGCTCACGGAGCATGGTCTCGTTGATGCTTGGCGACACGTGCACCGTGCAACCAAAGATGGTACTTTTTATATAGCTGGACATGCTACATGGTCGAGATTAGATTACTGGTTATGTTCCCAGGGGGTTGTTCCATGGATCAAAATGGCAACTCACATGGCACGCATATTCAGACCACGCTCCGGTGCGCCTTGAACTCATACTTCCTGATTCTGTGGCTGTTCCCCGCTGCTGGAGGCTTGTACCAGAGGCACTCCTGGACACCGTGTTCCAAACTGAATTAGGGGAAGTGATAGAAGACTTCTTTCTCAGAAATAAAGACTCTGTTGACAGTGTTAGCTTGCTATGGGAAGTAGTAAAAGTTACCATTAGGGGTGTTTGTCTATCCAAAAGTTTTGGGGTGCTCCGCGACATTAGGAGAAATTTGAAATGTCTCGAACTCGAGATTAAACAGTTAGAAATGGACATGTGGGTGACCAGCTCTGGAAACAAGCATGCTGCACTCCGCGAGCTGCTAACAGAGTATACCAACACTGCGACTCAAGAGGTGCAATTCAGAGGCAAATACTACACTGCCCGCCGTTATGGAGAAGGCGAGAGACCTAGTTGAGCTCTTGCGAACACTAAAAAAATGCCCCACTTCTCAAACCACATACTGGATGTGGTGGATGATAGTGGCACGTGTTACAGAGACAGTTTAGACATCCTCAAGATATTTGCTACCTACTACTCTGAACTATATTGCACGCAGCATACGACCTCCCCCGGCTTCTCTCCCTATTTCTGTGACATAACTCTTGGGTGGCTGGGGACACCCAACGCGAGTTTCTGGCAGCCCCGTTTGAGGACGTGGTGGATGTGGTGGATGATAGTGGCACGTGTTACAGAGACAGTTTAGACATCCTCAAGATATTTGCTACCTACTACTCTGAACTATATTGCACGCAGCATACGACCTCCCCCGGCTTCTCTCCCTATTTGTGTGACATAACTCTTGGGTGGCTGGGGACACCCAACGCGAGTTTCTGGCAGCCCCGTTTGAGGACGATGAGTTTTAAGAGGCCATAATGCAAAAGACATCGGGGAGGGCGCCTGGCTCGGATGGGCTGCCTGTTGACTTTTACAAAATGTACTTCGATCAGTTGCTCCCAGTGCTTAAAGCAGTGTTCCTTGAGGCTCATGAGACACTAACCCTACCCGGCACCATGAGGGAGGCACTCATCACGTTACTACTAAAACCTGGCAAACCCGCAGATCGCTGCGAGTCCTACAGGCCTCTTTCACTAATCAAAACCGATGCAAAATCTCTGGCTAAATTATTGGCTAACTGGCTTAGCCTACTCATGGAGAAGTTAGTCCTTCCCGATCAGGCCGGGTTTATTCCGGGGAGGGCCACATCCACAATCTCAGAACCCTTTTCTCCATCTTGCAGACCGTAGATTAGATAGCGGTGTTTCTTGATGCCTCAAAGGCTTTTGACTCAGTGGAGTGGGACTACCTATTCACAGTTCTACAATGTATGGGTCTCCCCGTAGGCTTCCTCACATGGATTCGGCTTTTGTATACCTCACCCACTGCGAGGGTTTTGATCAATGGACACACCTTGCCCTCCTTCCCCTTGTCCTGTGGCACGCGTCAGGGGTGTCTACTCTCTCCCCTCTTGTTTGCCTTGATTATGGAACCACTTGCTGCGAGAGTTAGGCAACATCACAATCACATGGGACTGAGTTGTCTCCTTCGTCCGATACTCATCTCCTTGTACGCGAATGATGTGACCCTTTATATTAAAGATCCTCAACATAATCTAAATACACTGCTGCGAGAATTTGTCAAATTCTGAGGCCTCTCCGGGATACATATAAATTGGTCCAAATCGCAGCTATTCCCCTTGACTAGCTCAGTCATTCCCTTTACAACTGATTACCCGCTTGTATGGTGCGCAGATGATACTAAGTATTTAGGGATTTGCGTAACCTCGGACCGGGACAAATTGATGCGCATCAACTATGGTTGTGCAATGGAACACGTCACAAACTGCATCACCCGGTGGATTGCCCTTCCCCTGACCATGGCTGGTTGCATTTCCCTTATAAAGATGGTGATCCTCCCAAAATGTCTATACCTTTTCTTAAACATTCCGTACGACCCTGGTCGTCACTTCTTCGCCACGTTCCGGTCTGAATTGATTCGCCTTGTATGGAGAGGTAAACAACCACTTATACAGTTGAATGTGATGATGCGGCCCTATTCTCTTGGGGGGTTCGATATTCCAAACTTCGAGCTTTACTACCTCTGTGCTCAAGCTCATTTTTCCCACTTTTGGTTCCGCCCACCCCGTTACACAGCCCACGTCGCCACAGAACACTGGCTCGCAGACCTCATCCCTCTGGACGGAGTCATCTTAGCCCCCGTATTGCCCTGTGGCAGCAACCCAACCTCCGTGGACTGTACGATTTTGGCCTGGTCCCGCATATTAGGTCACATGCATGCACCTAGTTTATATTCCCCTCTCCTTCCGCTTACATACCATATTAAGCTAACTCTTCTGCAGGAAGGACTCTTCAAAAACACTGTGGGTAAGCATAACCTCTTTTGCTGGGGTGACCTGTATAGCAACGGCAAATTCCGCTCTCTTCAAAAATTGTGCCCTGACCCCCCGCCATCCACTATGGAAACATTTCTATATTATCGCCTTCGCCATGGTATACAAGCTAGCTTCGGCACATACCCATCCGAGCCTGCGACATTTGTACCGCTACATAATGTCTGCGTGCACCTACCGCTTCACATTTGGTATCCACACTCTATCATGGCCTTTATAGCGACATTGCATATCCTGCATGCCCAACACGTGCCAAGTGGTCAGCGGAATTGGACCAGGACATCACAGATGCACAATGACTATATTGCTGTGGACAGACTGAAAAGATATCAGCTAATAGTAGACTCCGTATCATACATTATAGATTCATACACCCCAGCTATTACACCCCGGTTACACTTCACAGATTCGGTTTGAGAGACACGCACAGTTGCGACAGATGTAAAATGGAGCATGCTGATTTCCTGCACCTTGCCTGGGATTGCCCTGATGTCCACACTTATTGGGATGATGTCCTTACGGCCCTTGACTCCATGGTCTCTCTACCTCTTCCGAGATCTCCACTGCTGGCGCTCTTAGGCTATACTGAGCACCCCCTGCTAAGCATCGGCGTTTTGTGTCCTTCTACCTGGTAATTGCTAAGCGATGCATAGCCTGTCGTTGGGGTAGAGGGCAGGCGCCTAAATTTAAAGACTGGTTATCAAATTTGATATTATGGCAAAATCAACTCAATATCTACGCTGAGCTTCTCCTTTGCTCCTCTCGCCCTCTGGATATTTGGGGCCCACTGCAGACATATTTATTAGAACACCCCTCTGTGGATGACGCAACACCTTAAAGTCTATCAATGCCAGCTCCCGAATATCCACATTATCTACCGCTTTGACTCCTGCCAGATCTTTGTTGCGGTCCACTGTATTGTAACAATCCCTGTCGTTTTATTCTCAGTGCAGAATGTAACAGCAACTGTACAACATCTTGTTTTTGCTCATCGATTTCATGTACCCCAGCGATGGTGTGTATTGTTCCACAACATTTTATTATGTGTATGACCAACTACTTTTGTATATCCAGATATGTCACTGAAATGTGTTCCCGATTATTTATGTTTTGTCTCCCCCATGGCTATTGCAATTAATTGTCTGTATATTGACTGAAAAGTTTAATAAATAAAGTTTTTAAAATGAAAATACAGAAGCAATATTTGTTGAGTTACAGGTAATAACAATTCTTAATGGTGTTTTTAAATGCTTACCATACTTGGAGAGCTAGATATGAAGGTATTAAGCCGTGGATGAAACCTGATGTCTGTGCGGGTGAATGCCAAAGCAAAACCAACTTGAATCTTGTGGAAGTATGATTTTGGTAACAGAGGCCCTCCTGGATTGAGATTGTATAAAAAGAGAGTGAAGTCAAAGTCTCATCGCTTCCTAAGCAGTTTGTGTTTGGCAGTTTTTGGAGGATCATCGTGGAGTCAGTGTCTGGAGGTAGGAGTGTCGGAGTTTTGCACTATCATTTAACAATCATTACCATTTGCGGGGCCTTGTATATTTGTACCTATTCTATGCTTACATTATTTTCTATAGGTTTTTTTTTGCACATTCTTATTTTGTACTCTGGGTGTCTCCTGTTTCATCGTCGACGTTATACATATACTTTTTGTCCCTGGATTTACAAGACTGGAACTCATTTTGAACATATGTTCATTGAATTCTCTAGTACGTCCAAAAGAGTTTTACGCGAAGACTACAACGCAAAGATTTTCAAGAGAACACATAATAACTGTTCCTTCCTTATATTTTCAGTGAGAAAATCTGCATAAGCTTTAGAAAGGGTTGAGGTAGAGGACTTGTTACTTAAGGAAATTATGCAAAAGGACTTCTTATGGTTTGAATGGTGCACGGTTATTTCATTTTCAGAAGAAAGTGTGACGAGCCTTGCATCAGTGTTTCTGTGACAAATTCCTTGCTGCTAGTATTAAGTCCTTCTCCTTAGCATGTATGTACCAATAATATTCCAGTGCTTAAACAAGATATATAGGGGCACATGCATCAAGCAAAATACCTTGAATCGGCCCCTTTGCAACCGGTATTTTGCAATTTGGGATGCTTCAACCCAAAAGCCATTCGCAAAATAGGCAATCGCAAATTTTGTGATTACTTATTTTGTGAATGCATTTAGGGAATCGCAATTTCCGGTTCCTTAAATGTAATGCAAGAATCAATCTGAGATTGCAACTTTGCATTAAGGAATCGCAAATTACCATCAACTTGAAGTTGATGGTAATTTGCAATGCCTAAGAAAAATGCCTAAAATTACATTTTTCTAAGTGCCATGTGGCACACACACATACCCTTGGGGCATGTGTGTGCTCCACATGAGCACAAATGCATGTTTTGGGGGTGCATCAGGGTGTCCTTTAGGCCCCCGAACACCCTTGAAATTGCATTCGCAATTTGCGAGTACCTATTTGGTACTTGCAAATTGCGAATGCTGCCCCATTCATTCCTATGGGCCTCAGGTAAAAATTCTGAAAATAAAATTAGTATTGGGAGCACTTTTGATTAAAAAAAACACATAGTAGTTATGATACCCACACCGTTAACTTCACCAGAAAGGTATAGTAGTGACTCACAAAAGCTAGAAATTTTCTTAAATCAATGTGGGGACATTTTCTGTTTAAATCAAGTCAAAGGTTGAATTCATATTATACTATTATCAGCCTTGTCAATGATACCGATAGAATGGAACAGTCTGCTATTATACGGCCTTGAAACATTTAAGAAAGAATTAAGGAGGATTTTTGATAGAAGGGCATTAACTCAAAAGGCTGATCATGAATAACTAGACTTTAGGGAAAGTAAAAAATATGCATTACAGTATGTGACACAATTCCAGAAATTGATTGTTGAAACTAAGTAGCCTTAAATAAAAACAATAACCATTTTCTATAGGGGTCTGAATGATGAATTAAAAGACATCTTATCTCAGAATCCAGATATTCCAAAAAATGCATAGGATGTAATTGACTTAAGTATAAGAATTGATAAAACATTAACAAATCAACATTTTGAAAAGAAAAGATCTGAATTTAGAACACAAATGTTCTAGAGAAGGTCTGAGACGTAAGAACCCCCTTCCCGCTTCTGAGCCCAAGGAGATAGGCACAGGACATCGACCCTAAACCAAGGAAGAAAAGGAGAAAAGAAGGGAGCAAGGGTTGTGTTCATATTGTGGATCTGATCAACATTATCTTAAATCATGTAATAAGAAACTTGTGAAAAGGTATCAGGAAAAGTAGAGCCCTCAACAGGAGTGAGAAGAGATCAGCTGAGCAATGCTAATAGGGTCCTTTCAAAATATATTGAACACATTAGTCAGTTATTGCACATGTTTGTTTATTGAAGGAAATTGATACTTTTTTACATCTTACTGCAGCCATTGAGTCCGAAGCTACTGGGGTTTTATTGATTGGGAGTAGATTGAGAAACTGAAAATACTGATTGTCAAGAACAGTCCAAAACAAGTGAGAGCAGTACATGCAACAGAGTTTACATCAGGATTAATCAATTAAGAGTGTTTGGCCTTTGATATAATTGATTCTGCGCAATTCAAGATTATCTTCAGGAGTCCATGGTTAGTGAACCATAACCCAAGGATTAACTGGGGCCAAGGCACAATACAAATTCAATCATCAAATTATAAATATATGTGTTCTCAAGATCTAGATTTGTCATCAGAAAACATTAGTACTCATTTACAAATGGCAGCAAACGCAGAAGAGACTCATTTACTTTAAAAGATTCCTAAAGGATATAATACTTTTTAGTTTTTTTTTTAGTAAAGAGCAAGCAGAATGTTGGAAAGTGGATTATTGGTAGGGGCAAATGTAGGTCTGCCACTGGCAATAAAGCCACTAACTCAGTATAGGGCCGAATAGGTCTTAGAAAATTATTTCTATGCTCAACCCTTGGTAACGTGGCTGCGGTTAGGCAGGCTTACGTCACAGACAGGTATGTAAAGCAATTAAAAACACAAATTTAGTAAATAATTAGGACACAACACAAAATAAAAATCCAACACCAATTTATAAAACTAGGAAACATTTTTATCTTTTAAATGAGACCAAAACGAAAAAAATCCTCTGTAGGGAACCAGAGATATGAATTTTTAAATATTATTCACGTTCTAGTGCTTAGAAACCAACAGTGCCCCTTTTGGTCATTTCATTGCCTCTGACAGGGACACATTCACCTTTAGCAGGTGTTCTGGAGGATCGCTCACCAGTCTTGTGCAGCCACCTCCAGCAGACTTGTTCCTGTTAGAACTCCTTCCTGAAGCTCTTCTTGCGGGTCCCAAAGTATCTAACACACAATCCAAGGTTCTGGAATCTCCAAGAGGGTCCTTGAAAGTGTGAGATGAATGTATGACGTTACAACGCAAACATTTACAACGCATGCCATCACAACGCAGTTTTAGAAACTACTTTCACATTGCATTCCATTACAATGCATACCATTACAACGCATACCATTACAACGCATATTAATTTTAGGGTAGCAGTGGGGTACGTGTTAAATAGTGTAGGGGTAAAAATTACTATTACCACTCCAGTGAGTGCAACAGTAGGGTAAGTGTTGGATAGTGTAGGGGTAAAAATGACCATTCCCACTCCAGTGAGTGCAACAGTAGGGTAAGTGTTGGATAGTGTAGGCGTAAAAATTACTATTCCCACTCCAGTGAGTGCAACAGTAGGGTAAGTGTTGGATAGTGTAGAGGGTAAATATATTCCCCATTACTTACCTTATAATGCGTTGTAATTGAATGGTACCAAAGGAAAATCACTGTATTTGGCATTCATTGATTTCCGAAAAGACTTTGATAGCGTTGTTCGCCTCAAACTTTGGAAAACTTAACAAAATGGGGCATCCCACAGCCCCTACTGAACACTCTCATAGCCCTGTACACTGACACCTGGGTAAAAATAAGAGTTTCTTCGAGATGGTCAACCACCAATAATATCATGATCAATAGAGGCTTAAAGCAGGGATGCATATTAGTTCCTCTACTCTTCAATCTGTATCTAGCAGACCTGCCCAAGTGGCTGGCCCTCTCCCGAGCATTTCCACCTCGAATCGAATCCAATAAAATTCATTCAATGCAATACGCTGATAACATGATCCTTCTCAATCAAAGCCAGGTGGGCCTTCAAAGACTCTTCGATTCTCTGGCTCTGTACTGCAAAACAAACGCTTTGGAGATTAATAGCACCAAAACTAAGGTGATAGTCTCGCGCTCACGAGCTAGAAATCACTCTTGGCACATTGAAGGGAAGTCAATAGAGATAGTGACTGCATACAAGTATCTGGGTGTCTGGATAGATCACAGAGGGAGACCGGCGCAGTATATCACCGCAATGCAGGGTGTGGCCCGCAGTCTGGAGGGGGCTTTCGTAAGAATCAAGAAAGCCCTTCATTCTCCAGATCTTTCGCCGCTAATCAGAGTGTTAGGCGCCAAACTTTTACCGACAATAGCCTTTGGCGCCACAACCTTTAAAGACAAAATGTTCACCTGGCTAGACAGAGCGCAGGCACCGTGTTTTCGTACAGTGTTCCACCTACCCAACTCGACCTCTCACGCCCAAATTCGTATGGAGTTCTACTTGTATTTGAATTTGAATTTAAAAACACTTATAAAGCGCACGTACACTGAAACAGTTTCATGGCGCTGGTAAGGTCCCTACAAGAGAATAAAGAAAAGAGAGCTAAGTGCCAAAAGCCTGCTGAAATAATAATGTTTTTAGTGACCTCCGAAACTCCATATAGGAGGGGGAGAGTCTTAATGGTAGGGGGAGATCATTCCAAAAGGAAGGTGCAAGTACCGCAAACTTCTGCCCCCCCGCCCGCTTCTTTCTAAATCGAGGCGTGGTTAGTAAGGCCAAGCTCGAAGAGCGAAGATCTCTAGTGGGGACATAGGAGGAGATTGCCGAATTGATAAAAGCAGGGGCAGTCCCCGCTCTTGCTTGGAAAGTTAAACATCCTAATTTAAACTTGGCTCGCTGTTTTATAGGGAGCCAATGAAGGCTCTTGAGTAGTGGGGTTGAATGGTGGGACCTTGATAGTCCAAAGACCAGTCGGGCAGCCTGGTTCTGTATCAGCTGCAGTCGCTGCACAGCATAGGTCGGGGCTCCATTATAGATAATATTGCCATAGTCAATTTTTGACAGGACCATGGCCATTAAACCATGGCCATTAAAATAAGTTTTAAGGCAGGGGCAGAAAAAAACCTAGCAACCTTCCTAATCACTCGAAGTGTAAAAAAACAAGAGGAGACCACCGAACTAATATGTGAGTGGAGTGTTAATTGATTGTTAAGCATAATCCCAAGTGTTTTAACTGAACAGGAGGGAAGAGGGGGGGGACCAAGTGAAGGGGGCCAAAAAGAAGGGGACCAGGGGTTGGCAGCACCGCCCGTCATCACCAATTCTGTTTTTTCCGGATTAAGTTTTAACTGATTGATGTTCATCCAGTCTCGGATAAATAGCATGACGGACTGGAAACTGCCAACTCCTGAGGAGAGGAAAAATCAAAAATGAGTTGTAGGTCATCTGCATAATTGTATACAGTGACCTCCATATTCTGTAAAGCAAACACCAGTGGAAGAATATACAAATTAAATAATAAAGGGGAAAGGGCAGATCCCTGGGGAACACCACAGTTGACATTATGCTGAGGGGCTGAGAAGGTGCCTAGATGAACTGCCTGAGTGCAATTCGTCAGAAAAGACTCGACCCAGGCTAGTGCCAACCCCCCTATCCCTGCCGCCCTGACACGTGATAACAAGATGTCATGGTCCACAGTGTCAAAGGCGGCGGATAGGTCTAATAAGACCAATATTTTGGGGGTGTTGGCATCAAGTCCCTCCCTAAGTTGGTCCATAACCGAGATCACCACCTTCTCGGTTGAGTGTTGTGGTCGGAAGCCAGCTTGGCATGGCGCTAGGTAATTGCTGTCCTCAATAAAGGTGCTCAGCACCTGGGAAACATGTGCCTCAGCCACCTTTCCCAGATAAGGTAGCAGGGATATGGGGCGGTAATTAATTGGGGAAGAGGGGTCGGCCCCAGATTTCTTCAGAATGGGGATGATGGTGGCAGATTTGAGCACAGTGGGAACCAGGCCATTAGAGAAAATGTCATTTATTACTGTGAGGGCAGGAGTAGGGCAGGTCAAAAACACCTGAGCCAGAATGTGAGCAGGACACACATCTGACGGAGACCCAGATTTTATGCGCTTGAGAAGTGAAGACAAAGACTCACTAGTTAACTCAGGTATGTGAGTAATAAACTGGGTATTTTGTGACTTTGACGGGGGCGGAATATGTGCTTTTATTTGTGCAACTTTGTCAATGAAAAAATCATTTAGAGAGTTGCACAGTAACTGGGAGGGGATATTCACAGGTGAGGGCCTGTCTGACGTTGCCAGTTCATGAACAGTTGCAAAGATTTCACGAGGCTGGCACTCTGCTGTCAGTATACGTTGTGAAAAAAAAGCCTTCTTAGCCTCTAGGATGGCTGTTTTATATTTAGATAGTGAGGTGGTATAATTAACTTTGCTAATCGGGCTATATTTTAACCTCCAAGCCCGTTCAGCCTGGCGGACCGCTAATTTAAGTACCTTCAGTGCAGGAGTAAACCACTTATTAGCATGGTGATGATGATTAATGGTAACCTTCTTTAAAGGGGCCTTTTCGTCACGAAGGTGAATTAACCAGCTGTCCAAAGTGGCCAACTGAAATTGAGATGGTGTATCAGTAAGATCAGGGCAAGTGGCGATTAATGATTCACAGAACGCGGGGACGTCAACACGGCTCCAGCTTCTGGCCCATAGCGTTTTAGAGCGACAAGAAGCATTTCGTAAGTGTAGGTCCAAGGAAAAAGACAGAAAATAATGATCAGACCATACACAAGGAACAATGGACAAATTAGTAGTGGATAAGTTAAGAGTCCATATTTGATCTAAAATATGTCCCCGGGTGTGTGTAGGGGTTTGGACATGCTGGATAAAATTTAAACTCGATAGTAATGAGGTAAAGTCCTTGGAAGTAGTGTCTTCTGCAGGATCGCTGGGCCAGAAATTAAAATCACCAAGTACAAGTACCGTGGCATTGTTAATCACCAGGGGGGCCAGCAGCTCCTGGAAGGCAAGAACAAACTGAGAGGGGGTTTGGGGAGGACGATAAACCAACACACAGGTTACAGGAGATTTCGGTGAGCCAGACCGTGCAACCAGACAATCCGCCACAGGTAAAGGAGGAGATGTCAATATTTGAAACCTAAGGCTGTCGCGAAAGATTAAAGCGACCCCACCACCTGTTTTGCCATCAGAGCGGTCAGCTCGTAAGATGGAGTAAGAAGGAGGAAGAGCCGCCAAAATACTGGGCTGGGAATCAGGGCGATACCATGTCTCCGTTAGGCACAATATGTCAGGGCTGTCGCTGTCGAGGAGATTGAATATCTCCTGCTGATGCGCGACTGCCGACCTGGTATTTTTTTTTATTTTTATTTTTTAAAAAACCTTTATTTGAGCAAGCAAAAAGGTACAAGGATGGGCCTACAACCACACGGGCCAGCCGCTAAAGAGGAGTAGACACATATCATACATGCCCGCAGAGGTAACCGTCAATAAACAATGCAATACTCCACATAATATACAGGACAAAAACAGGTTTTATATATATGAAAGAACAAACATACAAAAAGGCGAGAGTGTATCACTGAAGGTCAGCCCAAGGGACGCAAGGGGAGGACAGCAGCGGAAGTGCAGTAGCAATATCCTAAGCACTAAGGAGTGCGAAGTGGGGGGGGGGGGGAGGGGGGCAGAGATCAGGAAGAAGAAGGGGGGAGAGCCGGAGACACCAGCTCAGTCCCTATATGAAGATTCCGGGAACGCTAGCCTAAGGAGACAGGGTAATCTCGATAGTGTCCACAAGGGGAGGAGTACAAATGTCTCCACGGTATTCGTTCCAGTGACCCCACACCTTCACCCATGCCCTGGGTCTGCCCCTGGCCACATAGACAGTTTTCTCACGGAACATGGACCAATCCATGTTATTCTCCCATTGCGAGAGGGCAGGGGGCCTGGAGGCCCCCCAAAGTTGCGCAATATCTCGCTTCGCAATCATATAGCCCAGGGTGGCCCATCTAGTCTGTGCCACCGAATAGTCCGTGGGCTCCCAAACATTCAAAAGACAGCGACGAGGTTCCGGACGCAAGGATATCCCTGTCACCACAGTCATCAAATCAAGCACAGCCACCCAATAAGCAGCCACCATCGGGCACTCCCAAAGAATATGCAGGAAAGTAGCACGCAAACCACATCCACGCTTACACAGTCCATCGGAGGAAAAGCCCATCACTATCAGTCGCGGTCCCGTCACGTACACCCGATGAAGGATCTTCAATTGGACCAAACGGAGCCGAGCCGGTATAGCCACCTCCTTCGGAGAGGAGAGGGCCGATTGCCAATCCTCATCATCAAGTTCCAACCCATCTCCCATCCACTGTTCCCGAAGTCGGGCCAATAAGTCAGTCCGATTGTTAATCAACTTTTTATAGATCAGGGAGATAGTGCTATCAGGAAGATGTTCGTCAAGGATACGGTCTTCAAGTGGAGAAGAGTCAGGCGGAACCTCACCAGGAGCAAACACCGAAACCAAAGCGTGCCTGATCTGTAAATAACGAAAGAATTCCCGACTACTCAGGCCGTATTCAGCCTGGAGGGCCTGAAACGGGCACACAGAACCCTTAGAGTATATATCCCCCACTTTAGAGATCCCAATCAAGTCCCAACGGTCAAAACCCCTGGAAGACCAAAGACCGCCCAGACGTTCCGAAGCATAAAGCGGCGTCGCCAACGTCAAGCGATCCTCCCAGCCCAGGCTCACATTCGCAGCACGCCACACCGTCAAAGCAGTCAAAGTAGGTCCCACAAGATGGCGCCCAGCGGAACGAGAATAGAGCACTCTGTTAAAGTCACCTCCCGGAAGCTGAAGTTTATCCATCTCAAACGCCGGATTACGACCCGGCGAGAACATAGCATGATTAATAGCGGACAGATGGGAAGCCCAGTAGTATCTCTTAATATCGGGGAGCGCCATGCCCCCATCGTACCACGGGATGGAAAGTTTCGCGAGAGCAATGCGCGGTCGCCCATCCCAAATAAGTTGCCTCTGAAGGCTCTCGATCTCCCGAAAATAGGTCTTGGGGATAGGATCATAATAATTCTGGAGAGCGTAGAGAAACCGCGGTAGTGACATCATCTTAAACAGGGCCGCCCGACCCAGTGGAGACAGGGGAAGTTTGCGCCAGCGGGCAACGTCCAAACGGAGCCTAAGCAACGGGGGAAGGAGATTACGATCAAAACGAAGGGACGGATCCAAGGTAACAAAAACTCCCAAGTATTTGAAACCATCCCGGACCACCTGAAGAGGAAGTCTACTCGGCAACGGAGGCAAGATACCAGATAAAACGTATACACAGGATTTAGACCAGTTGATGACGAGGCCTGAGTTAGCGCCAAAGGACGCAAGAACGTCAAATAAAACAGATAAAGACTTGCGAGGAGAAGTAAGATACAAGAGGATGTCGTCCGCATAAAGCGAGACGCGGTCTTCCAAATCCGGGGCCCAACGAATACCTTTAAGGGACGGCTCCCAACGGAGCCAGGCCGCCAACGGTTCAAGAGCGAGCGCGAACAACAGAGGGGACAAGGGGCAACCCTGACGGGTACCCCTGCCCAAGGAGAAGGGGGCCGACACTCTACCGTTCACTACAACTTGCGCCAGAGGTTCCGCGTACAACAGCCTAACCCAGCCAATAAACTCGCACCCGAATCCAAATTTCTCAAGTGTCGCCCATAAATAGGGCCACTCCACAGTATCAAAGGCCATGGAGGCATCCAGGGACGCCAAAATGGCCGGTTCAGTCAAAAGCCCCGCCCTCGCCAGCGCGCCGTGGAGGCGACGTAAATTCAGAGCAGTGTTGCGATGCGGGATAAAGCCAGATTGATCCGGATGGACCAACTCCCCAAGAACCGAAAGGAGACGGGTCGCCAAAAGTTTAGCCAACACCTTAGGTTCAACATTTAGGAGGGATATGGGCCTATACGAGGAACAGAGGTCACGCGGTTTACCCTCTTTGGGAATGACGACGATTGTCGCCAGACGCTGATCATAAGGAAGCATGTTCCGCTCACGAGATTCTAGAAACATGGCGCGGAGATACGGCGCCACCTTATCGGGGCGTAATTTGTACAACTCAATAGGCAAACCGTTCGGGCCCAATGCTTTGCCCGAACGGAGCGATCGAACTGCATCGGCTATCTCATCATTCGTAAAAGGGGAGTCCAAAGCAATACGGTCCAAGTCGGTGACACAGGGCAAAGCGATATCACGCAGAAGAAGGCGGGAGTCGGCAACATCCCTCACAGACACGGGAGCATATACCACACGGAAATATTCCGCAAAACGATCAACAATGGCGGTCGGATCAATCACACTCTCACCACTCGCAGACTGAATCACGGGCACCACACGATTAACTCTTTCTTTCTTGTCCAACCACGCTAGGAGTTTGCCCGCCTTGTCACCCACATCGTACAATCTGCCCTGCTGCTCACGAAACATCACCTTTGCAGCGTCAGTGACCAGAGATTTATATGCAAACTGTTTTAGACCCAGGGCATGGAGTTTCTCAGGCGTGACACCGGATTCCAACTCGTCCTCCAAAGCAGAGATCTCCCCCTCAAGGTCCACCACCTCTCTCCTCCCAGCCCTCTTAGCTTCAACAATCAAGGAAAGGGCCTGTCCACGAATCACAGTTTTAAAGGCTTCCCACAGGGACACCGCTGAAGAGACCGATCCCTCGTTTTCCAGGAAATATGCATCCATGGACTTGAGCAAGAGGGTACGAGTCTCAGGGGAGGAAAGATACCAAGGGTTAATGGGAGCCACTCGGCCCGCCGCCTATACCCCAACCTCGAAACGAAGCCAGAGCGGCGAGTGATCAGAAATACCCCTCGGCAAATGTAAAATCTCACGAACCGCCGATGATTGGGCTGCGGGCATCAGGAAATAATCCAGCCGAGACAGACTGCCATGAGCCCCAGAATGGAAGGTGTATTGGAGCTGAGTAGGATGCAACAGTCGCCAGCAGTCCACAAGGCCAAAGGTATCTAAAAACCCACCCAACCACTGCTGAGCCTGCGGGGTATCTCTAGGGGGATGGCGATCGTGAAGGCCGGAAAGCACCGAATTAAAATCACCGGCCAGAAAGAGAGTACTATCAGGGAGATCTAACAAAACTCGGCCCAAGTCAGTAAAAGTAGAGGCCTGCAAACCCGGGGGAACATAAACATTGAAGAGAGATAGGGTGCGGCCCTCATACCTACCCACCAGGACAGTATATCTCCCACGGTCATCATGAATCACCTCATCGATCGCCAGGGGGAGGGAGGTCCGAACAAGAATACCCACACCCCTAGATCCGGAGGTAAACCCCGAGTGCGCCACAAGGCGGTAGCCCCATCTATTCATTGCATAACAAACATTACCAATTAAATGGGTTTCTTGCATGAAAACAATGTCCGGTGACAAACGTCGTATACATTTTAAGACCACACTGCGCTTAATACGATCTCCCAGGCCATTAACGTTCCAGGAAAGAAATTTCAACCCTCTACCCCCCATCCCAGCCGCCCGAGCCAAGACCCCTCGTCCATGAGCTAGACATCAGAAACAGCAGCAAACACAGGAGCAACTCGCCTTGAAAACAACACACAGAAAAAAAAAAACTTCCCAACCCCCCTCCCCCAAACTGAAGAGAAACACCCCCCACCCTGCACCCCTGCAAAAAGCTAAAGAGCCACCCCAACCTGCAGTGTGCCTGTCGCCCAAGAACCCCTATTCTACACAAAGACCCCGGAGGAGGAAAGGTCTCCGTTCCATCCACCCCCCGACCTCAGCAAGAACAAAAATAACAAACGAAAGACAGAATGATCCCAATGTAGAGGGACGCCGGCCAACACTCCTGAGAATGTATGCAAAATAAGACATAAGAGCCGAACAGTTAGATCTCCACACCACCTTCGGCACCACCAGGGTGAGCGGCGGAGTCCGTCTCAGGAGGACGGTCAGGCAATGAGTCCAGCCAGTCATTAACAGCATCTGGCCGATCAAAGAAAAGGGTACGCTCATTGTATTCGACCCGGAGTCTGGTGGGAAAGAGCATGGCGTAACGTAGGCCCCGATCCCGGAGACGTTTCTTGGCACCACGAAACTCCATACGTTGTCTCTGAACCTGTTGGGAAAAGTCCGGGTAAAAGTTCACCGTAGAATTCTCAAAGGCCACCGGGCCCTTCACCCGCGAGGCCTGCAGGATAGCGTCCCGGTCTCTATAATGAAAAAGCTTCGCTACAATGGGTCTCGGCGGGGCTCCCGGCTTGACTTTGCCCCCTGGAACACGATGTGCGCGTTCCACCGTGAAAAATTTTGTGAGACCAGAAGGGGCCAGATGGTTCAAGACCAGATCCTCAACCAGGAGATCCACCGAGTGGGGTTCAGGGTTTTCCGGTACACCAACCAGGCGAACATTGCAGCGACGCGCCCTATTTTCAAAGTCCTCCAGGCGACGGGTCATGAAGTCGTTCCCCCGACGGAGATTTCCAATCTCTGTTTGGAGCTCCGAGACGTCATTCGTAAGGCTAGAGGATTTAATATCCAGTGATTGTACCCTCTCATTCGTCTTGCCGAGATCAGCACGAATCAGATTCACCTCAATAGCCACGGTGTCAAGTTTGTGGGCCAAGGCCTCGTACTGTAGGCCGATGGATTCCCTCACACCCGAGATGGCGCCCATGATATCCTGTAGGGAGGGCTCCGCCGACTCTTCCAAAACTCGTTCGGACGCTATACTAGAACCAGGCAGGGCAGCTCCGGGGGACCCCTTAGAATGGGTATAACGGTCCATAACATTTGATTGAACTGGAGCTCCGCGCAGAGGTGTTTTCGTCTTGCGCGTCTCTCTGTCCCCTCTGCCCGCCATTTTGAAGATGCGTCACAGGACAAGCCACCAGGTTCGACGGGCCCGACACCCAAAGTACAGGATCAAAAGTAGATGAAAAAGGGGGCACAACTCGGGTAGAGGTCGCCAAGCCAGCAAATAGGTCACACGAGAGCCCAACAGCCGATCTGCCTCCAAGTCTCAGTCGCAACACGACATCCACATCCGTGGCCCAAGCCGGAACGGAATCGAAACCGAAACTTAGGAAGGGGGGACCCGCAAGGCCAGATCTCCTGCCGTTGTTGTTCAATTGCAGGACGGCTACAGAACCGCACCCCGTCCCGGGCGCACCTCAAGGGCGGAGCCCAAAAGTTCAGAGCACCATATCTCAGGAATACAAGATCCAAATCGATTTCTGAAAAGTGCCAGGGTAATCAGCCAAACGTCCCCTACACGAATTCTTGCAAGAAATCAGGATTCAGCCAGGATAAAATGCCGGGAGCGGCGAGGGTCCGGAGAGCGCTGTGCTCAAGCGGCCATCTCGGATGCCCGCCAAGCTCCTCTCGCCGACCTGGTATTTAATAGAGTTATAGAGGTGCCTAATTTCAAAGAGCTGCTAGGGGGTAGGGCCAAAGGGTTAACGGCCTCCAGTATAGGTGGGGGGCAGGTAATGCCTAGGGCCAGGATATGCGAGGCGGTTGTTGGGTCAATAGGGTAATTTTTACGCAGGGACAGCAAATACCTGGATGAGTACTCCAGGAAAAATCGGCCATCATGGTAGGCCCCAGGTCCCGTGCGGTCACGGACGGGCACAGACGGGCTTTCCTTTGGCGCGCCTCCGTCGCGCCCGCTGCGCCCGTCCGCTGCGCTCCCTGAGGCACATTGCCTTTTGTATCCCGTCCCACCCGAGCACTGGACCGCTAACTCCGGCCAGGCTCGTGGGACTGCCCCTCCCAAGATGGCGGCCGCCCTCTACTCTCTCGGCACCGAGGCCGGTGATGGACTGAGAGGGAAGGCCGTAGCAAATGAGGGGACCCCGGACACCTGCACAACAAAAGGGGGTTAGTGCATACAAAAAATAGATTAAAAATATTGCTTTGTTTAAAATATCGCCGATCGGCGCAATTTGCAACTTTTCCTAGCACAGCTCGCTGTCACAGATTCTCCCCTTCCAGGAGACCTCAAGCATCCCTCAGGCTCTGCCACCGCCTGAAGACCGCAGCGAGCCCCTGCTTGCTTGGCCCTTTTGTGTCCCGTCCCACCCGAGCACTGGACCGCTAACTCTGGCCAGGCTCGTGGGACTGCCCCTCCCTAGATGGCGGCCGCCCTCTACTCTCTCGGCACCGAGACCGGTGATGGACTGAGAGGGAAGGCCGTAGCAAATGAGGGGACCCCGGACACCTGCACAACAAAAGGGGGTTAGTGCATACAAAAAATAGATTAAAAATATTGCTTTGTTTAAAATATCGCCGATCGGCGCAATTTGCAGCTTTTCCTAGCACAGCTCGCTGTCACAGATTCTCCCCTTCCAGGAGACCTCAAGCGTCCCTCAGGCTCTGCCACCGCCTGAAGACCGCAGCGAGCCCCTGCTTGCTTGGCCCTTTTGTGTCCCGTCCCACCCGAGCACTGGACCGCTAACTCCGGCCAGGCTCGTGGGACTGCCCCTCCCAAGATGGCGGCCGCCCTCTACTCTCTCGGCACCGAGGCCGGTGATGGACTGAGAGGGAAGGCCGTAGCAAATGAGGGGACCCCGGACACCTGCACAACAAAAGGGGGTTAGTGCATACAAAAAATAGATTAAAAATATTGCTTTGTTTAAAATATCGCCGATCGGCGCAATTTGCAGCTTTTCCTAGCACAGCTTGCTGTCACAGATTCTCCCCTTCCAGGAGACCTCAAGTGTCCCTCAGGCTCTGCCACCGCCTGAAGACCGCCATCTCAACACTGTGTTATGAAAGCAAGATTTATCGCCTATCGTTTAAAAACCAAAACGGCTTGTGACTTTACACTAAAGAGTTGCATATGGTCCCTGTTAAACAATCCTAGTACTTCCCGGAGCCAATTTTTTACATTCTGCCTGGACGCACTAGAGCATGGGTACTCACAAACATGCTCTCGGGGGCCAAATTTACAGGGTGGTTTGTGGCCGAGGGCCGCTCTGGTGGGGGCGGGGTCAGAGGGGGAGGGGGACGGGGCTAGAGCAAAAATAAACTGTGACCATGAGGTTGAACACAGGCCCCTGAAGCGGACGCCTTCGTCTACTGAGCCACCAGACCCGGCATACACACATCTCTCTCTCTGTCTCCCACTGTCCCTCTGTCTCCCTCTGTCTGTCTCTATCTCCCTCTCTCTGTCTCCCTCTCTGTCTCCCTCCCTCTACCTCTCTCTCCCTCTCTCTGTCTCCCTCTCCCTCCCTCTGTCTCCCTCTCCCTCTGTCTCCCTCCCTCTGTCTCCCTCTCTCTGTCTCCCTCCCTCTGTATCCCTCTCCCTCCCTCTGTCTCTCTCTCTCCTTCTCTATGTCTCCCTCTCTCTGTCTTCCTCTCTCTGTCTCCCTCTCCCTCTCTCAGTCTCCCTCTCCCTCCCTCTGTCTCCCTCTCGCTGTCTCACTCTCTCTGTCTTCTTCCCTCTCCCTCCCTCTGTCTCCCTCTCTCTCCCTCTCTCTGTCTCCCTCCCTCTGTCTCCTTATCAGTCTCCTCTCTCTGTCTCTCTCTTCCTCCCTCTGTCTCCCTCTCTCTGTCTCCCTCTCCTTCCCTCTGTCTCCCTCACTCAGTCTCCCTCTCCCTCCCTCTGTCTCCCTACCTCTCCCTCCCTCTTTCTCCCTCTCTCTGTCTCCCTCCCTCTGTCTCCCTCCCTCTGTCTCCCTCTGTCTCTCTCCCTCTGCCTCCCTCTCTCTGTCTCCATCCCTGTCTCCCTCCCTCTGCCTCCCTCTCCCTCCCTCTGTCTCTCTCTCTCTGTGTCTCCCTCCCTCTCCATCTGTCTGTCTCCATCTCTCTCTGTCTCCCTCTCTCTCTGTCTCCCTCCCTCTGTGTCTCCCTCTCTCCATGTCTCCCTCTCTCGCCCTCCCACTGTCTCCTTCTCTCTATCTCCCTCTCTCTCTCTCTCTCTCTCTCCCTCTCTCTCCGCCTCCCTCTCTCTCTGTCTCCCTCTCTCTGTCTCCCTCTCTCTCTGTCACCCTCTGTCATCCTCCCTCTGTCTCCCTCTCTCTCTGTCACCCTCCCTCTCCCTCCCTCTGTCTCCTTCTCTCTCTGTCACCCTCCCTCTGTCACCCTCTGTCTCCCTTCCTCTGTCTCCCTCCCTCTATCACCCTCTGTCTCCATTCCTCTGTCTCCCTCTGTCTCCCTCTCCTTCTCTCTGTCTTCCTCTCCGTTTCCTTCTCTCTGTCTCTCTGCTTCTGTCCCTGTCTGTCTATGTCTGTCCCTGTCTCTGTCTTTCCCTGTCTGTCCCTGTCTCCCTCCCTCTGTCTCCCTCTCTCTGTCTCTCTGTCCCTGTCTCTATCTCTTTCTGTCTCCCTCTCTGTCTCTCTGTCCCTGTCTCTGTCCCTGCCTCTATCTCTGGCTGTCTCCCTATCAGTCTCTCTGTCCCTGTCTCTGTCTCTATCTCTGTCTGTCTCAGTCTGTCCCTGTCTCCGCCTGTCTCTATCTGTCTGCTTCTATCTCTATTTGTCTCTGTCTCAGTGCCTCGGACAGTGGGGCAGTGCACACGAACTGCGTCTACACGTCCCCGTCACCAGCCCAGTGACAGCCCCTCCCCACTCCCCCCTCTCCCTGTGTAATGTAAAAGCCAGCTTGCTACTTTGCGGGGGTTTGTGTCCCACCACTGGGCCTGGGGTCACATCTGTCCCTGGCTTTAATTCTGACTCTCACCCCCTAGCTGTCAGATCAAAGCCCCCCGTTTGGCACCAGTCACCCGAGTACTTCACAGGTCTTTAATAGACCATTTACTTGTTAATGAGACTTTGTTATAATTGACCTCTTCTTAGCGCCCCTGCATCTCCACTCTTGACTATCGCCCGGCCCCCATAGAGCAGCAACCAGCGGTGTTTGCTGACATTCCTTAAAAAAAATAACAATAAACAGGTACGATGTCTGCAAGGTCCGCGGGTTGCAAAAGAAGCCTGTGGGCCGTACTATGAGTACCCGTGCACTAGAGGCTCAAGATATATGGGCAAGCTAGGAGCCCATAGGGTTGATTGCAAATGTCCTGACCAAACAAGCAAAGATCTTGTCACTGGAACATGATGCGCCAGCTTTGAAAAATCTCTCCCATGGCAGTTGGGCGTCAAATCTCCATGCCCCTAAAACTCTGCCATACTGTGGAAAATGACTAAAATCGGTATACATAAGCGGCGTTCATTTATGTTCACCACAGCCACTGTTGAAAGTAGAGCGACAACCATGAAAACAGTAGCCACGCCATCTTGTCCCTTTTAGGCCCCATCGCGAAAGTAGGCGGCAGCCATTTTTGTGTCACGACCTCTCTGCCCACTGCCAATAGCCTGCGCGCCTCTCCCCCTCACACCCCAGCCTCGCAAGCATTCCCCCGCGCCCCGACAGCCCCCGGTTTCTCCTGCTTGGGCCATAAGCGCACCTCTAGCGCGACCCTGCCTCCGAGCCACATCCCGTGCTGAACCCCCTCGCTCTTTCATCTCATTCAAAGAACAGGCCCCTTTTTGATAACCTCTTCCTCCCTGCCCGATTGTCCAGCCCGATCCCAGGCCATCACCTAGCCCGACAGATGCAGTTTATTGCCCCCTACAGTAGGACCTCGCATCACATCAAAGGAGCTGTGGTTAATCAATACCCTCACACCTCCAGATCCGACCGATCGCCCACTTTCCCGTTCCCAGCAGAATGTCCAGCTGCGCGACAACCACCACATGCTGAGGTTGAGGTGGGAACTCTACTGTAAATATGTGTGGGAACGGGGGTGAAGCGGGGATTCCGAGGATGTCTTTCCGTACATCAAGTATTGACAAGAATGTGTTTCATGTAATAAAGCAATAAACCTGTGTATAAGAGGCCAGGCCTCAAGGATGCGTTTAGAGCACCTCGAGAAGATACCCTGTTGTCTGATTTGACGTGTTCTGCTCCGTCGGAATAAACTCCTGTTTCCTGCCTTCTGTCTCCAGCGCCTGCCTCTTTGTTTGGTAATCTCGAATGGTATGAGAGGCGGCTAACGCCGGGCAAATACTGAAGGGTTCTTGGTCGAATTTGGCCCTACCTTTCTACAATTGACGTCCCAAACGTGGGGCCCATCAGCGACGCGTGGATCCAGTGAGAGAGGTCCCAACGACAGAGTGAATGACTGCAACGATCGGGAAGTGCACCTGCCCGATAGACCCTCGTCTGGCAGCCGATCATCCGAACTTCACCGGTTCCGAGCAGACCTCTCTCGAGTGATCTACGGTCCTGACTGGGAACCATCAGGAGTGCCACAGCAATTACGGAGAATAGAGGACGATCAGGCGCTGGAAGCGGAAGACGAGAAACTGTCCATGCGGTCCGGGTAAGGTCGTGTAAACACGACGAATTGCGAATTGATTGTTTGATTGTTTGAAAATACTAGAATTACTCATTTGATTGTTTCTGAGAGATTCTCTATTTGCAAACAAGCACAGAGTCGCCATACTCTGTTTAGTCTTTGCAGATAGTGAAGGGTAGGTAACGCAGGCCTTTGCCCCCGTTGTAATCCGTCGTGCCTACTTCCCTCTCCATTTGATTGATTGTTATCCAAGCATTTACTGTTTTGGAATTGGTTCTCTTTGGATCATTCTCTATTTACAAAAAAGCACAGAGTCGCAATACTCTGTTTAGTCCTTGTGAATAGTGAAGGATAGGTAATGCAGGCTTTTGCCCCCGTTGTAATACGTTGTGCCTATTTTTATCCCTCATTTGATTGATTGTTTGACCGAACATTGATCGTTCGGAATTGGTTCTCTTTGGATCATTCTCTATTTACAAAAAAGCACAGAGTCGCAATACTCTGTTTAGTCCTTGTGAATAGTGAAGGATAGGTAACGCAGGCTTTTGCCCCCGTTATAATACGTCGTGCCTATTTTTATCCCTCATTTGATTGATTGTTTGACCGAACATTGATCGTTCGGAATTGGTTCTCTTTGGGTTATTCTCTATTTACAAATAAGCACAGGGTCGCCATGCTCTGTTTAGTCTTTGTGAATAGTGAAGGATAGGTAGTGCAGACTTTTGTCCCCTTTGTAACCCGTCATGCCTATCTTTGCCCCGTTTGTTGGTAGTTGGTTCAGCCCGGACCGTTTATTAGAGGTAGATCATCCGGCTCCACCGGAAGACGCCCCTAATAAAAAGGACATAAATATATATCAAAAAATTGCGGGTTAGCCGCTGTATCGTGCTAGCAAACAAAAACATAAAAATCGCTAAGAAAAACGAAAGAAATCGAACAAAATCAGTAGGCCACTGATGAGATCCTTTTTACCCCGCTAAAATAGAAGTACTAAGAATAGCCCCTTACGAGAAATATGAAACTAGTGGGAGGAGCCAAGTTCGAAGCCGCGATGGACGCAAGGCAGCTCGACTCCTCCGTCCCCGCTGCCCAAACATGTCTGCCCCACCGCCCACCACGCCCAATAACGGCAACATGATACAGATAAAAGTTAACAGATACCTACCCCCATTCCGGAAACTCCCGAAGTGCAGCAGGTCCGCAGCTACGCCCATCCGGAAGACGAGGCCCCCGGCACTTATAGGGCGGGGCCTTGCTGGCAGCCATCGGCCGAAGAGGTCGTTGGGTGGATGGCCCGGAAGCACCACGGCCACGATGTTGTTGTACTGGCCTTCCCATTCGTCCACCCTGAGGTGGCATCCAGCGAGCCACGGGTGGGGGGTGAATGCCTTGCTGATGACCCCCCCCCTCTTATTGCCTGGTCCGACCATCACATATACCTGCGCCAGGAGACGGCGTGGGGTGCACTGGGAGGGAGAGGCGGCGCGAACGAGCCTCCCCCACCTCCCCAGGTGGAGGTTCCTCAGCTGCACCCCAGCGCTTCACTCGGCCAGCTGAGTTGCGCCCGCTCTTGCGGCACAGTGCCTCGCTCGGCCAGCTGAGTCTCACCCGCTCTTGCGGCACAGGGCCTCACTCGGCTGGTTGAGTTTCGCCTGCTCTTGCGGCTACAGCGTCTCACCCACCATCCGGCTGAATTGCACCCGCTCTTGCGGTACAGCGACAGGCGGCTGCCACGGAGCTCACGAAATGGCGGTCGGCTCCACAGACTTGGGCCTGGCCTGCAAGGATGGCTCTGGGCAACCCTGGAACTCGGACGCTTGACTGCTAGGGCATGGGCCCCATTCCCGAAAGCGTCCCCTCAGCCTTGAAGATTCTACAAGAGTCACCGGGGCCCCCGACTCCCGCAGACTTCCGGTGGGGAGCGACTGCCATGATTGCTCGCGGAATGGCCACGACGTAGCCACGGGATGGTGGTGCTCTCATACTGACGCCAGCTTCAGTCTGAAACATCCAGAAACACTGTAGACTACCAATTCGATCAGTTCCGGTGGAGCCCCAACGTGACCCGGTAGGGAAGAACTTGCCCTCCCCTCTTTGACTGATGGTTCTTGTTGCCTGTCCCTTCTGTTGTCATTTAACGGAACTTTTTTGGACTGCCGAAAGGGGTTCTGGTCCGACCGCTGGTTGGTGGAGACATTTTGACTATATTCTGGACCTGCCCGGCCTCGCCCAAAATGGCGCCGGTATAAATGAGACTCGCAACTCCTTGATGTGTACTGGTTGCTCAGCCTTGATATCATGAGATATGTATGCAGTTTTGGAGCACATGGCGGGCGGGGACGGGTACTGATTGAACATTTGGACATCCCTATTGATATTAAGTTCTGATGTATTATTGATTACTGTACTATTGAAAGTTCGAATTAACGTTACTCATGGTACTTGCCCGCAAATGTATAGCTAGATAATTTCATTGTAACTGGTCCTGTCGTACCTTGATTATAAAATTAACGTCCACCGATTCCGCAACTGTTAGACACCTTAGTTCCTGCAACCTAATGGCCCGCCCGTTACGTTTTTTCTACAGTGTAAATGTCCCCTCGTCATATACGATTCCAGTTTGCTCCGTGGCCGGCCCACGTGGTTGTAGGCCCGTATTTTTATGCTGACATCTTTTTCAATCAAGGTTTTAAAAGAAAAAAAATAAAATATGTAGAACTAGCCTCATATCAGTCACTTAGATTGGTAGGTTCTCGGATAAAGGCTACTATTTTCAAAATAAATAAAGGACAAGTAAAATGAAGCAATTTTGGTTATGAAAAATTAGAAAGGCATGGTACATACGAACAATGCGAAAAGAATAGTCAAGATCTGTCGTATTTTTGCATTCCTGCAGCATAAGCAATAGGCAAAGGATCCGGATATTTAGATATATCTATGAATAGGACAATAGACCAGTTCCTCTGGGCTGCAATGCCGAGATGCAAGGTACTGCTTCCCAAAGAAGATAAGTTAGGCACGTGGTAGGTAAAAACATTTTCGTGTTTTTGCGCGCTGATGTGCTTTGTACGCTGTCACCCCCCCCCCCCTCTTCTCTTTCTCTGCAGGTTAATATCGGAATTTCAGCTGGAGTATGGAGAAGACCCAGAATGCACCGTGTTACACGCAGAAAGAAGAAGAATTGTATGGTATGAATGCGCGCGTGGGCCTCGATTTGTGTTGTATGAATGCTCATGTGTGGCGCACGTCTGGGTTGACGGACGAATGCTTTTTTTTTGTATGACTGAGGTATGGATCGAGCGGTTAATGGAATAAGAAAAACGAGCCCGAACATGATACCTGCATGTGAAGGACGAAAAAGAATATAGCACTTACCTTACCTAGGAACGACTCTCTCCCTCTCTGGAGCTAGTGAATGGGAGAGTGGCCTACGCCAGAAACTTGAAGGGTTATTGTAGTACCTCGGACCCCAACCGATATCCCAAATGAACGCCCTAAATGACGCGCACCAGTGAGTCAACTTAATGTGCAGACTAGATCAGAAAAGTTAAGGATACCCCGGGTTGGGGTTCATCCAAAATCCCCCCTCAGCCCAGAAATTAGGGATATTGTCATGTTTTAGATTCACCCTCTCTTCTTCCATCCTCATAGAAAAGTCAGAATTGCACCATCGCACATCCGACAGACACCCCTCCTTTACCTCAACTTGGATCGTCATTTGTTAGATGTTGGAAGACCCCACCGTGAGTATAAGCACGACTGGACCAGTGTCCGACCAATTAAAAGGAGTAAGTATTTATTGAAGCGAGGTTACCAACAGAAATTGTCTGCTATTAGGAAGGAAGGAGAACGAAGAGCTCGACCCCCAAATGAATTAAATGGAGTACTGAAAATATGCAACACGCATGAAAAGGCTCTTTCGCCAAAAATAGCCCTCTGTTTTATCTTAAGTTTTCGTACTTGATGTATGTACTGTCGCACCCTATATGGTATTTGTGTATACGTAAACTATGAATGTATGTTTTCCCTCAGCTTGTGTTTTATACGTGAAACTGACCCGTACTGATCTATATGTGTGTGTGCACTGAATAGCCTATTATTGTACACGTCTCTCTCCCTCTCTCTCTCTCCCTCTTTTTATGTTGTACGTGTACTAATAGCCTATTTGGTACGCACAACGCTCTCTCCCTCTGAGGGCTCCCTCGCTCCCTTTTGAATAAATGACGACACTGTACCTCGCCGGTACGGGAATAATTGGCTTTTAGACACGACAGTGTTTGAACAAATTGACAGAAACAAAACAATCGTATTTTGCCATATTACTGCCTCTCCTTTCTATAAAATGATGAAACTTAATTGGCTGAGAAAGAAAGGACAGGTGAGACGACTGATGTCCCCTAATCTGACCCTTAAAAAGGGAACTATATGTCAGTGGCTTTTGTCTTAAGTACTTTGGTAACACCACCCTCATCGTTCGGATTACCACCGCCCATTGTACAAAAATAGAATGTCCGATACGTCCCCGTTCCTCCAGAATGGTCCCAGTTCTGTACCAGCCGTCCCAGAAAATCTTAAAGACTGTAGCTATAGTCCCATGATAACAGCATTTCACATTTTTTATAAATTAACAGACCTTGAAGAAGCATATAGCTCAACAGGATTTGTTTTAGACAAACACGAGTCTCTACCGAAGGAGCCGGTTTGAATTCGATAAACTATGTAATTTTTAGATATCAGACTTCTTGCCATGTTCGCAAATATAACAAGAGTAAAACGCCAGACAGACATGTTGTTTGAAAATGGAAAAAAAAATGCTTGCCGACCTGCACTACAGCAATGATGCATGAGTTAACAACATACACCGATGTAAGGATTACTAAGCATCCACCCTATCGTGACCAATGAACGTTTCCCCAACTACTTGGGGTTGGGAGAGAAATTAAAGTGTGTAAACGTCTTCACCTGCCAATTCTCTAAAAAAACTGTTTTTTGTACTCATTTAAGGATAACGTGCAGTCGTCGGAGGAGAGGGGCCGGATGTGACGCACAGCCTGGCTGCAGATCGGGGAATATCTATGACCTCTACCAAGGTGGAGCCACAGAGCAAAGAGTTGCGGGACAAGGCACCGTTCTCAGCGTGGAAAGTGAAGAAAAGAAGGGCCGCCCAGAAGCCCCTGCACGTTGATGAGCTCATGCCGAAAGTCCCAGCCCATTGTGCCCGATTGATTGGCCCACTTGCTTGAAATTTCTGCCCTCCTTGGTCCGTTTCAGATCTGATCCCACTCCACCCTCTCTTCCCTCGGCCTCCCAAAGCACGCCCCCATCACCCCCCTTTTTTCATATGGAATTTTTGAACTTGACTCTGAGACGAAAGACAGCACAAAAGATAGAATAGGGTTTGTCATGAAGGAAGAACGGAATGCGGGTACCCCGCCTAAGGTACCTATGATAGGTTAGTTAAGGAACAGGACAAACACAGGACTGTGGTCCAAGAGCAAAGAATGGCCACACCCTGCAACGCGAGATCTGAAGTAGAGCTGGACGCATAGCTTCACCGCCGGTGCTCAACAGTGCCAACGAAAGAAGAAAAACAATGAGAGCCTACCAGTGATGGCTCGCTGTAAAAAGACACTGGACAGACAAACCCTTTTTGAACATTGCCACCCCTTGACTGTCCCTTGTATTAAGTTGAATTCCTCTCCCAACCACTTGTATTGATTATCACCCAATTGAGCTTTCGAAACCGTACATCGTTCACTTTCAACTGTACATGGATAACTAAGAAAGCGTTAACTCTGTATCATGATGATTGTAGAACACCAGTTATGCACATGAGCATACTGTCTAGTTTTGACCCCCATGAAGTCCAGACCTCAAGAAATATACTTAATAGCCCTTATTTGGCCAGAACATTTTTGTATGACATCATGTTTGTATTCGAACGAATTTCCTACATCGTCTAAATAATATCCCCGTCTCCAAGGTCTAACATATGACACAGCTAATGTAATTTTGTATGCACTGCCTCCTCGCCTATCGCATCGACTACATGTGGTTATGTACGATTCTGTTAACATCGATAGCAGGATTATTTCCATCTGCCCGTAATGCATATGGGCTACCAAAGACCTCGATAGACAGCCCAGCCACATGCTTCCCTTATTAGTATAACTAGATGTCAGCTTGTACGTCCTTACCTCAGACATAAACAGAAATTAACTAACTCATGATAAAAACTGGGGACTGTGGAAAATGACTAAAATCGGTATACATAAGCGGCGTTCATTTATGTTCACCACAGCCACTGTTGAAAGTAGAGCGACAACCATGAAAACAGTAGCCACGCCATCTTGTCCCTTTTAGGCCCCATCGCGAAAGTAGGTGGCAGCCATTTTTGTGTCACGACCTTTCTGCCCACTGCCAATAGCCTGCGTGCCTCTCCCCCTCACACCCCAGCCTCGCAAGCATTCCCCCGCGCCCCGACAGCCCCCGGTTTCTCCTGCTTGGGCCATAAGCGCACCTCTAGCGCGACCCTGTCTCCGAGCCACATCCCGTGCTGAACCCCCTCGCTCTTTCATCTCATTCAAAGAACAGGCCCCTTTTTGATAACCTCTTCCTCCCTGCCCGATTGTCCAGCCCGATCCCAGGCCGTCACCTAGCCCGACAGATGCAGTTTATTGCCCCCTACAGTAGGACCTCGCCTCACATCAAAGGAGCGGTGGTTAATCAATACCCTCACACCTCCAGATCCGACCGATCGCCCACTTTCCCGTTCCCAGCAGAATGTCCAGCTGCGCGACAACCACCACATGCTGAGGTTGAGGTGGGAACTCTACTGTAAATATGTGTGGGAACGGGGGTGAAGCGGGGATTCCGAGGATGTCTTTCCGTACATCAAGTATTGACAAGAATGTGTTTCATGTAATAAAGCAATACACCTGTGTATAAGAGGCCAGGCCTCAAGGATGCGTTTAGAGCACCTCGAGAAGATACCCTGTTGTCTGATTTGACGTGTTCTGCTCCGTCGGAATAAACTCCTGTTTCCTGCCTTCTGTCTCCAGCGCCTGCCTCTTTGTTTGGTAATCTCGAATGGTATGAGAGGCGGCTAACGCCGGGCAAATACTGAAGGGTTCTTGGTCGAATTCGGCCCTACCTTTCTACAATACTCCTTCTCATCATCCATGAAACCACGTGGGAAACATCACCTAATGAGATTACGTTTTAGCCTAATCCCGCTGATGGCGTACAAGTATGGCCGGAGGTACAAGGAAGATGTGCCCACACAGTGCCGTTTTTGTAACAATGGGGAAGAAAATGTAATCCACGTCTTGTGCATCTGCAGAATACTTCCTTTGCGAACTTTTTGACTGCACCCAATTTGGCAGATCCTACATGTCCGGACATGCCAAGAAGCTCTAGAGGAGTGTATCAGATGGCCGCCCGTTTTGTAAAATTCATGTTTGAGATCAATTCCGTGTTACTAATAGATGCCTGCCAAGAATCTTTGCCTTGCCAGCTATGAACCCCTTTGCTTCAATGAACTTCTCTTTTTAATAGAACTTGGAAAGTGTTTTTTTAACTTGTTTTTGTATGAATTGCAATGATTTTAATTGTGCAAATAAAATATTCTTTGTAGAGACTAGGAAGGCTGAGGCAATATGGTGGGCGCGGAGGCTCAGACCCGACTGCAGCCGCCGCCTGTGGTACTGGCCTTACCTTGCAGCATCCACAATCTGAATACCCCCGTGCTGTGATCCGTGTGCACAGAGGAAGGATCTCCTATATTTGGGGCCACTGCGGTGGATGACGCTGTGGTGGATTTGTATGGTCAGCTCCGACGAGACGTGGTAGGATGGAGGAGGTGCCATTGTGAGGAGGCCCTGAGGGGCAGCGAGGCATCCAATGGGCCACCCAATCACAACCCTATGACTAATCAAAGGACTAGGATCTCCTCTAGAGTGGGGGCTCTGTAACTGGCAAGGTTGAAAACATCCTGTAATACCGTGTGCCTGACCTTAATATGGCCCCCGCACTCGAGTGAAGCTTATGGGAATTGCAGGTGCCATTGAGCCCTGCACGACAAACAGTGCGGCACACCCTCACCTCCCCCCTCACAAGTGCATGGGGTGGATTGTTGATGGTCCCTCAGTGAGAGCTATTGCCCCATGCTGCATGCTAAGTAAGCCTTGGTGAGGAGCACTTCGGGTGGAGGTTGGGGGAAGCTCCTTGTACCTCTTAGGGCACCTCTTGGAGAGCGAGTTGTGGGGGTGGATGAACCTAGCCGCTTGTGGCCGCCAGCAGGAATGGATGGGGGACTCTGCTGAGAGAGCCTGAGGGAGCGAAGGTTGAGATCTCTCCCAGACATCCGCCTCAGAACTGAACTTTGTTAGAGCCTGCCTGGGGCCATTGTTCTCTCTGGGTCTGCTTGGCTCTGTGCCCCCTGAGGGTCTATGTCGAATAGGAAGGTCCAGGCTAACAGAGTGTAGAGTTATTTTGCCCAGCGGAGGTCGGCACAGTGCTACACACCCCCCCCCCCTCAGGAAACAATATAGCACTAACGAAGGACGACCTTCTCTCTTCTCTACAAGAATTTTAAAAAGAGCTAAGAGAGGAACTCAGAGCAGATATTAAAGCCTTGTTCGACTCATCTGTTATCCCTGCAGGTCGATGTAGATTCAGTTGGGACCCGGTCTCTGGACATCGATGTGAAACCTCAAAAAATGGAGCATGGGATGACGCTGCTGGAGGGGTGAACAGAGCTCCTCCACTCTCAGCTACAGGTTGCACTCCTCGAGTGTGAAGATTTAGAGAATAACTCCCGGCGAGATTGCGGGCCTGGCAGAGGAAAGTGAGGGCCCCGATCTCACAGCTTTTATGGTTGGTCTCTTTTCTAACATCTTGGGTGATGACCACCCAGAAGTGCAAATCAAACAGGGCATAGAGAGGGGCCGCAAACTGCAGGTGAAGGGAGACGACACTGAGATGTCTTAGCCAAGTTGACCTTGTTGAAAATCAAAGAGTTGATCCTTCAGTCAGCCCTGAAATGTGACCATATAACCTTTCAAGGAGCAACCTGCTCCCTATTTCAGGACATTTCCCCGGCTACCCTGGCCTGTAGATTACGATTCATACCAGTCACTGCATCGCTTGAAGATCGCCACAATAAATACAGATTGACCTACACGTTTGGCATTGCCTTCAAGCTCAACAACAAATGCCACCACTTCATAGAGTATGGCGGGACTGCTTCGCTGCTGCACTTGACTAAAGCAGAGTTCACAGGGAATTATACTACCGGACAAACTCCCCACGGTCCACTGAGGCCTAGTGCTCTTTCAGAACATGGCTCTCACAAAGGAAGTGGGGGAAACTAGAATGTGCTGGAATCATTCTGCTGTTGTTTGGTTCTTGGACTTTGCATTCCGGTGAGCCTTGATGATCCGTCGCTGCCGGCCCGCACTTGTGTAGTTTGCCTTTGATATGGTGTGATTGCCTGGTTTGACCCACTGACCCACCAGGCTGGTGCCATTTCTCTGAGCAAGTTTGGTTCCCGCCTGCAGCCCTGTTTCTTGGAGGCTGAGCGACGGTGTCTTCTGTGCCCCGATGCAACTTGCTTTCCGAGCGCATCTCTCACCGGATGCGTCCCGTCTGCGCTCACAGTCCGGCCTCCTGGTTGTGGGGACTGCGCGAGCCGGCGTATTTTGGCTGTCTCGAGTGAACTGCTCAAGAGGTTTCACTCCTGCGCCCGTTGTGTCGTGCAGAGCGATCTGTCTGCAGGTACTTTTTCCCCAGTCCTGCTGTTTTTTGGTAACTTTTTCACGAAGACACTGTCTGTTAAGAAATCAGGGTCAAATGATGGCCCAGGAACAAAATGGCTGGCTTTAAGTAACCCGGAGCGCTTTCCCTAAGGGGGCACGTTTTTATATGCACTACAAGTCTTTATGCAACTTTCTTTGAAGGTAATTCTCTCTCCCTATTGTCCCAATGTTAGTCAATGGGTGATATAAGTCTATTTATTATTTGTAGTATCAATGTTTTGCCTGACCCTAAAATGGCGGCACAGTGAAGACAATTTGATTCTCCTGCAGTGCCTGACTTTAAAATGGCAAAACAGACAAGATGATGGACATTGGCAAAACATTCATCCCCAGTCACAGATTTGGGTTTAATCCATCGTTATTTTGCTCACCACGCCACCCCAGTACAGACATGGCCATATGCAAATCAGTCTTGACCCTGTGCCTCATGGGAACAGTCCAGCCCGAACTGCCAAGTCAGGTCTTCCCTGGACCGGAATCAAGGATCCTAGGACCGGTTTCTGGCTATCAGCCATCATCAGCCAGGAAAGCTTGACTCCAGTGGCGTAGTGAACACGGGACCCACGTCTGGGCAGACCCTTCCCACATAGGGCGAACAGCAAAACAGACAAGATGATGGACGGAATGTTGCACATTGGCAAAACATTCACACCCAGTCACAGATCTGGGTTTATCAAGCACAGAAATGTCTGCCCCCTCTGATTTATACAAGTGGCTCAAGCAGAGTCCAAAGTTTATCATTAGCAGAATTGAGCTCACTAACATGCACCACCAGACCACATAATCAACAGACCAACATAATGGAAAGATATAAAGATTTTTTATTCATTAAGTTCATCACAAGTAGATAATTTCATGATCGAAAGACAGATAACTAAAGTCACCAAATCAAAACTTAAAGGCCCCACACAACCCAAAAAGTCTTTCATTCACTCAAAAACACTTAAATACATTCTCTTCTTCCTCTCAAAAAACATACCAGCAAACAAACCCATATATCCGTCAAACAATTCATCACTCATCCTTATCAAGATTTCAAATGAAGTACACTTTGACTGTCCTGCAGCGTCTTCCCAGTTGGTAACTGGGGACCAGATAACGTAATGAATGAAATTACGAGCACTGAAATGTCGTGCTTATGATGTATGTATTCAACATCAATGGTATCTTATTTTTTAAAAAATTTATTTTATTTATTTAGGAAGTTTTCTATAGCGCTGTCAAGACCCGGAGGTAACAGAGCACTTTACAGAAAGAGAAAGACAGAGATCTGCATAAACATGACACATGAAAGGTATTAGCATTCAAGGAGTAACATAGTAAGCGGAACATGATTGTGCTGCCGAACTTCTTTGGTTACATGATTAGTTGTAGTCACAATAGTACAGGGGTTGCTTACTGGCCCCGGTTATCCGCAACCGAGGGAGCGGATAAGGAACAAGGATTTGAGTTGCCTTTTGAATTCCACAAAAGATGGAATAGTTCTGATGTGCGGGGGGATGGAATTCCAGATTTTGGGGGCGTTTCCAGTGAACGAGCAGTCCGCTGTTTTTTTCTTTCTAGTTTTAGGTAGGATGAGCAGGAAGGAGTTGGAGCTTCTCAGATTCCTGGCTTGGCCTGCTTTTTTGAGTTTTTTTGCCAGGTATTCGGGTTTGCCGGTATGGAGGGCTTTGTGGGTTAGACAGGCCGTTCTGAAGTTGCTTCGCATTTCCACTGGGAACCATTTGAGATCCTTGAGTGCTGGGGAGATGTGATCCGATTTTTTGATGCCGGTTATCATTCTGGCTGCCGCATGTAATATTGTTTTGATCGGAGCCAATCTCTATTTAGGGATACCTGTTAGGATTGCTTTCCCATAGTCCAGTCTTGACAGTACCAGAGATTGTGTGGCCATTTTGAGATCCTTGTTCGGGATGTAGGGTTTGATCTTGTTCAAAAGTCTGAGGTTAGAGAATGCACCTCTGGCCACGTTCTTGATGTGTTTGTCATGTTTAATTTGGGGTCTATAATGATACCAAGAGATTTGACAGAGTCGGCTAGAGTAAGATTTCCTTAGAGGGCATCAATTGCTTTTAGCCATTCGGTGATTTGAGGGTTGTCATCCTTGTTCGAGATGAGGAGTGTCTCAGTTTTGTCTGGACTCAGTTTCAGGTGATTGTTTGTCAGCCATTGTTGAACATCTTTCAGGACATTGTTTAGTCTGTGAATGTCAGTGAGAGAGGAAGTTTCCAGATAGATTTGTGTATCGTCCGCGTAGAGGTGGAAGCGGATGTTGACTTTCCTGAGTAGTTTGGAAAATGGTTCCATATAGATATTGAAAAGCTGAGGCGAGAGCACCGATCCTTGGGGGACGCCCTTATTGACCTGCTGGGTTTCGGAGGTGAAGTTCTTTATTTTTATGATTTGTGTTCAATTGTGTATGAATGAGGAGAACCATTTGAGAACTAATTCGCCGAGGCCAGCTCTCTCTTGAAGAGCCTTGGTGAGGAGTTTGTGTTCCACCGTATCGAATGCTGCGGAGAGGTCAAGGAGAATGAGGAGGCAGCATTTGTCTGAATCAAGAGATCCGTTGATATCATCGATGATGTTCAGCATCGCTGTTTCTGTGCCTCATCCTTGTCTGAAGCCATTTTGGAGGGGATCTAGGAGATTGATGTTGTCCAGATGTTGAGTCAGTTGCAGAAGTACGCAGCGTTCCAGTATTTTGGAGAGTAAAGGGAGGTTAGATATTGGTCTGAAATTGTTCAGGTCTGTTGAGTCAAGGCCTGGTTTTTTCAGCAGAGGGGTAACTTGCCCCATTTTTAGGCAGTCAGGGACCACTCCACTTTTTAGGGAACTGTTAATGATTTTGCCCTATATAGGTGCAAAAGTGTGCTTCATTTTCTTGATTAGTGAGGGAGGAATGGGGTCAGAGATATGTGATGATGGTTTGGAGGACGCGATCAGTGAGATTATCTCTGCATCTGGAACGGGGCGAAAGCTAAGACAGGGGGTGCTCAATGCGCCGGGAGAGATGGCCTGAGGGGCGGCCGAGCTGGTCTTCTTGGGGTGTGAATTGTTGAAGTCGAGTGAAAGTTTGATTCTTGTGATCTTGTCGTTGAAGAAGTAGGCAAAATTGTCGCATAGTTCTTTGGATGCCTGTACAGAAGAGGACAGTGGTTTGGAGGTTTGTTGTCTGATGATGCTGTAAAGCTCCTTCGGTCTGTTTTTGGCTTTGTCCAGTGCCTCGCCGGAGAAGCTGGATTTTTTGTTTTTGATGTAGTTGTTGTATTTCCTGCGGGCTGCTTTCAGTTGATCACGAAGGATGGCCGTTGGGTTATTTCTCCATTTTCTCTCCTTGGCTCTTAGGGTTCTCCTTTCTGCATTGAGGTCAGCGTTGAACCTAGTTCTGGAAGGGATAGCTCTACTTCTTTTGAGCTTTAGTGGCGCTAGTTTATCGAGTATGGACACTGGCTCGGAATTGTAGCAGTCGGTGAGCTCATTGGTGGAAAGGTGCGCTTTGTTGGCCGGAAGAAGCGAGCTTAACTGACCATCCAGGATATCCGGGGGTATGTGTGAGAGGTTTCTAGTCCATTTGGGAGGGTCCGGGGGAGGTTTGTGTGAGGTAATGGGGTGATTAATATGAAAGAGGATCAAGTGGTGGTCTGACCAGTCGACGGGAGGATGTGATTGACCGTGATTGAATTCTTTTTTGAGACGATAGCATCCAATGTGGCTCCTTTGTAATGAGTCTCCTCGGTGCAGTGTTGTTTAAGGTTGTTATCATGGAGGAGGCTGGATAGTGATTGGATTAGGGGATTGTGTGTCTCGTTCCAGCGAAGATTCAGATCGCTAAGAATTAGGTTGTTGGAGTCGCCGAGTGCGTCTTGTGCAATCAGGTCGGAAAGTTGTTCTCCAAAAGAGTTGTTTTTACCTGGGGGGTGGTAGAGTAGGTGACATAGTAGAGAATCCTTATCTTTGGTCTTGATGATGGTGGATAAGCATTCAAATGAGTCGTAATCAAAAGAGGTGGTTTCCGAAATGTCCAGGCTGTCCTTGTGGATGATAGCTACCCCTCCTCCCCGCTGCTTTAACCTGTCTTTGGTAATGAGGGAGAAGCCGGGTGGCACCAGCAAGTCAAGGCAGGGAGGGGAAATCCTATTTAGCCAGGTCTCTCTGAGGAATGCAATGTCAATATCGTGGGTGAGGATGGCTTCAGCTAGTTCAGTTGCATGCATTGAGGCCGATCTACAGTTGATTAGTAAGCAGTTGGAGAATTGCTCCTGATTACTGGCCGAATTATCTATAGTCTCCCTTGGTATGGCGGTGAGGACCGGGTGTCTCTGAGGTTTGGTGCTCGGTGGGTCTTTCCGTGACCTGTGATTACTTGGATTTTGGATTTGGGAGAATCAGAGGCGGGGATGTTGTATGCGGCGGCTAGCAGGGTTGCTTCACTGTCTGACATGGGTACTACTGTTCTTAAAGGCCTTGAGGTCAAGAGTTTTGTGTCTGATAAGGGCTTAGGAGGAGTATGAGAGAGAGTATGGGTCTTGGACCTAGGGAAGGGGATACGGTTTTAGCAGTCTGCTGTGGACAGGGTTCCAAGATCTTGTGGGGGGGGGTCGTGAAGCTGGGTACTAGGCATTTCTGAGGGCCTAGGAGAGCTATTAGCGTTGACGGAGTTGGTCGTCGGCGGAGGGCATTTGGAGGGTCTGCGGGCTATACCTAGGTTGGAGAGGATCTCCAATAGGCCCTGGGAGATTGTGGCAATCTGGTTCTCGAGAACCGAGAGGCGTTGTGACACGGAGTTGAGGGAGGGGTTGGGGGTATCTAGGGTATCGGCAAGTGTGTTGTGGTTCAGGATGAGGGATCAGGGGAGGGGACGGAGGAAGGGGAGGGGAAGGCAGAAGAGAAGGCTTTGAGTGACTGTGAGCTGGGATGAGACTCGAGGGGAGGGAGGTTCCTGAGGGCGGGAGAAGGGGAGGGGAAGGGACACGGGAAGGCTTTGAGTGACTGTGAGCTGGGATGAGGCTCAAGGGGAGGGAGGTTCCTGAGGGCAGAAGAAGGGGAGGGGAAGGGGCAGGGAAACGCTTTGAGTGACTGTGAGCCAGGATGGGATTCGAGGGGAGGGAGGTTCCTGAGGACGTGGGAAGTGGAGGGGAAGGGACCAGGGAGGGCTTTGAGTGACTGTGGGTTGGGATGAGACTCTGTATAAGAATTGACCTGTATGACTGTAAAAATATGTTTTCTGCTCATTACAGATTGTTTGCTGTTCTGATATTATCCTGCCTCCCCATTACCCACCTTTGAATGCCCTGATGAAGGTGTGGCCGTAGATCTGGCACGGCACCGAAACGCGCGTTGGGGTTGTTCTATCCTGTCCTGCAATTACGTTATCTGGTCCCCAGTTGCCAACTGGGAAGACGCTGCAGGACAGTCAAAGTGTGCTTCATCTGAAATCTTGATAAGGATGAGTGATGAATTGTTTGACGGATATACGGGTATGTTTGCTGGTATGTTTTTTGAGAGGAAGAAGAGAATGTATTTAAGTGTTTTTGAGTGAATGAAAGACTTTTTGGGTTGTGTGGGGCCTTTAAGTTTTGATTTGGTGACTTTAGTTATCTGTCTTTCAATCATGAAATTATCTACTTGTGATGAACTTAATGAATAAAAAATCTTTATATATTTCCATTATGTTGTTCTGTTGATTATGTGGTCTGGTGGGGCACGTTAGTGAGCTCAATTTTGCTAAAGATACATTTTGGATTCTGCTTGAGCCACATGTATAAATCAGAGGGGGCAGACATTTCTGTGCTTGATAGTATCTGTTTTCCCCTGCCGGTCTGCCCCTGATTAGTTTTCAGGGGGGCCCTACTCATTATTGGTTACAGATCTGGGTTTAATCCATCGATATTTTGCTCACCACGCCACCCCAGTTCAAACATGGCAATATGCAAATCAGTCTTGACCCTGTGCCTCATGGGAACAGTCTAGCCCGAACTGCCAAGCCATGTCTTCCCTGGACCGGAATCAAGCATCCTAGGATTGGTTTCTGGCTACCAGCTGTCATCAGCCAGGATAGCTTGACTCCAGTGGCGTAGTGAGCACGGGATCCACGTCTTGGCATAACCTTCCCACATAGGGCGAACAGCAAAACAGACAAGATGATGGACGGAATGTTGCATATTGGCAAAACATTCACCCCCAGTCACAGATCTGGGTTTAATCCATCGTTATTTTGCTCACCACGCCACCCCAGTGCAGACATGGCCATATGCAAATCAGTCTTGACTCTTGCCTCATGGGAACAGTCCAGCCTGATCTGCCAAGCCATGTCTTCCTTGGACCGGAATCAAGCCAGGATAGACCTTAAAATGGCGGCTTATATATTTTACCTTCCGCAATTTATGATTTTTTGTTTTTGTTTTTAAGGTCCCTCCTCACAAGGTGCCCTTCTTAAAATGGAGATAAGTCCCGATCCTACGGTAGCAACGCTTTCATCATCAACTACCCAGCCAACCTCTCCAAGAACACAGCAAAAAAGTTCAAACATCGAATCCTCAAGGCTAGCTCAGAAACTCTAGTCTCCGACCCCTATTTCTGTACTAACAAGGGTAACCAGGTGAACAACCTTATATTCTATACTAGGAAACAGGCTTGCTGGCGCACAATGCTCTACTCTAAGCTGCGAATATCAGGATCTAAAAAAAATCCCCATGGTCTCAAGCTTACAACGTCTCCCTCGCCCTTCCTCAAAGCCACCACCACTATCACCCTCTACAATAATGGGATCATTCTAATACAAGCCTCCAATGACAACTTTGCTAAGTTGGCCATGATCTACCCCCCACTATCAGTTGCCAGTCCCTCTCCCTCCATGAATCCATCCCCTTCTGGCAACCTCAGAACCTCCTCGCCCTCAGTTGGTCTGCCTCAACCCCCCAGATCACCACCTCAGTTATCTGACAGTCATGTGGTCTCATTCGCCCCGCCGATTGTCAGCCCAACTCAGGGTGACCCTCGGGATGGGTTGTATTATCTCAGCGATTAACTGTTGATACCCTTTCCTCCTTCCCTATAACTTTGCCCCCAGCCAGGCCTGTTTCTGGGCAACGTTCCCCTTTGGTTTCTTTTCAAGCCAACCCTCTGATCAATGACCCCCCCATCTGCGATGGTTCATACCTCACCTTTGAATTGTCCTCTAGTACTCTCTGACCAACCACCTAGCCATGAACCTCACTCCACCATAGTGGACCCCACAGTTCCTCTCCATGGCCCTCTGACACCCTCAGTCTCTCCTGCACACCCTTCCTCCCCCGAACATTACCCAGTTTTGGCGGCACGCCTTGATGATATATCTCTACAACTGTTAAATCTCTTGGCAGAGTTACATGACGTGAAGGCCCTCTTGAATGATCTTCTCTCCATGTTCAGTAGTAATAATTGGCCCAGAGTCTCTATAGGACTTAGTGATCGCAAAGGGCAGTTTTTAGCCCCCATCATCTCGAAATCTATTCCCTCGAAATTCGCCACCCTGCCCCAGAAGCTTTAATCCCGGCCTAGCGGCTACTGATCCTCAAAACCATCTCTCTTCCTGCTCCTCCTGGACCAATGCTAACCTGACCCCTCCGATGCAAATATACTCCATCCTCCCCAACCCGAACAGAGACCCTTCCCGCAATCTGAGCTGCAGCATATCTGACAACCTCACTCGGGTGAATATCACCCAGACTTCTTCCCCCTCTAATCCGCTTCGTCTCAAGTGTGTACATAAAATTGCAGATCAACCAGTAAACACATCTCTGATATCTTTGACCTCATCCAACACAATGATTTAGATATTATCATACTCACCGAAACTTGGCTAAATCCCGCTTCTACTCCTATTTTAGACCTCCTAGTACCTCCCACTCATGATATAGTCAGGCTTGACAGACATCTGATATTGGGTGGTGGTCTAGCCTGCATTTATAGGAATACTCTCTCGATCTCTCAGGTGGAGTCCTCTCCCTCCTCCTCCTGTGAATATCTCTGTCTCAGCATCTCAAGTAAGAACCTACAGATCTGTAAACTTCACACCTTTTACCACCCACCGGGAGATAATCTCCCTTTCATTGAGCACTTAATGGATATCATCTCTAGCAATGTCAACTCTGCAGTATCACAAATCTTCCTAGGGAACTTCAACCTGCATTGGTCCAAACACAATGACCCAGCGGTATCCTGCCTCAAATAATTTCTAAATGATCATGATTTGTCACAGCACTGTGACCAACCAACCCACACGAAAGGGGAAATCCTTGACCTCATCATCTCCAAGGACTTGGTTGAGGTTCAAACTCTCACAGACTACCACAATTCGAGCATCACCAAGATCATGGACGACATTGCTCCGCACCAGCTTAAAAATACCTCATCAAATATTTCCAAACTGTGGTACAACGAAAACTTAAATTCCGAATGTCTCAACCTTAGAGCAGCTGAAAGATCCTGGTGTTCCAATCCTTCCTCGGATCAACTAAAACTTCTGAGAGATGTCAGAGGCCTCTACAACAAACAGATCAAGAAAGCTAAGGTTGACTACTTCAGATTACAACTAGATCAAGTGGCAAATCGCCCCAAGAAACTCTTCTAACTGGTCAAACAGCAATCTGTTACCGCTCCAAGCCTCTCTGATTCGAATGGCAACCCACCCTCTTGCGAGGAATTTGCCGCTTTCTTCACGGAGAAATCACGACTCGTCTCCATTGACCTCGCCTATAAGAAGGCCCTATTACCCCCTTTTTTAGCTGGCTCGCCTTCCCAACTTCCCTGAGAAGTGTATCCCGACCGTCGTTGTTAAGAACAATGCTTCATGGGGCTCCTTTTCCCCTTTTAGTGAAAAAGACATTGAAAAAATTCTCCAGACTATCAACCCGTCTAACCACTTTGGTGACCTGCTGCCTCTTCAAAGAGATCAAGAGCGCTCTCATCCCCACCTGGACCAGGATTGTAAACCCTTCCTTATCTCAAGGCTTGATCCCAGACAGCCTAAAAGCAGCCCAGGTCTCACCAATTCTAAAAAAAACTTAACACTGACAAATCGGTACTCAATAACTTCGGTCCTATCTCCAACATCTCCACCCTAGCGAAACTTCTTGAAAAATGTGTCCAATCCCAGCTCTGTGTTCACTTTGAGAATGACCAACTCTTAGACCATCATCAATCCGGTTTCCGGAGGGCTCACAGCACTGAATCGGCCCTCATACACATTATTGTTGACAACCTGAAAATGCTTGACAAAAACTAATCCTGCCTCTTGATCCTCCTTGACCTTTCCTCTGCATTCGATACGGTCAATCATGACAGTCTCCTATCCATCCTACAAAACAGAATGGGTTTCTCTGATCAGGTACTCCACTGGTTCTCATCCTTCCTTCTTCACAGATCTCAAAGATTCAAGACAAACCACTCTCTCTCAGCCCTCCCCAGTACTTATGGGGGTCCCCCAAGGATCCGCCCTTTCTCCTATCCTCTTCAACCTTTTCTTGGAACCTCTTACTAACTTACTTAACTCTATGAAAATTCTCTTCCACATGTATGCCGACGACACACAACTCTATTTGAAAATGTCATCCCCGGATAACAGCATCTCACTAAATTCTATCCTCATGTCGACTCAAAATTGGTTAACGGAGAACCATCTCCTGCTCAACGCTTCCAAAACGGAATTCTTGCTCATCTCCACGCCGAACCACACCCCCAAGATCGATCTCTGGATGCCTCACCTCACGGCTCTCAACTGCACTCCGATCACCATTGACTCAGCCAAATCGCTCGGAGTCACAGTAGACAAGCACCTGAGTATGAAGATTCATATCAGCACTGTTTGTAAGGGAGCGAGACACTTGATGAGGACACTCAGAATGATCAAACCCTTCCTGGCACAAAAGGATTTCAAACCGGTGGTACAAGCTCTTGGGCCCGATTCACAGAATTAACTTAAGACAAAATCCTAAACTTACTACTTTTGGTATTCACAGAATGCACTTACTACTTTTGGTATTCACAGAATGCACTTACTACTTTTGGTATTCACAGAATGGATTTACGACTACTAACTTTATGTCCGCACTCGGGCCGGAAATTACGGCCTGGAGGGGGAGCTTCCGGCTTGGAGGTAGAGCTTGCGGCCCGGAGGCGGAGCTTGCGGCTCGGAGGTGGGGATTTAGCCATGGCTGAAATCTCCACCTCTGGGCCGGAAGCTCTGCCTCCGGGCCAGAAGCTCCACCTCCTGGCCGCAAGCTCTGCCTCCAAGCCAGAAGCTCTGCCTCTGGACAGGAATTTCCGGCCCGACTGCGGACGTAAAGTTAGTAGTCTTAATCCATTCTGTGAATACCAAAAGTAGTAAGTGCATTCTGTGAATACCAAAAGTAGTTGAGTACATTCTGTGAATACCAAAAGTAGTAAGTTTAGGATTTAGTCTTAAGTTAGTTCTGTGAATCGGGCCCCTTGTCTTACCAAGGTTAGACTATGGCAGTGCAACTCTCTGTGGCCTTCCTAAATACACCTTGGCTCCACTTAGGGCCTCGCTGAACTCTGCAGCAAGACTAATTACAGGCTCCAAACGAAATGAGCACATATCCCCAGTCCTTAAAGCAATCAACTGGCTACCCTTTGAAGCACAAATCCAGCTAAAGATTGCAATCCTGACGCACAAAGCCCTTCACTACAATGCTCCCACGTATCTGGCGCAAAAAGTTTAATTATCCTGTGGGGTGAGGCATCTAGAAGCGCCTCTACTCTCCTCCTGAAACCGATCATCCTTAGCAAAAAGAGAACTTGTCACCGAGCCTTCTCTGGTGCTGCCCCTAAAATATGGAACTCTCTTCCTCCGGATATACGCAGACTCACCTCGACGACGGCTTTCAAACTGGAAGCCAAAAGATTCTTAATGAGCAAAGTCTTACCTTAAGGGGTGGAGGCACTCATAAGGCGGCTGTATCTTTGTTCCTAGCTCCATGGCACAACTAACAGTCACGGATCGTGTCGTCTGCATAATATTATACCTTATATGTGTACTATTGTTTACTGTTTAGCATTTTTTTTCCACAATTGCTGTGTATATTTCATTTTTGTCCCCTCTTCCAACTTATTGTAAAGCGCTCTGATATCCTTTGGGATCTTGTTCGCGCGATGTAAAACTTTATAAAATAAATAAATAAGAAATTAGAGAGAGGGTACTCTATTCTTCCTCTCTAAGATGTTCTTTGTTGACTGGTCGCCATTCCCCATTTTGTGATCAATACGGTACTATTAGCTCCCCTACTGAATTTGGTGTATCACTGTAAGTAATTGTTCCCGACGTAAGGGGGGAGAGCAGAGCCTCTGCGAGGGCATGCAATGTTTTAGGGTTTCTACTTTGACTGGAAAGTTCTCAGCCTTATAAACTACGATGCAGTTCATGTTAGAACTATGTTGGATGGGTATGGGCTGCAGGGTACTAGAGTGGGTTTGTATCCATTACCCAATAAATTCTATAATAGAGAGGGAGGAGCCTAGCTCGCGGCCGTAATGGTCGCCCTTTAGCTCGGCTCCCGCAGCCCTCCATCCTGACTGCCTATCCTGTCTTTTATCCTGTCCCGGGACGGCACATTTTTGGGGAATTGGAAACATAACGGCTTGTTTGTACTTACCATCTGACCCCGGGGTCTCGGCGTGCAGTGGCTCCGGAGTTGTGGCCTCCGAGAGATCGGGGCCTCTGCGAGACTTGGACCGGGACCTGGCCGGTGGGATCCGACGGCTCTCGGCCCCGGCCGAGAGCGAGAGCCTGTGTTGGGAGCCGATGTGCGAAGATCCCGGCGATCCTGACCCGGGCCTGCCCTGGTGGCCGCGTGGCCGACGTGGGTGAGAGGCCCCGGGACCTGATTCTGAGAGGGGGTCTCCCCCCGCCGCTGCTTTGTCCGGCGGCCCTGGTCCTCGGGGCCCGGACTCCGCTTGTTTGGGGCACCGGTGCTGGTGCTGGCGGAGACCCATTTTGGGCGGACATCCTTTTGGCATCGAAGCCGCCCTTGCTGCGACCCCCGGCGCTTGTAAAGTCCTACATTTGAGAACTGTTATTTCCGGGGGTCCTCGTGGGCGGCGATTGGGCTGATTCACGAAATGGCGGCCGGCCCTCTGGAACGAGAGTCACCCTGTGGCGGCGGGCCCGAGTTGCCTGATTGTGTGGGGATCGGATCTGGTGGGCGTGAGCCGACAGTCAGAGATATCCTGGAAGCCCTGAGATCCCTGCACGCTTCCCTGGCCCTGGGCGTCTCGGTGGGTCCGCCACGATCCGCCGCCATTTTGGGCGGCCGTTTCTTCTTGTCGCCCTCTTGTTTCGATGACTTCATTGCCTCACCCCCCTCGATTGACCTGAGTGTCTCCACCACTGATCGAGGATCGTGTAGTGTGCTGGTGACTTTGGGGCGCCCTGCTTTTCAAGGTTCGGACCCCGGGGACTCGGATGCTGTACTGCGACCCTGTTCGACATTGTTGCCTGAAACTATGGGTGGACTTCCTCCTGTGCCTGCTTCGATGACTTTGCCTGTGTCTATAATTGGGACCACCTCGCCCGCTCCAGTGGCGCATCTGAACTCCTGTTTTTCATGGCTCGTGCTTCGATTGTTGATGCATCGATACTTTCAGTTTGGACTACTGTTCACTTGTGGATCTATCTACACCCCACGTAGCTATGCTAGTCACCATTCCACTCGATTATATGCTGATTTCGTAGCTAGTATGTGGTTGTACATTGCCATGTGGTGGGTGGGGTTTGTCGCTCGGAAGGGTTGGGGGTGAAATGTACGACTTCTGCTTGATTCCCGGTATGCGATTTCATTGCACAATTGTTTCTGATCGTAGGAGGGTGGGAGGTCCCCTTCTCCTAATATTTTGTGGCGCGTGATGGGGTGTCGTCCTGGTCTGTTTTTGATTGTACTTGTCGGGTTGGGCGGAGGGCTGCGGCCTACCGTTTGTATTATAGTTATTCTGCTCCTCCCTCCTGTTTTCTTTCCTCCGCTTTTGTGGCCATTTTGTCTCGTTTTTCTTTCTTTCTTCTCGCTATATTTCGGGTTCTGGTTTAGGGCGACAGGCACGCTGTTTGAAGGGTAGGCCGTAGCCTTCTACAGGGGTGCAGGGTGGGACGGGTGGGTTGGGTTCTATTTTTTGTTTGTCTTCTGGTTCTATGGCCCTTTTGTATCTCTTTTTCGTGAGGCCGCGTCTGTCCCGACCTCCTATGGTGTGTTTCGGGTGGGGGTATGGCATCGTTACTTCTCCTGCTATATTTCGGCTGTCTTTCTTTCCGATCGCCATGCCCCACTTGGGCCGCTAATCCTTTTGTCTCCTGTCCTCCCGCCACGGGGGGCCGTGTCGGCGTGTCTTTTACCTTTCTTTTTTCATATTTCCTTATTCCCTTTTTATTGTTTTGTTTTTCTTCCCTCCATTTTCCTTTCACTTCCTTTTCCCCCCTCCCTACCTAGTCCCCCCCCCCTTTTTCCTTCCTGCGTCCCAGAGGGTACTATGACGGGCGGGTTTTGATGCATTGTCTTCCGATCCCTCTGTTCTGGCTTGGTAGTGTCTCGGGTGGCGGGCATGTTACGAGGATAATGCTCAGGGGCTGACTGTATTTCACATATCCTGATTTCTTGACTGCATTGTGTTGTCCCCCTGATATTTTGCCCCATGCCCCCTTCTTAATGTTGAGGTGGGTTACGGGATGTCGGATGCCTCCGTATTGCAAGTGTGCCTGTCATACGTCCTCTCCCCTTATTGTAAAATTAAGCCTTATTTACTCCTGTGTTTTAGCCCTTTAGTTTTTGTATTTCTTCTCCCCTATGGCGATTGTACGGCCTCTGCTTTGTATTGATTGATTATGTAATATTCGCCTGGTGACTCCTGACTGTTTTGTACACTGCGGCCGGCCGGCTTGGTTGTGGGCCTCGATTTGTCTTCTTTTGATGTCAATGAAGGTTTTCAAAAAAAATTCTATAATAGATGATATCACTAGTTCATCAAAATGTTTATACTTTATATTTAGTTATTTTTTCTTTTAATTGGTTGGTTTTGCGAGCATGGGGAAGTGCAGATAATGATGGGTAGGATAGGTGAAAGAGATGGAGGAGCTGGCAGACAGGGTGGAGGGTGAAGGGAGAGACTATGAGTCTCACTGAGCCCTTTTGCCCCAGTTATGGAGTAGCCCCTCTCTACATATTCAATGCTAAATTCCTAATTGTCATTACGCGATGACCAACTCTAAACTGGCTGTAACGAACCCTGTCATGTTTGGTATCATACATGTTTGAATCATACCCCCAATCATAACCGCACACCATGAACTGTGTGGGAGGTAAGATTCCACACACCGTAAAGCTCCACCGAGAGGCCCTCAGTCCTCCCGGTACCAGTCTTCTAGACCCGGACAGCACAACATGGCTGCTGCTGACCAGAGACACAATTCTGCCCTCTTGCTGCTGAGCCAAGCTCGAGCAAGGGAAAGCAGGATATTAGCTATCCTGTATCAGGGAGGTGTGACCACCTCTCGCAGACAGGGTTTAGCTTATTAAGGCAGAGTGGGGGTGTTTGCCAGCACCACTCACTCTGCTTGAGGGGCACATTTGGTGCCTCCTTGCATAGTCCAGTTCAAACCAGCTCAGGGGCCCGTTGACTTCCGATCTGGCGTGAAACTGGACAAAGGACATGGGAGAATCCTCCCCAATGTCCAAACCCCTCCCCTGGGAGGGAGCTCTGAATCATCCCAACCCTTTCCTTAGGGTACTTAAGGACCTACCTGTTGGTGGGTCCCTAGATTTGTTGTGGGACAAGATTCATATCAAAACACCACTTCTTCTTCGACCGTCTGGGCATTCTGGACTTCACTCTGGGTATCGAGACTGCAACTGAGAAATCTCCTGCTGCTCCTGGTCTCGTTGCCCTGCTTATCTGCTGTAACATCAGTGCCTGTGCTCCATATGGGAACCTTCCAAGACCTGTGGGCATCCAAGACACCTGATGGAATCTCCCTTGAAGTAAAGGAGTCACTTCCCTGCATCTGCAGGCACCATAACGAAGCTGACCGGTATGCTGATCCTGGGCTCCTATGCACTCCGAAAGGCTCAGCAACAGAGGTGGTGGTCCTTCACATCCCTCAAGGTCTGCCCTGTCCTCTCACTGAATTTGAGGCTAGGAACCCTCGTCAAAGCTGCAGGAACCGAACCCCTGTGCACGGCGTTGACTTGCCTTTGCAAAGGCTTGTTGGCTCTCTTCCTCAGAGATCTTCAGGCTCCAAGTAGCCATCACCTCAAGCATCTCCTGTGACCAAGATCTTTGTCCTCATCACATCCCTTGCACTGTGGGCCTGCATCTTTTGTGAGCTGCTCGAGGTCCTCTTGCTACTCCAGTGCCTCCAGGCAGTGGGTCCATTTGAGGGTCTTCTTTGATTCCACCGGGCTCCCTTGATTGCTCGGGCCGGCTCTGACTCCCTTGCTTGTGGCGAGTCACTTGGACCTTGCTGGTCCCAAAACTGCACCTTTTTCGCTTTCCACGTTGGTTGCAGTTGTCAAGGTTTGTTGGTGCTCCCGACATACAACATGGGACAGCTTGTGAATGGCTCCTGGTCTTCAACAGAGTCAACTGATCCACACGGTTGCAGCTCCAAGGGCACCGTCAACTCTCCTGCTGCACCCAACATCAGTGGGTATTCGACTTTCGTCCCCCCTGGCCACTCCTGAGTCCCCTCTACTTGCAGGTACTTCTCACCTTGAACCCACCTTGGGATTCCACGGGACACTTTCCACTTCTTCGCCAGCTGCATCTTTCTAAAGCCCCCCTTTAAATTCAACAGCGGTTTTCGACGCCACTTCACATCTATGCACCCTGCTTCCCTGGTGTAGGTGTCCTGGTTGCTAGGGTATAAATGGGTGGCTCTCCAACCTTCTGTCTTTCACAGAGTTTCTTAAAGGTCCTTCTTCTTTTTCTTTTTTTTTTAACTGTATTTACCAGTTTTTATGAAAAGTAAAGCAGAGCACAGAGTTCAATCGCATTACATATAAGGTACATTTTCAACACAGCCATTCTAGCATAGTTATTAAGGCACAATAGGACAACGCAGCGTTAATCATAGCACAGTTGATGTAGTCTAAAACCCCAGCAATTGACATGTAATTTCTTCAATCTGAGGGGACTCTTCCCGACCCTCCATTAGTCCACATAGACCCAAAAGTAGTTTTAGCTCCATTTATCATACTATGTAGGATATACGCAGGCATATTATGAGTGCAGTGTCTCTTTCAACCCGCCCCGTCGGTTCTATACCCTGCTCCTGTTGCGAAGGGGGGGGGGGGGGCTTGCTGCTGCAATGCAAGGAAAGCTCGGAATGGTCCCCAAATGTCTTTAGGTCTGGAAGAAGTCGGAATAGTACCAGCATACAAATCACTCTTTATTGAAAAATTCGCTAAGCTTTGGATCCATCCAGTTGTCGTCGTTGCTCTCTTGGTACCCCAATAAATTGCTACTTCTCTTTTAGCCAGGAGTAGGGAAATGGCAGCAAATCTGCGAACTTTCGGGGGAATCTGTACCACATATCCCAGTAGTGCTATCTCGGGTAAAGGTTCAATCGGGATTTGAATCATTCTGCTTAGAAGCTTATGTACTTCCACCCAAAAAGCGTGAATTCGCGGGCAAGCCCAGGCAAGATGTGAAAAGTACGCTTGTGGGGTCTGGCAACGCTGGCAGGAGTGATGTCTGGAGGGATCTATCTTGTGTGTTCGGGCGGGTGTAACATAGATTCTACGTAAGAACTTAAAGTGTATCAATTTATGTTTGCTGTTCAATGATACTGTTCTGGTGACCTTGCAGCAGGCAAGCCACTGCTCGTCCGTGATTGGGTTGCCCAAATCCGATTCTCATGCAGAGCGTACCCTTACATCGTCCACCGGGACCAGGTCAAAGCAGGCCCTATACAACTGGGATATAAGATGGAGCCCCTTGCTGCTGTCTATCACCAATGTGAGGGGGGGAAATGAAGGGGTTCCAACGGGTAGTCCGGGAATCTTTCTCGCAACGCTGAGCGTAGTCTGGCCAGAATGAACCTGTCCATGAACATAGCTTCCGAAAATGTGGACATATCCTCCAGGTCAAAGACATGGCCCACAGGAAAGAGATCTCCTAGCGTGTGAATGTTACATTTGGCGCAGGTTCTTTGCACCAACTTTTCACCAGTTATAGGTAATAAGTGAGCATTTGGTAGGGGAAGGGAGGAGGAGTACAGTGTCGCGTATGGGTGATACGGCTCAGTTTAAGCCATGCCCAGCTGGTAGTGGAAACTGGCTGTATATCTTTAGGGTGTCGAGGGATACCAGTGGGCAAAACGGAGGCAAGTGTGGCGGGCCGAACGAAGTCCGACTCAAGACGGAGGTATGTAATCCTTGCATCTGGGTGGTTCCATGTGTGCGCAAAACTGCACTGTGCAGCCAAATAGTATAGATCAGGGACCCCATACCTACCCCGGTCATAGGGGAGTGTCATCACTTGCCATTTCACCCTGGGTGTCTTGTTGCCCCAAACTAGCTTGATTAATTGCGACCGTAGAGTACTGAAAAACTTGTTGCTGAGTGGGATTGGAATACTATGGAATAAATATAAAAACTTAGGGAGGACTATCATTTTTATCAAGGCGACTCGTCCCGCCATGGAAAGAGGGAGTTTGAGCCAGGAGTCAATTCGCGTCTCTAATTGGGAGAATGCCACCCCATAGTTGCGGCGCACAATCTTCTCAGTGTCATGGTGGATATGAATCCCTGAATATTTCACCGAATCAGTGCACCAGTCTAGTGGAAATTCCGGGGTCCAGCGGGGTGTCCCCGTCGTAAGAGAAAAAATAACCGACTTGTGCCAGTTGATCCCCAGGCCGGAGAAGGTGCCAAATCGGAGGATCTCCATAAGTAGCGGGTCAAGGTTTGTTTGAGGATCATAGACGTATCAGGATTGTGTCGTCTGCATATAGGGAGACTAATAGTGGGCCTGTGTTGAATACCAAGCTTCTGTGGAGGTGTCTTTCTTGAAAGTGTCTAATCAATGGATCCATTGCTAAAGTAAACAATAAAGGGTAAAGGGGACATCCCTGACGCGTGCTGCGTGACAAGGCAAAGGGGGCAGAGAGGGCACCAATTAGTCGGAGTCTAGCTGTAGGTTGTGTATATAACAGGGCTGTAGTGGCGATAAAGCCCTGGGGCATATCCATGCGTTGCATTATGGAAAGGAAGAAGGGCCATTCTAGGGAGTCGAAAGCTTTTTCAGTGTCAAGTAGGATCGCCGCCGCAGGTACTTCCGGGTTTATTCTGTGCAAGGTGTTAAACAGGGTTCGGAGATTGAAAGCGGGATGAATACTGACTGGGCAGGGGATATTATAGATTCCATGAGTAACAAGTGGCGACATGCCAGAGCCTTCGCAAGGATTTTATAGTCTAAATTTAACAATGACAGTGGTCGATATGAGCCACATTGAAGGGGATCCTTGCCGGGCTTAGGGAGCAGTATAATAACGGCTTCTCTCAGGGTAGGGGGGAGCTTTTGTTTCTACAGGGCCTCGGCGTAGACGTCTAGTAAGTGTGGGGTCAATAGATCTCTGTATGCTTTGTAAAACTCGCTTGTGAATCCATCCAACCCGGGGGCTGTGGACGTGTTCAGGGTGGTAATAACCTCATTTATACTGTCAGCTGTGATGAGTTCCGCTAAGAAATCTTGCATGAATTTCTCCAAATAGACTAACGCTATCTCTGAAAGGTACGCCTCTTGCCCAGAACGGTCTGGCCCCAATTTGGTAGTGTATCACATTTTAAAATAGGATAAAAATGCATTCTGAATCAGTAGTGGGTCTGTGAGTGTTCTTCCTGAAGTGGAGTGCAACTCTGTGACGTATGATTTCGCGTAGGGAGGTCTGAGCATTTGGGCCAGGATCCATCCAGGGCGATCCCCCTCTCCATAAACTTTGGCACTTGGTATTTTCCCATATATAGAATTTCCTAGTCAGCTACTTCCCTGTATTCCAAGAGCAAAGCTGCCCTCTTCATACCATACCCGGGGTCGGCATCCGCCCTCTGTACGGCGTCCAATTTAGTCAATTCATCTTCTAACCAGGAGAGTGTGTTACATAAGTCTCGAAGTACCCCAGCACTTTTGGAAATACATATTCCCCTCATATAAGCTTCGAATCCCTCCCACAACACTGCCTCGGAGTCAACAGAACCCGTGTTTATGTCAAAGTACTCTTCAATGGCGACATAAAGTTCCTGCCTAAACAATTCGTCATCTAGAGCGCGGCTCGGGAATCTCCACTGTCGTTCAAACCCTTCAGGGCAGGGAACCAACAGTTCTAATGACACTGGGGAGTGGTCAGAGTAAGATCTAGGTAATGTTTGTAGCTTGTGGAACCATCTGGAGAGTTCTGGGGAGGCCAACCAGTAGTCAAGTCGTGTCCAAGTGTCGCTCGCGCCAGTGTAGTGTGTATAGGTGGTTTGGTCTGGGTCGCGAATCCGTCCCAGGTCCAGTAGTGAGAGGCGGTCACACATAGAATGCAGGGCTTTGCGTGCTTTTGGTTTCGGGTCAGGGGCTACGGAGGTGCTGTCTGAGACAGGGTCAAACGTAACGTTAAAGTCGCCCCCTAGCAGAAGGGGTGTGGAGCCCTTTTGTAGCAGCTTCGCATAGAGAGTATGAAAGAAATCAGGGGAATCAGTGTGAGGACCATAGATGCACCCTAGTGCATTCTTGTAGTGAAAAGCGTGCCTTCAACAATTACAAACCTACCGGACTCGTCATACACGACAGAATGGCATTTGAAGGGGAGTCGCTTATGAATAAGGATGGCCGTGCCCCTGGCATAATTGCTATAATTGGCGAAGTAACAGTTTGGGCCCCATGATGAGGCTGATAGGGAGATGAGTCTCTTATATTAGAGCGATGTCTACCCTGTGTCGGATCACCTGCCGTCTCTTACGGGTATCGTTTAAACCCCGAACGTTCCATGTAGCCCCCAGGGTAATGGTGGAAGGACCTGAGTTGTGACCTATTTGCGCCATAACTGCGCGTTGTTTGCAATAGTGAAGAATAACCAAAGCCTGTACCCAACAAATTTGTCTGCAATTAGATAGAACATGAACTCAGTGCAATGCATGAACATTAATACCCCTCCCGCCACCCCCCACCCAGCCTTCCCGCCCAATCTGAAAGGCAATACTCATTTTCCAGTAGTTACCCACAATACCCACAACGTTTGACATCTATGTAAAGCAATACTTATGGGATACATATTATCGTAGTAAACACAATCTATAGGTGTACACCAAAAGTGGTAACGTACACTATCCATTGGTCTAGTAACCAAGAACATATAATACTATTTATCATACAAATTCCAGTATTTAGCTATGAAGAAACATTTGAGCGGCAATGAACACAAATTGAACAATCAGCCATTGCCTGAGTTAGAAAACAGGTCCGCACTGGCATCAGACCCACTCTGAGGGGGGAGGAGGTAACTGCGTCGGAGGGGCACTTGTTGTTAAGTTTGTAGGTGTGGAAGAATTCCTGCACCTCCGTCAGGGTTTCAAATATACGGGAACGGCCATTGACCTCTACCCTTAACCTGGCAGGATACAACATGCCGTATTTTAATCCTAGATTTTTAAGAGTAGCCTTGGCCCCTTGGAACTTTCTTCTAGCGTCTTGTACCATAGTGGTGAAGTCAGGATACAACAACAGCTTAGGTGAGTTCTCCCTGTTCTCTGGCCAACCGTAATGCAGTGTCTCTGTCTCTGAAGTTCATTATCCTGGCAATAATGGGCCTGGGTGGGAGGCCAGGGTTGGGTCTCGGTCCGAGTGACCTGTGGGCGCGTTCCACCACAAAGCCCGGGGTAAAGGACTCTTTACCAAAAAGATCCACCAGGATAGTTTCCACCAAATTGTCCATTTGTCCAGTGGCCGTGGATTCCGGGACGCCCACGAGGCGTATGTTGTTACGTCGGCTCCTCGCTTCCAAATCCTCGTTTTTGATTGCCACTTCCTTCAATATTCTCTCCATACGGTCAACCCTCTTCAGGGATTGGGCCATTCCGTCTTCCAGGTCGGAGGTACGGGATTCCACCACATCCAGGCATCTGTCATGCACCTGGATTTTTGCCCCCAGGTCCGCTATGTGTTTGTCTAAGGTATCAAAGCGGACGTCCAGCGCCTTGAACCCTGCCCGCATCTCCAGTAGCAAAGGGCCCAGCTAGCCAGCATCTTCCGCAGGTGTGATCGGTGCCTGTCCACCCGCCGCCATGTTATTAGGTAGGTCCCGACTTGTGTCTACAAGTTTCTCAAAAGGGAGTTGGCGTTCTTTGCGGCCCATGCTGCACCAGCCTCAGATGGCCCGCAGGGGAGGCGAGCACGTGGAGTGTAGGAGTGGCTCTTAATGGAAATGTGGCCTTTTATAATGGCAGTCCTACAGCGAGTCAAGTGGTACTACCCGCGCGGATTGGCCCGCGTTGCAGTAGCATTCCTTGATGGCGCAGTGCTTGCAAGAATGGTAAACAGCAGCGTTTACATGTGTGCAGTAGGGCTGTACTTGTCCATGGGGTCAGCCAGCTTTGTACAGAACTGCCTGTCTGTGTAGGAATATATTGTGCCCAGTGTTCAGGTCAGGGTTGCAGGGCTTTCCTTATAGTGAAGGGGCCAATGCCAGCATAGCTGTGGCAGATGGCACGCTAGCTGCAGGGTGCCTGGTAGCGTGGGAGGCGGGTGGTGGGAGGTGTGGGGGGCGGGAGGGGCCGGGATGGCGGCGCGGCCCCAACCTCTGGACAAAACTGCCCCCAAGCTTCCAGGGGGGCCGGTGTGGTCGGCCGTGCCTCATTGCAAGTCAGTAATCAGCCAGGTTGCGCAGGCACTCCGCCGGAGGCTCCCCTCCCCTCGCTTCAAAAACACTCGGCACCCGAGGACCAATGCGGGTCACCCGGCGGAGGTCCGGCGATCTTCTCGGGGTCTCAAACACGCTTACCACTGTGTGTGGCACTGGTCAGGGACCGCAGGATGAGCACCACCATGCACCGCACCGCCGTACCTCGAGCCTGCCGCCGGGATGTAACGCCAGGAGCGCTCAGCAGGCCGCCATATTGTAGGTCGCGCTCGCGCGCGCCTCCACTTTTCTTCCCCGGATATCTTCGCCGTTCGAGCTGGTACCCGGTCCAAAAGTTCACCAGGTGGTGCCACGCTGTTCCGCCGGCGTCTCTTTGATTTTGGGATACCTATGTATGTTGGAAATGTTGGATGGGTTACATAGATCGGGAGAGCTTCAGCCCAGCGTGACCATTCCGGTCGCCAGCTAAGCCACGCCCCCAAGGTCCTTCTTCTTTAAAATTGCAACCGCGACTTACCCATTGACTTGAATTGAACCCACGGTGGTGTTCCCACTCTGCACATGGCCTCCGTGCGGTTCCTTGTTACTTACCTCGGGTGGTTCCTTGGGTATCCGGCATTTCTACGTCCTCTGGTTTCAGTCTTCACTTGAGTTGTGGTTCGTATCCCACTATATTAGTATATGGTTTGGTCCCACCCTGGTGATCACTGTGTAATAGTGCTTCTTGCCTGCTTTCTTTGCAATGTATTGTGTGCATTTTGTATACCTCCAGATAGGAGCTATTTGTATGTGCTAGTAAGTGTCTTATAATAAACACATATTTTTATAAATACACTGTGTGGTTCTTTTTCACTTAATCTATACCAGTAAGATTACGCTCTGGTAACACAGGCTGCTTTGCACTCCTTCTGGACTAAGACTGAAGGCTGCTCTCCACAGCTACCACTTAGAGAGCTTTCTAAGGCTGTCTAAGACCACTAAAATCACCATAAGGGTTGTCTGGATTAGTGCAGGGTGATACACTTACATAAGTGAGCACCATATACTAAACCAGCTTCTCATATTGGTGTGCAGCGGTTGAGATTCAAGCCTGCATTGTTTTACCAGCTAATCCTGGTGTGGATTAATTGAACAACCATCACTAATATTAGGCACATATAATACAGCTTAGAATACGTAGATTCTATTAAACTTAGGGTTGGGTAGTTAAGGGTCTAGCACAACCCTTTCTCCAACCTCAGAGAGTTTAGTTCCACTAGAGTAGGTAGGTGCAACACATCACTACAACTAAGACCATGTCTTTAGTTGGGGATATCAGTGCACCCCAGTCTGCTAAGTACAGTGGTCTAAAGTTCCAGGAACTAATGACCCTTTGTAGCCTTAAAAAGATAAAGAAAGGTGGCAACCACACCATTAAGCTGTGCTTAGAGCTGCAACATCAGGATGATGGCCACCCTGTAGAAGCAGAAGAACAGAATAATGTGGGTGGGGATACTCATGAAGAAGGAGCACCAGGGGTTCCCCCTGGTGATCTCAATTCAGAGTATGGGCAGGGGGGCTCAAAAGATTCCAACCTGCCAAACTCTGACCCCTCAGGGGATAGTGCAGATGGAACAGAGGACATCCCCTTTGGTCCCCCTGGGAGGGTCCAGAGTTGACCAGGGAGGTCTAGATCCTCCTCTAGAGAATCCAATGCTTCAGCAACTTCCATAGGGACCTCCATATCTAGTAAGAGGCACAACTATTTGGAAAGGGAATACCAAATGCTCAAACTTGAGAAAGTCAGACTTAAGCTCAGTAGAGATCAGTTGTCCCTTGGCAAAGAGTCCCTGGAAGGACAGAAGACTAGTAATGGACTGGGACTAGAGTCCCATTTTGGCAGCAACAGTGTCACTAGAATCAGAGAAACTTCTTTTTACAATAGGAACATGAGAAGGATAGTCCTTCCTTACCAGGAGGGGGATGATATCCATAAACAGACCACTGCTTTGGAGAGGGCCTGCAAAGTTTAGAGGGTCCCTCAAGAGCAGTGGGCAGCTATCCTGTGGCTCTCCTTTACTAACAAAGGTGAGATAAGCTCCTAGATGTTAGAGAAGAGGATGCTGACAATTACTCAGTACTGAAGAGTACTCTCATAGATTGTCTTGGCTTAACCACTGAACAGTATAGGATTAAGTTCAGAGACACCCAGAAAGCACACACCCAGGATTGGATAGACTTTGTAGGCAGTGCTATTAAGGCTCTGGAAGGCTGGCATCATGGAAGCAAGGTAAGGAGTATGAAGGATTGTACAATTTGATCATGAGGGAGCACATGCTTAATAACAGTCAGAACCAACTTTTGCACCAGTAACTGGTGGACTCTGATCTGACCTCTCCCCAAGAATTGGGAAAGAAGGCAGACAAATGAGTCTGTATCAGGGTTAAGCAAAAGAAACATGGCAATGGAGAAGACCAGAAGAGGCAGTATTCTTCTAACTCCCAGGATAAGAGTGGGGACAAGGGACAAGATAAAAGAAAGAGTCTTCACAAGGGCCCAAAAAGCTGCATCTGTGGGTGAGTACCAAAATTCAAAGAAAGGAAAAAAGAAAACTTGGTGCTACATTTGTAAGGTAAAACCCCATTGGACAAGGGATGCTGATTGTCCAATGGCCAAGGAAACTCCTACTACCACTGTGCCTAAGGCACCTGCTTCCCCAGCACAGGTACAAGTGGTAGTACTTCCAAAGGATTAGTGGGATTAACCTTGGGTTCTGAGGTGGGTTCTGACTTAGTAAAAACTCCATCTCAGGCTGTTCCAGTCTGTGATGGTGGGATAGACCTTGCCACCTTACTGGTAAGTCCCACTAACTTGGACAAGTACAGACAACAGCCTTTGATCAATGGAAAAGAAGCAATGGTTTACAGGGACAAGGGGGCCAGTGTCACTATGGTAGCAGAGAAACTTGTGTCCCCGGAACAAATCATACTTGGGCAAATGTATCAAGAACCAACGCTAGCAATGTAAGGACTGACCATTACTTGGTTGTTGTGAACTTCAGCTGGGGAGGAGTAAGTGAACCTAAAAAGGTTGTGGTATCTCCATACCTGCCTGTAGATTGTCTGTTGGGCAATGATCTAGAAACTTCAGTCTGGGCTGAAGTAGAGTTCAGGGCTCATGCAGGGATGTTGGGCATCTCTGCCCGTTGGTTTGATGTCACCAGGGCTCAAGCCAAATAACCCTACACTGAAAAGGCACTGGATCATGGAAAAATGGACCAGGTGCCTCCTAAGAGAAGGAGCAGGAAGTGTAATTTGTTATCCTCCTCTCAAACTCCCAGTGAAGATCAGCCTCCTGAAGGAGATGATCTCAGCCGCAGTGAAGGTACTGTCTCAGAAGAACTTGGGCCTGACCAGGCAGAGTTTCTGGGGGCAGGAGGCCCTTCCAGGGCAGACTTGAGTTTGAAGCCACAGACCTGCCCCTATCTTGAACCCTCCAGACAGCAAGCTACTTCTGAGGATGCAGGAAATTTCAGTGGGTCCCATAGGATCTATTGGGAAGATGAGCTTCTGTACTCTGAAGGTAGATCCTGGTGCCACCAGGAAGTTGGTAATATCCCAGAGGTTCAGAGGTTTCCTCCTCTCCCTAGAATATGATATTCCTCTTGCAGGACACATAAGGCAAAGTACGACCTGGGACGGGCTTGTCCCTCACTTTCACTTTCACCATATGCCTGAAGACACCAATGAGTTTTATCACTCCTATGCCACTTGCCCAGCTAGTGGTAAGTCAGGTGGCACCAAAAAGGGCCCCTTAATTCCACATCCAGTGGTTGGGGTCCCTTTGAAAGGGTAGGGATTGACATTGTTGGTCCCTTGAACCCTCCAACTACATCTGGGCACAGTTACATCCTAGTGGTGCTGGACCTTGCCACTAGGTACCCAGAAGGTATTCCCCTTAGTACCACTATAGCTCATGTAGTGGCCAGGGTCCCCCTGGGAATCTTTTCCAGGACGGGCTACCCTAAGGAGGTCTTAACAGACAGAGGTTTAAACTTCATGTCTAGTTACATCACTACCATGTGGAAAGAGTGTGGAGTAAACTACACATTTACCACACCCTACTATCCACAGTCCAATGGGCTTGTTGAAAGGTTCAACAAGACCCTAAAGAGTACGATTATGGGACTCCCAGAAATGCTTCAGCGACAATGGAATGTCTTACTACCATGCCTTCTCTTTGCCTACAGAGAGGTTCCTCAGAAGGGGGTTGGCAACAGTCCATTTGAATTTATGTTTAGACATTCAGTTAGGGGCCCATTGTGTCTAGTGAAGGAAGGCTGGGAGCAGCCTCTCAGCCCTCCTAAATACGATATTGTGGACTATGTCCTTGGCCTGCATTCACGCATGGTAAAGTACATGAAAAAGGCCAGCAAAAACCTGGAGGCCAGCCAAGAACTCCAAAAAGCTTGGCATGACCAAAAGGCTGTCCTAGGGCAGAACGTGTGGGTGTTGGAACCTGTGGCCCCAGCAGCTCTCCAAGACATGTGCAGTGCCCCCCACACTATCCTTGAACAAAAAGGTGAGGTCACCTACTTGGTAGACCTAAGTACTCCAAGAGGTCCTCATTGGGTACTGCATGTGAACCACCTGAAAACTTTTTTGGACAGGGCTGACATGGGCTTCCTCGTGGCAACTGATGAGGGACAGGAGGAAGAGAGTGATCCTCTCCCTGATCTCCTCTCTCAGAACCCTGATGATGGGTCAATAGGTCGAGTAGCCTTAGCAGGCAGCCTCACTAACCAACGGCAAGCTGATTGTAGGCAAGTCCTCAATAAGTACAAACACATGTTCTCCCTGACACCCAGTCAGACCACCTGGTGTACCCATGAAGTGAACACAGGGGACAGCCTGCCTGTAAAGAGTAAAATCTACAGACAACCTGACCATGTCAGGGATAGCATCATAACAGAGGTTCAAAAGATGCTGGAATTGGGGGTCATTGAGCCTTCGGAGATGCCCATGGCTAGTCCAGTAGTCCTTGTGCCAAAACCTCACACCAAGGGTGGAAAAAGAGAGATGAGGTTTTGTGTAGATTACAGAGGCCTCAATGTAGTCACTAGGACTGATGCCCATCCTATGCCAAGCGGTACAAAAGGGGGTGGCGATGGACGGAGCATCTGAACCAATCAAACACTCACACCCAGTCAAGAGATCTGGGTTTAATCCATCACCGTTCTTTAGCCCACTCTGCCACCCCAGTTCAGACATGGCCATATGCAAATCAGTCTGACCCTGTGCCTCATGGGAACAGTCCAGCCCGAATTGCCAAGCCATTCCTTCCCTGGTCCGGAAACAAGCTTCCTAGGACCGGTTTCTTGCATTACAGCCGTCTTCAGCCAGGCTTGCTTGAATCCAGTGGCAAAGTGAGCAAGGTACTCACGTCTGAGCATACCCTGCCAACTTATGGTGAACAAAGCAGTACAAAAGGGGGTGGCGATGGACGGAGCATCTGAACCAATCAAACACTCACACCCAGTCAAGAGATCTGGGTTTAATCCATCACCGTTCTTTAGCCCACTCTGCCACCCCAGTTCAGACATGGCCATATGCAAATCAGTCTGACCCTGTGCCTCATGGGAACAGTCCAGCACGAACTGCCAAGCCATGCCTTCCCTGAACTGGAAACAAGCTTCCTAGGACCGGTTTCTGGCATTACAGCCGTCTTCAGCCAGGCTTGCTTGAATCCAGTGGCAAAGTGAGCAAGGGACTCACGTCTGAGCACAGGGTCAGACTGATTTGCATATGGCCATGTTTTATCTGGGGTGGCAGAGTGGGCTAAAGAACGGTGATGGATTAAACCCAGATCTGTTGACTGGGTGGGAGTGTTTGATTGGTTCAGATGCTCCGTCCATCACCACCCCCTTTTGTACCGCTTTGTTCGCCATAAGTTGGCAGGGTATGCTCAGACGTGAGTCCTTGCTCACTTTGCCACTGGATTCAAGAAAGCCTGGCTGAAGACGGCTGAAATGCCAGAAACCGGTCCTAGGAAGCTTGTTTCCGGTCCAGGGAAGGCATGGCTTTGCAGTTCGGACTGGACTGTTCCCATGAGGCACAGGGTAAGACTGATTTGCATATGGCCATGTCTGAACTGGGGTGGCAGAGTGGGCTAAAGAACGGTGATGGATTAAACCCAGATCTGTTGACTGGGTGTGAGTGTTTGATTGGTTCAGATGCTCCGTCCATCACCACCCCCTTTTGTACCGCTTTGTACGCCATAAGTTGGCAGGGTATGCTCAGACATGAGTCCCTTGTTCACTTTGCCGCTGGATTCAAGCAAGCCTGGGTGAAGACGGCTGAAATGCCAGAAACCGGTCCTAGAAAGCTTGTTTCCGGTCCTGGGAAGGCACGGCTTGGCAGTTCGGTCAGGACTGTTCCCAGGAGGCCCAGGGTCAGACTGATTTGCATATGGCCATGTCTGAACTGGGTAGCAGAGTGGGCTAAAGAACGGTGATGGATTAAACCCAGATCTGTTGACTGGGTGTGAGTGTTTGATTGGTTCAGATGCTCCGTCCATCACCACCCCCTTTTGTACCGCTTTGTTCGCCATAAGTTGGTAGGGTATGCTCAGACGTGAGTCCCTTGCTCACTTTGCCACTGGATTCAAGCAAGCCTGTCTAAAGACGGCTGAAATGCCAGAAACCGGTCCTAGGAAGCTTGTTTCCGGTCCAGGGAAGGCATGGCTTGGCAGTTCGGTCTGGACTCTTCCCACGAGGCACAGGATCAGACTGATTTGCATATGGCCATGTCTGAACTGGGGTGGCTGAGTGGGCTAAATAACGGTGATGGATTAAACCCAGATCTATTGACTGGGTGTGAGTGTTTGATTGGTTCAGATGCTCCGTCCATCACCACCCCCTTTTGTACCATCCTATGCCAAGGGCAGATGAACTTATAGATAGTTTGGCCTCAGCCAAGTTTCAGAGTATATTTGACCTGACTGCTGGTTACTGGCAAATCAGGCACGTTGAGGAAGTGTTAAGTTATGGTTACCACTCCTGCACGGTGTCCATTTTCAAATATTTATTTAGCAACAGCATAAAGACCACCAGCATAACAGCAGCTCAGTATCCAACTGTCCCTACAATCCCCAGCATTCCACCATCCCCAGCACAGCTAATTATTGTGTCACTGATGACCACTGGAATGTACAGGTTGCCCAGCGACTGAGTCGAAGATCGGATATGCAGGATCCAGACACTGGGCAAGGAAATATGCTAGGGAGGAGGACTATGCCAAGTGTTCGATGATATTCGGGACAATAATTCCCAAAGTCTAAACTTCTTTTCAGGGCATGGTGTGCCAATGTAATTCAGAAGTGCAAATCCAGTAATAATTCGCATTTAGTATGCCTGATCTCAGAATAATAAAATACATATTTTAGTAAAGTTGGTTTTAATATTCTGTGTTTGAAAATACCACTTTTAGAAAGTGGTTATTTTCTTGCCTAACTGCCCAGGCCTGCCTCTGCTAGGTTGTGTATTCCTTGTCTGGGTTTGTGAGTGACAGGGCTGGGGGATTCCAGGAGACAGGCTGTGGAAGCCCAGTGGTGAATAGAGAGATCTGCATCTAGATGAGATGGAGGAGTTGCACCTGGGACCTGAATAGGGCTGGGCCTTCCCTTGACAATTCTGGCTCCACCTCCTGTGACGTGTCTGATGTCTCTGCCCTGCACTGTGAAGGGAAAGAATGAATCTTGGCAACAATGTGCTACAGGGCTGTGCCTTCCCCTCTCTGTGCTGGCTCTACTTCTGAGTTTCCATGAATTCTGAACCTGGGTCATAAAGGTCGTGGTTCTGTTACGATTTTGGTAAGAGCGAACCGTAAACAGTGAGCTCAGCAAGTATGAGTGTTTTCATCATGTTACACCGATGGATTCACTGTGTATTTGAAGATTTCGTTCTGAATCCTTGGGTTCCATTTTGTGCATGGCAAGCATTTTGTAGTTGCCCTCACATAGGCCGATGACTTTAGCTGACTCTTAGATGACCTGAGTGAACTGACCCTGTTGCCTGAAGCTGACCTTGCCAAACCAGTTTTTGCCCTTTAGCTGATCAAGATAGAGATCAAAGAGCAGGACATTTCTGAGTTTATGGTACATGCAAACACCCTTCTATCTTGCTTCTCATCTGTTTCTGTTCCTTCTTTTTATGACCTGTTTACGATATGGGTTGTGGTCTTTTATTATGGGTTTGTCTAGCTTGTGTAAGAAGGAATGTTGTTTTTTTTTGCATGCTTGCAAAAGCTAGGACTGCCCCTTACTTTTGTGCTGAGTCATGTAACCCTAAAACATATAAAAGGTCTCTGTCCTCTGTATTCCTCAGACTGCCTCATTCAGTTGCTAAGGCAGCTGGGTGACGTAGCCTCACTTATTAAAATGTAATAAAGATGTCTTTTCATATTTTCAGCTTCTGTGCCAAGTTCTTTTTTATTAGTAAGTATTCCCTGAGAATGAAGATTTTCATTTCTTCACTTCCTGTGGGGCGGCTGATGTCTCTGCCTTGCACAGTGAATAGAAGGAAGGAGTCCTGTAAACAAAGTGCTCAGGAACCGGTTTGGACCAGGCAGAGGCCTCTCTGCCTTCAGAGAACAAAGGAGTTGGGGGTATAAATATTGGGACCCAGTCCCAAGACCTTTAGATCAGTTCTGGAACAAGAAACCTTTTGCCAAGGAGAAAAACCAAAAGAAACTGCAGGAGTTTGGACTGCCCCTCTGCCAGTGTGCTGTTTGCTGGGTTGGCCTACAGTGGTTGCTTCATTGCCAAGGAAAGGAGAATGAACTTTTTAAGGACTTTCATCATCTACAGAATATTCTCCAAGGGCTTTAACTGTGCTTGCCTCCCGCTGAAGTCTTAGGGACAAAAGACTTCACCTCCAGCTCCCCCTGTGAATTTCCTTACTGGGAATTCTATCTACAGACATTTGTCTGTCACTGGGAGCTGGAAGTGCGACGCACCGAGAGGAAGCGTGTCGCAGCCGCAGCTGAAATCATTGCATCGCCGGAGAAGCGTGCCGCTGCCGCATCTCCCAGAAAGCATGTGTTCATCGAAGCTGCCTGCTGTCGCATCACTGGAGAAGCGTGACGCCATCGAGAGAGTCGCCATCGCATCACCGGAGGAGCGTGTTGCAGGGCCTGTCGCGGCTCCAAAGTACAGAGTCGTCGTAAGGCTGCCAGGGCATCTACGCATCATCATCGCATCAAGGGCGCCATCTTCTCACATCGCAACAGGATCATCGCATCACATCGAGGCGCCATCTTGCGCATCGCAACGGGCCCGCAGGCCGAGAACCTACGCATCACCTCCGCACCGGTAAGGATCACAACGCATCCCCTACTCTATGCAAGCATTGAGGCACGACGCATCATTTCCCCTGGATCACGGAACCGACGTATCTTCCCTTTTGCGAGCCTTTTGTTCACTTTGCATTACGCATCCAGGTACTTTGTTGAGAACTGTGTCGCATTTATCATCAACTTGAACTAAGCAACTTTAATCATCTTTAAGTCAACTTTAAGTATAGTATTGTGGATTTTTGTCGTTTTGTGGTCTTGTGTTAAGTCTATATAAAGAATAATTATTTTTATAAAACCTGTGTTGTGTCCATCTGTAGTGTTTTCGCTGTATTACTGTGTATATTCACAAATGCTTAACACACTGCCTCTGAGATAAGCCTGTCTGCTCGTGCCAAGCTTCCAAGGGGGTGAGCAGGGGTTATTTAGGAGTGTAATCCCCTTTTCCTGACTTAGAAGTAAGGGTCCCTATTTGGACAAAGGTGAATACCATTGCCAACTAGAGACCCCCAGATCTAACACTGCACTTAAAACCTATAAGTCACCCCTAAGGCAGGCCTTTCAATCCTGAAGGCAGAGTATTTGGTTCCAAGTGTGAGGGTGCCTCTGCATGAGCAGGACACCCCTACAACCCTCGGAGTCCATTCTCCCAGGTTGTAAGTGCATCAGCCATTAAGATACATAAAGGGGCCCTGCGTCATTACACGATGACCAACTCTAAACTGGCTGTAACGAACCCTGTCATGTTTGGTATCAAACATGTTGGATCATACCCCCAATGATAACCATACACCGTAAACGGTGTGGGAGGTATGATTCCATGCACTGTAAAGCTCCCCTGGGAGACCCTCAGTGCTCCCGGTACCACTCTTCTAGACCCGGACAGCATATCATGGTTGCTGCCGACCAGGGACATGATTACACCCTCCTGCTGCTTAGCCAAGCTCAAGCAGCGAAAGGCAGGACAATAGGGGCCCGATGTAGGTAATTCTTATTTACCACTTCTTAAATACCGAATTTTACCGATTCGGTATTTAAGAAGTGGTAAATATGAAGGGGGGAGATGTAGGTATTTCCAGATGTGTAAATACCGAATCGGTATTTCCTATTGATTCCTATGGGCTGTGAAGCCCATAGGAATCAATGGGCAATACCGATTCTGTAATTACAGAATCGGTAATTACTGATTTTAGCAAGGGTGCAGGGGGTGTCACTTTGACACCCTCTGGCACCCCAAAAATAGGCATGTGCGCCATGTGGCACACAGACATGCCCTAAGGGCATGTCTGTCTGTCACATGGCTAGGTGTGCATGCACACATGTGCATGCACACCTGAATTTGGTATTTTAACACCCAATTGGATTGGGTGTTAAAATACCGAATTTGTAGGGCCTTTGGGACTCTGAAGAGTCCCACCTACATCTGAGATTTACCGAATCGGTAAAAATACCGATTCGGTATTTTACAGAATCGGTAAATTTACCGAATCGGTAAATTTACCGATTCTGTAAAATTGTGCTCCTACATGCCGAATCTGTAATACCGGTCGGTAACGGCCGAAAATACCGATTTTCGGCCGTTACCGACCGACCTACATCTATCTGGCCCTAGGTATCCTGTCACAGGGAAGTGTGACCACCTCCCAGGCATAGTTTAGTGTATTGGGGCACGGTGGAAGTGCTTGCCAGCGCCACTCAGTATGCATGAGGGGCACATTTGGTACCTCCTTGCATAGTCCAGTTCATATCCAGCTCAGGAAGCAGTAGGCTCCCGCTCTAGCGCGAAACTGGACAAAGGACATGGGAGTATCCTCCCCACTGACCAAAACCCCTCCCCTGGGAAACCCTGAATAGTCCCAACCCTTTCCTTAGGGTACGTATGGGCTTAACTGTGGGTGGGTCACTATATTCGTCATGGGACAAGATTCATATCAAGACACCGCTTCTTTTTCGACCATCTGGGCACTCTGGACTTCGTTCTGGGTATGGAGATTCGAATTGGGAAAACTCCTGCTTCTCCTGATCTCATCACCCTGCTTTTCCACTGCAACGTCTGTGCCTGTGCTCCATATAGGAACCTTCCAAAACCTGTGGGTAGTAGCGGTCGGCAGTAGGTGTTACTGCAGGGCGGTGACGTGGGCAGGGGGAGGGGCCGGGTGGGGGATAGTAATGTATGGATTACAGAGTTTTACAGGTAAGTAAACATTTAAATAAATAAAACTAATTTCGTTGCGCGCACTGCATCACCAAATGTGATGCAGTGCGCGCAACGAAATTCGTTTTATTTATTTAAATGTTTACTTACCTGTAAAACTCCGTAATCCATACATTACTACCCCCCACCCTGCCCCTCCCCCTGCCCACGTTGAGGTTCTGAAAATATGGACCCGTATAATTGTTCTGGACGCGAGAATTAAAACTTCGTCGAAACATGACGAATTTGGTATCAAAAGACCGAGAATGATGAGTACATCATGTACATATATTTTCAGCATATTCGAGTGGCGATTTCACCTCGAAATCGTCATTTACATTCTGAACCCTTAGCTTCCATTTATGTGTTGCCCTTTACATAGGCCTTAATCCAGCTGAATTCGATTCCACAAGGACACATACTCCTTAATCGACTTTTCCATGACCTGTACAAGTTGGAACCATTGCCCCAGGCCGAACTCGTTAGGTCAGTTCCCCTCCCAGTGGCCGAGCAAGATAGCATCTAGGCTCAACAAACCATAAAACCATTTCAGCGCGCACACCTGCCATATCTCGCTCACATCTATCTCCACTCCTTTGCTTCACTTACTTTATGGTGGGGAGGTGCCCGTTTATATTATGGGTCCAGTGATATCTGATGAAATGTTGGGCCTTGCCAAATGATTTGTTGTAGGCAGCACGAAGTGAAATATGGACATGTCATCATGACTCTGCTTTTTCTTTGTACTAAAATATGTTAACGATTCACTTTACAACCAAGAATGTTTTGCCTGGAGCCCAAAATTGTGTATAAGAAGAGAAGCCTGACTTTGTAAAAGTGTGCAGTCTCCTGAGAATATACCCGTATTGTACTTCTAGGACACTTGTTACCTTGGTTGCAGCCAATAAACTAATCTTTGACTTCACCTAGAAGACTCTGAGTTTCTGTAGGTCTGGATCAGGAAGAACCCGAGGTCTCTGGGTGTTGATTCCCTGGCACCGCTGGGTTACCGGTTCTGTGCCGGTTCTTAAAAACCCAGTACCTCAGTTGGCGCCCAACGTGGGGCGATTCCAGTGGTACCAGTCAGCCAGAAGATCGTGAGGAGCTTCGTGTGGAAATTCCGGAGGACGGCCAACCACCTCATCGACCCCTGCATGTCGACGTGGTCCGAAGGTCTTTGCTGCGAGGTTCCCCGCTTCCCGACGGCTACAAGGACTGCTGCCCTGGCTATCGCCCTGATTTGGACCCTTGAAGTTTGGTAGAGCGAAACACTGAGACGAGTCTTCTAGTGACGTCATCGATATTTCAGTTAAGTATAAGTGGAGCGTCTCCCAGTCCTTAGTTGGAGTATCTTTTGGATACAAAGTTTTGTATTGGTACTTGCAAGCACCAAAACCGAAGGACTCGTGTATTCACGAGAAATATCGTAATCGATAATCCTTTGAAGTTTGGAACTAGACTAGAGAGCGAAGATGCCTAGTCTTAGACTTGGGAATTTGTTTTGTCTTGGTGGTAATAATAGGGACTCCCGATTGGAGGACTCGTGTCCGGTTCCTCCAGTTGGAACTCCGACTTACGAGCTATATGTCAAACATGGGGTAGGCCCCATCACCTACAACGAAGTATGGATTAAATACACCAGGAAAGATGGCGTTCTAAAATGGCCCCAATATGGTAGCTTTGATTCTGAAATCTTAGACAACCTTGAAGTAAAACTCTTTAAAAAGAAAGCCCGGCCGGCAATGTTTGACTCTTTCCGCTTGTGGCGTAAAGAAGCCAAACAAAAAGAAATTAAATTAGCTAAGAAAAATAAGAGAGAAGGGGGACTTTCAGTAATGCAAGCTGCTGTGCAGTTTAAAGATAATGAGGAAGAGCAGATGAATGAGCAGTTGCACAGGCAACGTAAAATGGCAATAGATAAGTGCTATCCAGTTTTGCCGTCTCTTCAGCAAGAGGCAGCAAAAGAGCGTGAAAAAGACCCATTAATGTCACATTTACTAAATTCACCACCCCCCTATGCGCAGAATGCCACAGCACCCCCGCAACCTTTAGTTGCGCAAACTACGCCTCCTGCTCCTCCACAGCACTCACCAGCTGTTCTTCAGCTGGCTCCTACTTCTTCGGTGCAGCCTCCTCCAGGCCCACCGACCACCTCTGTTTCACCTATGTTTTCTACGATTTTGCCTACTGTACTTTTTACGTCTCCTAATGCTCCCTCTACGATTTTGCCTAGTGCCCCCTCTATTTCCCCTGATACCTCTTCTGCTATCTCTGCCCCTGCCTTATCTCACCCCGTCTTTCCGTCTGTTTGTCCTTCAGTTTCACCTTCCATTCGGCAGAAAATGGCCAGCACTGTTACTAATCTTCTTTTACCTCTTTTCGGGTCGCCTACCACGACCCCTAACATGGGAAGAAGACAGTTGCGAAGTCAACTACCTGATTATCAAGAGAGAGATTCACTGAATAGTTTAGCACGGAAATGGGTCATGGACACCGTAAAATATGATGTACAGTCTGTCATGGAAGTCTTCCATCAATGGGAAGCAGCGACACAGAGATATGTTTTCGAACAGATGTGTGTTTTCCTTTGCGAGGATTTAGAAGACTCTGAGTTTCTGTAGGTCTGGATCAGGAAGAACCCGAGGTCTCTGGGTGTTGATTCCCTGGCACCGCTGGGTTACCGGTTCTGTGCCGGTTCTTAAAAACCCAGTACCTCAGTTGGCGCCCAACGATCAGGAATGCATCCCACGAGAAATGTGTCGTGTACGGTTTAGGTTCGGAGAGGGTATGATTGTAGGTCCAGATGTGGAGAAAGCAGTTGAAATGTTGTTATCATATCGGAGTAAGGGGAGCAGTTCTGAGTCACCATCTGAATCTAATACATCCAGTAGGAAAAAGGCGCGACAATACCCTATGAGAGAAGTTCCCCCACAATGGAGGGAGGGTGACACGACTGCTGTCCCACCTATTCTGCCACACTTTCAGCGTGTATGGGTACATGTCCCATGGAAGCGAGCTGAAGTTTTAGCACTCAAACAAACATTACCAGATCCGCGTAAAAATCCTGCAGGGTACTATAAAGAGTTGTCGCAAACTGCTGGGTCATGTATAATGAATTTAGCCGATATCGATATGTTATTTGGGAATGTTGTTCCACAGCCTTTATGGGGTAAAATTCGTCATATAGATCATGACCAGGAATTAGGTGACACATGGGCTAATATTACTGCTGCAGATGCCCGACAAGTTGGTGGTGCCAAGCCTGAGCCTTTGATAGCAGAACTCCCTGGTAAAATAGTAGATTACATGAAAACGATAATGCCTGCAATACGCGTAAATTGGGATAAGTTGTCTGCATGCAAGCAAAAGAAAGAAGAAACTGTTTCAGATTTCTTCACCAGATTTGAAGAAACATTTGTTGACCACAGCGGTCAAGATATGACCACAGAAGGTGGTCAGAGATTGTTTGTCGATAAATTCGTGCACAATCTGCTTCCAGAATTATGTAAAAAATTAAAAGATTCAGAAAGTTCTTGGGCAGTCTCATCTTCAGCCCAGATATTGGCTACTGCACAATATTACGAAAATAGAGACAAAGATGAGAAAGATAAAGTAGAAAAGAAAACTAGAGAACTAAAAACGAAGGTTCTGCTACAACAAGCCTATCCGCCACGTGGTGGTGGTAATCTAAATAATAATGGTCAGAATCACTACCAAAATACTTTTCAGCAGCCTCAACAGTATCAGAGAAACTCGCAAAGATTCGAGTATACTCAATCCCGTGTACCTGTAGGCCCCAACCAGTGTTTATATTGCAAACAAGAGGGTCATTACAAGTATAATTGTCCTATTCTATTACAACGTGCGAATGGAGTTTCTGGTGTTAGAGGTCGTGGCAGTCAGCAAGCACCTAGAGGTGGAGGGCGTGGAAACGCCCCTCAGAACACACGTCCCCTTCCACCACAAAACTCTATGAACAGGTTTGATCAGCAAAATAACGTATCTGACAGGACAGCTCAATACTACGTTGATGATTATTACACAGAAAATGAGCAGTGGGAGAATAATGATTGCTAGGACAGCCATAGACAAAGAGAGGGAGTTGTTTCAGTTCCAGTAGATCAGAGTGGACCTTACGTTGAGGTGATTACATCAGGTGTGTCAAAACCTTTTCTGTTGGATACTGGTGCTACAAAGAGTTCTATTATGCACTCCAAACTCCCTGGCGCACCTTTGTCTGGCGAAATGAACGTTTCTGTAGGTTTTTCTGGCGCCCCAGTTAGAAACTCGATTTCTGACCCTTTATCTCTTTCTGTTGGTCCTTGTGAATTCGAAGCACCCCTCATTCTGACAACAGGTTGTGGTGAAAATTTGCTAGGATTGGATTTGTTAAAAAGATTGTATGCGACTTTGTACTGTTCTCCTTCAGGAGTACAACTTACTTTAGGTAAGAAAGTGGTTTCTCCCATGTATTTGTCGAGAGATGCACTTCCAGCAGAATTGTCATTTCTCCAAGATATTCTTTGGGCTACTGGTCCTAATGATGTAGGTCTTTTAGAAATTCCACCGTATGTTGTAACATTGAAGTCCAATGTCAAAATGCCACGAATTCCCCAATACAAAATATCTAATGAGGGTGAAAAAGCTTTGCTAACGATTGTTTACGAATTGATTGAAAAGGATGTGATTGAGGAAACACGGGGCAACGTTTGCAATAGTCCTGTTCTACCTGTTTTAAAACAAACTGACCCTTCTCAGCCACCTGTGTACAGATTCGTGATTGATCTTCGAGAAGTAAATAAGATAGTTGTGCCACAATTCCCAGTTGTCCCCAACATTACCACATTATTGACTATGATTCCAGCTTCTGCTTCATGGTTTTCGGTGATTGACCTAACGAATGCTTTCTTCAGCATCCCAATTGCTGAGGAGAGCAGGGACATCTTTTCCTTCAGTTTAGGAGGTCGAAGCTTCCGCTTTAAACGCGCTCCTCAAGGCTACTGTGAAAGCCCCTCAATATACAGTCAAGCTCTGAAAACACAACTTGACACGATTGTTTTGCCTAAAGGTGCCACTCTTGTACAGTATGTGGACGATTTGCTCATTGCTGCAGACACTGAGAAAATTTGTAAAAAGGCCACATTGACATTATTGCGTCATCTGTGTGATCTGCATCACAAGGTGTCACTTTCCAAGCTTCAATATTGCCGACAAGAAGTGACCTACTTAGGTCACCTCTTATCGAAGGAGGGAAGGAAACTGACCCCAGAAAGAATTCAGGCAATAGCGAAATTGAGTGTGCCAAGAACACAGAGCATTACATCGTACTGTAGACAGTGGATTCCAAATTTTTCGTTATTGGCCAAACCCTTGGTGGCATTAACGTGTAAAAATACACCCAATCCCATTCCTTGGTCTGAAGAGTGTCAGAAAAGTTTTCTCGAATTACGCACAGCATTATGTTCGGCCCCTGTGTTAGGTACCCCCAACTACAGTAAGCCTTTCACATTGTATGTCCATGAGAAGGAAGGCTGTGCATTGTCTGTGCTGACTCAGTTATTCGGAGGTAGACAGCGGCCATGCGCCTACTATTCTTCAACTTTGGATCCAGTAGCACAAGCATTGCCAAGTTGTTTAAGGGCCACAGCAGCAGCAGCTGTTTCTATTCGACAGTCTGCTGGTCTAGTAATGAATAATACACTAATCGTGATGGTCCCGCATGCAGTAGACACATTGTTAAATAGGACCAAGACACAGCACTTAACTAGTGCTCGACTGTCCAGTTACGAATTAACGCTGCTAGCGAGCCATGTGCACATAAAAAGGTGCAGTACCTTAAATCTAGCCACGTTGTTACCAATTGCAGAGGAATCAGATGCTTTAGAACAGCACGATTGTTTCCTCACAACAGAGGAAGAGACAAAAGGGAGAGTGGATTTATTTGACACTCCTCTTGCTGAATGTGATGGTACATTATGGGTGGATGGTTCATGCTTTAAGCTCCCAAATGGGAACGTGACTGCACCATATGCTGTCACGACTTTGCACACAGTTGTTGAAACTGCACGAATACCACATGGTTCAGCTCAAGCCGCAGAATTAGTCGCACTAACGAGAGCATGTGTATTGTCTAACGGAATGAGAGTGACTGTCTACATTGATAGTTAGTATGCGTTTGGAGTGGCTCACAGCTTTGGACGATTGTGGAGAGAACGTGGGTTCCTGACTTCGCATGGAGCTAAGATTCAGCATGGTCAGTTGGTGAATGAGCTTCTTGAATCACTGACCTTGCCTCTGCAAATGGCGATTGTGAAATGTAGTGCTCACAAGAAGGTGACTGATGATGTTGGGCGTGGGAACGCATTTGCTGATGAGATGCTAAAGAAACGGCAAAGAATGTGATGAGCTGAATGTATGTTGCAGGCCCTGAAAGATGGACTGGCGATGTTGGAATATGTGAGGACACGATAGAGAGTGTGAAGTCCATCCAAGCTGAGGCCACAGAGAAAGAGTTGAGCACGTGGAGAGAGAGTACAGGGAGAATGGATGCAAATGGTTGTTGGATTGAATTGACAGAGCATCAGAGATGGTTGTTACCCGATGCATATGTGCTTGCAGTGGTTACAATGGCTCATGGAATGGCTCAAATCAGCGTGAAAGGGATTTGCGAGTTGTTGGCCCCAGTATGGAAGAATTCAGGGATTCCCAAGTGTGCAGAGAATGTTGTCAAGAATTGCATGGTATGTCTGAAACACAATCCTGGTAGGGGAACCCCAACTCCAGCTGGTCATTTTGCACCTCCTACGTATCCGTTCGAGGTTTTGCAGCTAGATTTCATACACATGGAGAGGTGCAACAACTTAAAATATGTGCTCGTTGTTGTTTGTGCTTTCTCAAGATGGGTAGAAGCCTATCCCCTAAAAGACAATACTGCCTTGTCCACAGCGAAAGCCCTTGTGAAAGAGTACTTCCCCAGGTTTGGAATGCCTAGAATGGTCTGGTATGATAACGGAAGTGAATTTGTGGGTCGGGTGATGAAAAGAGTGTGTGAAGGGCTAGGCATTAGGCAGAAGTTCCACGCTGCAAATCACCCCCAATCAGCTGGTTTAGTAGAATGTTACAATGGCACGCTTAAACTTAAATTGGCCAAAATCCAAGCGAGCACAGGTCTTAAATGGCCTGACGCTCTACCCTTAGCACTCCTATCCACCAGAATGACTGTGCATTCGCGAGTGAAACTCAGCCCTTACGAAATTGTCTTTGGCCGGCCAGCCAACATATGGGGAGTGCCTAGGCCCACGAAGTTCAGCGAGCTGCAACACCCTATTTTGCTTGATTACTTGAATGAATTGACGGCTAAATTGCGTGTTTTGCATCAACAGGTCCACAACACCCTGCCTCCGGTCTCTGAGACTCCAGGTCACTCCATTGTCCCTGGATCCTGGATTCTCGTGAAAAACTTTCAGAGAACAAAGAACGACCAGCCCAGGTGGACCGGGCCACACCTCGTCCTTCTTTCCACGAGGTCAGCAGTTCGAGTGGAGGGGAAGGCCAACTGGATCCACGGGGTCCACTGCAAAAGAATCCCTTCACCTCCGCCACATGACCAGTGGGTCCAGAAAGGTGTCACTGACTCAGACCTTACAACTGTGCCACGTGTCATACCTGTCAGCGATGACCGTGTAAAAGAAACTAACCCTGAATGTGAAAGCGAGAACATTTTTCAAGAAACTGTGCCACCACCAGAACAATTGAACTTTTTGGAGCCTGAACTGCTGTTTCAGGACCAGACAATACCAGGAAAAAGACGCTACAATCTGAGACCGAGAAAAACAGACTAATAAAAGTGATTCCTTTTTATGATTTGAGACCAAGACCTATGGACAGATAAAAATATCCTTTTTTCCTCCCAAGTACTATTTTTGAAAGTGCAGATCTCCCATCTAGGTAACTTGCTTATTTTTGTTTTTCGAACCGCCATCCGGGTTCCGCTGCTAGGGCCGCGGTTGATTAAAGTCTTTTGGGTGCAGCTGACGACGTTAGGTCGGTAGTTCTGGTCAGTCCAAGGGAGTTGCCCTAGACTGACGGAAGCATCCTTTAGCAGAGGCAACCTCCCACCGCGGGCAGCACTTTAGAGAGGATGGAGTTTCCTGATGTGGAGAGACCTGCCAAACCAATGAACTTTAAGCAGAGACTGTGTAACACGATGACAAAGAAAAGTTTTATAATATTGTGTATTTTTATGATATCCAACGTAATGATCTTTTTGATAAGTTATGTTTTATTCTCTTTCCATGTAACATTTGCGCCCACTGCATCACCCATACCTCCTCCTACTGTTTCCTCTCATTCTTTCCACCCTCTGCCTGACCACGAATCAAATAGGAGATTAGAGTTCGTTAATAACTCCTTTGTTCAGTTATTACACCAACTTGTAATGAACACAACTAACTGTTGGGTGTGCGGTCTCATGCCTCACACAACGGATAAAGGTATCCCCTATTTGGTCCTGCCATTTAGTCACAATGGTTCAGTATGGGCATATAGGACAATGTTCATATATGCACGAGAAGTCCAACCCCTACGTTCTGTAAAAGACAACCTCAAGACTAGCGCCCTAGTCAAAGGTATAGTTGACATGATCAAGGAAGTAACTTCTTATGAAGATACTCCGGATGATGAGATACTTGCATATGTAGGTTGGAACGTGACCGGATATGGCACTACTTTAAGTGAGAAACAGCAAGCCAAAAGATCGTCCCCTATCTGGATCGTACCCCATCAGGGTCACCTGTGTCTGCAAGGTATTGGCAAGAATCCCAGAGCTCAGCTAGGGAAGAGTATCTGTACAGAAACGTATGTTTTTGAAACTCAGACTTCCCCTGCGTTTTTAGCCGCTAAGGGTACTTATTTCATCTGCCATGATAGAGCCTACACATGGTTGCCCCCTGACTTCTCGGGCTCATGTTTTGTTTCATTCCTGTTACCTCCCACCTACACAGCAGCGGCAGATTACCACCGGACAAGGGTAGTTAGAGGTGTTTTGAGTAAAGAAGACACTGCAGGTCAAGAATTTGGGGACTTTGCAAAGGGTTTTCTGCCGTTCTGGGGATCCATGGCTAACAGTAGAAACATAAGGCAATTAACAAGGGTAGTTGAGTCCACCGTGACTGAAACTGCTGGTGCCCTTGGTAACTTGACTGCTGAGCTCCAGTCGGATCGACTTATGACCCTTCAGAACCGGGTCGCTTTGGATGTTATACTTGCAGACCGAGGTGGAGTATGCAAATTGATCCAATCTAGTTGTTGCATTTTCATCCCAGATAATGCTCCAACCGTGTACAGGGCCATCTCCAAACTACATAAGATTTCTGAATCTATCCATGTGGATAAAGGAGATTGGTCGTTAATGGGATGGTTCTGGGAACTGATATCTGCCTGGGGATGGAAAATTCTGATGGTCATTGGGATGGTCTTAGCCATTCTTTTCCTGTTCTGTCTGTGCATACAGTGTGCTCCTGCAATATGTGGCCTCTGTGTTACATCATGTGTAAGGAAGCCTGTGTCAAGAGATGAACTAAGTACTAGAATGATGTTACAGCAACATCTCAATGACTTTAGGAACATAGATCTGGACTCAGACTAACACGAGGATAGATTAATTGCCTATGTAAGGGCAAAAGGAGGGATTGAGGTTCTGAAAATATGGACCCGTATAATTGTTCTGGACTCGAGAATTAAAACTTCGTTGAAACATGACGAATTTGGTACCAAAAGACCGAGAATGATGAGTACATCATGTACATATATTTTCAGCATATTCGAGTGACGATTTCACCTCGAAATCGTCATTTACATTCTGAACCCTTAGCTTCCATTTATGTGTTGCCCTTTACATAGGCCTTAATCCAGCTGAATTCGATTCCACAAGGACACATACTCCTTAATCGACTTTTCCATGACCTGTACAAGTTGGAACCATTGCCCCAGGCCGAACTCGTTAGGTCAGTTCCCCTCCCAGTGGCCGAGCAAGATAGCATCTAGGCTCAACAAACCATAAAACCATTTCAGCGCGCACACCTGCCATATCTCGCTCACATCTATCTCCACTCCTTTGCTTCACTTACTTTATGGTGGGGAGGTGCCCGTTTTTATTATGGGTCCAGTGATATCTGATGAAATGTTGGGCCTTGCCAAATGATTTGTTGTAGACAGCACGAAGTGAAATATGGACATGTCATCATGACTGCTTTTTCTTTGTACTAAAATATGTTAACGATTTACTTTACAACCAAGAATGTTTTGCCTGGAGCCCAAAATTGTGTATAAGAAGAGAAGCCTGACTTTGTAAAAGTGTGCAGTCTCCTGAGAATATACCCGTATTGTACTTCTAGGACACTTGTTACCTTGGTTGCAGCCAATAAACTAATCTTTGACTTCACCTAGAAGACTCTGAGTTTCTGTAGGTCTGGATCAGGAAGAACCCGAGGTCTCTGGGTGTTGATTCCCTGGCACCGCTGGGTTACCGGTTCTGTGCCGGTTCTTAAAAACCCAGTACCTCAACGTCACCGCCCTGCAGTAACTCCTACTGCCGACCGCTACTGCCTGTGGGCATCCAAGACACTTGAAGGAATCTCTCTTGAAGTGAAGGAGTCACTTCCCTGCATCTGCAGGCACCTCAACGAAGCTGACCAGGCTGCTGATCCTGGGCTCCCACGGACTCCGAAAGGCTCAACAACATAGATGGTGGTTCTTCACATCCCTCGAGTCCTGCCCTTTTCTCTCACCAAGTTTGAGGCCAGTATCCCTCATCGAAGCCGCGGAACCAAAGCCCTGTGCACCGCGTCGACTTGCCATTGCAAAGGCTTCTTGGCTCTCTTCCTCAGAGATCTTCAGGCTCCAAGTAGCCTCTAACTCAAGCATCTCCTGTGACCAAGATCTTCATCCTCATCGCATCCCTTGCACCGTGGGCCTACATCTTTGATGAGCTGCTCAAGGTCCTCTCACGTCTCCAGTGCCTCCGGCTTGTGAGTGCATTTGAGGGGCTTATTTGATTTCAGTAGGCTTCCCTGACTACTTGGGGCCTGCTCTGAGTCACCTGGCCCTTGCTGGTCCCGACGCTGCACCTTTTTCGCTTTCCACATTGGTTGCGATTGTCAAGGCTTGTTGGTGCTCCCGATGGACACCAACCCCTCAACGCTCGACAGCCGACATGGGACAGCTGGGGAACAGCTCCTGGATTTCCACAGCGTCACCTGGTCCGCACAGCAGCAGCTCCAAGGGCGCCGCCAACTCTCCTGCAGCAGCGGACATCGGTGGGCATTCAACTTCGTGCTCCCTGGTCACTCTCGAGTTGCATAGACTCTGTCCCCTCTTCTTGAGGGAATTCTCATCTTGAATCCACCTTCGGATTCCACCGGACACTTTCCACTTCTTCGACAGCTGCATCTTCCTGAAGTCCTCTATTGAATTTGACAGCGGTCTCCGACGCCACTTCGCATCTATGCACCCGGCTTCCCTCGTGTAGGTATCCTGGTTCCTATGGTATCTCAGGGTAGGGTGACTCTTCACCCTTCGGTCTTTCACTGAGTTTCGTCAGAGTCCACTGGGAAGGGTCCTTCTTCTTTAAAATTGTAACTGCGTCTTATCCATTGACTTAAATTGAACCTGCGGTCGTGTTCCCACTCTGCACACGGCCTCCGTGGTGTTCCTGATTACTTACCTTGGGTGGTTCCTTGGGTCCCTGATATTTCTACATCCTCTGGGTACAGACTTCACTTGAGTCGTGGTTCGCATTCCACTATTTTAGTATATGGTTTAGGCACCCCTGGTGACCACTGAGTAATATGTGCTTCTTAACTGTTTTCCTTGCAAAGTATTTTGTGCATTTCATATATCTTTAGTTAAGAGATATTTGTATGTGTTAGTGAGTGTCTCATATTAAATACATATTTTTATAAATACACTGTGTGGTTCTTTTTACACTTAATCAATACCAATAATATTATGCTCTGCTAAAACATGCTGCTTTACACTCCTTCTGGACTAAGCCTGAAGGCTTCTCTCCATAGCTACCACATAGAGAGCTTCCTAAGGTTGTCTAAGACCACTAAAATCACCATAAAGCTTGTCTGGATTAGTGCAGGGTGCTACACTTGAATAAGTGAGCACCATATACTAAGCCAGCTTCTCGAAGGGAGAAGGAGTAGCGGGCACTGTAAGTTCACATGTCAGTTTGGCCGGCCATCTTAGGATGGCAAAACCACCATGCGCCTTTAGATTTCTCCAACCCAGCTGTGTTGCACAGTCGGGTGAAGAAAAGGCACAGGCTCCCTCTGTCTGAGCGAGCATCACGCCAACTCGCTTAGGCCAATCCCAGCGCTTCTCTCATGATTGGTAATAGCATAAAAGCAGCGTCTGGATTGGGTGGGGGAGTCTGGAAGCCTGTGATGAGTGGCAGAAGAGCACTGATGAGGCTGGCAGCGTCAGCTAAGTCTTTTTTATTTATTATTATTCCCCTCCCAGCCCCCCCCCCCCCAACCCCCTATATAATGGCAGCAACAGCCACTGGGTGAAATGCATAGAAAGGGTTCAGAATATTTTGTTTTTTAGCCTCGCCTTTGACCACGCCCACACTCACCCCGCCCCCACTGTGTACAGCCTCACAGTTCCCATACTTTTTTTAATGCACTTCGACCACTGACTTTATACCTTATAAAATGTTTTTGACTTTTGCATGTTTGTTAGGCGTTCATCCTAAGATTTGTAATCTTTTTTATTACTTCCTGTATGTTTAATGATATTACTAGAGCATTGTTATCAATACATCATGTTGACTGATGCTGTAATATACATATTTGAAATGTTACCAAAAATGGTTAAACAAAAGAATTTCAGAAGAGAAGAAAAACCGGCTCAGTGGGTAGAGGGCTCACTGCTTAGATCTGTGTGTGCATTGAATTGAATTGGTTTGAAACTGTATTTAAATAGCACTTACCACTCCTAATGAAGCGCTGAAGTATTTTACCGCTAGTATTTATGACTGAGTTGGACAAATAAGCACATGAACAACTTAAAAACAGACAGTTCAGTGTGTGTCTTATAGGCTGATATCCCCGCTGTGCTGGGGACAATGTAGTTATCAGATAAAAAGGAGGCACCCACCACAGCTGATAGGGGACTGGGGGGAATAGTAACTCTTGAAAAAGACTTAGGCGTCCCCTCAACAAAGAGCCCACATAGGTTGAGTATATTACCCAAAAGCTAGCATGTCGTTCATTCCGGCGGGAAAGGTAAAGTTACAGAGTTCAAACAATCACAATCTATGAACGCAGCCTTGAACTAGTGAGACAAGGTCTATATATCAACTCAATTCTATTGTTGCAGTGACCAGGTTTTCAGAGAATTATGTATACAGGGGAGTATTATCTAAACACTTTTTGGACATAGATATTTTTCCTTAAACACCAAGCATTAGTTTTTACCAAAAATGAATTACGTAACAAGCACCGTTGACAATGGTACAAAAAAATATAAATAAAAGATATTTACCACACAAAAGATTTCATTAAAGCTCTGTTATGCATTTATTTTATATTCACAATACAATATACAAAATTTTTTTTAAAAAAAACATCATTATACATTTCATAAAAAGATTTAAAAAAACAAGAATCACAAGTCGACGCGGCGTTTCGGTATCCTGTATTTGAACCTTCTTCAGGACTGATTCTAGACAAATTTAAAAGATTTAAAAAAAACAGAGTTACATTTTTTGTAGTGGTCTGAACATCTCATCAAACAATACCCTGTCTACACATAATTCATGGTCACTGTGCTATGTTCTTCTTCAATAACAAAAAAGATTTTATTGAAATCCTGTTCCCCTGTGGCCCTTATCCACATTTATCTGTTGATATACATTCCTGTACTTTAACAAAACTAATAGTCTTTACCTTTCCCATTGGACCCGACGGTACAAAACTTATGAACCCAGGACATGATATTATAATCTATTATTTGTATAGGTTAGGCATACCTTTAAATTTAGATAGGGCAAGGCGCCCACTGGACACAGATTAAATGAATTCTGTACCATGTAGTAATTGGATATTGATATTCTCCGGACCAAATTTTCAATTTCTGATCCCACTAATTGCGGTGAATAAAATAAAAATAAAATGATGTTACATTTAGAGTCCCACTTTTGTTATGACCTTATGTTAATTTGGAAGATCAAACACAAAGGTGTGTTCGTACAATACCTGATTTTTAGGTTGTAAAAACTTTGTCTTAGACTGCCAGGGGGAGCCACCGTTTTTCTACAAATGGGTTTCTTCAATGGCCCTGGAGAATTTTGTAACACAAATTAGCTTCAATCTATTTCAGGAAAATCTTTTTCCAATATTTCCTAATGTATTTTGCTGAGTCACTCACCATTAAAAAATTGGATAATTGGCGCAATTTTCAGGATGAGTTGCTACCACATTCCTTTTGGATCCACTCCAATTTCTTTCTGTTATTCAACAATAAAAGAGATACATATTGTAGATTTATGTACACTCTCCATTTAGACTATTTTTATGATCTTTTCCTTTTTAATAGTCCATAGGTTTAATGAATCCTCTATTATTATTTGGCTAAAAGAATGAAGGAGTTGTCTTTTTACACTATGTTTGTGTTAATTGCCCCTTTTCTAAGTTTAAGGAAGTCATAAGGAGTTATATAGTTTCAAATCAGAGCTGTCTAAATATACCCCTCTGTTTTCTAGGATCCTAGTTTTCCATTACCTTAATTCACAGGTTCGGCCTCCCTGCTCCTGGTCTCTGGCAGTCGGTCCACACGTCCTTCCACTAATGGGACGTCTCGAGTACTATGGGTTTACTCATTCCTCGGCATTTTTATACAAAAGCCTCTGCATTGGCTTTCGTTCTTCTCTATGCTCATTGGTTCACTATTGGCAAATGGATATACAGTTGCCCTGGGGACCAGACGCACCTTTAGTTTTCGTTATATGCGCATTCCTATTGGCGGATGTCAACTTATTATTCCTTACATGATTGGTTGAAAATGTGCCAAACAGCGAGCGGTTGTCATAGCAACCGAACGCATTATCGTTTGTCTATTCTCACCCGTTTAAAACTGCTCTTATCTGCATTAGCTTTCTGGGGTATTAGCGCTTATTCAATATTATTTCTTGGATATACTGGTCCTTTGAAACAACAATGCGCATTTATTTCTGTGAACAAACACTACGTGGTTGTCATGGCAATAGGACGCTCTCGTGCGTTCATCGTCATAGCCCCCGTTCGCGCTGTATTTAAACACACTAGTGTGAACATCAAACATTGGCATACTCAATTTAACAAATATCGCTGGAAAATCCTTAGGATGGAGGGCATAAAAACATATAGCTTCTCAGAGGATCAATTTGATAAATTGATAAACAAAAGATCACGTAATACTACTACAATCCGATTAGACAAAAATGATGAGGAACAGTGGGAAAAACTATGGAACCTAAAAAAGAAATTAGTGAGGGCAGAGCTACATGCTGAATTCTTGGTGGAATACTGTAAGAGTGGAATCATCCCGAAAGGCTTACAAGTAACCAATGAACCAGGGATTTTTATTACAGACAAAAAATTCATAGATAAGTGGACCCTTGTGGCCAACAGATGTAGTAGAGACTGGATTTTACTAATTATAGAAACAGCGGAGGAATTTATAGTCATTGAGAGGAAGGAGATAGAAGATATGGAGACACAATTGAGGGATAGCACAGCACTAGATGATGCGAAAGCGAAATTAAAAGAGATTCAAAACGATGTAGATAGTTATAGCGAATATCTTATCAAAAAGAAAAGTAACAAATTAAAAAAGGATATAGAAAATTACAACCCGGAAATTGTATATCCATATCTTCAAAAAGACTTTTATGACCGTCCCAAAGAGAATTTCCAACCCCGTAGACAATGGCAAAACCAACCCAGAAACCAGAATAGAAAACGGGTGAGATTTTTTGATTCCTCATTCAGTAGTACAGATTCAGAAGGTGAAATAGTAAATGAGAAACATCAACAAGATGGAGAGACAAATAGACAGCCAACCACCACCAAGGAAGGTTTAGCTTTTTTAGACAGGCGCAATCAGACATTTGGGCAACAGAGAGGGAGAGGAAGGGGCAGAAACAATTACAATCAGGCACAATACACCCAAGCCCAGAACCCTCAACGTCCTCGAACGAGGAGTCAAAAACAGTGGGATTAACAACAACCAAAATTAAGCCAGCGGTGATCAATCTATCAGACCATGAACTAACCACAACAGAAACTAGATTATTAGAGAAGGGACTAAGCTATGCAATATGTCTCCCTATCGATAGATATGCGCTAGAACGAGATCTGCAGCAATTTTTTAGGAAAGTCAGACTCCAAATCTTTTTTGAAGGAAAGGAAAGACCTGAGAGACCCAATAAATCTGGATTGAAAAATAAATCCACCTGGGTCCCACCTCTCAATGCCGTACACAAAGACGTAGAGGCGTTTGAAAGGTCTGTTGATAAGAGTATTGATAATCTCTTGAAACAGAAAAACTGGACACCTCACAACCTGACGTATGAGGAGAAGCAAGCTCTAAAATCCTTAGAACAAGACAGTACCCTAATAATAAAACCAGCGGATAAGGGTGGGAGTATTGTAATTATGAATAGTCAGGATTACGATAACAGGATGTTTAAATTGTTAAACAACAGTAACCATTACAAAAAATCAAACAGAGAGGAATGGCAAACACTGAAAGGGGAAATCGAAAGGATGTTAAGACTGGCTAGAGAGGACGACATAATATGCGAGGAAGAATTGGCTTTTATGTTGAATAAAGACCCACTAATCCCAGCACTATATGGCCTGCCTAAGGTACACAAAGACATCTGTGACCCTCCCATGAGACCTATAGTATCATGTATAGGATCTTTAACAGAGCCACTTAGTAAGTACGTGGAGGTTTTTTTGCAACCTCTTGTACAGCAACAAAGATCATATGTAAAGGACACCACTGCTATGATTAAAAAAGTGGAGAATCTTAGCTTCAATCCAGAGTCACAGATACTGGTGACTCTGGATATTGAAGCTTTATATACAAACATTCCCCAAAACGACACTATTGAGATTATGGAGGAGATCCTGGGGGACAATCAACAGGACCTAACAAGCCACCAGACTTTCATTATAGATTGCATAACCCTAATCCTTAAGAACAACATCTTCTTATTCAAAGATAACCTCTTTAGACAGATCAAGGGGACCAGTATGGGGGCTACATGTGCCCCCAGTCTGGCATGTCTTTATGTGTCAAAGTTTGAGGATAAACATGTCTACAATATAGCTGCCCCTTTTTACGAAAACATCTCAGAGTGGGGGCGCTATATTGATGACATCTTCTTCATATGGACAGGTGAAATGGAGGATCTTGAAGAGTTCTTGGCATGGCTAAATCTGGGAGATGTAAATCTAAGGTTCACATCCCATTGGAGCAAAAGCAAAGTGGAATTCCTAGATATAATTGTTAAACATAAAGATGGCCAACTTGCAGTAGAACTATATACCAAAGAAACTGACAGAAATAGCATGTTACATTATGGGAGTAATCACCCAGGGTCACAAAAAAACAACATCCCCTTCGGGCAGTTTCTTCGCCTTAGGCGGAACTGTACAACTATGACAGACTATGAATTCCATGCCGAAAACTTAAAAAGAAAATTCCTTGAAAGGGGATATCCGCGAAGAATGATCAGACATGCGTATAAACGAGCCAAATATTTTAACAGAGAAAATCTTTTTAACCCAAAATCTCCTAGCCAGGATAAAGTACAGCCAATTATGTTTGTGACCAACTTCTCACAAGTCAGTTTTAAAGTTAAAAATATAATAAATAGAAACTGGCATCTTATTGTAGATAAAGCCCAGGAGCCCATCCCTAAGCCAATGTTCTCGTATCGGAGAAATAGAACGATCAGGAACTCCTTGGTACATACTTATAAGGAGAACCTGAAAATCCAACAAACCACCATTGACAATAATCCTTTACCCACGGGAACCCATCCCTGTATGGGCTGTGTAAACTGTAATAGTATCCTCAAAGGAAGTCAGATCACGGCAAATGGTAAAACAATATACATAAAATCCTTTATTAATTGCAGATCCAAGAACGCTGTCTATTTAATCTTATGCCCCTGTAATATGCCGTACATAGGCGAAACCTCTAGGGAACTGAGAATGCGTCTCAATGAGCATCGCTCAGCACTTAGAACAAACAAGATAGGAGCGCCCTTGACTGAACACTGGAGGGAAGCCAAGCACAAAATAGAAGATCTTAAATGGTGTGGCATAGAGAAAATTTCTGACAACGTTAGAGGGGGAAACATAAATAACAAAAGGAAAAGGAGAGAGCAATTCTACATGTCAACCCTCAATAGTGTGAGGGTTGGCCTAAATTCAAGAGAAGACTGGGAGAAGATAATTCAGTAAAGATTGCCCTCCAACAGTTGATAAATCAGCCAAATTATTTTATAAACACACCCAAGATCTGAGCAAAACTTGGGTTTCTGGTAAATTCCACCCCTACCAGTAAGCAAATGTAGATTGCCCTTAAGGTATTACCAGTGAATTAATAAATAGTAAATAATAAATTAGATCTCTTTTCATTAAACGAGTAAGACGAGTTGTTTATAATAGTGCACGATCTCACGTAATATATATGCCAATAAACAACATCTAACAAGCATTTAATTCCCAAAGAACTGAGGGTCTTCTTAGCCGGCAACAAATGGAAGTAACTACTGAACTATAGCGCGAACGGGGGCGTTGACGATGTATGCACGAGAGCGTCCTGCTGCCATGACAACCACGTAGCGTATGGTCGAAGGAATCTCAACGCAGTATCGGTTTAGAGAAACTACATGTTAAAGAAATAATACTTAATAGGCGCCAGTATTTTAATAAACTGTGGTATAGAAGAACAGGTATAAACGGGTTAGAATGAACGCACTTTAAATACAGCGCGAACGGGGGCTATGACGATGAACGCACGAGAGCGTCCTATTGCCATGACAACCACGTAGTGTTTGTTCACAGAAATAAATGCGCATTGTTGTTTCAAAGGACCAGTATATCCAAGAAATAATATTGAATAAGCGCTAATACCCCAGAAAGCTAATGCAGATAAGAGCAGTTTTAAACGGGTGAGAATAGACAAACGATAATGCGTTCGGTTGCTATGACAACCGCTCGCTGTTTGGCACATTTTCAACCAATCATGTAAGGAATAATAAGTTGACATCCGCCAATAGGAATGCGCATATAACGAAAACTAAAGGTGCGTCTGGTCCCCAGGGCAACTGTATATCCATTTGCCAATAGTGAACCAATGAGCATAGAGAAGAACGAAAGCCAATGCAGAGGCTTTTGTATAAAAATGCCGAGGAATGAGTAAACCCATAGTACTCGAGACGTCCCATTAGTGGAAGGACGTGTGGACCGACTGCCAGAGACCAGGAGCAGGGAGGCCGAACCTGTGAATTAAGGTAATGGAAAACTAGGATCCTAGAAAACAGAGGGGTATATTTAGACAGCTCTGATTTGAAACTATATAACTCCTTATGACTTCCTTAAACTTAGAAAAGGGGCAATTAACACAAACATAGTGTAAAAAGACAACTCCTTCATTCTTTTAGCCAAATAATAATAGAGGATTCATTAAACCTATGGACTATTAAAAAGGAAAAGATCATAAAAATAGTCTAAATGGAGAGTGTACATAAATCTACAATATGTATCTCTTTTATTGTTGAATAACAGAAAGAAATTGGAGTGGATCCAAAAGGAATGTGGTAGCAACTCATCCTGAAAATTGCGCCAATTATCCAATTTTTTAATGGTGAGTGACTCAGCAAAATACATTAGGAAATATTGGAAAAAGATTTTCCTGAAATAGATTGAAGCTAATTTGTGTTACAAAATTCTCCAGGGCCATTGAAGAAACCCATTTGTAGAAAAACGGTGGCTCCCCCTGGCAGTCTAAGACAAAGTTTTTACAACCTAAAAATCAGGTATTGTACGAACACACCTTTGTGTTTGATCTTCCAAATTAACATAAGGTCATAACAAAAGTGGGACTCTAAATGTAACATCATTTTATTTTTCTTTTATTCACCGCAATTAGTGGGATCAGAAATTGAAAATTTGGTCCGGAGAATATCAATATCCAATTACTACATGGTACAGAATTCATTTAATCTGTGTCCAGTGGGCGCCTTGCCCTATCTAAATTTAAAGGTATGCCTAACCTATACAAATAATAGATTATAATATCATGTCCTGGGTTCATAAGTTTTGTACCGTCGGGTCCAATGGGAAAGGTAAAGACTATTAGTTTTGTTAAAGTACAGGAATGTATATCAACAGATAAATGTGGATAAGGGCCACAGGGGAACAGGATTTCAATAAAATCTTTTTTGTTATTGAAGAAGAACATAGCACAGTGACCATGAATTATGTGTAGACAGGGTATTGTTTGATGAGATGTTCAGACCACTACAAAAAATGTAACTCTGTTTTTTTTAAATCTTTTAAATTTGTCTAGAATCAGTCCTGAAGAAGGTTCAAATACAGGATACCGAAACGCCGCGTCGACTTGTGATTCTTGTTTTTTAAAATCTTTTTATGAAATGTATAATGATGTTTTTTTTTAAAAAAAATTTGTATATTGTATTGTGAATATAAAATAAATGCATAACAGAGCTTTAATGAAATCTTTTGTGTGGTAAATATCTTTTATTTATATTTTTTTGTACCATTGTCAACGGTGCTTGTTACGTAATTCATTTTTGGTAAAAACTAATGCTTGGTGTTTAAGGAAAAATATCTATGTCCAAAAAGTGTTTAGATAATACTCCCCTGTATACATAATTCTCTGAAAACCTGGTCACTGCAACAATAGAATTGAGTTGATATATAGACCTTGTCTCACTAGTTCAAGGCTGCGTTCATAGATTGTGATTGTTTGAACTCTGTAACTTTACCTTTCCCGCCGGAATGAACGACATGCTAGCTTCTGGGGACAATGTACACAATATTGAGACAGTTGGCATCTTACAAAAGCGTTTGCACAATTACGACTGCGGCATTATAGCCCACTGCCCATGGCTTTACCTGCAATTAAATGCCCTCTACCCGCGTTATAGGCCTGAGTCAGAGGTGGGAGCAAAATGTAAATTAAACAGCATTGGAATGTTCGAACAAGAGGTCTATACCAGTTCCTTTTGGCCCGCTGCCACTCCATTGTCTCCAATGGGACTCCAAAAATTCCAGGGCTCTGTTAACTTTATGCCACTGGGGCGTGGTGACATGCAAAACATGTAGCTGACTGGCTTATGGCAATGCATGGCAGAAGGGCAAAGCATGGCAACAAAAAATAGTTCAATGTAGGAATCGAGGGGAAAGCTGGAGGCGACATCGGGCATTGGTGCGTGCAGCCACAGAAATTCGACATCGTGGTGTTTCTATTGTGTTGCAGACTGTAATAACGTTTACGGCCCTGCGAAGGAAGTGCGGCGATGGCATTGTGCCGCGCTCTTTGAACCCCCGAAAACTGCCCTTTGTCATGCTAACTTTGACCAGAAACCATTTGCTGTCTCTTCACTTGCAAATCAGCTTCCTTTCTGCACTCTCAGAATTACTGAAGTCTCGGCGTCGGCTCAACATCCTGTGATTCTGCGCAAAATCACAGAATCTCCCCGTGCCTACTCCAAAAATAACATGAATGTGTCCTTGTGTAATGTAACTGGTGGTCCTGTAAAACGCTCCAAAACCTTCGGGTCGAGTTCGCGCTATATAAAAACAAACTGCGGAAAGGCACGTAAAAACAACCGTCTGAGGAGGACTTTAAGCAGCATGCTTCCCTAAATGAAAGCGGCTTTCCTCAGCGGAAGTGACCTATCAGATCATTCTTATGCGCCATCTGCGCACGGCCAATAGAAGGCTTCGTGGCCTGCACTGTCCGGTTTTGTAAATACACTCTTAAATTGAGACATGCTTCCGAACTATTGCAGCTTCGTGGTATATGTCACATCACAGCGAGATCTGCGATTCCTTTTAAGTAGGTGTTTGTTTCATTTAGTCACACATAGTCAGCCATGTAATACATGATCATACAAGATAATTTCAAGAAGTAAAGGTGGGTTCATGTTGAACACTTATTGGTAGGTGATGCGCAATGTAAAATTGCTAATAAATAAGTGTAAACTCCTTTACGTCAAAAAATGTGCTCTCTATTACAATTTGCAATAGCGCTAGAACGATACACGGGTGTCATCTAGGTGCTGTATGGCCACACAAGGCTGCAGACGAGAGCCATAGAACCCACAGTCCCCGTAAAATCGATGTGAATATTGAGAAACGATTAATACATTTTGGGTAGAGCGCACCCTGTCCCTCCTGGGAAGGAGGCGTGGGTGCGGGACAGCATCTGCGAAGGTGAGGTAGGTAACACATGATTCAATAGTAACGTAGAACGAGGCACGTGCAGAGGGCTGCATGCACTGCATCCTCCTGCTTGTGTGCGCGGGGGTCCCACCAGCCTCCACCGATGAGGAGCAGGCACCAGAGACGTAGCTATCAATAGTGCAGCTGGTGCAGTGCCACCGGGGACCATGATGGTAAGAGCCTACTTCACTCTAATCAAGCAAGGAAATGAGCACCATTTCCTGGCTTTTACCTAGGCCCACAGATCCCTTGTCTGGCCACCAAGAGGCCCCCCAGTGCCAAAATGTAAAAAGATGGGACCACTGAGCAAAACCTATGAGTGACCCGGGAGCCTGCTCACATCTTCACTTGTCTTGGGCTAAATGGCGAGCACTAGAAGAGTTACACCCCAACCGCAGGAGCTGGGGGGCAGCCTCAGGCCCCTGGGTTCCCCGGTCCCATGTTGGCCTCAGGTCCCTGAGTGCCACGGTCTGCCGTCCGGGCCCAGCAGTCTCCCATCTCCGCGTCACTCACTGTTCACCTCTCTCCTTCCCTGGGATGGAGCTGTAAACCCTGTGCGTCCGCCTCGTTCATTCACAAGGAGCCGGGGGGCGGTGCAGGGGGCGGGCCGGGGGCGAGGTTCCAGCGGCCTCTGCCTCACCGGGCTCCGTGTCTGGACACAGCGAGCAGGAGAACGAAGCACCGCCGGGCTGCAGGCTCCTGGCTCCAAGCAGCGGGGCTAGAGACGCGCACCCCCCGAGGTAAGTGCCGCCAACTTCCTGCCCGCTCCCTGCGCGCACTGACCGGTGCCATCGGAGCCAGCCCGGCCTCGCGTGCCGGAGGTCTGTCCGGGCCTCCAGAGCAGCATGCACGGGCAAAACTGTCCAAACTCGCCTGGCACCGGGCAGGTCTGCAGCGTGTGGTCATTGCCTATGTAAATACAAGGGAGCGCGCTTAGAACCCGGGACACGTGTATCTTTTAATAGTGTATTGCTCTTGACATGTATGTGACATACTTCTTGCTAGGTGAAATCCGGGAGAAAAGTGCATTTTTAAAAGTGATGAAGAAAAAGTTGCATCCTCTGGAAAGATGCCCCTCTTTCCGTGGCATACGTCTCGCTGTCGGGGGTGTAGTTTTAAACGCAATATATACTGCTGCCAACTCAACTCTCCATATTGATAATGATCCCAAAATCTGTTCCACCCATGCTCCAGGCTTGTGTGCGCTGGCGTTGCACTATTGTATTTACTCACTATCTTTTTTAATCGGCTCATCACATGGGTAGGTTAGCAAAACTCTCCAGGTTGATAATAATCCCGAACTCTCTTCCACACAACCTCCGGGCTTTTCTGCGCTGCACGTTGCACTATTGTATTTTCTCACTATCTGTTTTATTCAGCTCCTCACCTGGGTGGGTTAGCAGAATTCTACGTGTACAGTCACCGTGGTGCAGAAGGTGGCAAACTGGCAACTGATGTAAACAAGTATGACGCCACATGCCCGAGAGGTGGTCTCGTGGGTGAAACCGGGCGCTCGCGCAGCAGCGTTTCTTGCACTATTATTGCCTCATCTTGCCCTCTTTCCGTGGAGGAAATGAGCCGAGACCCCCTCTTCCCCCAAACAAGGAGTTTGGAAGATCCTCTCGGTGTGAAGGGCCAGCATTGTTCCCTCCCTGACGGAATGAATGTCCTGTCTCTCTGGTGTTAGTTTGCGGGGGAGGAGGGGGCGCGGGGTCAGAGGTCAGGGCATGGGTGCAGCCTGCCCTCTAGTCTCTAAGCTCCCGAGAGCTCAAACTCAGCTGCTAGTTTTCCGTGGTATTTTGGGAATTATCTCTAAGCGTGCAGAACGTGTTTTTGGGGTTTTACTTGCCAGCCAGAACGGGACACTGCTTAGAGACGGAGAAAGGGGTAGTGCCATTTGGTTGTCAAACCTCTGAACATTATATGCTGAGGAAAACGTGACCAATTTCATCCATATGGTCTTGCCTTTCTTCCACCACCCTTTACTTTAAAGGCTTTTTTGTGTGTACAATTTTACTGCTTCTTTTTGTACGTAACTAATCTGAAAGTAAAGTATATAATTAAAACAGGCTGTTTCCCAGTAAAAGGTGTGTTTTTTCTCTCCGTTCCTTTAAAACGGACCCTGTTTATTGGCAGGGTGCTCAGGGAAGGCGGCACAGGCAGTGCCTTGCTTGTAAAGTCGTGCCTGAAACTTGGAAACAAAAGCCACGCGCTGATGCTATCGCTTTTATGCTAGCCCTATAAACACGCGGCAAACTCCGCTTGAACCGTTTCTTCCTTTCACCCAGGGGGAGAGTATTTGTTCCAAAAAAGATTAAGTTCGCGTCGAAAATAAGGAGCTTGAGTTGTTTTTTTATTGTTACGTGCAGGGAGTTATAGGACTGATGACGTAGCAGTGTGACACTTTGGGGAGAGAGGATCTTATTCTGTTTACTTACTTTGTGCCTTGTAACTACAGCATGCCAGTTTGCGGATATGTTATGTCGTCTGCTTTTGTGTAGCGCTTCCCTGTCGTGTGTAAGGCCTCGCAGCACACATACTCAAGAAAAAAAAGCTGGTGACGAGATGCTTGTTTCTGACGTGCTTCCTGAAGGCTAAAGGGAAACGGATCCCTTGCTGTCAACGGAAACCCATGCAAAATGCAACGCTAGCTGCCTCCGCGCCGGTCGCATGTCTACGTGAATAGTGGCACCCATGTTATCCATGGGAAGGCTGTGCCCCGCGCCATTAGCATCTGTGTTCGCCAGGGGAAGGCTGGGTCCGGGGCCACCTAACGGCCAGAGCTGGCGACTTTAGAGCTGGGGAACCAGGTTCTAGTCTGTCGTTGGTGCACGTGTGAGACGGCATGGCATTAGTATAGTTTCTTTTTAGGAATGTCCCGAAATTCATACAAACTGGATGCGTACATTTTGAGTGCTATTTTAGGAAACATTTTGACCATCACACATATTCTCAGCGGTAGAGTAGACGTGCAGCCACGAGACCTCTGAATACAGCTGTGTGTGTATAATGTTGTGTGCATAATACTGTTGTATAATGTAGCACTCTATCACCAGAAGGCCGGGTTAAAAAAAATTGAATTCTTAATTTATCACAGGTCCATATAAGTCACAAAGATCAATGTAACATCACCATGGTTATGTAATACGAAATGTTCTTAGGCGCCCAATAAGACCCCCCAAGGTGTGCTTTCAAACTATCCAGTGCTCTATACGAATACCACTCACTCATAATGCAAGCTGTTCATGATGTTTTTTGTCTAAAGTGCCCAACATAGTTTCCCAATGTTCTTATCCATGCCAGGTTCTTCAACTAAACCCTGACCACATAATCATTTATTTATTTTTAAGGTTTTGTGTAGCGCTAGCTAGACCCGTAGGTATCAGAGCACTTCACATACATATTGTGCAAAGCCGAAGGGCCTTACATTACCTAGAAGGCTGACAGTAAGTAAGCAAACCAAGGATAAAGAATACAGTATGAACAATAAGTAACTGTGTAGCGGAGGGGGAGGGGAAGAAAAAAAGAAAAACAGGGAGATTAGCATAGTCAGTTCACCAACAATCCTTGAATTGGAGTCAACTCGAGGTATTGAGGTCTATGTTAGTTGGCGTTGTTCAGGAAAGTATTTGTTAAGGAGATGGAGTTTGAGGAGTTTAGATTAGGTACATACAAATTCACCATTCCTGGTATTTTAGACATGTTGTGTGCTCCCGCTACCCACCGACAAAACATTGGATACCCCTGTTCAGCGCTCCCAACTTACTTTAGGGGCTTACTACGAATGTGGCGGTCCACAGACCGTCCCACTCTTGGATCACGGCGGTGTTGGTGGTCTTCCGACTGCCCTTTTATGATTTGGGTGGTCGGACCGCCCTGGGACCACCCCAACCGCCCTGGTTGTGGCGGCACGGCGGTCTTGAGGCCACAGTATGTTTGGCGGTACTGTCAAATATATTACAAGGTTCCTCTCGGTCACGGTTTTCATGGCGGTTCCTCCACCATGACAACCGTGGCAGAGAGGAAACAGAGGGGGCCTACAGACCCACCTGTTGCCTCAAGGCCTGGGAATGCATGAAGGGGGGGGGCACATGGTGTGCTCCCCGGTGGGAATGTACCCCAGTACCTGCAGCAGTCCATGCAGTGCAGGTACTGACTTTGATACTGACTTTGATGTTCCAATTGTGGTGCCTATTTCATAGGAACTGCCCTGGGAATGCCAAAGAACCGCTCGCCAGACATGGGAAAACTCGTAGCTTAAGTGGGTGGCACAAGCAGTGCTGCAGGCCCACTAGCAAAAGAAACAATTGATGGAAGGAATGCTGAACAATGCCAAACATTCACCCCAGACCTAGATCTCTGAACTGGGGAGAAAGGAAACACTGAATAGATCATTGGTTTTGTGTGTTTTGTTTCTCCCTGTGTTTGTTTATGATTTTGTTTGTGTTCTATTGTACAAATGTATTTGCGTCGTATGTTAAGGAGAATATTTCTCCGGCACATAATGTTTTAAAATAGTTACTGTTTTTATGTTTTACATTTTGGGGAATGGTACACTTATTATTTTTACTGTGATATTACCAATGGATACATTGTATGGATTTTTAGGTCGAGCAAACCTGCATTCAATGCGAAGCATTGATTGCTGTCTGCTTCTAGACCTATTGTCAGCCGTATTTGGGAATGAAGACACGAGTCAGACGCGCGCTTTGGCAGTCTCAGTTGTGACCGCGGGAGCGCGCTTCTGAGCCGCGCTTGCGCAGACGAACACACATTCCCTGCTTTCGCTTCCCTCGCATGCATTAACGGCGCACACACACACACAGCCAGCCCCCACCCCTCTGCATGCACGCACACACACACACACACAGGCGCGCGCACACATACACACGCTGCCGCCCCCACCCCCCTGCACACACACAGACACGCACGCATACACATGCCGCCGCCGCCCTCTACCCCCCCCCCCACACACACACACGGTGGTTGGGTGTCATGGGCAGCTGCCCTCTGCCAGGCTCACAATGAGCGAGAGGGAGGGGCTTTGCCGATCCTTACCGGGGCTCTTCAGATTGTAGCGGGCCTTCATGGTTGCGGTTGCGGCTGCGGCTGCTGCTCTCACGGATGCTCGTGGTGTGCCGGGTTCATGTCGGTGTTCCGCCGCCCCTGCTTTAGCCCTGACGTGGCACCAAGTTCGTGGCCCTGCCCCGGTGCTCACACTAATGCTGCAAGCTGCGGCGCCCGGGGAGGTGACGTCAGATCCAGCCGCTGACTGTGTCCTTCAGTGAGCGCCGACATAGAAAAGGGACTGGTGCGGCGGAGAAAGTGCAAGCGAAACTGCAGGAAGGGTAGGCGGAGGCCTCGAGCGCGTAGACACTCAGGCCATCTTATGAGAAGGAGGCTTCCTCTTCAAGTACCGTTCATCATTGAATTGAAAAAAAAGAAAACAGATTTTTATTGTGCATCTGGCTTTAGGTAATCGCTCGTTTCTACTTTCTAGTTCAGTTCACTTCCTGCCTTGCTGTCTGCAACACCTTTTCCCTGCTTCTTATATTCTCCCTGTGCCCCACTTCCGTATTGGCCTGTGCCACACTTCCCGTGCGATCCTTGCCCCACTTCCGGTGCCGGGCTCGGGGCGCGCGCAGGTGTCGGTCTACCCGTCGGGCCCGGAGCTGGGCGCCTCGCTGGCGGCGCTGGTGTGGCAGGAGGTGGGCCTGGGCTCGGGGCCAGGCGGGCGCTTCTCGCTCGGCCTCTCGGGGGGCAGCCTGGTGCAGATGCTGAGCCGCAAGCTGCCGCGGACCCCCCAGCCCTGCTCCCACTGGCTGCTGGCTTACTGCGACGGGTGCCCTTCGAGGACCCCGAGAGCACGTACGGGCAGGTGAGCGGGCACTTCCAGGGCAAGGGTGAGGGAACAAAGCACCTGGTGGGCGAGGGATGCAGGGGGCATGCTAGGATGAAAACAGGGCCCATATACTGAGGATGCAGTACAAGAACAAGGTGGACCGGGTAAGGGGTGTGCTTATGTCATAAAAAATCAAGTTTGCAGTTGGCTGTCACCAACTTTTTTTAGCATAAATGCAGGCGCCATTTACTTGCGGATGTGGGTGCATTTCGTTTGCAAGGAACCTTTAGGTGCACCCTCTGGACTGCATATATAATTCTGCACATAAACTGTTCCAGTATGAGGGCAACCCATGTCAAAACATGGTAATATAATAATATCAGCTGCACGAGTGAACAATAAATAGGCAGTCATTTGTTGCGAAGAAGTCTCCTAGATATTATTGAGGCTCGCTCGCGGTACTGCGTTATGACATTGTTGGTTATTAGGAAATTATGGTCCTGTAATGTCCTCCTATTTGACCTGTGGCTGTGAAGTCTCTTCCCTTGCGAGCTCGTGCTAATCACATGCCCATTCGAGTGGGAGGGTAGAACGGGTTAAGCACCGTCCTTTCTTGTATGTAGGCTCAGATTGCACTTTTCACTGCTATTCAAAATTTCGTTTCTGGCGAGATGCAGTTGTGCCGAGTTATAGCTATGGTGATGTCTGGTGGCTTAGTGGTCTAACGCGTCCACTGTGTGGTCCTGTGTTCGACCTGATTGTCACAGGGTCAAATCCTAGCGAGTCCACTCAGCCTTTTATCCTTCTGAGGTAGATAGAATAAGTACCATTGAGATGGGAAACAACAAACATATATTATTATTCGGCGCCAAGATACCCTTGGGTGAGCCTGCGCTTTATAAATACACGTTATTATGTATGACTTGAACAGAGCCTGCTGTCGTCTACCTGTTTCAGGATGTTATTTGTGCCCGCAGGATGATAGTGCCCGCAGGATGATAGTGCCCTGTTTCTAGTACAGCAGATCCTATTAGGGATGTTTGGTTGCACCAGCAGAAAAGATTCTATTTCAGGTTAGTCTCCAGGGTCACTCCTCGCAGCAGATGATGTTTTGGGTTCTTTAGAGAGTAGTTTATTTTTGTACGTGCGTTTGTGTCGATCTCAGGTGGGGTGTTCTGCTGCTGCCGCAAAACTGGCTCCCTGGTGGTACTTTCTTGTGTGCTGATGAAACAGGTGTACTCTAGGATGCTGTTGAGCTAGGCCTGCGGCGTGCTCTGGCTTCTCAGATACTTTTGCCTATGAATTAATGTTCAGTATTGGCTGCATAACGTCATCCATCGTTAAATATTTAATTTCGGTGCTGCACTATTTCCGTACCGCTGTGGTTCCTTTTAATGCTGTAACCGCACATATTGTAGTGGCTGCAAAGCGTGATCTCACGTTGGCCATGCTACGATTTAACTGATGGAATAAGCTCACATTGGACCATTGGGGTGTCTTGCTGTACATTCAGACCTCACGTTAAACGCTCTCGTCAGGCCAAGTCTCTAGATATAAGCAGTTTTACTGACAAGAGAGCGCCTTTATGCTCAAAGTACAATTTATACTGGTTTTGTGAAAAAATAGTTTTCATTTCAGAAGGAAGGAATTGCAGGGGAGGAAGCTTTTTACTTTAAATTAAGTGTGGTTGTAATTTAAGTGGTATGTTACCTTAAAAGACGCCAAGATCATGTTGCAGCCCTCGTTGCTTGTATTTTTCTAGTATGAAAATGCTGCGGTATATGATGTGAACATTTAAATGACCATGCATGTTAGTGCAGTAGAACTTTCCCAGTGTATCTATTGTGCTCTGTGTTTTTAGGTCTGGCTTAAGCTTTTCTCTTGCCTCATGTAATTAAAACAAAAACATCATGAGTAATAGACTCACATAGGCGGTGCTGTAGGTCAGATCTCTTCGTCTATGGGCCTGTTCGTGTCATCCACATTTTACTTCCTCCCACCACACTATACAGCATGACGAAACGGTGTTAAGCCAATTAAGCAATTGGCTATGTTGCACAATGATTAACAGCTTTTTGCCCATATCATGTGTGTCCGTCTGTCTTAAAAAGGGGCATTTCAGTGCCACAATAGGTAGGACAATACTTAGCCAGTTAGTCGATTCTTTGTACTTTACGTCACCCATGTGGGTTAAACCTATGCTTTCAGGTTACTGTTACTCGGAACCAGTATTAGTTTTTTTAGGTCGAGCAGACCTGCATTCAATGCGAGGCATTGCTTGTGTCTTCGACAACTATTGTCAGCCGTTTTGGGGAATGTAGACACGAGTCAGACGCGCGCTTTGGCAGTCTCAGTTTTGACCGCGGGAGCGCGCTTCTGAGCCGCGCTTGCGCAGACGAACTCACAGCCCCTGCTTTCGCTTCGCTCGCATGCATTAACGGCGCACACACACAGACACAGCCAGCCCCCACCCCTCTGCATGCACACATACACACACACACACAGGCGCGCGCACACATACACACGCTGCCGCCCCCCACCCCCCTGCACACACACAGACACGCACAGTCATGGGTGTGGTCGGCCCGCAGGAGCAGAGTTGATGCATTCCTACAGGTTAGTAAACATCGATGTGATGTTTGGTGCCACAACAATTTATCTTAAGGGGACCAGGTGCGTACCCATTCATATTAGTGCAACAGGAGCAGTGGCACCGGGGTCTGTCGATACTGGGGACAGGGCACTACACCACAGTTATGGTTGCATTTTACAACTGACCAAGGGCACTTTTGCTACGCCCCGACCCAGCACTGAAAGGAGCATTAAACATATCACTAGAATGTAACCAGGTAACCTATAGGTTACACATGCATCTCTGCAGTTGGTTCCTCAACCCATTGAGCGGTCTCCCTTAGAACAGAAAGTGTGAGCTCAGTTGCAGGTTATATTCTGGGATAGCAGCCTGCTGAATAAACTGATAAGTCGATCATACCTTAAGCTGTGTAGCAAGCACATTACCCCTTGGCCCCAAGTCATCTTTCCAATAATACATGGAGAGTTCTGTAAACCAGATAAAGCAAGGATATTTCCTGGATATGATCAGATAATGGCTAAGCCAATGTATACACTTTTAAACATATGTTCTGCACCTTTTACAAGGACAGTCATTAGCCAGACGCTCCAGTGAGCTATTTACGTAGCAGTAGATAATCTACATGAGAGTTAAGAAAGAAACAGATCTCTTTATTAATCAGACATGGAAGAATAGTTGGGACGAGCAACAAACGGAGCAATATCCTTTGAAGCCATGCACAGACTCTCACACTCTCACAGACTCTCACTCTCTCTCTGACACACACTAACCCTCACTCACACTGACTCACTCACACTGACTCACTCACACCACTGACTCACTCACACCACTGACTCACTCACACTGACTCTCTCACTCACTCTCTCACTCACACTGACTCTCTCACTCTCACTGACAGACTCTCCCACTCTCACTCTCACTAACTGACTCTCCCACTCTCTCACTCACTCACTGTCACTAACAGACTCTCACTGACCGACTCGCCCACTCTCTCTCACTCACTGACTGACTCTCCCACTCACTGACTTACTCACTCACTGTCCAGACTCTCACTGACCGACTCACCCACTCTCTCTCTCTCACTGACTCTCCCACTCACTGACTGACTCTCCCACTCATTCTCACTCACTGACTCACTCACTCACTCTCAAGACATATTGTATTACAAATGTAATAGGTGTCACATTTGCAAAAGTTTAAGCTATTGGCATTGTAAATGACAATGCTATTAATGTATCTATTTTCAAAACCAACACATAAATAAAACAAGCATTTACAATGCAATGGTTTTGCCTTTGCAAAAGTTTGAGCTATTGGCATTGTAAATGTTAAAATTTGTATTTATGATTTGGTTTTGAATACAGATAAATAAATGTCATTGTCATTTACATTGTCATTAGCTTAATCTTTAGCAACTGTGAGACCTATTGTACCCTACGGACGAGCTCAGCAGACAGCAATTACTACTACACACACACACACACCCAGAGCCACACACACACACACACAGGGACGTTCATGGATCTTTTGTATCCCCATGATAGTGAGACATCTGGCAGCCTGGGCATGACCCCGCAAGTCTGATATTCCTCTCAGTTCAGGTTTCACGGTAACTAAATTCCTGACCCGGGAAACGTGGTGGGGGTGGTATTTCTAATCCCAGCGTTGCCACTGCACTACAAAATGTGTGTCCTGGGCAAATTCATTTAGTACAATATTGCTGAAATTGAAAATATGTAGGTTTATGTAGCTCGGTCCCCAATACTCCATTGCATCATAAGCCACATCAAATAAACCTCTGTATCCATCAGAAAGCATTAGACAGAACACTGATTCCACATCCAACATAGTGCATACATACTATGATGGTTGGTATTACTCTGCTCCTCTCAGCAACAAGCACACCGGACAACACATTAGACACTACTCTGCCTATGCAACCAACACAGCTCACATATTCCATATAGTTTGGGATCAATGCACTAGTAACATCGTGCAGTATAATAAATAACAGAAGTAGCCATGCATGCAACCTACAGGGGATGCACTTGGATGTACAGAGTCGGGTGGATTCAAATAGTACTTAGAAGCTACATTAGATAACTGGGAAAATGCAACATAACACACTGGAAGGAACACTACGTACTTGTATCACACACTCTGACATTCCATAGTTGGACAACGCAACACATTAGTCAGAACAATGCACATATATCAAACACTGTTTGAAAACAATGAATAACACCCTACACCAACACCTGACAGCTAACAAGACTAAAAAGGATACTGTGGACCTTAACAAGACAACATAGTCTCAGTTTCCTCCTGCAGATACCTCAAGCTGAGTAATACCCATATCAATCTTCAGGTGGCACATACCTGAAACTGAGTAAGATCTCTGGTTACCCACACTATAATCAAATATAAACACTTAGCATAAAGCATGCCTAAACTGCCTGTGTTGGTGCTGACACACAAAACATACTATAGTGTGTGATGAATTCTCAAAACCTGAGGGAGAAGTTACCCGAACCTGAAAATGCTACATTGCCATACTAAAGGCTATACAGCACTATACAAATCTCTGTTAACATAAAATAAAGTTATCAGTGGGCAACAACAGACTCATATAAAGCCCACTATGTACGCATTTGCAATATAGGTTTAGTAGTGCATACTCGGTATAAACCTAGCACCAGCCACAACGAGAGACCTAACTGCTTACACAGACACCACTGAAAAAGAAATGCCTGTTGCTCTAGGTTTCTCGTTTCGTGGTTTTGGAGAGTTTCCACGACACTCTGTTGGGACAGAAGACCTGACGGCCTGATAATCACCCAGAGGTCTCTTATAGCAGACATTGTGTGGAAAAAACACGGACTACATCACCCGGTGTGCTGGGAAAGAACCTGAATAGTGTGCTCAAAAGCAGCAAACCCGTGTTTCATGAGTAGCACCGGCAGCTTCATTAGGACAGGCAGGTCATTACCGCAGCTAAATGTTCAGGTCCCAAATGAATAACTGCACTCAGACAGCGAGCACTCGGGAATAAAATGGCGGATGATGTAAGCAGCCATTCTGGTGTATTTACTAGCTGCGCATCAGTGCGTCACGGGTTTTCAGATCTTGGAAACGTGCATTTCTCAACGTGCAATATTTATGAGCTCTTTTGTATCTGTTATTATTGACAACGGGACTAGCTAGTAACCGGGTTTATTTCTAAGGGACATCCTGGTTCAAAACAAGCCAGAAACAAAACGAGAGGTTAGATATAAACAAATACATGTCACATACGATGCCCTAAAATTGAACTATTAATTACACGTTCGAGTTTCAAATCCGTGGAATGTTGGGTACATAGCGGAAAATCGAGACTAAAGCAGATACTGATCGGAAGACTCATTTAACACAAATATTTTGCTAATTGCTTTGCTAATAATTGCTGCTTTGCTAATTGTAAATCCATTAAAAATGATTAGCACAAGAGCAGCAGCCGGGAGCCCGGCCTGAGACGAGGGAGGCGGGGATCTGCTGTGGGAGGGGAGAGGGAGGCGGGGAGAGCGGAGGCCGTGTTACATCGGCATCGGGACCGGCTGCGGCTCGGGAGGCGGGAAACATGTTTCAAATAAACAGATCTCAGCAAGTGACAGAGCATTCACTGTTTCAGGCAAAATAAACAAGCTCAAGCACCTACGAGCACACGGACAGCGGGAGGGGGGGCGGGGAGGCACACGGAGAGCGGGAGGGGGGACGGGCACACGGAGAGCGGGAGGGGGGGCGGGAACGGCCAGCACTCACCTGGACCTGGACTTCCTCTGGCGGAGATCGGCCGCACAATGACCAAACGAAACGGACAAAAAAAAAAAAAAACCCCGCCCACGGCCTTGATGACGATGCGAAAAGGGTGGAGAGGGAAAAAATCTCGGAACCGCCCACGAATCTGGTCCGGCCTTGACGGACAGATCCATCTTCCAATGGCTAGCCTCCATTTATGGAGCTAGCCAATGGAAGAAGGGGCGGATTCAAGTCCCCCATACTGCAAAACAAAAGATTTCTCCTGGGGGCGGAGCTAGGAGCTCCGTGCCCCAGGCGAAACCTAAAAAGTGTCATTTGCAATGCCAATAGCTCAAACTTTGCTAATGCGAGACCTATTGCATTGCAAATGCTTGTTTAGCTTGTAGTTTAAAAGATACTTGAGAATACATAAGTGGAGCTTAGTGCCTCTCTATACTGCAGTGGTACTGAGGTTTAAACCATTAGACCTTATATTATACTCTTTTTTGAATGCTGGTTTCGGAGTGGATGCAGAGTGTATATATGTGTTTTGGGGTTTCCCAAGGGGAGATTTGATGTTTACTGCCAAGAGAGCTCTACAGAAGAGGTCAGGAAGATTCATCATTGAAACTCGCACATCCCTTTTTAGGTCTCGGCTGGTGAAAGCTGCGTGTATGCGCTACCCTCGTCATACGAGAGCTTCTTGGAATCAATACAGATTCCAAAGCTCTCGGAGGCGGAGTTGAAGCCCGCCCATCTCTTTAATTGGTTTGCGTCATCTTGCATGTAAAACGCTGGCTTCTGATTGTAAAGGAGGCTTCTTAGACCCTCCTTGTTGCCGCCTTGTCTCCTTTTGGCCCCACTCATCGGAATTTGATCTTTTACTGACGGCAGTACACACACACACCTTCTTTAGTCGGTGTGCACTTTTTTCTTCTCATTCGGCTTTGGCAAAGTCAGCTTCGTGTTTATTTTTGCATCGCGCTTTCACTTTAAGCGCGATGCGAAAATAAACACGCGGCTGCCTTTGCTATACCGCGCTTGTTCTTTTGAAACTGTGAAATGTGCTTGTAAATCAATGGAGACACTCCCGCGTTCTCTGAAAACGCAGCCTCTTTTTAGTTGAGTTTTTCATACCTTGTTTTTTAACAGGATTTAGTACGAGCACGGATGCTAGGTTAAAGCATGTTTTAAAGTGTAGTGCTGCTCTCTGATTACTTCGCCTGTTGGCGCATTTAGTTGTCTGACTAAATTCCGTTTTTTCATTAACAGTAACACACGGCGAAGCAACAAAAACCTCCAGATCGCTTTAGGAAATCACCACAGTTCAATCGAATATTAACAGGTTTACCACCCTCAAACATGACATTATTTATAATAACACTCAGCGGTCACATTCCCAGCAAAGTGCTACTTTATTTGGGATCAGCGCTGCGGGCCCGGCGCCCTTACCTGTGTGGTGTCTGTCCTCCCCATGTCCCTGGTGGCCGCGCGCCCCCTGGCTCCCCTTGGGTCCAAGGCACCTCCGTGACAGCCAGGTAGGACCAGTCTGCGGTCAGCTTGCATCCTGCCCTTGGAGTGACTGATTATTAAGTACAAGGAAGAGTGTGACATCCTGGGAGCCAGCCTGCACGGCACACCTGGGTGCCTGGAGCTCCGGTGAGATATATAAAGGGGTCCCTGACCAAACACACAACACTAAGAGATATTATTTAATTATTTAAACAAAACACAAATGATGGTGACCAGTGTTTTTATTATCACTGTACCAGAAAAAACATGTATTATTTTTGCGATTGCTAGTGCAGTATACAAAATTACAGTGCGCCCACAAAAGGGGAGGGGAGGGGGGGTGCAAGGGAAGGGGTGTGTTTCAATTAGTTAACATCACTAATCAAAAAAATCATTAAGCACCAATACACAAGCTGAAAACATTATCATTGATCCATATGTTGGAGATCAAGAAAACCCGGTTTGACACGCGCTGACGCTGGCTCATTCTCTGACCGACCACGGACGGCGGTCCACGGTGCGCGATCCACGTTTTGGACGCGCTACGAAGCATACTTTTACTGCGAAGGTGATGTGCTGTGACTGCTCCTTCTGAGGGTTTGATGTACTAATCCCCTCGGATGAACGCCCGTGTCCCAGAAAAGCGGTTACAAATCCATATATCCTGTCCTGGCATCAAGACCAGGACACAGCCCCACCCTTTCCTTCACCTCCCCTCACGTCCTGATGAAGACCCGCGAGTAAGGATCAAGTATCCTACACCTTTGGGTCGAAACGTAGACCACCATCTACCTACAAGAACTCCTTAACCCAAGATTGATAATAATAATCATCACAGGAGTTTCTGTTTTATGTGACATGTTCTGCTGCTCAACATGTGTGTTTTCTTGATCTCCAACATATGGATCAATGATAATGTTTTCAGCTTGTGTATTGGTGCTTAATGATTTTTTTGATTAGTGATGTTAACTAATTGAAACACACCCCTTCCCTTGCACCCCCCCTCCCCTCCCCTTTTGTGGGCGCACTGTAATTTTGTATACTGCACTAGCAATCGCAAAAATAATACATGTTTTTTCTGGTACAGTGATAATAAAAACACTGGTCACCATCATTTGTGTTTTGTTTAAATAATTAAATAATATCTCTTAGTGTTGTGTGTTTGGTCAGGGACCCCTTTATATATCTTAACGTATTACCCAGGTCCCATTGACCACATGGGTCGAACCCCTCTATTCATAATATGGAGCTCCGGTGGGCAGACCCTTCCTCCCTGCAGTACCTCGCTGCCAGGTATGCTCGGCTGCACGACGCTGGGCGGTGATCGTGCGGATAACACTTTCCGTCTTGTAGCCGTTAACCAGCTGCTTAAACCTCAACTTTGTCAACCAATGGGACAAAAACTGCAGGCAGCTTGTAACTTGGCACATCGCATGGCAAATCTTTTGTACAGTGCCACTGAATCTGTTAATGGGTGCCGAAGTGCACTTTAAAAATGATGACTTCTGTGCTGTATATCACCTATAGTTTTGGTGGCCGCCCTGATACTGCTTGCTTCTGAGGCTTTCCAACATCCATCGCCCAAAAACATAATAATGCTGACTTTAAAAATACACACATGGGAAAGGGTGACAACCTAACTCCCATGGGCTGTGTTTTTCTGCTGTAGTGCAAACTAAGGCCTCAGGCCCACCTGTCTTTTTCTGGATAACTGATCACATTTAAGCCAGGAAACGGACATTGCCACCAATACCTCCGATAGCCCACTTGGAACAATTTCGTGTTACAGAATGAGGTGTGGTGTAATTGTGCATGTATAAGATGCTCTTTGATTTTAAAATATGCGCCAAAATGGTGCAAATGCTGCATCTGCAAATTTAGGGTTATAGGTGAGTTCACTAGCATTTTTAGGACTGGCCTCTTGCAGAAGTGAACATCTACAAACTCGTTCGTTTTCGTGTATTCAAATACCTTGCACAGATAGTTACTCACCCTGCAACTGAACATACATTTGTGACTGTGACAGGCACGAGTAAGTGCCTTTCTAGGATGGAGAAGGGGAACGCACCACCATAGTATTTACTGAGGAAGTGTATGAGGAGGGTTTTACCCTAAAAATGTGTTTCCAGTGGAGATAAGAAACGATTACCTTTGAAGATGGATAAAGTAAAGCTTCCATCAAATGATATCACGCAGTTTGACAGGTCGTCAACCAAATTCCGGAAGAAGTACCATTATATCTGACAGGTGTCCTCCTTTCCACAATAGATACCTCTTCTGGTGGATATTTCAGTGGTGATGGCTGCTGCCATGTTAGGGAGTCCACATCACTGCCTGTGTCGTACATGTTGCAAATATTCTGTACCTTCCTGGGGCCACATGCTGAGGGGAGTTATTACCCTCCTTAGGACTACAGTGTTCTACAAAATCAACTCCCTTCCCTGACAATGTCATTTGTGGGGTGCACGCTCATCTCTCTATCTCAGAATTTACTATGGGAGTCCATGCCCAGGCCCACCATTACCTTTTCCATGGATATTGTATGTTGTTGAAGATTATGTTTTTGGGAGGGAAGTATGTGACTCAGATTTTTGAAGAGACTCAGGGAAAGCCACATTGCTGTAGGGGGCTTGGGTGCGAGTGCCCGCAGTGGGCTTGACCAACCCCCACAATCCAGATCTACACCACCCAATATGGGGGTGCTGGAGAAAGCTCCTGCAGGGAGGTTGGCCTGCCACCATAATTCAGCAGCTCACTGGACTAGGTACTCAAACCAGCATTGCACCACACAATTTAGGGGTGCTGGTGGTGTACCCTGCTCCATTGAGAAAACCATGAGCTATGCAAACCACAAACTATTGACTTGGTGGTGAATTAGCCCATAGGTTTATATTACTCCAAGGCCTGTGGTTTAAGTATTTCTTCTGCAGTGTTGCAGGGCTCTGTTCCCATTCTCTCTTTCTAAATGTCTCTGGGACTCGGCCTCTATTAAGGATCAGATGACACTGACTATCCAGAAATCAAGTTGAATTCACACCGAGGTATGGGAAATCAGTGAGGACCTGCTTTTGAGTTTGGATGTCAGCTAAACATTAGCTATTATAAGTTACATGAGTTAAGATGCTTTAAGAAACCATCCTGTGCAAATTATTCGAAGTGAATGCTTAAAAATGAGTATTGCACACCGCAAGGGGAGTGGGCAAACTATGAATTTTACAAGTTATGAGCCTAGATGTGTAAAAGCACACTTGTCTTGGCCAGCTTGTCAATGTAGTTGACATTAAGCGGCTTCACAAACAAGAGCCATCACCATCCTCGAAAAACATGTTTTCTATTTCCATGAAGATAGTATTCAGTTAAAATAATTAAGTTAAAAAAGTACCGTATGCCAAAGCATATATGAAACATAGCAGACCTGTATAACCAAATGAAACACAAAGTAAAAGCCCTAAGAAGGCTGCAAATGCATATTAAATTGGACCTGTATACAATGTAAGCAAACAATAATTATACTTTAGTCCTGATATATTTATACCCTGTTGCTAAATCAAAATAATGTCCATACTAATTATTTTTATGCTTGCAATGAACTTGGGTTTGCAGATGTCTTATAGGTTTTATATGTATATCAACGGGTGGGTGCAAACCCAATGAATTGGGGGACCCATATTTTCACCACTGAATTTGCGTAAAACCGATGACCCTAACTCTACCACATGTAGGCATCTGAATTCATTGGATTTGAACAAGAGGTAAAATTCCATACGCCCTGACCGCTGTATTGGCCTTATTTTTCATTCGTGTAAAATAAGGAGCAATAGAGGGAATTACAAAGCTGGTTGCCCTCCATTCAAAACACAATATAACAACCAGGACCTGCTTTAATGCTGGACCTCTATTTTCAAAAACCCACAAACGAAATACTCAGCTGCTGAACTAATGAAAGAGCTTTAAAAATGCTACTCGAAATCGGGTTTTGCTGTCCAATTTTAAGAAAAGTGTGTCTAACACCCCCACTTGAATCCCCTTCTGCAAGCGCTCATTGGAAACAAGCATTGAAAATGCAATAGGTCTCGCCTTTTATTAAGTTAAAGCCATTTCCTTCGCTAAAGGTATTGTATAGCAAAGCAAATGGCTTTAACTTAATCACAGGCGAGACCTATTGCATTTTTAATGCTTGTTAGGTCTGGCTTGGTAGCTCATCTGTCTGATGACTTACTGTTATCAATACTTTAAAATACTCTAAGATTGGGCTTTGGCTGGACCCAGAATAGTATTTCACTATCACCTTTACTGTTGGGTGTTTGGCGTATCATTTTGCTTTTATTGAATACTTAAATTGAAATGTACGAAGGACTATTTCAAACCTCATACACACTTTCTATACAGAAAGCAACCATCTTTTTTATTTTTCAGTGCAGCAGGCTTTTTTAATCAGTAAGGATTCAAAATCCAAACCAGACCTTTTGGATTTCCATAGCTTATTGAGCATGAGGCCCTCCTATTCACACAAAATGTACAGAGGCAGTTCTTTTATGGCCTAGTAGGGCATTTGGACAATGTATATATGCATGTCCAGCAGTATTGAAAGGTGCATGCTTGTACACAGAGTGAAGGGCTATAGTTTCCGAAAAGTTCAGAAAACTAGTAGTTTAGTATTGAAAACAATCATTGATAATCTGTGTAGGAAGTCAGAATATATTATATTGACAAATACCTTAAATGACAATCACTGTGTCTGCTCCGTCCCATGCTTGGTCTTTCACTTTCACTTTTCCTTTGTTGCTTTGGTGCTATTTTGAGCCATTGCTGGTAGGTTTTATGGAATTAACAAATTTTTATGTGTTCGAATTTCTTTCCCCTATAAGGCTCCAGAGATCAGGGTAGCTAAACAGCACGCAGAGGTCTGTATCCCAAAGCATCTTACTTTACCTGTTGTTATCATTCAAATCATCATTCAAATGCCAGGCTTACTAAGACATTTCCACAGCTTTCTCTGTGGAATGCGTTTTGATGCCACCTTTCTTGAGGCCGATTTAGTCCCAACTTTATTTCATTAGTTATTTTTAGGATTTGTTTAAAGATCTGTCATAATCCTCTGCTAAGAGAGTCAAAAAAGTTTGAGGCGTTTGGAAGCATCGGGGTATGGGCCAATGAATATTGCTTATGGCATCACATTGTCTCTTTTTTACCATGAAATGTAATTCACTACTAATATTAAAGGTGGAAGTAGTTTTGAAGGAAATTCTAGAAGGTCAGGAGGACACCTACTTTTGTAAATGAGGTAGAGCAAGGGTCTCTGGGATCTAAGAAAACGTTTGGGATCACATTGAGGGGTGACCAATGGATACCATGTGGATACCATGAGATGGACCGATCCTTTTGTCAGTGTCGCAGCCAACCAAGTGCTTCGTCTCGCACCCTTGTATGTGCAACATTCCAGTGTGGCTGGGGTCTGGTCCAAGGAACTGAGCCTTTGGGATCTTGAGAGGATTCAGGCCACAGCAAAACACTGAGACTGCACTTGTGACAGTGGTGGAAGAACTAAGAAAAATTCTGGATGTAGGTGGCTGCGCTGCACTTATTTTACTTGATCTCAGTGCAGCCTTCGACATGGTTAACCACCAACTGCTAATTCAAAGACTCAGGAATGTTGGAGTTGTCGGCTCAGCATTAAAGTGGATACAGTCCTTTTAAGAGGACCGATCCTTTGTTGTCTTTGAAGAGGAATTTATCTCAAAGCCAATGCCTCTTAGGTGTGGGGTTCCTCAGGGCTCGTCCCGGAGCCCCACTCTATTTAAGGTTTATTTGAGTCCCTTGGTGGAAATAGTAACACCTTTTGGTATCGAGATCATCACCTATGGTGATGATACTCAGCTGGTGGTGTTGCTTAATCAATTGGACAATTCAGGCTCAAGTTTGGCTTTGTGCTTGGGAAAGGTTTCTAGCTGGATGGATAGCTCGTGTTTGAAACTTAATGGAGGTAAGACATAGCTGATGCTCCTTGGTAATCATACAGCACTGAGAAAAGACTCGTTCTAGCCTAGCTGTTTGGGCCCTCCACCTTCCCCAAAGATCAAATTAAGAGTCTTGGGGTTTGGTTAGATCACAATCTTGGTTTTAAGGAGCAAGTACGCACGCACAGTGGCAGCCTGCTGTTATGGGATCTTAAGAATGCTAAGAAAAATCCTCCCCATGCTTTCTTTTTCTGCTAGAAGAGTTCTGGTCCAGGCCCTGATTTTGTCTTATCTGGACTATGCAAATGCTCTATACCTGGAAGCACCACTTACCACCATCAAAAAGCTGCAGATCGTGCAAATTTGCGTTGCACGTCTGCTTACAAATACTTCCAAACGCACTTCAGCCAAACCTGCGCTCACATCGCTCCACTGGCCACAGATTCAAGAAAGAATCCAATTCAAGGCTATGTGTATTGTACACAAAGCCTTCTCAGGCAAAGGCCCACCGATCATTAGATCCATCATTCAGCTGTATCGCTCCCTTAAGTGTTTAAGATCAGATAACAAGCAGTTGGCAGCAGTTCCTAAAATAAGGAAATCACGTAGCGGAGGGCGCTGCTTCGCGTATAATTCTGCCAAATTATGGAATCGCCTACCCCTCTGGATTCGCCTTGAACCGAATTATCTGACCTTTTGCAAGCATCTAAAGACCTTTCTGTTCCCTTAACTCCTCTCGAAGTCACCTTGCATTTTAGCGCTGGGATGCCCCCATTTAGCCATGCGCTCTAGAAATGTCTTTCATTCATTCATTCATTCATTTTCTGCCTGGTTGTGGATTGACCGTCTGGATTTGAATGTAATAGGATCTGGGAAATGTCTTAACACGGCGAGAAGTAGGTGAGACAGCAACAGGCTGGCCTGCATTTGGAGTGTAGGGGGGAGGAGTAGCTCCCTGGATGTGAAGAGGCCTGGGCTGCTGCCATAAAAGAATGGCTCCACCTCCTGCTGAGTGATTGAGGAACCAGACCTCCACTATCAAAAGAAGAAGGTGTCACTGGCAGGGAGACACCCAGAACTGGTTTGGACAGGGATCAGTGCCCCCACACATAGACTTCAAAGACATATAGGGGTATAACTATGAGAGCTGAAACCACAGAACGTTGGACTGATCAAGACTAAAAAGGATTGAAACTACTTTGTGGTCAAGAGGAACCTCTGCCAAGGAAGAACAGCTGAAGAGACTGAAGAGAAGGACTGTCCATTGCTGTGTGTTTTGGGGCTGACCTGCAGTTTGCTGATTTAACTAAGGGGAGGCTAAGGGACTTTGCTGTGTGCTGGGTCCCCCTGCTTGAAAGGACTTTGCAGTGTGCTGTGTCCTGAAGTAACTAGTCCCCAAGGGCCCGAGGAGAGCTGGCTCCCTGTTATGGAAACTCAGGAACATCAAAGTTTCCAAGTGTGTCTCAGCGATGCTGTGTGCGTGTGCTTTTTAGGTCTTGCCTGGCGATAGCAGCGCAAACACACACAGAGCGCAACACACACACACACACAGCCCAACACACACACACACACAGAGCCCAACACACACACACTCGCAGAGCCCAACACACACACACACAGACGCAGAGCCCAACACACAGACGCAGAGCCCAACACACACACGCAGAGCCCAACACACACTTGCAGAGCCCAACACACACACACACACAGCCCAACACACACACACACAGCCCAACACACACACACACACAGACAGAGCCAACACACACACATCCCAACACACACACACAGCCCAACACACACACAGAGCCCAACACACACACACACACAGAGCCCAACACACACACATACACAGAGCACAACACACACACACACAGAGCCCAACACACACACACAGAGCCCAACACACACACACACCTATAGAACCCAACACACACGCACACAAACACACAGAGCCCAACACACACACACAGAGCCTAACACACACACACAGAGCCCAACACACACACTCACACAGAGACCAACACACACACACACACACAGAGCCCAACACACACACACACACAGAGCCCAACACACCCACACAGAGCCCAACACACACACTTAGAGCCCAACACACACACACAGAGCCCAACACACACACACACAGAGCCCAACACACACACACAGAGCCCAACACACACACACACACACAGAGCCCAAAACACACACACACAGTGCCCAAAACACACACACACAGAGCCCAAAACACACACACACAGAGCCCAACACACACACACACACACACACAGAGCCCAAAACACACACACATAGAGCCCAACACACACACACACAGAGCCCACCACAAACACACAGAGCCCAACACACTCACACAGAGCCACACATACACACACACACACACACAGAGCCCAACACACACACACACACACACACAGAGCCACACATACACACGCACACACACACAGAGCCACACACACAATCGAGCACAACCAGGGAACAGAGGCAAGAAAAGCAAGCACAACCAGGGAACAGAGGCAAGAAAAGACTAGCACAGCCAGGGAACAGAGGCAAGAAAAGACGAGCACAGCCACGGAACAGAGGCAAGAAAACTTACAGGCTCAGGGGGGGGGGGGAGTCTCTTTCTGTGGCGCGGTCGGTTTCCCTTCCTCGCTGGTCGGCTCCCTCTTCAGAAGCGGCGGGGTGCTGGGGCAGCTGTGGAAATCGAGAGGAACTACCCGGTGACCTCGCAGCATGAATCAGTGGCCCGAACGACGAGCTGAGCTGAGCCAGGAGCTGCGGCAGGGGTACGCGGCCTCACAACATCGAGTGCCGGAGTGAGACTGGAGCCGGCCTGCAAAGTGAGTTCAAGAGCCTCAGAAGAGCAGAGAGTGGCGTGGCAGCGGAGAGGGCAGCTCGGGGACGCCGGCGAAATAGAGCCGCTGCTCCCAGCGGTAAGGGCTAAAGTGCGCGTGCTAGGAAATGGGCAGATTCTGCAGGCAGGCAGGATTTACCGGGGCAGGCTCTCTGCCCAGCTCTTCAGTTGGGAGTGCGGGAAGTAGGCTATCGTAGGAGGGGAGGATCATCTGGTCTGCACACGGGCTGGAGAAGGAGGAGGGCGTCCTTACCTCAGAGGTTGTTGTTGTCGATGTACGGCGGGGCGGCGGGAGTCACGTTGCCCGAGGTGGCTGCGGACAGCAGCGGTGAGCGCTCGTCCACCCGGTCGGCAGCCATGACTGCTGCAGCGACAGCTGAGCCTGCTCTGTCGAAGGGGGAGGGGCAAGGCAGGACCGAGAGACAGCCTCAGTCTTTAAGGTATTCTCACAAGGGCAGCGGGACATTTCGTGGGAAACCTGGCCAGAGAGAGACAGCCCTGGTGGAGGAAACCGGAGAAGGATCACAAGCTTCCCCCGTGTGTCACAAGGTCACGGAGTGAGATGTAAACACAGTGGGCAGACGACAGGCATGGATCACTATCCCTGTTGGCACTGTGTGGTGCTGGTACCGGAACAAGCCGGGCCCCAAGGGACAGACACTCAGAGAGCCCCAAGAACAGCGCAATGGGAAAAGGACCACCATGTTTCTCCGAGGCCAAGCAGAAATGCCTCGGAGAAACACCCCGTCATTATCGGATTCGGGGCGTGTTTTTCTTTCTCTCCTCTTCCCATTGGCTGGAATGTAAAATTCCAGCCAATGGGAAGAGGAGAGAAAGAAACTAAAAAACAGCCCCCGAATCCCAAAAAGACGGGGCTTAAATGGACAGACGCCCCTCTCCTCCAATGGCTGGCCTCCGTTTAGGAAGCCATCCAATGGAGAAGAGGGGCTGGTTCAAGCCCCACTCTGAAAAACATAAGATCTCGCCGGGGAGACTGCGCAAGCGCAGCCTATGCAGGCCGAGACCTAAAAAGGAAGATTATTTTACACCCGAAAACGTTTTGGCAGATCATTCTACCACGCATGTGTGACCTGAAGATCTTATGCAGTTCAAGAGTGTCGCATCAGTGTAGGAGTGTAACAATTTTAACAAAAATCAGTGGAGCGTGCACTGATAGATGCACAGATTTTTTTTAACCATCAATTAATACTTTATTAAGACCACTCAATCTGTTATACTGTTGAATATCGACACCAACAATATCGTGGACAGCATATCGAAAGGTAAGTACATATAGGGAATAATAGATTTATTATTCCTAAGGCCACATCTACGTACCTTGAAATATATATGTACAGTGTAGGCACATGTATATGGAGTTCCAAGTCAAGTCAAATAAACTTTATTCGAATTGAAGTAACAATTCATAAAAGTATACAAATACAAATCACAATTTTAAAATGTCATATATTTCGTTCTAATTTAAACATTACTAAGGTTTGACTTCTTTTAAAAGAGTAAAAAAAGGCTAAAAACAGTACAGACAGTTAAGATAAAATATGATTATAAAAGAAACATTTCACTGACTCTTATTATCCCATGACAATAGACTTTCTCACTCTTAAAATAGTGTTTAGAAAAAGGCTCACTGTACTAATAGTGATGCACTCATCTAAGGACCTAAGTTTATTATAAGCTTCTCTTGAATTCCTTAGGCCCCAAGTTAGTAATAGAGGCTTTAAAATTTGTCGTCGTGGATGGCTATATAAAGTGCAGAACAAAGTGCAATGTATATTTGATTGAAATGATTTGTCATCACAAGGACACAGCTTTTTTCCCCTCGCCCAGTCATTGCAGGTTGGGAATGATATGAGTCTATAAAAAGTTTCCAGGCGGAAGTAAGTCAGGAGCCTGCGGTGATATAGGGGGTGTTCTAATGCAAGATACAACTGTAGACCCCTCTGAGATGTTACTTCATCGTGGCTCATGACCGATTTTTTTGACCTTACGCCCTTCCACCTTTGTGTTTCCAGGTGTTCCAGCAATGTCTTTTTCAACGTAGATCGCGAGAGAGTTTCCAATGAGGCTGGGTCCGTAAAGTATTCAGGATGACCAATCTCGGCTACAAAGTTCTTAACATAGATAAGCCATTTGATGTTTTTCCATCAGTCACAGTTCAAGCAGTCCTTTATAATAAGTCTATTCAATTCTGTGGCAAAATTGGACCAAACATTGTGCCAAAGTAAAACTGGGGCAAGTTTTATGGTATCCATGATAAAATTGAGAGCCACTTCGGCATGTAATACATATATCGTGGTGCTCCTTGGCATAGCAGTTATGAATCGGAGGAACCTGTTCTCAATTCGCTGGATCTCCTCCAATTGCTGCCAGCCCCAGATACCAGCCCCATAGGTCCCAATGGCCACACATTTCGATTTGAATATTCGGAGGAGCTCCATAACTGGCCTATTTCCTATTTTTTTTTGCAAAATTCATGAGAGCCCCGACTGCTCTGTTAAAAGCCACAGCCCGTGCTTTCACGGCCGGCTTCCAGGTGCCTTGTCTATCGAAATGGATCCCCAGATAGCAGAAGATGTCGGCTAAATCCACCTTCCTATTATTCAGAACAATTGGGCATGGTTGTCTATGTTTTTTTGGGCCACACGACATAGTAAACGTCTTCGAGACGTTTACACATAACCCTCTATCGTTCATAAAATTGGTGAAGCTGTGTACGGCTTTCTGGAGTCCAACTTTAGTCTGTGAAAGAATGGCCGCATCGTCAGCATAGAGTAAAATAGGAATGGGCTTGCCCTGGATTACGGGGTAATCATAGTACTGGTGTGTTAGGCAAGAACCCACTCCATTAATATATAAGTTAAAAAGCAGGGGGGCCAGGATGCAGCCCTGCCTTACCCCTCTGCTAATCTTAAAAAGGTCTGTACATTCCCCCCTCTGACCATATCTAACTCGGGCACCTGCCTCCACATAGAGTTCTCTGATATATACAATTATTTTATTATCCAGCCCAATGTCCCTCAGCGTCTGCCAAAGACTGTCGTGCAAAACGCAGTCAAAAGCAGAGCTGAGGTCCACATAGGTCACATACAGATTTGTTTTCCTTGCATGGATATATTTAGAGATAATTAGTGAAAGATTTAGCCCTTGCTCAATTGTCCCCCGCCCTCCTCTGAACCCATACTGAAAAGGAGACAACACATTCTGACCCTCAACCCAGTCTTGGATGTGAGCAAGAATGACCCTGCCTGCCAGCTTCATAAAACCATCTAACAAGGAGATGGGACGGTAGCAGGCAGGATCATTCCTGTCCCCCTTCTTGTATATCGGGACTAAGATAGCCTCCTTCCAGGTTGGGATAAAACCTCTTTTTGTCATACAATTCAGAACTCTGGTGAGTAAAGGGGCCCACAAATCTGGGTACATTTTAAAAACATCAATCGGGACAGAGTCGGGGCCTGGTGCTTTCGAGGCTGAGCTCTCCCTTAGGGCCTTGTATACTTCCTCTAGTTCAAATTGGATGTCTAGAGGAAACGGGGAGTCCACTTCTTCTGGTGATATTTCACAAGCTGTTATAGGCAGAGCCTTATAGCTATACAGGGCCTGGAAGTGGGATACCCATTCCCTGGCCGTGATAGCGTTATCTAAACGAGGACCTTGACTTTCTTGATAAAAAGGAGCATTCACAGCCTTCCAAAAGGCAGCAGAGTCTTTTTGTATTGCTGCTGTGTGGAGGGCTTCCCAGGCTTCAGCTTTTAGGTCTTTCTTCCTTCTAATCAAGGCGGCACGGTACTTACGCCTAGCCCCTTGAACCTGAACTCTATCTAATGGGGTAGTATGCAAAGCATTTTTGAGTTCCCGCAGTGCCCTAGAGCAGTTTGGATCGAACCACCCTGGTATTTTCTTAACTGTGTTATGAAAGTCTCTGGTCAGAAGGTGCTTAATTACACAACAAATTTTGTTAAAAGAGTTCAAGACTTGTTCATCATTCTCTTCTAATGTCAAACGGATTGGTGTCACTACAACGCGGTTTATAACAACGCATTCCGTTACATCGGAATTTTTACAACGCAGGATCCATTACATCGGATGCCATTACAACGCATGGCATTACATAGCAGATGCTATTACAACGCATGGCATTACATCGTAAGTATAGGTAAGTATACCTTTTTAAAAAAAAGTGTAATTACGTTAATTTAATTAATTTAATTTAATTAATTTAATTAAAATACATTTTAAAATAGTAATTAATTTTATTTAATAAATTTAAATCTATTTATTTAAATTAATTTTAATAAAAATTGTAAATAATTTTATTTAATTAATATAATTAAATTAATTTAATTTAAATATTTTTTGATTGTAATTAAATTAAATTATTTAAAATAATGTATTTAATTTAATTATTTTAATTAAGAAATGTAATTAATATAATATAATTAATTTAATTTAACCTAAAAACACCCCTGTACCCCAAAACCCAAACCCTGCCCTGAAACCTAAAAACACCCCTGTACCCCAAAACCCAAACCCTACCCTGAAACCTAAAAACACCCCTGTACCCCAAAACCCAAACCCTACCCTGAAACCTAAAAACACCCCTGTACCCCAAAACCCAAACCCTACCCTGAAACCTAAAAACACCCCTGTACCCCAAAACCCAAACCCTACCCTGAAACCTAAAAACACCCCTGTACCCCAAAACCCAAACCCTACCCTGAAACCTAAAAACACCCTTGTACCCCAAAACCCAAACCCTACCCTGAAACCTAAAAACACCCCTGTACCCCAAAACCCAAACCCTACCCTGACACCTAAAAACACCCCTGTACCCCAAAACCCAAACCCTACCCTGAAACCTAAAAACACCCTTGTACCCCAAAACCCAAACCCTACCCTGAAACCTAAAAACACCCCTGTACCCCAAAACCCTAAAACCTAAAAACACCCCTGTACCCCAAAACCCAAACCCTGCCCTAAAACCTAAAAATACCCAAACACCCCAAAACATATACCTCAGTACCCCAAAACATATACTCCTATAATCATACTTATTTAAAAAATTACTTAAATTAATAAATTTAATTTATAATATTTAAAAACATAAATAAATATTTTTATTTATTTCTATTTATAATTAATAATAATTAAATCAATTATATAATATTAAATAAAATAAATAAAAATTATATACTTACCAATACTTACGATGTAATGGTATGCGTTGTAATACCATCTGCTATGTAATGCCATGCGTTGTAATGGCATCCGATGTAATGGATCCTGCGTTGTAATAGCTGCGTTGTAACAGCATTACGACGTAAAAGTTGCGTTGTAAGTGATACACACCATGTCAAACACTTAGTAATTTCTTTTTGGGAGATATTTACTAGGTTTTGTTGGAAGCTCTCTGGTATTACCTTCTCCCATTTAATGCAGAATCCGTTACGCTGGCCAAAAATAGGATTAAAAACGTAGTTACGTTGAATATTAAGTGACCGCGTATCCAGATTTAGTTTAAAGGTAACTGAAATGGGATAGTGATCACTAATGCCACTTGTAATTGTCTCCCAGGCATTAACCAGTGAGGCATAACGAGAAGATAGTAAAGTAAAATCAATAATTGATCGTGCCCCCCTTGCGTTAAATGTAGGTGCAAATAGTTTTGGCTCAGAGCAAACCTCATTAATGAATGCCATGGAGTGATCCACCATTAAATTATTAAGTAAATCTCCTAATGTTGTGTGGGCAAAATGGCTTATTGGTCCTATGGATTCATCTTCCCAGCCACACACTCCCTGTGAGCTCTTAGGGCACAATGGACAATTAAAGTCCCCGACCCACAAGAGGGCCATGTCGCCTGGGCAGCTATCCGTAACAGACTTAAGGGTACTTGACAATTTCTTAATTGTAATTTCCAGTTGTGATCTCGGGATGTTATTGTAAAAATTAATAATGGCTAGATTTTCCAAAGCTCCCCAGGATACCCTTAAGATCTGGAAAAAAGAAGAATCCAAGAAACTCCCTAAAACCGTGGGACCTGAACAGATAGACAAATACATAGCCAACCCTCCCTTGTGTCTACCCATTTTGGTGGGAATTGCTGGCGTAAAAAAACGTTTTAAAGCCCAGCAAATGGGATTCTTCCTTAGCCCATGTTTCCTGGAGAGCTATAATTGAATGGGACATAGTTACTGACCGCCTGTCTGTATCGTTAATTTTTTGGGCCAGACCAGCTATGTTCCATGATATTATGCTACCAGGAACTTCCGTGGTTATTGGGGATGTTACTTCCCTGGATATCAAGGGAGTTGGTTCAGTTATATCACAGAGTGTAGTCCCAGCTGGGGCTATTACAATCGTGGACATCTCAAAAGGTGGTTTCATTGTATCCATTGTTTCAGGGGGAATAATCCCAGACAGATTTTGTAACTGGGGGGTTACCAGCACTTTCACCCCAGTAGGTTGTATTTTGGGATAAGGGACTATGACAGGACAGGGGTCTAACTCAGATGTAATATGTACAGGAACAGGAATATTGCTTTGAGCACTAACATTATATTGTTTATCTTTGGTCCTGTGAGTTGATAATCTGTTTGAAAGTACCCCCGACCGTCATTCGCAGTCATCCAGACCTGAAAGTGCTGCGAATCTATTAGTATGCTCTAAAGGGGTGAATGGTAATAAATGGTCCATTCCCCTGATTCCCTGTGAGTGATCTAATCCACAGTAGTTATTTCTCTGTCCCCTGTATGGGATGTTGTTCCACCCATAAGCATTTTTTTGGGTCATAGGATAGGGAATCTGCCAAGGATGTTGATTGTTAGATGTTGTAGGGAGGTTATTCCATATACGGGAGGGGGGGCTAAAGACATCAAGGAAGTTACCTGAGGTCTTGGGTAAAAATAAGTTAGATCATAAGGAGTAATGGTTGTAGCATTAGTTCTTATATTCCAGTTTAAGATGTGATTAACTGCGGCAGGATCTCTAAAATTTATGATAATGAGATCGCCCTCAATATCTTTCTCTCTACTCCCCAGCCAGGAGAGTCGGCGTACGTGAACGATGTCGCCGTTGATATTATATGGGAGCGGTCTGTACTGGCTAAGCCAATGCATGGCTTTATTTTTTAATTGGCTAAAGCCTTCTCTCCTGCCCGCTTGTAGAATAGGGACGCCTGTAAGTACAACCACAAAGGGGACCGCGTCCGGTGGTAATTCAACTTGACGGTCCCTAGTGAATCCTGATCTATCAGGGTTTACCCGCCCCCTATGCTCATACTTATTTCCTCCATGGACTGTAGTTGCCTTCTTCGGTAGTTCTTTAAGAATATGTGGAGCGGGTTGATGGTCTACTTTTTGCAACTTTGCCCCACCATGTATGCCTGCCCCTGCTCTACTGTCTGAATTTGTATCCCTCTGGGCTACAAGGGTAGGAGATGGAGCTACGGCTTCGGGGAGTAAGGGCTGGTTAGATGGAGCTTTGGAAATACCTGCTTTGGTGGTGATTGCGTGTTCTAAATCCCCTAGCCGCTGTTCTATCCTCTTCAGCCTCTCCAATATAGGAGAGGTAAATGACTTGAATAGATGTTCAATTTTTTCAAGGGAGACTGCGGATAGTTGTTTCTCATCTGTGCCATCCCTAGTAGATGTTAAACTAGTGCCAGATACAGTCAGTGTGGGGCTATCTGTGAGCGGTATAACCTCGTGTATGGCCTCCTGACCTGACTCGGGTGGTAGTCTAGATTTTGTAGTGGGAGCAGTTGTAGTACGGGCCTTATTGCCCTTCCCAAAATCAGTGTGGCTGATCTTAGCTCTTTGAGGCACACCTCCTCTCCTCCTTCTCTTATTGGGTGGTGGGCCAAAGATTTTAACGGCTTCCCGTTTCCCTGGTGTCTTTTGCGTATTCCCCACCACTGCACGGGGAGTATCAGGTATAATATCCAAGATAACATTAGTATTACTAATAGTTGAGGAACTGTTTTGTTCCACGTCATCAATAAGTGTCATTGGGGGTGGCGAGTCTCGCAGTAGCATAGGGATTCCCTGCGTACTTAACTCGTCCTCATTACCTAATGTAGAGCCTGGACCTACTGGGTTAGAGTGTATTAGAACATCAACAGAATGTCTGTTTTTAATAGCTTCAACCGAGCGGCGTCGCTCAGCCCTACGTTCTGCCAATGAGCAGTCCCTTTCTGTATCAATATGGGGTTTCTTAAAGTAGTCATCCAAAGTGCCCTTGGCATTTCCTAGTGCTTCAGTTTTTTCTGCATTGGCCGGCATTATTGCTGATGATAGTCTTTTGTTAGTACACAACCCCTAGATAAGTTCCTCTTCCAACGGTAATCGCTGCTGGTTAAATATTATTAAGGCATAACCAGAACGGAAGCCCCATAAATAATCACTATCCAGGTGAATCTTGGTGATGAGTGACGATAAGAAGAACAGGAGCTTTGAAGGGTGTACATAGGACACAAAACGGGATGCTCAGTATCAAAAGAGATGACACACTTACTGAATCACGTGGTGACAGTCCTACGATGTTTAGGGAGTGGGCCCAGCCCAGCCTCCTCCAGCCACCGAACGGCCACAAAACGGCGCGCCCTTTGCCCGGGCTTCTCCCGGCGACGCCCGCGCGCGTTCCGCGACGCGGGGCTGGCCTCGTTTTTATAGCGCCTCCTGGCGCGGAAATCAGCTGCGGCGTCCCCTGCCGCTATGCACCCTGGTAGTTGGTGTCACCACCCTCTGCACGGCTGCGCCGAGATGGTGAAGACTGCGGCGGCGTGGGGAGAGAAAGACCAGGTGCAGGAAAGAAATCAATGGAGCCTCCGGGCAGCAGCAGCAGAGTTCAGTGTTCCGTGGGAGACAAAAGAAGAACCCGCTCCCCCGGGGCTGGCCTCGTTTTTATAGCGCCTCCAGGCGCGGAAATCAGCTGCGGCGTCCCCTGCCGCTATGCACCCTGGTAGTTGGTGTCACCACCCTCTGCACGGCCGCGCCGAGATGGTGAAGACTGCGGCGGCGTGGGGAGAGAAAGACCAGGTGCAGGAAAGAAATCAATGGAGCCTCCGGGCAGCAGCAGCAGAGTTCAGTGTTCCGTGGGAGACAAAAGAAGAACCCGCTCCCCCGGGGCTGGCCTCGTTTTTATAGAGCCTCCAGGCGCGGAAATCAGCTGCGGCGTCCCCTGCCGCTATGCACCCTGGTAGTTGGTGTCACCACCCTCTGCACGGCCGCGCCGAGATGGTGAAGACTGCGGCGGCGTGGGGAGAGAAAGACCAGGTGCAGGAAAGAAATCAATGGAGCCTCCGGGCAGCAGCAGCAGAGTTCAGTGTTCCGTGGGAGACAAAAGAAGAATATGGAGTTACTTATGGAAAATCTAGACTTACTTACCTGTCAGTATTTTATTTTTGGTATTCTGTCCTCAATATTGTGTCCCATTGGTATTGTTGTTTCTATATTCAGGGAGTACACCCGTCCGGTCCACATAAACAGTGCCATTAGCATAATCAGTGAACTCATAGGAAAAGAAAAGTATTAACATAGCTATAAATGGGGGCGGAGCTTCGCGCGCAACCAAGATGGCCACGTGAGCACAGGGCTCCGGAGACCCTCGCAACCTCCCGCATCTATCCTGACAATTATCCTGATTGTGTTGACGGGTTATTGAAGATGAGCCATAGCTGAGGCGATAACCGCTGTCAAAATTTGAATCGGACCTTTGGAACCGGAATAACAACGATTTGAATATTGCGGCCTGCTCCTTGGAGTTGCCCGGAGCTCGAGTTGGCATGGTGCCCGAGCAGAAGTTGAACAACAGCGGCCTCATAGGAAACGGACGGTCGCACTGATTTGGACTTTCACTTTCGCTTTTGGGGCTCCAGTCTGATCCTGTCTGAGAGCGTGCCCATGCGAGCCGAGAAGCTATTGGACTGTGCGGCGTTCATGGGTGTTGTCGTGAGTGTGTCCATTGGGCCTGGACGGGCTGTGCCCTCTGGTTGCTGCGGATAGTTTGGTTGTGATTCCCGGTGCGGCCGTCTTCTCTCGTTGCCCACCGCTTCTGGGGTCTCCTAATCCATGATGGCGGCCAGACTTAATGGAGACAAGCAAAAGTCCAAGATCACTCGGCGAGGTGGATATACCCAAGCAAACAACATGGATCGGTACGCCCAACCTAAAGGATCCCCCAGTGGACCGAGTAGATCACTTGAAAATGCTGGGGAGGACCCGGCCTCATCGGCGGAATTGACTTTGCAAGACGTCATGGGCGCCCTTGACGGGATGAAGGCCTCCATCGGCAAACAATTTGAGACTCTCGCCCACAAGCTGGACACTGTTTCGATTGACGTCAATTTGATCCGCACGGATTTATCCAAAACTAACAAGAAGGTCAAATCTTTAGATCTGAAGACTTCCAGCCTGACGGGCGATGTGTCCGACTTGTAGACGGAGGCCCGCAGCCTGCGGACCTCCAATGATCTTTTCGCCCGCCGGTTGGAGGACTTTGAAAGTAGGGCACGGCGTAACAATGTACGCATTATTGGTGTGCCGGAGAAGTTGGAGGATCCGGCGACCGATCTCTTTGTTGAGGATCTTATAATTAAGCACCTGGCACCTAAAGGACTGAGCAAGTTCTTTGCTGTTGAACGCGCCCACAGAGTACCGGGTGGCAAACCGAAGTTAGGTGCCCCGCCGCGGCCCATCATCGCCAGAATCTTTAACTTTAGGGATAGAGACGCTATCCTGCAGGCTTCGCGGGTTGGCGGACCCATGAAATACGAAAACACCACTGTAAGTTTCTACCCGGACTTTACACAGACAGTCCAAAAGCAAAGACTAGGATTCCTGGGTGTTAAACGACGACTGAGAGAGATCGGACTGAAATACGCAATGCTTTTTCCAGCCAAGCTACGCATTGAATTTGAGGAACGGACATATTTCTTTGATCGTCCAGAGGTGGTGTGAGACTGGCTCGACACTTTGCCTCACCAACGTGGCCAGGATGGACATTCAGGAGGAGCAGAGGGCGGACCGATGGAGCAGGAATAGGAGCATTGTTTCCGGTCTCTGAACTTTGGTGACAGCCCAGACTGTGGTTCGATGGCTTTTATTGTGTGCATTGATGTGTCATACCCGGGGTGGCGGGGCGATTGATGGGACTCTTTCCTCCTCTGGGGTTTCTTTTTGTAGATTAGTTCGATGTCAGGGCGACAGGCACACTGCAAGTTGGGGTGGCTATTTAGTCTTACGCAGGGGTGCAGGGTGGGGGGGTTTGTAACGGGTCTTTTTGGTTCGGGGGTGGGGGGGTGTTCATATGGGTGTGTTTTGTTTTCGTACAAGGCAACGTATTGTTCTATGATTTGAGTTGGATGCTGAGCTCCGAGGGGGATTGGATCACCTTTCACTTTTGGGATGGGGGTAGGGGATTGAGACTAATGAGTTGGAATGTAAATGGGTTGGGGGACAGGACAAAACGAGGTGTGGTGCTACAGCTATTGAAACGGCTTTCCCCTGATGTGGTATTATTGCAGGAAATACATTTAATCGGCAAAACCTGTCATGCCATGAATCGGAGAGGGTATCGTCTGATTGCCCATGCGGGGTTCTCCTCTGGATCCAGGGGGGTGGGTATCCTAGTCAGGAGTTCTCTCCCCTTCGAAATAGATGCAATGGTCCTAGATGATAGGGGGCGCTACGTAGCTCTCACTGGACGATGGGAGGGTAGAACTGTATCCTTTCTCTCTGTTTACGTCCCCCCAGGGTTGCAATCGACAACTTTTGCAGACTTGGGGCGAGTAGTATTGGGACTTCCGGAGGGGACTCTGGTCATGGGCGGCGATTTTAACTCTGTTGTCTCTGGTAGGGAGGATCAACACCCGCCCAAGGACCTCACAGGATCACAGAATTGGCTTAGCGGTTTTATAGACACACTGGGGTTGGTGGACTGTTGGAGATTGCTCCATCCTGCCCAGAACCAATACACTTTCCACTCGGGTGCACACGGTAGCCTCTCCAGGATTGATTACATTTTGATGCCAGCTGCGCAGGCCCCCTCCGTTACTGAGGTCCGACATCTGGCACGGGGAATATCTGATCATTCTCCGCTGTGGCTTTGGATGGAGTCGAGTGTAGGTACAGAAGGACGTGTGGCCCCGATTAATCTATGGTATTTCCGTAACCCTAAGACCCGCGCTGCGTTGGTCAAATCCCTTGACCAATATTTTGTGGAGAATGAGGGATCTATGTCCTCGGCAGTGTCGCTCTGGGAAGCTTTTAAGACTGTCATCCGAGGTCAGGCGTTGTCATTGATTGCTGGCGCAAAAAAGAGTAAAAATGAGGAAGTGGTTGGCCTTGAGGCAGAGATTGTTGAACTGGAGTGTGAACTGGAACTGGGTGTCACCAGTGAGAGGATGCATGTTTTGCGTCTTAAACAACTTGAATATAAGGCTTTGGTGACAGATGCTGCGAAAGTCATGAGCAGGGAGCAGCAGGGCAGATTGTATGATGTCGGGGATAAAGCGGGTAAACTGATAGCTTGGTTAGATAAGAAAGAGAGGGCGAGTCGTGTGGTTCCTGTGATTGGGAGAGTGAATGGTATGCGTGTGACTAAACTCGAAGAAATAGTACAGAGTTTCGTGGAGCATTTCCAGGAAGTGTACTGCCCCGTATCTGAGAGGCCGGAGGAAGATTCACATTTATTATTGCGCGACATTGCATTGCCCAGTTTGTCTGATCCCGATAAAGAATTGATGGATGCAGTAATAACCGCTGATGAGGTGGCTCTCGCTATTCGTTCTATCCGTTCGGGGAAAGCGATGGGTCCTAATGGTCTCCCCATTGAACTTTATAAATTGCGCCCCGACAAAATGGCGCCGTATCTTCGTGACATGTTTCTAGAATCGCGAGATAGGGGCTCCCTTCCTCGTGATCAGCGTCTTGCGACCATTGTAGTGATTCATAAGGAAGGGCCGCCAAGAGACCGCTGTGCTTCCTATAGGCCGATATCACTCCTTAACGCAGAACCCAAGATTCTTGATAAATTATTAGCCAACCGTATAATAAAGGTGATTAGTGACTTGATTCATCCGGATCAATCCGGTATCATTCCGCATCGCAATACAGCCCTGAATCTGCGATGTTTGCATGGTGTCCTCTCGAGGACTGCGTCAATGCGTGAGCCGGCCATCTTGGCTTCTTTGGATGCCACAATGGCTTTTGATACTGTGGAATGGCCATATTTGTGGGCCGTACTTGCTAAGTTTGGTTTCGGTCCTGGCTTTATTAGCTGGGTGAAACTCCTCTATGAGGACCCGCTGGCGCAGATTGTGGTGAACGGTCGGGTCTCCGAGCCTTTCGTTCTTGGGAGAGGTACGCGACAGGGTTGTCCATTGTCACCGCTCCTGTTCGCCCTTGCTCTTGAGCCCCTTACTGCTTGGATTAGATGGGAACCGTCGATAAGGGGTATTCAGTGGGCCCCAGACTTTGAAGATCGTATCTCGCTCTACGCAGATGATATACTGCTGTACCTAACGTCGCCCCGGAAATCGTTAATTGTTTTGTTTGATGTCCTCACCTCATTTGGTAAAAATTCTGGCCTAATTATCAACTGGACTAAATCCTACTTGTACGTCCTCTCGGGAGATGTCCCCCTTTTGCCGCGCGGATGTCCCATCCAAGTTGCACAGACGGGTTTTAAGTATCTTGGGATTTATGTATCGTTGAACCCGGTTGTCCAATATGAACGGAATTTGCTCCCACCACTAAATCGGTTAAAACTAGACGTGGTGGGCTGGCGCAAGCTGCCGCTTTCGCCGCTCGGCCGTGCGGCGCTGATAAAGATGATGTCGTTGCCACGCTTTCTGTACGCTCTTCAGAACACATTTGATGTGATTCCTGCGTGCTATTTTCGGGCGGTGGAGGGTCTCCAGAGGCAGTTGATTTGGGATGGGCGATCGCGTATCGCCCTCCCCAAACTGACGCTCCCATGGTATGATGGTGGTATCGCTCTCCCTGACATCAAACGATATTACTGGGCATCTCAATTGGGGGCCATTAATCATGGTATGTATGGTCCCGAATTGAACCCCGCATTTGCAATGGACAGGTGGTTGTTGCCGGGGGGGGGGGGGGGGGGGCGATTACAATAGAGCGCTTTATTCTAGATTGGCCGGAGGGAAGCTTTCGGGGTCTACAAAGATTGCGATATGGGTATGGAACTGTGCAAATAGTGCGATGGGTTGGAAGGATCGACTGACCCGAGCGACCCCGCTTTTTGCTTCCGAGAAGCTGGGTAACTTGTGGAAAACTAAAGGATTTGAGAAATGGGATATGATTGGTATCAGTAAGGTGAATGACCTCTGGGCTAAGGGCAAGATTAAAACCTTTGAGGAATTGAAGGCTGAGTTCCAACTGAGTGAAAGGGAATATTTTCGGTATGCTCAGGACCGCCATGCCTTGCAGTCGGTTTTTCCTGAGGGTGTGGAGATTCCGGAGTCCTCTCCGCTAGAAGATAGAATATTGGACGGTCATGTACCAGATAGTACTATCTCCTTGATCTACAAAAAACTGATTAACTATAGGACTGAGCTGTTGGTGCAGCTCCGGGACATGTGGACCAAAGATGGCCTCGAATTGGATGATGAGGATTGGCAGTCTGCGGTCTCTTCTCTTAAGGAGGTTGCTATTTCAGCCCGTCTTCGGTTAGTGCAGGTTAAAATCCTACACAGAATTTATATGACTGCCCCCATTTGGTTAGAATGGGTTATTCAGAGGATGGATTGTGCAAGCGTGGTTGTGGGCTGCTTGGGACGTTTCTGCATATAATCTGGGAGTGTCCAGAGGTAGCCGCTTTTTGGAGGGGGATACACAATAAGATGAAGGAAGCTACCGGCGTTGCCCTGCAGCCCGAGGCCAAACGTTGTCTCCTGAATGATTGGGAGCCAACTGACTATAATGTAGCGCAGATGCAGTGGGCGACCTTGGGAAATATGGTAGCTAAGAGAGACATAGCACAGTTGTGGGGTTCCCAGAGACCGCCCACGGTTGAGGCATGGATGGAAAACATGGATTGGTGCATGTTTAGGGAGAAGACGGTCTATGTGGCACGAGGGCGACCTGGGAAATGGGGTAAGATCTGGGGTCATTGGAACACTTACCGTTGAGACATTTGCACTCTTCCCATTGTGGATATTCTTGAAGTTCCACTTTCCCCCTGACCTGCCATTCCTTGTATTATATCATGCATATTCTGTTTGATCTCGTCACTCCCCTGCTTCCCTTCCCTGATATTGTTTGTATACCGTATTGTATTGCCTTTTCCCTCCTCATTCGGACAGATATCCTACTGTATCGTGTTTATTGCCTTGTTTGTTTATTAATTTTCAATAAAAAGATTTTTTTTAAAACAAAAAAACATAGCTATAAATAACATGTTCAAGCCATCTCCATGTACATCAAAATTCCAAGTTGAACTTTCACAAATCCTACTCTGGAAGAGTATTTTCATTTTCAACGAATATTTAGAAAAAACAGCTCAACTACAGTTGCTACTTTAGCTAAATCCATAGCAGATAAGAGTTTGAAAGCTCTCGCAGCAGTTCTAAAAATTGCCTCTCGGAATAGGGGTCTTAGTAACCTTTTCCATCTCTTTCAAAATTGGAAAGCAGATTAATATAAAGTGCTTCAATTCATGTGTTGTTTTCCTATTTTTTGAAGAACCCTAAAAGAGCTATTTTTATACAGGTGCATTTACACAAATAGACAGTGCATCAGTCGTATTGTTTTTTTTTCTCATTTCATGGCATACAGTGTACAAAACATATATACATATATATATATTTTTTCTTCTTCTTTTAAATAGTTTTCATACCGCGAACATGATCATTGCGGGTATCAGAGTGCTTTCAAATTTAGAGAGAGCATTTATTCCTCATTAAATTCATGTAAAGTACAAAGAGAAGAACATAATTTTCCAGAGATTTAAATATGGAAGGTTTCTGAAGCACCTGATGACTAGAGATTGTAACACGTTGATTAAACCCAAGAATTAAAGGGGCCGCAGCGTTTTGAACCAGTTGCAGACTGATGGAAATAGTCTTATGTGTAGGAAGTTGCTTGGCATGGTCTAGGCAGGAGGAAATTATGGTCTGATTTTTTTTCCAAAAAGAGTAATGATTTCCCAAAGACTCTTGAGTTGGAAGAAATTAAAGGCTGCACCTTCGTTGACTTGTGAGGCCAGCGATAGTGCGACATCAAAGGAAACCCGAAGGCAGAGAACAATAGTAATTGAAAGTGGGGCTGATCCTATAGAGGCAAGCCACCAGTCTGAGGCCTGGATAGAAGGAGACCACCGATGGCCAAAACATCAGTTGTACCTGAGTTAGCTTTTAGGGAATTGTTCCACATTGATGTGGTATGATCTTAGAAACAAGCCTAGACCTGTACGTGTTACCTGCAGGCTGGATGATAAACTGGGTGTCACTGGCATTGGAAAAGAATAGGAAGCCAGTGGAAAAGATGAGAGATGTAAGGTGTGGAACTTGAAGGTTAAACAGTTCCGGCATCAAAGATGAACCTCCTGAGAGCTTACAGGGGAGCTGTCAATAGGATAAGAGACAACCAAGAGAATGTCTCTCATCCATTCAACTGTTCCGGTGTGGGAGGCATGAGATCTAATGGTCGTCCCAAAAAGAGAATCTAGAATAACTAAGTGATTGACCATTTCAAAGGCTACATAAAGATCTAATAGAAGAAGGTCAACCATATAGATGTCATACAGAACAAGAGAGAGGTCATCTGGATGATACACATTTATTATTATTGCTCAAACTGGGTATAGACTGGCTCTGGGAGAGTTAAAATGTTGTTCATGTACAACCTAGATAGTGAAGTGGCTTCCTCCCTCCTCAGGAAGGTATTGTTGTTATATGACCTTGCTGGATAGTTGTTTGAGCTATATTCCTGCATAAATAAGAGGCAAATAATAACATGCATAAAGGCAAAACTGGCTGCACATCAACATGAAAGAAACTATACATATAGTTTTGGTCAACCAATCTCTGTTTAGATAAACAGTAGGTCATTCTGATAATCACTCTACAGAACCTGGTCCCAGTCTCCATATTTCTCTTATACTTTTCTGAAATATTAATGTATTTGAGGAATTACAGATTGACATCCTGGCTGTATTTGTTTGTTGTATTGATTTCAATAATATTTGGTTTAGTATATTCTGGCATGTTTTGGCTAAGGATTATTGTTGAGACAGGAATGTCTGGGTGTGGACCCTTGCCCTGAGTGAACCGGCAGCGTTGTGTTTTAGACATGCATATGCTTGATGACATATATCTACTCGTGCTTCATTACGAATGAGTGGGTCTTCTAAATGAAGCAGGTGCCATTTTTTATTTACCAACCTATTTTAGATCAGTAATTAAAAACAAATAAATTAAAGTACCTTGAAAGACTTTTTCAAGGCAGAGAGGACAACTGCATTTTGCTCCCTGGTCCCTCCATTAAATTTTTTTAAAATAAATACATTTTTTTTTAAAAGGGCCGTGAGAGTGCGAGCAACAAAAAAGCAGGTGGCAGAGTGCCGCAGGTAGTCAGTGTGAGGAAGGGAAAAGCAGAACTCAGGTGAGTGCAACAAGGTTACAGGTGGGGAAGCACAAGAGCAAGAAAGCAACGCAGAGCACAAGGGAAAAGCAGATGAGGGAGAGCGCAACACAGAGTGCTGGGGTGGCGGAGAAGCACATGGGTGAGAAAGCAACATGAAGCACGGTGTGGGAGCAGTGGCATAACAATAGCCCTCATAGCCCCCACAGTGTGGGAGGGCCTGAGCTCTAGGGGGCCCTCTTCAGCCCGGGTGGGCCCATGAGTTCCTGACTAGGACCCCTGCCAGTTTCGTTACACCACTGTGTGGGAGAGAGAATCACACTAGGGAGACAGCTGGAAAACACATGCACTGTCTTACCATAAGGAAACAAAGTTCCTTAAAAGAAAGCAGTAGAAAGATTAAAGCGGGCTGTGAGGAGATCGTTAAAAGCCTATGCTGAAAGAGAGGGACAAATACAAAATGGACAAACTGGGACAAGGACAGCCATCGACTAAGAAGCAAGCCAATGAGAGTGACAATAATCATTAGTAAGCAATGGGCCAGCTGTAAGCACCTATAAGTTCTTGGTAAGTCTGCAATCAATCTTTCAAAACTAGATGACTTTCATTGTCTGAAACTCAACCTAAAAATGCCACGTTGTTGCAACAGATAACACAACGTGCCTCTGTGCCCACTAACGACCAAATGCAGTGCTAAGAGTCAAGCATCAGTGTTGTGATCCTCTCTATCAAATCCAGATCAATATATTGTATGGCTAATCCATTCCGGTCCACGGCCCTATTCAAATGCAGCACTCTCTAGTGTTTCAGAATAAAGTATTTAAAAGAGAACTCAGGCCCTGATTTAGAGTTGGGGTAACAGGTTGTCACTGTCATCGACCAGTTCCAAAAACCTTTTTTTAAATCATAAAATAAATGAATCCACAGCTATCTCCTCACCCAAACCCATAACATATGACTATCCACTTCCTGGAGATGTCACTAAATTGAAGGGAATGCACAAACAATTATCACAAGAGCTATCACATCTCAGTCAGTAAGAAAGCGAGATCTCCCCAGTCAATCATTAACTTTCTTTGTGCAGATTTCACATCTATTTCAACTGGGAGCTTCAATTCACAGAGCCCCTTCCTAGTCAAGAGATATTTATTCCGTTTTTAAGCCCTTGTGGAGTATTAAAAGAATGTTAATAGTGCATCAATGTAGCCACTAACCCAAGTAATAAACTTCCAGTGTTGTTTTGTGGGCCTCACCTCTTTTATATGCCTGCATCCAACTAGAAAACGTATTATTTCTTAGGATTTTATCTTTTCACATATATGTTCTAATGGGTGCCAACTGTTTGGTACTCTCCCATCCCGATTCATATATCTAATTGAGGAACACGTCATTGAGCAACAACCTTCACCCTACAAACAGGACCCTGTCTATGCTAGGCTTCCCATGAACATAAATTAAATAACTGTTATTGTTTGCAGCTGTCACCTTTGGTTTAGTACTTCTGGTTTTGCTCCTTTTGCAAAAATATTAAAAAATATATAAATATATCTATCTATCTATCTATCTATCTATCTATCTATCTATCTATATATATATATATATATATATATATATATATATATATATATATATATATATGCTGTGTTTAAGAGACAGACTTCTTCTTAGTGTAATTTGACATAGCTCAGTGAATAGCACTTAGGTAGGGTCTTTTTTGTGCAGCAATGGTGATAGATTTGAGAACAAATGGGGTCTTTTTTGACTTGCACCTACGACGGATGTACAGCATGTATCTGTTGGCAAAAGCACTTGCATAAAAGACAAGCGCGGTTATGCTATGTGCCCTTGTATAGCTCACTGCCATGTGTATGGTCCTATAGCAGTTTCAGAACCCTGGTGCCCTTTATTGTTCTGGAGTACCGTTGAACTGTGTGAACTTTGTCTGGCTTGAGAAGTTGTATTTGGTTGTATTGTGATTTGAGTCAATATTAGTGGCCGGTGATGTGTTCAGTGATAGCTTATATAGTATAGTGACCCGCAAGATCCTGTTATGGATCTGTCTAGAGCATTCTTTGCTTGGATGTGCGTATTGAAGGATATTTCTGTTTTTCTGTATACTGGAGTGTAAGGTTGTCCATTGCTCTGTGTTATTTTTTTAGGCATCTTTGCCTATTTTGGGCTTAGATCACTTGCGTTTAGAGCATAATTATAGCACTGCGTTTCCTTGTTTTTTTCATATTTGTCCCACCTGTTGAAGTGACCCCCACTGTCCATGACTTTACAATCTATACTATGCATATGTTCTCTAGGCTATATCCAAATACATTTCAAAAATTGCCCTATGTTAGGGACATCTCTTACACCATTCCCTTTTTTTTATTTTATTTCTTTTTTTATTAACAGCAAGAGAGGTGAAAAAAGAGAAAAAAAATATATAAAAAGGAGAAGAAAAAAAAAGAATACATAAACAAAGACAGAGCAAATCATTTCAAAACTTAAAAGGAAGAGTATTCTTGCACAAAATACATATAATGCATATAATAAACAAAAAAATGTATATTACAGAGGACGCCGTAATGATATATTACATTGTAAATCAGAAAAAGTTTGATATTCTAACATTCTAAATAAAATTACCCCAGATTTTGTTAAATTTACATAAAGATCGGACCCCACGAAGCTTAGCCAAAGCCGCCTCCATATTATAAATTTCGTTGACCAGGGCCCACCATTCCATTATATGTGGGGGCTGAGTAGAAATCCAAGCACGAGCGATAGTCAGTTTTGCACACGATAACAGAATGGTTATTAGGGACTGTTGGGGAAGAGAAACTTCATGTATGTCTAATAAGATTAAAGAAGGAGAAAGAGAGGGTGGTCTAGTCAATTTTAGTTTCAGGGCTCGATCAAGGGCAAGCCAAAAATCATTTAAGATGGGACAGGAAAACAACATATGCTCTATGTTAGCACCAACCAACGCACATTTCGGACATTTCGTGCGATCACTTGTTAGAGTATTTGCCGACCATTTAAGAATTATTTCGGGGGTATAGTATAACATACAAGTCGTTTTAAACTGTTGCAATCTTAGACTTGATGACTGCACCAGATTGTTCAGATTAGAGAGAGAGTGGGCAATCTGTTTGGAGTTAATCGAAAGTCTCAGTTTCGAGCTCCATTTCTCCGCCAATTTGGAGCAATCATCAACTCCGTATGAAACAAAGCAACTATACCCTTCACTAATAAGAGATTTTGTTTTGAGTGAGTATAAATAAGTCCAAATGTCCGAGTCTAAAACCTCTAATATCTTCATCTTACGAATCAAAAAATCATAGATCTGCATATATTTAAACCTCATCTCCTCGTTCAAATTATATATTTTTTTAAGTGTGACAAAATCTAGAAAACCCTGAGCACCGTAGAGATCCGCTAATGTAGTGATTCCAAAAACAGACCATGATTTTGCTTGAACATCATTGAAAATCCCGGGAAAGCCAGGGTTTCCCCAGAGAGGTAATTTAGGGTGAAAAAAAGAAGTTTTACAAAAAGACAAGATATTAAACCATATTTTCGCAATATCCCTTGCCGTCTTAAATCTAACCCTTTTAAAGTAATTGGGATCATTCAGTTTTAACAGAAACATTTTGGCATCTGATTTTAGCAAAATAATGTGATAGAAGAGTTGCATTTCTGGAATGAGCAACGAGCGCAGACGACTAATAAAAGTAGCCCAAAAGTATAATTTAAAATCTGGGAAATTGAGGCCTCCTGTATCTAAAGGGCCTTTAAGCAGCTTTAAAGATCTACGTGCTTTCCGATACCCCCATATGAAACTGCTGAATATTCCATCAAGTTTCTTGAAAAAAAGGTTATTTAAAGCAAGTGGTATAGATCGAAAAAAGTAAATAAATTTGGGTAGTATTTTCATTTTTATCAGGTTGATTCTGCTTATAATGTTTAAAGGTAATTTATGCCATTTTTTAAGTAATAAAACTGTGGATTTCACTAGAACATCGTAATTTATTGTGATAATGTCTCTAATTTTAGCCGAGATTTTGACCCCTAGATAATTAGCCGCTTGACAAATTCCGGAAACAGAGGTCGGTAATTTATAGTTGGCCACTATTTGAGTTTTGTTTATATTAAGCTTGTAGCCTGAGACAGTACTGAATCTGTCTGCTTCTATAGTTATACCTACCAGTGCTTCTACAACATTAGTGGTATATATAGCTATGTCGTCCACATAGGCTGTAATTTTCAATGTATGTAATCCAGATGTGTATAGGACTATTCGTGCCTGAGATTGAAGAGCGGCTAAAAAGGGTTCCATTGAGAGGGCAAACAATAGGGGGGATAGCGGGCACCCCTGTCTGGTGCCTCGTGAGATAGAAAATATAGGAGAAGACAGGCCAGCATAGCTTATACTGGCACTAGGTCTATCATATAAGGCTTTTATCCACCTAACCAGTTGGCCCTTAAATCCCAAGAAGGACATTACCGACCAAAGATAGTCCCACCCCACTCGGTCAAAAGCCTTTTCAGCATCTAATAAGATCATGCCGAGTGGGGTGGATTCCGTCTCAGCCATGTCAAAGACAGTGATGGCAGTGTTAATATGTATCGTTGTGTCCCTACCCAAAACAAATCCATGCTGTTGTGGATTAACAATCTTTGGGATAATCGGAGCAAGTCTGCTTGCCAGGATCTTAGCGAAGATCTTGGCATCGGAATTAATAAGTGAGATGGGTCTGTAGGACCCACACTCATCTGCCGGTTTATCTTTCTTTAGGAAGAAGACCATTTTCGCTATATTCCATGACTTAGGAGCCTGCCCAGTAACCCCTATGGATTGAGCCACCGACGAAAAGAGGGGGATCAATTCCTCAATGCATACTTTATATAGTTCAATTGGGAGAGTATCTTCCCCTGCGGCTTTACCTGATGGAAGAGATAATATGGCTTGCCTAATCTCAAGCAGAGTAGTGTCTCCCAGTAATAGTTCCAATCCTTGGGTATTATATTTCTCCTCAATATTATTATGCAAATAATCTAAGATGTCCGCTGCGCTAGATTGATACTCGGGGGTATATAAAGTCTTGTAATACTCAACAAATTGAATCAGAATCTGATCCGGTTTATTAAATTTAGTATTGTTAGGGCCTTTAATGCTTTTTATTAAAGTCTGAGCTCTGTCATCTGCCACTTTGTAGGCTAATATTTTCCCAATTTTGTCCCCCCCTTCATGTTGAGTAATTTTTAGTTTGTGTAATTTGGCACTGCTTTTTTCATAGAAAATTGTTTTTAAATTTGATCTATGAGTTGCGAGTGTCAAACTTAGTTCAACCAGGTTAGAAGAGCCAGTTCGTAGAGCATCAGCTAGAAGCAATTCATGAGCTAAAATATTAGATATCAGTTTAGCATTAGTGTTGCGTCGCTCAAAGTTCTGTTTAAAGATATATTGTTGGGTAAACCCCCTGATGCTAGCCTTTAAAGCGTCCCAAACTATTATGTTAGAAGCAGAATGTAGATTGATTTCTATGAATTCCTTAAGATGTAATTTTAGCTGTAGTGTATAATCTGAATCAGAAAATAAATAGCGGGGACAAGAAAGCTTCTAGGAGCTGTACGAGCTTGGAGATTGGTAAATATCAATAATATTGGGTTATGATCCGAAGAGACCCGTGGGCCAATTTCCATTGTACTAGATTGTATAGTGATATCCGTAGCCCATGCCATATCGATGCGAGAGCAGAGTTTGTGGGGTGCGGAGTAATACGTATAGCCAGGTATGTTTGGATAGATAGTGCGCCATACATCTTTAACGTTATGAATCCGACTAATTTCAAGAATAGCGGCGCGTACTTTATGCATACGCAGAGAGGCACCCTGTCTCGTAGAATCTATTTGGTTGCACATAATACAATTAAAATCCCCCATAATAATAAGTTCCCCTTCCCACCCCAAAAGCTCTACATTAAGTTGGTCAAAAACAAAATCGTCGTCCAGATTAGACCCGTAAATAACACAGAGCACATATTTACTATTCTCAAAGGATATTTGTGCAATGGCCCATCTGCCATTTTTATCGGAAGCAGTTTTAAGTATTTCAATTCTAAATCTTTTATCCTTGAGAATAGCAACTCCTCTGATTAGTGTTTGTTGAGTAGAGCAGACTATAGTATCGTACCCCAAATGATTTAATAGCTTCCTATCTTTATAGGCAATATGAGTCTCAGATAAAAAGACAAGTTGAGGGTCGTAGAGTCTGAGTTCTTCAGAAATTAGATGTCTTTTGTTCTTACTATTGAGGCCCGAAACATTCCAAGCTAGACATTTTATTTTATACATCTGGGGACATAGATTAACCACATTTTACCATTCTGCACAAAAAAAAAAGACTCCAACAGAATTCCCTCCCTTCATTTTGATCAAGTAAACAAAAGACCCCACTCGTGCTGTTAATTTTATCTTTTGGATCCCGCCCAAACCCACCCAGATACGGAGAAGCTACCCCCACCCCACACCCCCCTCTCCCTCGCTTCCAAGCGAGGGGGACCCCCCCACGTACTTGCTGCCGCTGTAAAGGCAGCATAGAGAGAAGCAGCCCAAGAACCACCTTACCACCCCCCCCTTTTTTTTCCCTTTTAGATTTGTGAATAAAGCCCCTAGCCAAACTTAGATAGCACTTTCTCAGCTTCTTTTTCGTCAGACAAAAGATAAGTATGACCGCCTTTAATAATTTTAAGACGGGCTGGTTCTTGTAAGAACACTTGTGCTCCAATGGATTTAAAAGGATCGATAAATTTCTTTAACTTCCATCGTCTATGCATGGTAGCTTTGCTCAGATCAGAGCGTACAAATAAAGACAAATTCTCAAAAACGACGGGAGAATTAGGGCGTGCTTTCAAAGAAATAGCCTGTCTTACAAGAAAATTACCAAAAAATGATAAAAAATGTCTAGGAAATTTGCTCTCCCTGTTTCTCTGGACTAAAGGGAGACGGTGGGCTCTTTGAACCTGGGAATCCAAATCCCAGTCAGCTAAGTCGGGGAAAGCTTTCTGTAGTAACTTAACTATAAACACCCTAGCGTCTGATCCCTCTGACCCCTCAGGAATACCGAAGAGTCTTAGATTGGTTCGCCGTTGGCAATTCTCTAGATCTTCAACCTTAAGTTGTAAGGCAATTATCTGTTCATCATGGAGGGACAAAGATGATTCCATTCGTACAGATCCCTCTTCAATACCAACAACCCTTTGTTGAAGAACTTCGATGTCCTGGGAGATCCACCCTAGTTTGGAGGCCATTTCTGAAAGTGAACTTTGTAGCTTGGTATTATCATCTCGTAGTTGGAGAAAGTGCGCTTGTGCTTCATTTCTGTGATTAGTTAAGGTCTGCAAAATAATATCTACGGAGGAGGAGATAGAGTTTTGTTCTCCGCGGATATCAGGTAGGGGTGGAATAGGACTGGTTATAGTCGCTAGATCCGGGGACCTTGACACCGGTAAGCCGGTAGAATTGCCAGATAAATCCGTTAAATCAGAAGAGGTGACAGAGGTCGAGGTAGTTTTTGAGGTCGGGACAAGAGATGTATTCGGTGGCTTTGGGGAAATCAAGATAGACCCTTCACATGAAGGCGTTAAACTGCCCCGCGAAGTTGTTGAGGTTAGATCAGGATCGGAGTCGTTCTTCTCAGTTTCGGGTATTGGTGGGCTAGTACCAGATAGCCGTAGAGTCATGTTTTTAACTACCCCCTTAGCCTGCATCCACTTCCTCAAGGGGCTTTTATCGGTGAGAAGCGTTTTTTTAGTAGCAGGAGCAGAATTGTTGGCTAGTAAACTGTCAGCTAAACCCACTTTCCCTTTCTTGCTCTTCGTCTTCATTTTAATCTTCAGTTTAGCTTTCTCTTTTCGACTAGCTTGAAGTTTCACTACATCCAGAGAAGTACCAGTAGCTGATTTCTCCGTAACTCCCTTCTCGACCCCCACCTCATCTGTCTCCTCATATTCCTCATATGACCATTCCCCTTCTTGATCCTCGGACGGCCCGGCCGCCCCACCTAGGGGATTAGATACATTTACACCAGCCCCAATCATCGGGTTCAAGCAACCTGGTTCACATAATAGGGCCTCTGCATCCAGGTCCACTGTATGGCTTTTTTCTGACAGATATTCCAGAGATGTACTTATATGTGTCACAGTCATACTTGTATTAGTTAAAGAGTTTGCATTATCGACCGCATCAATGTTTTTCACAGTAATTACTTCATGCCGCTCTAAGTTAGTCTCAATATCAGCTACACTGCTCTTTTCATTGACAGCGTTCAAATGGATGCATGTGCTAACTGGTGCTAAGTCAGCCAATTCTGGTGTACTGAGTGAAGAAGAGCCAGTCAATTCAGGTATAACAAAGGTGGAGGGTCGAAGAACTTGCCTGTTTGACGCTGAGCCCTCAGCCGATATCCTTGCTGGTGTCCCTGAATTCACCGCTAGAGTTAAAGCAATAGCAGAAGCAGGAGCTACTATTTTGTTGGATGTAGCAGGAATAGCCCCATGTTGGCCCCCCGACAGTGGAGCCGGTACAGTCGATATACTTGATGCGATTGGGTTTGCCCCTGACTCTGTCGCATTGCTTACTACATTGCTCCCTACAAGCTTCGTTGCTCGAGTGGTTCTTAAGGGGTTCTTAGGAGCCATGTTATCTCGAGTTTCCAGTTTCCAGTTTTCCAGCTGTAAGCGCTCGGCAGCTCGCGAAGGGGAAGAAATCACCCGGGCTCCCAGCCGAGCTCCCAGTCCCAACAAGCTGCGCGCCGAGCCTCGGACCAAACGCGGTATGGCGTCCCGCGTTAGCAGCAAGAACCGGAGGGGGCGCTGAAGCAGTGTCAGCCACAGCATTCGTTGCACTGCGATCACCCGCTAATCCTCAGAAACTTTTCCAAGCCGTCAGCCGCCAGGCGTGTAACACGGAGGACAGGAAACAAGCCGACACCATCCAGCTGAGAGAGGCTCCGCATTTAGGGACAACTCTTACACCATTCCCATGCTATTAGATTGACCTTTTGGCATGGGTTGATGTTGGAGCAGAAGTGCACACATTTAGCAACATTCACAGTTTTGTTTATTCTGAACATTTACACTGTGGCTGGTATTCAAAATATCAGTGTCTATAATATACAAAATAGTGGCGGCTTCGCTAATAACTCCACACATCTTAAGCCACACAGATAAATTCTGGGAAGTCAATATAAGTAGCAGACTGAATTTTGATATGGTGCTTTCCTGGTACAAACACCCTGCCACTTAGGGTGTGATATCCAAACCCAGGAGACCCTGGTCAGCATACAAACATCAATCAAAACTACAGAAGTACACTAGGAAGTCCAAGGTTGTAGTGTACAATCCAATGAAATAATCTTATTTTCCAAACTTGAGGTTATGTTGTATGTGATCTTTTCTTTCCACAGACATTCACATTCTTTGGCCTGGATGTTATCTTCAGTACAAACAGGCAGCCGACACGTGTTTTGTCAAAAGACTTTCTCAGGACAATAGAGGATAGTTGCAAGCACTGTTCCCTGCAAGGTGCACACCCGTGTGCACCCCTGCTGTGTGTGAAGTGCGTACACACACATCCCAGGAGCAGCCACGGCCGGTGGTAGGTGTAACTGCAGGGCGGTGACGTAGGGAGGGTGAGGGGCAGGGTGGGGGGTTGTAAGGTATGGATTACGGACTTTAACAGGTAAGTAAACATATAAATTAATAAAACGAATTTCGTTGTGTGCACTGCATCACCAAATGCGATGCAGTGCGCGCAACGAAATTCATTTTATTTATTTATATGTTTACTTACCTGTTAAAGTCCGTAATCCATACATTACAACCCCCCACCCTGCCCCTCCCCCTCCCTACGTCACCGCCCTGCAGTTACACCTACCACCGGTCGTGGCTGCCCAGGAGAGCTTTCGTGGGCCGAAAATCAGAGAGTGCTCATGCACTTGCTGCCTTTCTTTTCTAATTAGAGCACGGCTGTGGGGCTGATTGTGGGCCTTTTGAAAGTATTTATGTTAATCAAAGCGCCACCTCTCATGGGCTGCATTAAACATAAATACTTTCAAAAGGCAAACAATCAGCCCCACAGCAAGTCTTCAAACACGAGGTGTGCTTTCAGAATCATCTGAAAGCACACGTTTGTGCTTATAAACTTGATGCATTTCTTTTCAAAATAGAGCGCGGCTGTGAGGCTGATTGTTTGGATTTTGAGAGTATTTGTGTTAAATGCAGCACTTGACGGGCGCTTTGATTAACATAAATACTTTCAAAGGCCCACAAACAGCCCCGCAGCCATGCTGCATTAAGAAAAGAAATGCAGCAAGTTTAAAAACTCAACGTGTGCTTTTAGATGATGCTGGATCCTGAAAGCACACGTGCTTTTAAACTTGCTGTAAAGCCCATAGGGCGCTTATATTTATATTTGCTGTTCGAAGTATGCTCAGATAAATGCTGAAAACATGGCTTTAGGTGACCGCTTATTTTTGTACCGCCTGGAACATCAAAATAATGAGCTGGCAACCCTAATCATAAGACTGGAAGTTTGTTGCAGGATCAGCCCATTATTTATTTCGTCCACCCTCACTCTCTGATTAATGCAATAATTGCAATAATTTCAACTTTGATATAGACCCTATGCCGCCGTCAATAACAAGCTGAGTTACTTCAAGTTTCTGGAAATGCACCCTGCATTCAGCCAACTCACTCCTCATTCTCGCCCTTCACTTTCCCAGTCACCCTGCACTCACAGTGATCACAATGCATTCACACTGATCGCCAGGCACTCACATCATTCACCCGCTCACCCTGCACTCACAGTTATCACAATGCACTCACAATACACTTGTGCTGTTCACCCTGTACCTCACCCTGCAGTCACACAAGCACACTACTCAACCTGCACTCATGTGATACTTCACTCACTTGTCCCCCTAACTGCTCAATCTGCAATCTCACTCAAACAAGCTCATCACTAACCACACATTCATACGTCCCACTCTGCCCTTACATCTGCACCCAAATTAATATGGTCACCTCACTCATCCTGCAGTCACTCCTCTTACCCTACTCTCACAATGTTGCATCGCTCACCGTGCACTAACATGGGCACTCCTGCCACCCACACAGCGCAGAGGGTTAATGTGCCTGCTGCCAAAGAACGTATACCATGCAGATCACAGAACTGAGTGTGAGTAAACTATAAGCAGCAGCGCTATTAAAAAATGAAATGTTTGTCAGACAGGTGCGATAGAGAGATGAGTTTCATTGTTGGTAAGTGGTAGTGAGGGAATTCATGGAGTAGGAGGAAATGGGGAAGGGGGAGCCAAAAAAGACTGTTGCACAGTGTACAACCAGTGCTAGGGCCAGCCCTAGCTGGGAGTGTTAGCCCCCCCACCCCCTCCGAAGTTTGGGTCTAGGTGCTTCCTGATCACAGCGTCCGTCATGGGCTGAATTTAACAAATTCTTTCAAGAAGCAAACCATCAGCCTTGCATTTAGAAAAGAAATGCAGCAAGTTTTATATCGTGCAAACGTAACCCAAAAGTATTAGAGCAATTTACATGATTTATTTATTTATTTATTTCTATGCGTGGGGAGATTAATTGATTTACCGAAAATCACAGGATGCTAATCTGACCCGATACCCAAAACCCATCTCCTAAATCGGCAGTTCGAGCATTAAGTCACAACCTCTACCACATGAGCGCAAGAATTTTCAATATTATACACAACTTTATGCAACACACAACCATTGACAAAGCCAATAGCCCTGGCTTCTTGTAGGTGTAATGTTACTTGTATTATATATTTGGATGAAATGACAGAAGAAGCAAAAGATCAGTTGGGTGCCACACTATGCTAAGCACAGATTTTTAGCTTAATTGCTTTTGAGCCATGCCCTTAATTGCATCTGTCACACCCCTTTGAGGGACCCCGCCTCCTAGTTTTTTCATCCCACTTAAAGCCCTGTTTTACACTCGCGGTCGGGTTCTTGGCACACTAAGCCTTGGCTGCAGCGCACAGAGACCTTATTCTGCCGCACACAGAGGAAAAAAATTAGCGGGAACATTGGTTGTAAGCAATAGTAATGATGGCCAGCTCAATGCCAGAAAGCGCCTCACTGGACAGGACCTGTATGTTAGCAACCTGCGTGAAGCAGGCGATGAACAGGGTCGCTAAGCCTCTGAGAGATCCGAAAGAAGTGTGTTCCAAATGTAGTTGGAAAAAGTAACCGCGGCAGCGCAGGACCTTGATAAGCCTAAAATGCTAGCCTGGTCTCCCAGGTGTCTCTGCCGGAACAGGAGAAAAGAATATTTTTATGGTCATTAGATGTCTGCCTAGGTGTGTCCCCCAATCCTTTATTTCTTACCTAGAGTCTGCGCCTGCCTGTCTCGCTCCCGTCACGTGATCTTCCCTCTACTTTCTAAACTGTGCTCCTCTGCACTTACATGTTGCTGTGACTTTTTTAGCCTTTTGAAATTGGACAGAAACACAGGAACAGATTCACCATAATCTGATCTGGAGTAAACAAAGGTGCACACCACCAGGACAGGCCAGGTCAGCTGAACAAACAAATGGCTAATCGTTCTGGGAAGTTTTAAGAGGAGAACGTCAGTGTAGTGTGTATCCCGCTTTCATAGCAGCGTGGAGGCTAAAATGTCTTGTTTACAGACATCTCCCTGGCACGGAAAAAGCAGAGAGAAACCGATTTAAGAAGTGTAAATACACAGCTTTTGTAAGCCAACAAAAGTCACATGATTGAATCCCTCTGTAGGTCTTCATGACCGTCGGTTCACCAGAATGCCGGTGGTACGGGAAGTGACATCAGACAACCAGCAAAGTGACATCAGTTGACTCTTTAACACCCTAACTTCTTCAAGATCTTCCTGGTGGATAGAGAAACTATTAATCCCTTTTGAAACATTGATCTAGTAAAACAGAGCATCCTTCGTCTGGATTTGTGTTTTGAGCATTCCAATACAGGGATGTGAAAGGGAACTCAGCTGGTCTCAGGTTGCAGTTTCTTACTAAAGGTGGCATTGTAAAGACTCCAGTTTCTAAGTATTGTTGTTTCACGTAAACTGTGGAGTGCAGTAGCTAATTATTGAATGGCATAAGTGGGTTTAATGATTATGCCAATTAGAAGAGCAAAATAATACATATTATTTTCAGTGATCAAAGAATTGCACTTTTCTAGAGGATAGCCTCTACTTCAACATGCTGAGACACTGTGCCATTTGAAGCCCGAAGCCTGTCTTTTCCCATGCTTTCTATTTATTCTTTACCTTATTACCTCAAAGTCCAAATCCTTTTTAAGTTCCTCTACATGAATAGAATTTGGAAGATGGAGTCCTTCATATACAAGGAGAGCTCTACCAGCCTCACATGGCGCCCTACCCAATGCGAGTACCAGCCATCTTTTGCGTTTACCTACATTTTATGGAAACATCAGGCCCCACTGTTAAATTTACATTAACTTTGATCTTTTAACCTGTCAAACTGATGATACCTCATGTCCTGAAGAAGCAGCTTTTTTCAAATTATTTATGCCGTAAAACATTGTTAGTAGAAAAACTGAAAATCTTGACAGGTGTTAAGTTATAGGAAATAACTCTTTTGTTAGGTATATTCAATTAAGTATATTTACCAACTATTGTTTGAAACTCCTATTTGCCGCCATATGTTGCTTCTTTTTAACTTGTTGTGGCAGATGTCAGGGACGGGATGCTGCCTATTATTATTATTATTATTATTATTATAGGCTTTTATAGCGCGCTCTGTTACTAAGAAAATAGTATCCTGGCGCGAAAAAGGGGGAGAGAAAAGGTAGAGGGAGATCCTATGCAGTGATGTTAAAAAGATAGGTCTTCAGTCCTTTCTTGAACAGAGTAATGGAAGGAGCTGTTCTTAGCTGTTGTGGGAGGGTGTTCCAAGCTCTCGCCGCTCTGACTGAGATGGATTGGCCGCCAAGCCTGCTGTATTTGAATTTTGGAACATTCATTTGGTGTAAGTTAGCTGATCTGAGGGGGCGGTTGGGAACATATAAGGAAAATCTTTTCCTTAAGTAGACAGGACCGGCTTGATGAACAGCTCGGAAAGCAAGGACCAGGATTTTAAATAGAATCCTGTGAGCAACCGGGAGCCAGTGTAGGGCGCGGAGAGGTTGACGGACACTTGAACTTTTTGGAATGTTAAACAAAAGCCGTACAGCGGCATTTTGTATAACCTGGAGGCGGTGGATCAGATAAGCAGGAAGGCCGCAGAAGAGGCCATTTGCGTAATCTAATCTGGATAATATAAGAGCACGGATGACCGTCTCTTTGGCCGCTCTCGGGAGAAGTGGAAAGAACCTGCGTAAAGTTTTAAGTGTAGAAAAGCAGGTCCCGGTGAGTCTTTTTATGTGATCCTCATATTTAAGGTCATTGTTAAACCAGACTCCGAGATTTTTAGCAGGGCCACCGATGGATTTTGGACAAGGTAGGTCGGCTGGCCAGAGAGAGTTGCCAAAGTTGTCTGGGAAGGAGCCATAAAGCAAAATTTCAGATTTGCTTTCGTTGCATTTTAATTGGGCGAGGGCAAGCCAACGAAAGACAGATGACAAACAGGTTTGGGCTCCAGATGTATCCAGGTTGTTTTTGGGCCAAGTAAACAGGAGTTGAGTGTCGTCAGCGTAAGCCATTATTTTTGCTCCCAATTGTTCAGCAAGGAAAATAAGCGGGGTTAAATAAATATTAAAAAGCAGGGGGCTAAGAGTGGAGCCCTGCGGTACACCCATTACAAGATTCTTGGGGGAAGAGGCGAAAGGCGGCATCCAGACTTGTTGGAATCTATTGTCCAGAAAGGACGTTAGCCAGTCAAGAGCAGAGCCTGTGATGCCTATGGCCGCTAATCTGGAAAGCAGAAGGGAGTGAGGGACAGTATCGAAGGCGGCAGAGAGGTCTAATAAAATCAGAGCCGCTCTGCCACCATCGTCCAAGCACTCCCGAATGGCCTCGGAGATTTCCACCAACGCCGTCTCTGTGCTATAGGCTGCTCTAAAGCCTGACTGTGCTGGATGTAAAGCCTGGGAATTTTCGACAAATTTGTCTAGCTGAGTGAAGGCGACCTTTTCACATACTTTTGCTAGGGCCGGCAGCAAAGATATAGGCCGGAAATTAGCAGGGATAGCAGGGTCTAATCCATTTTTCTTTATAAGTGGGAGCAGTTTAGCTTGCTTCCAGCATGTCGGGACGGTGGTAGTGAAAAGAGCAATTGATAATATGAGTTACCTCATTGCCCACTGTGTCCGCGAGGCGCGCAAGCACACTGGCAGGGCACGGGTCAGAAGGGGATCCTGAGTGTAGAGAAGTGAGGATGCTGACAATGTCCGTATTTTCTACTGGGGAGAACTGGTGAAACCATTCCTTGGGGGTAGGTAACACAGGAGACGGGATGGCCAATATGGGTGGAAAGCTGTTACATACAATAAGTAAATCATCCTGGATTTTGGTGATTTTGTCCACAAAGAAAACGGAGAGTTCTTCGCACCATTTCTCTGTGGAGGCAAGTAAAGGTTGGGCAGCACAGGGTGAAGTAAAACTTTTCACTATAGCAAAGATTTCTTTGCTATTATTATTGGCATTAGTTATGCGCCCTTCGAAATATTGGCCTTTAGCGGCTCTGATCGCCGCGTAATATTTCTTTTGCGCCGTCCTTAGGTTCGTTTTTGCCTCGGGGAGATAGGCTTGTCTCCATGTTCGTTCAAGTTTTTTGCAACCTGACTTAAGATCCCGGAGGGTGGAGGTGAACCAAGGTTTGGAAGGAGTTGTACGCGATCGGCAAACCCGACCTGTTTTTGTTGATGCGGCCGAACCATCTTCTATCCAGGAGTTAAATGTACTAACGGCCAACTCAATTTCCATAGGTAGAGTGGGGCGGGAGATGTCGAGATGTTCAGACATGATCTCTACATGAATTTTTTGTTTGTGAACAGTTAGGTCATTAGTCTTAACCGGGCATGTCAGGGGCCAAAAAAATCTGATCAGCCTGTGGTCAGACCAGGGCACAATTTCGGGGGTGGTTAGATTAATGTCAAAATTAGTGCAAACTAAATCAAGGACATGTCCACCTGAGTGAGTAGGAGTTTGTACCCATTGTTTAAGCTGGGCCGTGGCAAGAGCTTCACTCAGGCGAGACGTGTCAGGGAGGTCCAGGTTATCCACATGTATATTGAAATCCCCCAGAAGAAGGTATCTGGAGTATCTCAATGCCCGTGGGATTACTATGTCCTCCAGTGTACCTAGAAATCTGCCAACATGGCCTGGTGGTCGGTAGACCAGAGAGCCCCCTAGAGTGAAGTGAGCCCCAAGTAAAAGTGAGAAATGCAGTATCTCAGCATCCGCTGGGGGGCCTTGGGGTTCTAAAGAGAGAGTCCATAGATCTCTAAATATAACTGCTAGGCCACCACCTCTGCCTAATGGCCGGTCGTTCCTAGCAATTTTAAAACCCCGTGGGATGGCAAATTCGACCACCGGTCCGCATGTCTCATTTAGCCAGGTTTCAGTGACGAAGAGAAGATCCAATTGGTTGTCACTCAGGATTTCAAAAATGTCCTCAGAGTGCTTAACCAGTGATCTGGCATTGATCAGGCCTGCCCGAATGAGTGACGGATCACCAAGGAACAAAGATGGAGATGGGAAAATGGGCTGATAACAAAAGTTACAAGCTTGACAGACCCGCAAGGGATCACCAGCCGCTTCCCATGTGTTGCTACAGGAGCAGGGAGTCAGTTTCAGTGCCATTAGGTACTCACGCGAGTAGCGAGTCCTGGTCTTGTGGGGTATCAGTGGAACACCGACAGGGGGGCTGGCGCTGGCCGCGTCCGGGACACGGACGGGCACAGACGGGCACAGACGGGCACAGACGGGCTTGCCTTTGGCGCGCCGCCGGCGCGCCGCCGGCGCGGACGTGCATGTCCGTTATTTTTATTCATAGTTGAATGGGCGGGAGGAGGGTGGGAGGGGCGATCAACTGGACCGTCGACCTTCCCTACCCAAGATGGCGGGTCCATTCGGTGAGGCGATTCAACAGCGCCTAGCACGAAGACGCTACCTGGCGAAGCAATCTCGCAACAGGTAAGGGGCAAGCAGAGCCTAAAAACTGCTGTTTAAAATATATACAAGTTTTAAAATATTTCAGCTCCAAACTAGCGGGTACTCGCAGCGAGGCTACCCAGATGTACCAGTGGTCCTGTTCATAAATCAACAGTGCTCCGTTCGAAACTCTCAAGTTCTGTTATGATAGTCAGCAGAATGCGCAAGAGAGCGCAGAGAGCCCCGGCTTTCCGCCTCAGGGTGAAGTTTAGCAAGTAGTGTCCTATGTGCAGTTCTGTTATATGTGTTTACCTTTTTTACTTAAATATTTGTGAGTTATGCCCTCTGCCCCACTCCACTCTCATTCCCAGTGACAATGGTGATTCTGGCTACCGGTTGAATAGCTTCACCGCTTACATCCCATTTCCCTTCCTGCTCCATGACATCTTCCATGCAGGCAGAGAGATGAGAGAACTTTTGCCCCCACACCAAGCAGTCATGTTGTGCTAGACCTCCCCAGGCTGGAGATGGGAAGCTGTGGGCAGCAAATCTGTCTAATGAGAGTCGAATACTTAAAACCTACTTGGAGACATTCAGGTTTGAGAGTGACTGGGTGCAAGTCCCTGATTACCAAATAGGCAAAGTAGTCACCGGCCTATGGGCCCCACTCCTTTTAGGGACCCTGCGACAACAGATCAAAAAAATATTGATTTGATCTTGAAAGAAAATTACATCAAGCTTTTTTAAATTGTTGCCAAAAGATTAAAAAAATTAATTGAAGTGGGACCGAAATTTCGCCTGCCTAGGGGCCTCCACTGGGTTTAATCTGGCACTGCTGGGGGCCAACAGGCTGCGGTCCATTGAGGAGCCTGGTGTATCTGGAGACAAGGGAAGGCAGGCATTGGAGAGGGCTAGGAATAGGATGCAGGCAGGCAGCAGTAGCTGCTGAGTGCTTTATCAGTCTCAGATCCCGCCTCTTCCTTTCATTGTCATCTGTGTGATCAGCCAATGAGAGGAAGAGGAGGCGGGATCATGGGAGCTCTACTGAGATACTGTCAGGGCTATTGCTGAGAGATGTTCTCCTACTGGAAACTGAAAAAGTGTGCATTTGGGGAGAGGATGTAGCCTTGTGGCTAGAGCTGCTGACTTTGAAACTGGGAAACTGGATTGGAGCCTCGTCGTTGGCTCAACATCCTGTGATTCTGGTCAAATCACTTAATCTCCCCGTGGCTACCGAAAATGAATGTGTCCTTGTGTAACGTTACCGGTGCTCATGTAAAGCGCTTTCATACCTTTGGGTTGAGTTTGCGCTATATAAATATGAAACAACAAAAAAAAATTGGCAGCGGCTGACTTCCTTCCAGGGTGCCCCTCAGACAATTATTGAGTGCACAGGATTGGGTTGAAACTGAAGGAGCCACTGCCAACCTCACATGGCCAGAGTAGAGTGTCTGTACCCTGCTCCTCTGAACTTCTCACTGCCAGGCTTGGCAGTGCTAGAGCAGCAGACCAATCTGTCAGTTTCCTCCTCTCTTTTCGGGCTCTGGTCCAAACGCCCATATAGGCAATCCACCTTAATTCATTCATTAATTCATTTTACTCACTTGGCGTGCATCGTTCAAATATTATTATAATGGAATAGCAAGGTATTCAACTGGGGGTCCCTAAACACTTTCATTTAATTTTCGTTGTTTTCTCTATTCCTTAATAATTTATATGAAGCGTATTGCGGTATGTACAAAATCGTTTTTGCCCTCTGTTTAGGAAATTAACAGTTTTAAATTCCCCTTCTGGACCCGCAGTGAAAATAAAGACCTAAGCAAGTATAACGAAGGGGAAGGGCAGTAACTCCGCCAGCCTGTGGGCAATAGGCCCTTAGCACCAGTTTTATTGTATGTTTTATGTCCGTCCCTGCGTCACACTCTCACTCAGCCTCGAATGCAGGCAAACAACACTTTGTTAGGATTGTGGCGGCTCGGCCAATCCCCGCATTCCTAATGGGCCTTATATCTCCCTTGTGAGCATCTGTATGAACATTTCCCAAAAACATCTCAGTGTTGTAGCCAAAATGGTCAACCCTGCTGCAACCTACCTAAAGTAAATCAAATATGGTTTAAAATTCTCTCCTTTGAAAATTTCGCGCGCCTATTATGGTCTGCACTTTCAATGCAATACGAAAACGTTCTTGGTAACACAACTAGGTTTGTTTTCCTAGTTTCTTTTGGGAGCTCCTGTTGCTGGCTTACTTAAATTCCTGTCTAATTTGTCTCCTTGACAACCATTGGCCATGTGTCCCTTATCTCCGGGCATTTCCACGCCTGATCGTTGCATCGTCTCTAGCTCCAGGGGTTGGGACGCTCGTGGTTGGGGGAGGGGCAGGGGGCTCTGGGGCGATTAATGCTCAGTTTGAGCACTTCGAGTAAGCTTGTGAAGGGGCGAAGCCACGGAACTAATTTATTCTAAAAATAAGAATCTTCCTAGCAGTGCAAAAGCCTTAACTGGCTATTTTGAGTACAATAAGTAGTACTGGCGTAGTATACTTAAAAAACATTTTTTTTGCAGTTTTATATAACAAGAACTCCACCTGAAGATATCGGAGGCTTTACATGAGCAACAGTTACATTACACAAAGAGACATTTATTTGCAAAGTGATTTGCCCAGAATCACAGGATGTTGAGCCAATGCTGAGACTCGAACCTAGTTCCTCAGCTCCAAAGTTGACAGCTCTGGGATTAGGTCACATTAATGCACGCCTTTGTGGATCAGCCCTGAAATGTTAAACTCACTATTAGTAAAAGTTTAAAGAGGGCACACAGTAATTTCTTCTTGTGATAATTGTATGCAAATAATCCCTTGACATTCTCAAAGATACCCATTTTATATGTTTCATGGCCAATTTGAAAATACTAGTACAAACAACAGTGGGCCTTATTTTTGAAGGCCTTACACTGCCATTGCATCACTTTTGAGTGACGTTGCAGTGGCTTAATCAATGCGCCATGCTGTGCCCTATTTACAAGGGGACGCATCGAGGCAGATGTGTCACTTTGTAAATGCCTGCACTACATTATACCTGCGTCAGGTAACTGTATAATGTATGCAGGGTGGGCGTTCCCACTTAAAAAAGGCTCGTAGAAGTGGTGCAGTGAAATCTATGGGATTTCACTGCGTCACTTCTATGACTTGACTGCGTCAAATCCTTAAGCCAAAGCAGGCGTAAGCAGTGAGGTATGGGCTTTCACATGGGACTCGCCCCATGTGTAATGACACCTTGCTGGAGTTGCATCACGTTACTGACACACTCCAGCAATGCGTCATTACTGCGCCACCACATGTGTCAGGATTCCTGACGTATCTAGTCAATCCTTGCGACATGAAGCGCCGTAGTGTAAATATGGCGCGTCGATGTTGTCGTTTCTCTGAAAAGGACATTAGCAAGTATGCTAAGCGCGGAAGGACAGCCATCTTACTCTGTGTTACTATTTCCAAAACCCAAAGTAGAATTTGCAACCAAACCTCCACTAAGTTCCAGGGCTACTTTGGTGCCACCAACATGTTTCCTTCGTGTAAATCTGCCCCTGAAGGATGCTCTTATTCTCAGTTTTATGGAGCCAAATCCACTGACCATTTTATTGGTGAACCCAGCCGCCTCTGTCTATTTTTCTCTGTGACTCCACCAGGATAAAGTGACACAATTTGTTCAAATTTATCTTATTTTGAGCTACTAATCCGAATCTGTCCCTTCCTATAGCAGGCGACAAATAACATGTAGCAATATAGAGGTGTATAAAGATATTACATTTTCACTGGCAGTGAAAAAATACTTTCACAGACTCTTCAGTATTGAGCTACATTAGTTGTCATTTTTTGCCACACAGTTGCGGCATGATGATTCTGTCCATTGCTGCATAAATTCAGCAGGCCTGTTTATGTGCTGTAATTTTAATTAGGATTTCAGAAGGCAAGTTGAGCATGGATAGAAGTTTGTATGATGCACATTTGTGGTGATTTTATTATTTGTATAGATCAAGACTATCAGTGCCCCTAATGTGCAATTGTCTGCTCCCTTTCACAACTCAAGTTAAGGCAGTCCCAACAAGTGCTCATATATTAAATATAATTTGCTCTGGAGATTGCACGACTCTGGCACCTTACTCCACCCAAGCTATGTTATGGCTACACTGACCTCATACATTGCAATCAGACTCTCCAATCCTTCCTATGATATTCCTCAATCCTATGTATACTTCTCCTTTGTGTAGGCCAAGAGAGAGGAAAGGGAAATGAATCATCTGACGCCCACATTTGACGAGTCTCACAGATACATTGACGTGTTCACGGATGGTACAGCTTGCATATCTCAGTACTGACTTTCTTGTTTTGACCGTGGAAGCAGAACACCAAGGAATAACAATGGCGGCCCAAAATTGGCTGCCATTTATAATGCTCTTCGACGCGGAGGACATAGAGGAACGCTGTGGTTCTTGAGACTTCTCCTGACTTGTCAGAACAGCTACCAAGAAGTCTGTCTGTTCTTGTGTTGCCTTGGCTGCTGCTACCTGTGATGTGCCATCTTCTGCTATGTCAAAGCAAATAGCTCTATCAGCAGATGCGAAAGCAAGGAAGCTAGAGGGGCTTAGGGAAACTAAAGAGGAGGATTAGAGAGGGAGATGACGAATGGGGGGACTGACTATGTTCTTCAATGTCCTTAAAGTAGTACAGCAAAAGAAATGCAGGGGCATCCAAGTGCACCCTACAAATCGCTTCTATTCACAAATCTATTGATCCAATTGACAGAAAGCATAAACTGTGCTAGGCTAGAGGGCAACCTGGACTGATGGTCTAGGTGGAGAATATTGTCTTGCTGACTTTTTTTGTCAGATAGTTCTGTTCTCCTATCTCTTCTGCCCTGAACACTTCCTGCCCCCTGTCCATTCTTTAAAAAAAAAAAAAAATTAAAATTATTTTTATTAACAAAATAACAACATTGGCATTTGAGACAAACATGTAAGGCATACATTTGTGAAGGCAAATCAAGAGACGAGTGTAAACAAATAAAGTGACATTGATAAAAGTAAAATACGATTATGGCAGTGTAGCATTCCCTCCATTTCCTCCCCGAAACCCCCCCTCGTCCCCCCCACTAATCAGATTCAGTGTCACTATCCAGCTGTGGAGGGTCACAAATGAATCCTCTATACTCGTTCCAAGCCCCCCAAATCTTGGCCCACTTCCGCGGGTATTTTCGATTCAAGTATACCGCTCTCTCTGCTACCATCGCAAAGTCCAGATCAGCACACCAATCCCTGAGTGTTGGTACCAGGGGGGGACCCCCAAGCTTTAGCCATGTTTCGTTTAGCGTACATAATACCTAGCGTGGCCCAATCTTGCATGGGGAGACTCAAGTCGTTTGGCTTCCAAATATTAAGTAGGCAACAGCGCGGCTCTGGAACCAATGTGACCTTTGTTACTTGCGATATAGTTTGAATGACCTTAGCCCAAAAACCAGCGATTACTGTGCAGTCCCAAATGGTATGAAAGAAAGTTCCCTCCTCCCCGCACCCCCGCAAGCAATACTGATGTGCAATTCTCCCTATCTTGTGAAGAGTGACCCTAGTATAATACATTCGGTGTAAGATTTTTAGCTGCACCAATCGGAGCTTAGACGACACAGCCACCTCCCTAGCAGAGGATAGCGCGGTCTGCCAGTCAGACTCATCCATATCCCCTATTTCCACCATCCAGGCTACTTTCAGTTTCCAAGTGAGGTCGGGCAAATTATTGACCAGCTTACGGTACACCAACGAGGTCGCTTTTTTAGGCATATGCTCCGTAAGCAGTCTATCTTCCATGGCGTGGATTCAGGCAGCTCCTCGCCAGCGGGAATCACCGACCGGAGAGCATGGCTAATCTGTAAATATCTGAAGCGCTCCGTAGGTGCCAAATCGTATTGGTCCACCAATTGGTCAAACGGAAGGGCTGCGCCCCGTCGCCAAAGGTCCCCTACCGTTGAGATACCAATCAGATCCCAGGCCTCATACCCCTTACTATTGCAGAGCTGGCCCAGTCGGCGCGATGACCAAAGTGGTGTCATCTGCGTGATCATACCTTTACACTTAAGGCGAGCCGAGGCCAAGTACCATAGTCGTACCGTATGGGCCGTAGGGCCCACCAAGGCCGCCGCATTCTTTACATCATAGAGCGCTGCCATTACCCCTCCGCCACCCAAATCGTACCTATCTGCTTTATACGCCGGTTCAGTCTGCGGAGCGTGAAGCCAGTGATTTATAATCTTTAACTGGGCCGCCCAGTAGTACAGTTGAATATCTGGAAGTACAATGCCTCCATCATACCAGCGCTTAACTAACTTTAGCCTGGAAACGCGCGCAGGTTTATCCCCCCAGAGGAGACCTGGACGCGAAATATTTCAAAAGCACAAGATACGGAGTGTTTTCGAGGATATACAATAGCCGTGGTAAAGTCATCATCTTGAATAATGCCGCTTTCCCCAAAAGGGTTAGTGGTAGGGTGTGCCAATGCTTCACATCCGTACGGAACCGGTCAATCGGGGGTGACAGATTGCGCTGAAAAAAAGGTATCTTGGCTAGGCGTCACCCAGATCCCCAAATATTTAAATGGCCCATCCGTGATCACCAAGGGACAGTCAGCCGGAAGCAGCGGCGGGCGTCCCTTAAGTACATACAAAACCGATTTAGACCAATTGATAGTATAAAATACTTAAAAAAACTGTGTCTGACTCATCTTAGAGCTCTCCGTAGCACCATTGAATTGACTAAACCATCAAATTCTGAGATCTCAGCTGTCCAGACCCACCTGGGTATTCAACCTTATTTGATTTTTCATTTGAATAATTATGAAAAGTTTCTCCTTACTAGATTTCGTTTTAATCTTTTTTTCAGGTTAGTTACTTTTCCCAAAACTCATGACTGGTCTCATACACTTATCCCTTGTCCCTGCGATGATCTTTCAAATCAATCGACAATCCATGTTTTATTTTTCTGTAAATTTTATTCCTTTCCGAGAAAGGTCTGGATTTTGCCTGTCCTCAAACAGGCAGGTCTTAGAACGTGTAAATCCGCATTTTTGTCTCTGCAAACTCTGGAGTCAAGTTTTATTGCAAAGTATACTGCAAAATTTTTGAAATCCTGTATCATGTATAGACGCAATTATGAGTAATGGTATTTTGCTCTTAACTGTGACAGTCCCTAATCTGTAAATGTCCTTTTGAAAAATGTATTGAATGTTTTTAATTTTTTGTACTTTTTATGGTTGCAAAAACAATGGCAATCGAATAAAAGTTTATGAAACGATAGTATATCCTGAAGCCCTGCCGAAGATTTTGCAAATATTAAGAAGCACTATTATTGACCGCCTGGGCATGGTCAAATAAAGAAGAATATCATCAGCGTAGAGAGAAATACGATCCTCCCACGTCTCCGTCCAGCTGAGTGCCTTTATCATGTGGTCCCATCTTATCCACGCCGCCAGGGGTCCAGGATTAAAGCGAAGAGCAGAGGCGATAAGGGGCATCCCTGACGAGTGCCACGGCCGAGCTGAAAATCTCTGGAAATATGGCCGTTAGCCACCACATGCGCAAGAGGCTTGGTATACAGTAGCTTTACCCACGCACAAAACTTGGGGCCAAAGCCCAGGTGCCGAAGAACCGCAAAGAGATACGGCCATTCGACCATGTCGAAGGCCATTCGGGCATCCAGTGACAGATCACCGCCGGTACAGACAAACTAGGTATCTGCGCCATCACCGCGTGGATTCGCCTCAAATTTAGCGCAGTGTTTCTGTTCGGCATAAACCCGGATTGATCCGGGTGAATGAGCGTTGTCAAGTGCGGGGTCAGACGACTAGCTATCATTTTTGCCAATATCTTTGCTTCCGCATTTAACAAGGAAATCGGGCGGTAGGATGTGCACTCGTCCGGAGGCTTGCCAGGTTTCGGTATTGCAACTATCGTGGCCGTTCGCTGATCTTGCGGCAATTCCCCCTTACTCAGGCTATCTACAAACATCCTCAATAGATGTGAAGCCGTGACATCTGAGACGCGTTTAGAGAGCTCTACAGGGATATCATTCGGTCCCATGGCCTTACCCGACTGCAAGGAGTGTATGGCGAGCAGGACCTCGTCCTTCGTAAAGTCCGAGTCCAAGAGCAATGCGTCAGCGTCTGTTAGTGAGGGCATTCTTATATCCTGAATATATGTCTGCGCCTCCTCTGTTGACGTGGGCAGCGGGGGTATAAACCTTCTCATAGTAGTCGGCTAAGGTATCGACGATAGCCGCGGAAGTAGTGACGACATCGCCAGACAGGGTGCGGAGTTGCGCTATTGTCCTCTGTGCTCGCTCCTTTCTATCCAGCCAGGCCAACAGTCTCCCCGCTTTATCTCCAACCTCGTAGACAGTGTGTTGCGACCGCACACGCCAGTGTCTGACCTGGGCTTGCTGATATTCAGTGTACTCCGCCTGTTTAAGGCGTACCTGTTGCGCAATCTCCTCTGTAGGGTTTTCCTCATGTCTGGACTGTAGCAGCGCCAGGTCACCCTCAATCATCTGGAGGTCAGCGTGCAAAGCCCGCTTATGACCTGTTCTGATGGCCATCGCCTGGCCCCGTAGCACCGTCTTGTACGCCTCCCAGTGGACCACAGACGAGCGGACCGAGTCCGCATTTTCTTGGAAGTAATATTTTGTGACCGCGAACAACTCTTTTCTGATTTGGGGAACTTGCAAATAACCAGGCGAGATCGGGAAGATGCGCCTATGCGCTGTAAAATAGGTGGAATCTGTCATGGAGACCGGCGAGTGATCCGAAATACCTCTGGGGCCTATCACTGCCTCCGTTAAATAAGGCAGACTATCCACGGAGAGGAAGAAGTGATCGATACGCGAGAAACTAATGTGTACCCCCGAAAAGAAGGTGTAGCCGCGTTCCGTAGGATGTTTAAACCTCCATCCATCCGTGAGGCCTAGGGCTTCTGTGAAACCAGCCAGTCGAGACCTACCCGACCCCGGTTGCTGACATGGATGTCGGTCTTGCCCATCGTTCAAAACCGCATTGAAATCTCCTCCTATTATAAGTTCACCTTCCGGCAGTGTCAACAGAAAAGCACTAAGGGCGGGGAATGCAACAGCATGAAGGGCCGGTGGAATGTAGACTGACACCACATTGAACTTCCTCCCTTCCCATAAACAAGAGACAGCCGCAAAGCGACCCTGCGTATCTTTCCATACCTGTTGTACAGTCAAAGGGAAGCGTTTGCGCATCAAAATGCCGACTCCCCTTGACCCAGTGGAGAACTCAGAATGCACCACCATTGTGTACCCCCAGCGATCCAGGGCCTTACAGGCCGACCCCACCAAGTGCGTCTCCTGAAGCAATACAAGCGCTGGGGCAGCACGGCGGACATATTGTAATACTAATCCTCTCTTAATTTTGTCCCCCAACCCGCGCACGTTTCAAGCAAGCAGGGTCATGGGAGGCACCAGGGTCAGAACCGGGGCGGCAATGTCAATCTCCGTGTCACCCATTTCCTCGTCCGCCATCACAATCAATAACGCCTTGAAGTCCCCTTCATTGTCTCATGCACCCTACCACAAGCAAAAAGAAATTGTAACCCAAAACTCAAACAAAAAGGAAAACACAACAACCCCAACCCCTTTTCTGCCAATGAAAATACAAGTTGTACAATGTTACTGTAATCAATACCGTCAACCTCCCCGACATTCCCCCTCCAACTCCCCTCCACCCCCCTCCCTGCACCCCTGCCTGTGGACCTCAAACTGCCCACCCCCCAACACGGCAGAGTGCCTGTTCTACCCCAAACCATGCTATATATGCAGAGGAGAAGCGGTCCCCCCCAACCCGTGGCTAAAACTTCGAACATAGAAGATCATTGCTTATCATTCAAGGACACAACCTGTAAAGTAACATCAAAACACATCTATAGTGAACGCAAATTAGGCCTGTTACACAGTCAAAATATCGAGCTTCAAACGCTCCTCGTGGACCGCCCCCCTGGCCAGGCCAATATCTCCCCCCTCCCCCCACAGGACATCCAACCCCCCCACCTGTTACTTGGAAATGTCATCGCAGGGCAGTCCATTAGGCGGGCTGTGCTGCAGCTCAGTCCTGTTCGGCCAGTCCACTGGCTTCCATCTCAGCCTCTGCCGCTGAATCGGCCAGTTGCGTCGGGTTCCTCTCGCGTTGCCGACCTTTGTCCACCCCTCCAGCCAGTCCCAAGTTGCGTCCGGAGAATCAAAGAACCAAGGCTTACCATCCCACTCCACTCTCAATTTGGCCAGAAAAAGCATGGCATACTTGATTTCCTTGCTGCGGAGTTCCTGTTTAACCGCCTGAAAGCTGCGTCTTTGCGCCTGAACCCGCGCCGTGAAATCAGGAAAGAAGGAGACCTCGTAGTTGTCTATCTTCAGCAGCGGGCTAGTTCTAGAGGCTTGTAGGATACTGTCCCTGTCCATAAAATTAAAAACTCCCGCAATGATGGGTCTCGGTGGGGCTCCAGGCTTGGGTCGCCCGCCCGGCACTCTGTGAGCGCGCTCGACTGAAAAAAAGGCGGAGAGTGCGTTAGGCTTCAGATGCTTCACAATCAATTCCTCTACGAAAAGGTCCGCAGTAGGCCCCTCCGTTTTTTCCGGAATTCCAAGAATTCATATATTGTTCTGGCGGGCCCTCCCTTCGTAGTCATCCAGCTGGTCCTCCATGCGGGTCTGTTTCTTTTCCAGGTCTAGCACTTGCCGTTGCAGCACCGAGGTATCCTCTTGCAGCGCTGCCGTTACCACCTTAAGCTCCTTCATTTTTTCATTTGTTTGCTTAAAATCAGCCCGGAGGAGGGAGACCTCAGTTGTGACAGAGTCCATGGATGTACGCATATCTCCAATGGCCGCCAGGACGTCGTGAAGTGTCGGCTCCTTTGTCGGGGTGGGCGTCGCCCCCGCTCCTGTTTTGTCCGCTCTCGGCGAGTCCCCCTTGTCAGTCCCCTTGGTCCAGGCAAACTTGGACAGCTGTGCCTGCGGGTTACCCCTTTGACCTCTGCCCCCTGTCGCCATTTTTTTCGTCGGCATATGGCGCAAGCCTGGCGCCGTGTGCTAGTAGCAGTCCAAGTTCTCCAGCAATATCCACTGGGCCAAGCAGACCTCAGGGAGGCAAAGTGAATCCCTCAGGAGCCCGACAAGGGACGGGATGCGTATTGGGCAGTACCCCAAATACTAGCCGCACCTACTAGTAGCAATCAACCGTAGGGGACCCACCAAAAACACATAAACGTGACCACAAACACCCTTCGCAGAAGGGCGTCGCGAGTTATGCCCCCAGGCCCATTCCAGGGTCTCAGATCATCACGGCTCCCAATAGCGTCCACATTAGTAGAGGGACCAGGTGCACCCCTTCTAAAAGTCTGTATTGTGGTGGGTGGGGGAGCAGCGACACCAATTGTCCCTGAAACACCACGTCGCAGCCTGGGGGTTCAAGAGTCGAGTCCCGCTCTCCGTGAAAGAGCACAATGTCACCCAGTGCCAGGCCTTGTACCCGGGGGAAGGGGCGACGTGATTTGCGGTAATTATTAGGTCCCCTGAAGCAGCCCACCGGAGCAGCAAACCATCCGCATCTCTCTGTAGGACGGCGAGATGAGGGGGGTGGGGGGCCAGCCTCCACCGCTCCGCCGGCTCAGTAGTAACTCCCAGCTGCCCCCTCTCAAGATCCTCCCCTGTCCACGCGTGCCACCGCTCACCGCTTCCTCGTAGTAATTACCAGGCCGCAGCAGGCCTCAAAGCCGGGGTCTCAAGTGGCTCCGCACCCCAACCGGCACATTCATGCTGCACAGTGCCGGGGAGGAGCCCCGCAGGGGGGGCCCGACTTCGCAGCCCTCCGCTGCAGTGTCCCCGTGCCCAATAATCGCGGGCCAAGAGTTCAGCAAACAGAGTGGGGGGGGGGTGTGGAGAGAGGCCCACACCAGTCCGGACGCTCACCTCTCCTAATGCCAGCCAACACCAGGCCTCAAAGCCGGGGCCTCAATTAGGGCCGTGTCCCGGGAGAGCAAGCTTCAGTCCATCGAGCCCCGATCCACGGGGGAGGGCTATTTCTCCCTTCAGCCCTCGGCGTCGCGCACCCCCGTCCGGGGAGGCAGTCCTGCCCAGCCTTCAGTCGGGGAACGTGGGGCGCCCTCCGCAGCGCCGGGCACTCCGTAACTCAGCGCTCACGCCCACACCGCCATTGTTCTCAGCGCGTTCTCCTGGGCCGGTCGCTCACTCGCCTGCGCTTCACAGGGGTCACGGCCCCACAACCCTCACACCGGAGATCTCCTCAGGGTCCTGGGCTATCAGTCGCGTCGCTCTTATCCTGGATGTCCCAGATCTGTCGGTCGTGTCCGCATTATAGTCCACAGGTCGGATGGAGCTCGCTCAGGCTGTGGCCATCGTACTCGGCCGCTCTCCCTGTCCATTCTTTGAGGGTTCTTTAGATGCTCGAAATCTCACAACTAGGCTAAAAAAGCTCTAGTTTTACAATTATCCACCCAACACTCTCTTAAATCAAGTCCCTTTTGTCATATTTTGGGACAGTTGAGAAAAAACGATGGAAATGGTTAAAGAACAATGGAAAATGAGAACATCTGTGTAAAGAGACATCAAGAAGGGCAAAAATATTTTTTACTTATTTGGGACCTTCTACTCAAGGTTTAAATGCTTGGATAAGGATGATGTACCCTCCGCAGACCTTCCCCCCATTTGCTCTCCTCTATTTAGCCTTACTTATGATATTTGATGAATACCCTATGAGGAAAATTATACATTATTGATGACTGGTGATTGCTGAGCTCTTGCTGTTGTTGTATTATTTAATAGTAGGCTTTGCGTGTTGTTATATGGTAGGAGTACACTCCTAAACAAGTTATGCGAATAGTGTATGCTATGGCTGCTGGGGGTTATTTCTTTTGTTTGAATGTGTTTCTTATAAAAATTCACAAAAATATGTTGCTGTAAACTGTTGCCCATTTTTCGACTGGATTGGCCACTTGAAAGGTGTTTTAGCCTATGTTCCCAATTTGTGCTACTTAAAAAATATATAATAAAAACAAAGAAGAGGGACAAAAGTATTTGCTCCCACAGGTTTGCCACTCAGCTTTAATCCCCAAGCCAGTAAACCCAAGCCAAGGCTTTTGGATGAGAGGCAAGCTTAAAATATCTGTAAAAAAACTCGCTTAAAGGCATCACATGTCCTCCTGAGATAGCTTTTACAAATGAACTCAGTTGGAAGACGCTTCCAGGAGCCATAGAACATTGAAAAGGACATTGAGGCTACCCCTCCTCTGCCACTCCCAAAGAATACAGCTACAGTAGTTTAAAATTAACTTGATGCGGGTATTGCCTGAAGAAAGACATCTTCCAAAGACTTAGCTGAACCACAAATTGCCTTAATCAAGCTTTCTCAATCTGATACGGTTCTTAAAACACTTAATATTACTTCCCATGGTTTACACATGTTCAAGCCGTGCGACTGTAAATATCGTCAATTTCAAGAATGCAATGCCCATGGTGAAGGTAAAATAGGTCAACTAGCTGATAGTGGACATTACCAATGTCACCAACCAGATCTGTTACGAGCCACGAGAGGATCTTAGGAAGTAGGAACAAAACACTATCTGGGTTCAAGGATACACTAGAACCAGGAATCGTCAGACTCATGAAGCTGAGAGAGCTTAAGACAGTGCACACTGCAGAGTGCAACTCACAGGACTGCACAATCACCTGGTGTTGATGTACTGCAAGTAATGGGAATATCTAGGCATCAGGAGGTTGGATAGTAAATCTATATTAACATATACGTACTTGTCTTGACGATAAAGTGGTCAATGTTTTGAAGTGTATATTGTTGACATTAGAAACTTAGTATTGTAGTAGTACACCCTGGTGATATCCTGCAGTGTTAACTTAACAATTCCCTTACTCTCAGCAGTCTCAGTAAACTTCACTTCTCCTCCTGAAACCACATACCCTGCTCTGCTGAAGCATTCTCAGCAGAATTCTGTAAAGGAGATCTCTGCATAGGATACAACATTACTGGCCAAGCTCCTGAACCAACTGCTAGTAAATGTAAATGTAAATGTATTTCGATTTATATAGCGCACGAATCACCCAGGGGTCTCAAGGCGCTTGCTTAGGGAACCCATCCTGGTATTCCCCTATGAGATACCCTGGCAGGGTATTCACAAGGTGAAAGCCAGGCATCCCGCCGCGAGGGGCCATAGTGGAGATTAAGCAAGCTATTGCCCAGAGTCGCAGAGTGTGACCCCGTGAGTCGAGTAGGCACCGGAGCGAGAATTGTCGAGTCCGTGGAATTTTTGAGCCCGAGACCCGCCGAGGCGGGGAATCGAACCCTGGTCCACGGCTGATCTCAGCTTCCGGGTCTGCCGCCTCTAACCACTGAGCCACGCTTCTCCACCGCTAGTCGTAGAGTAATCCCTACAACATTCAGACATTCCTATTCTTACCTAGAACCACCCCCACATTCTATCTACCACATATACATCTCCCCTATCCTTTCAATTTAAGGAAATGGGAGAAGTAGATGTGGTAGGTAGGATGTGGGGTAGGTTCTAGGTTAGAATAGGATTAAAATAAAGGCAAAATGTTTAAAAAAAATGTTTAATAGCGCTTTATCCAGCACCTCTGGCATTTCTAAGTGCTGTAAATGACAGCTGTCACTATATTACAGGCTCTAGTGCTCAAGAGCTCAAGCCGTAGGGAAGGCTGACTACTTAGCCTTAATTGGATTCGAACCTGTATATCCCTGCTCTTTTCCGGAGGTAAACGTTCAACTCTCTGAGCCAAGATAAACACGATTTCTTTCTGGATGACCACGAAAGCATAGGCAGTTAAAGAGTTATACATTCATTTTTATTAGCCTGGAAGTTGGGATCTTTTTGGAACGATGTCAGCAGAACGTCTTCGGATTTTATCAAATAATTGGGTAGAATTTCCCCTGGCTTGAACCTTCAGCTTGCCTGGTTACATAACAGATGCAGAGATAGAACTGAAAGTACTTTTGATATCTTTCATATCCTTGCCTTTTCAGTTTTTAGCAGGGGAAAGGGTTGTTTGGCCCACAATCGTTTTCAAAGGGTTTCTCAGTCGGCCTGACACACCATTATGCAGCTTTTAAAAGCTCTGGCCCACTGTAAGATAATTAAATGAGCTATTCACATAATTTCTGTACGTAGATGGAATAGGTTCAGGGGGAATTCTGTGAGTCCGAAATTTTTAATGCATAAGTGGGAATGTATGGTATCAGAACTGAAAGTTCCTATAGCCTGTTCTAGTTCTAATACCCATCACTGCCATAGGCACACCTCAGAGAATATGTTACCTCGCTGATATTTTGCAATAAGGTGGCAAAGGCCTTCTCAGACAAATTTCTTATGATGAGAAACACCATTTAGGAGAGTGCTAAACCTAATGATGGTACGCCTGCTTCGTCACTGGAAACTGACATAGTCAATATTGGCTCACTTATGAAACACTTATAAAGCACTACTGATTTTTATGGTCTCTTTCTCTCGCTGGATGAAATGTTGACCCCTTTCAGGCACATTAAGCACACAACCCTGCTGTTAGAAATGGGGTTTCTGGTTGGCTAAGGTATACACCCAGGCCAGGCAGAAACCACCACTCTAGTCAGGGTAAGCTAGATACACAGCTGACATATCCTGTGCTCGCCCTCTGGTAGCTTGGCATTGAGCAGGCAGGCTTATCAAAAGAGGCAATGTGTAAAGTATTTGTGCAACACACACAGTAACACAATGAATACACCAGAAAAAGACTTTACACAGGTTTATACAAAACAGGGTTTTATTTTATAAACACAATAATGCCAAAACGATAAAAAAAAATCCAATCTATACTTGGTGAGGTATGCTTGTTTCAAAATACAGGTAAAACTCATTGCTAGAGCAATCGCCGGTTAAAGTGTTCCTGATCCAAGTAGTGGAACGTTAGGTGTTCAAAAAGCTCCTACGAAATATCGTGCCCAACTGGCACTCATTGAGAGATCTGCATGGGTCCCCTGGGACCTGGAAGCGCAACAAAGTACAGTCGCCTGCGAGCATGCAGGGTGGTTTCAAGGACCTCGCAGACCCGAATTCTCAAAGGGCGCGCATTACTTGGACTCCCCTGCTGGAAAGCGGTGTGGCAGTTGGCCACACTGATCTGTCCTGGAGGCAGACTCAGGGCCTGCCGTTAAAAGGAAGAAACAAGGAGTCTACAATCCCCTCGATCAGGTCTCTGACTCTAGAGCGGTCGATGTCATTGTGCAGCATTGGGTCTGCTCACGTGAGCAGACTGGGCTGACGCAAAGAGCTCCCTTTGTCAAGGTAACCCGGCGGGGCCGCACTGAAAGGGCAGGTTTGTTACACCAAATATAGAAGTACATCCTTTCTAAGGAAAGCTCTAACTTTCTGCCAGATCTGGTGTAATTCTGTTCTGTCATTTTCTTTCTGTATTGGAGAGCAAAATTTCCCATGGGAATTAACATTGGACATCAATGTTTTGGGACCACCCCCCACCCCTTTTCTTGATGCCGATAAATGGATCGGTGTGAAACGTTTCAGACAGGGGCTGAGGATAAACTTATTGGGGGAAATTTTTAGGCAGATTTGTCACAAGGCGCAGAAGTTACTAGCAAAACAAAAAACACAACCTTATGTGGAAACTCTAACCTAACTATAACTCCACTGTGACGACCTCCATTGTGTTGTTTAAATATATACACACACACACACACACACACACACACATATGTATAGATTTATATATATATATATGCAAAAACACCTTCTTCCATTGAAGACGATGAGGAGACACAGAGGGGCTTGTGAATATCATTTATTAAGCAGGCATGACGCGTTTCGGAATTTATCCATTATCAAATGCCATTTAGTTTAAAAAATGCCTCTGTTGCTGACAGCTCCTAAGTAAGTCTTTGGTATGGCCCCATTTGCTAAAGTAGTCCCGAGCACACCTGGGTCACGTTGCATGGAATCACGGGAGCAACCTCCTTCCGGACTGCAATGACCAGCATGCAGTTTGTTCATCGTGCTGGTAAGTGATTCCGCTTAGTCGATATTTTCTTTATGTTCCCAATTTGGAAATCGGCATGCAGCGTGGCCAGGTTGAAGCTGTAGCACCGTGCTGGGCTTAATGATCTCCACATCCCTCACTCCCAGCCTCACAGTTCCATCGGCAACAGCACCAGAGGCGCCGATGCAGTAAGGACGTCTCTCCATCAAGGTATGGACTGCCATTCGGCAGCATGTTGTCTGTTTCCTTTGTAGTGCGATATATATATTCCCCAACAAATTATGCTCCCCAAAAACTCAGGACCTATGAGAGGCAGTGCATTGGCTGCAGGAGTGGTCCATGCAGGTAAGAGCGGTGGAGAGGCGGGATACTCGACAGACATTGAGGGAACATTAAATAAATAATTACATTTCCACCATCTGTCGAGTCCCCCCCGGCCCCCTCCCCACCACTCTTACCTGCAAGGGCCGTTCCTGGTTGGTCGAAGGAGCACACCGATAAAAGTCATTGCAGCGAACATCACAAAAGTGAATAATGCACACTTAGGACCCTGTCAAGGTTGTAGTGTGAGGTTTAATCCAAAGGAGTTATGAATTAAACCTTACAGTGCAATCTTGACCGGGTCCTGAGTGTGTGTTTTTCACCAGGGTTGCAGTGTAAGGTTTAAGGTTATTCTAGCTGCAACAATAGCTCTCCTGCATGAAAAAACAATTAGGTTCGTTCTTCCCTGGAAGACCTATTGACTATATCTTGCTCCAGAGAGACTCTAACTTTGGATGTCGAGGAGGTGGATTTCATGTTGAAAAGGTACAGGTTCCTCATCAATTACAAGAAGTCTGTACTAGAACTTTCATAGAGCCGTGCATTAATTGGTGCCTTGCTTAAAATGGATGTGAAGTTGGTCTATCAGCTTCATGCAAGGACGCTCAAGCTGGTTCAAAGAAGCTCTGGTGTCCTTTGCAAGTATTTGGCATTGGCAAGACTATTTCTGCAGGTTCAGAGTTATTTGGTAGGCATACGTGCAGCATACTAGTAGGGGTTTGGCATTCTTTGACCTTTGTATCATATCCTACAGTTTTGAGATCCTGCCTCACAAGATGTTGATGCCAACATTCCAGTGTTAGAGAGCTTTGAGCTGCAGTTCATGTGATGACTAGTCATTTTCAGTCTGGACAGTGGAATTCCTTTGTCTCCTCTGCCAAAAAAATGCGTTCCTTTTTAACACACAATTTTTTTTGGGATCAATGTAAATAATTGATCTTGTAAAGAACAAATGTGTCAACGTCTGTGTCCTCTGCTTAAAACACTTCGGAGTATGAAAGATGCTGTGTACAAACTTGCTGCACACACTCCTGAGGGATATCCCTAAACTGAAAAATTAAACTTTCAATAACCTAGTTCTTCTTTAAATACATACATTTAACAATATTATTCAGAACAAATGTTTTCCAAACCAAAATGTTTAATCCGTGTTTTTTTGGAAAAACTGAAAACATGTAATTCAAATTACTGTAGAAACTTCACTTTTAAATCTCTAATCGTGATTAAAAGCAATATTTGCTTCATTCCAGTGGATTTGAGGCATTAGTTGGCCTTTCTTAAAAGGTGCTGAAAACAAAAGATGACATACCATCATTCAAGGAAATTAAATCGGAACAACCGCATTGTCTTGGACATACACCATACTATTAAAAGCACAATACAGTCTGTCAGTGAATCTTAAACCCGAAAGGAAACTGAAACTACTTCTAAAGTTGAATATAAGAGACTTCCAAAACGACACCCACCTCAGGGAAAACGTTATGAAGGACCCAAAGACCACCAGACAATACTACAGAACTCTCAGAACATGATCACTGATGGGCTGGCCCACTGATCGGCAAAATATCCTTTTATCAACGCACAGCACGGAAGGGAGCAGGGGAAGACTTAATGTACCCGGGGGGGCGGAGGGCGGAGAACCGTTGCTGTCGCACGTTTACAGGACGTTGACAGGGGGGAGGGGGGGAGGGGGGGAGGGGGGGAGGAGAGGGCAGGGGGGAGGCCATGTAGCACGGACAATCATAGCTTGGTGGGGCTATCTACTCTTTTTTTCTTTCTTTCTTCTACTCACACACACATCCCCATCCTTAAATAAAAAATATATATATATATATATCACCCAGTGAAAGCAGATGTGGGAAGAGTGATTTAACGGGCAACTTCTCTAAATACAATCATGTCAAAAAAATTATCTATAATCACTATTCAATGAAGTACCAACACAACCGTAAGAGTAGGTTTTGAAAAAATAATTAAAAACACAAATGTGAATGTAACCAATTCTGATACACTGTAAAAATGTGAAGCATAAATTACAAAGCACAAAGAAAAGTATCCTCCTGTGCACATATCATGGGGGATTTTGGCAGGTGAAAAAGTGGGAGTCCAGACACTCATTAGTGTTGTTGTCCTGGGCAGATCAGACCAGAGTGGCCGCCTCTTTGCTCAATAAATGTACAGTAGTTTGTAGAAATATTAAGATAAGGGGTGGAAGGTATCATAAACAAGCATTGGAAATGCAATAGGTCTCGCAGCATTAGAGTTAGTGCTTTTAGAATTGTTTATGGGTTTTTGTGTAAATCTTTAGCATTTTTGTTTCCTGTAGCCAATGCTAAAGAATTAAAAAAAAAAGCCATAAACATTTCTAAAAGCTCTAACTCAAATGCTCCGAGACCTATTGCACTGTGTGAGGGTGAGGGGTTGAGGGTGAGTGAGGGTGAGTGAGGGTGAGGGTGGGTGAGGGTGAGTGAGGGTGAGTGAGGGGTTGAGGGTGAGTGAGGGTGAGGGGTTGAGGGTGAGTGAGAGCGAGGGTGAGTGAGGGTGAGTGAGAGTGAGGGTGAGTGAGGGTGAGAGTGAGTGAGGGTGAGGGTGAGTGAGGGTGAGGGTGGGTGAGGGTGAGTGAGGGTGAGGGTGAGTGAGGGTGGGTGAGGGTGAGTGAGGGTGAGGGTGAGTGAGGGTGAGGGGTTGATGTTGAGGGGTTGAGGGTGAGTGAGGGGTTGAGGGTGAGTGAGGGTGAGGGTGAGTTAGGGTGAGGGGTTGAGGGTGAGTGAGGGTGAGGGGTTGAGGGTGAGTGAGGATGAGTGAGAGTGAGGGTGAGTGAGGGGTTGAGGGTGAGTGAGGGTGAGTGAGGGTGAGTGAGGGTGAGGGCGAGTGAGGGTGAGTGAGGGTGAGGGTGAGTGAGGGTGAGTGAGGGTGAGGGTGAGTGAGGGGTTGAGTGTGAGTGAGGGTGAGTGAGGGAGGGTGAGGGGTTGAGGGTGAGTGAGGGTGAGGTTGAGGTGTTGAGGGTGAGTGAGGGTGAGTGAGGGTGAGGGCGAGTGAGGGGGAGTGAGGGTGAGGGCGAGTGAGGGTGAGTGAGGTGTTGAGGGTGAGGGTGAGTGAGGGTGGATTAAAGTGGATGTGGCCATTTCACAACTGTCCTGCTTTATACTCAATAACCACTCTAAATAGTTCTGGTCTGCGCCCACTTATGAAAAGGGGGCAATATTTGGTCTCCAAATAGCTAAGAGCTCAAAACCTATATCAGGGTCCTGGTTTGTCCAGTTCCAAATACCTTTCTATCCACTATGCACCAAAATATCATCGTGGGGTCAAACTAAACTGCTTTGTGTCAGAAACTTCAAAGACAGCAGTCCCAATTTAATAGAGTCTAAGATTTCTTCCACTCATAGGAATATACCAGATTAATGTGAAGTAAACTATCATGACAAACAACGTTGTCTGGATCAAGGTCAGCAAAAATATAGACCAGCAAATGTGCTATTAGGGCGATGGAATGCAGTTTGAGATAAAATCCTTCAAAACATCTCTCACCTCTTTGAAAAAAATGATTTTTAATGAAAGTAAAGCAGCTTTCTCCGATATTACCATGGAAACAAACAGATCTTTGCAAGACTTCAAAAGATTCTAAGGTTTCAAAACACTTCCTTTGAATCTTACTGCAGAAAAAGAGAAAACGGACTTCTTTAATGCAGTAAGCCAAAATGATCTAATCAACACAATCGACATGGCATGTCTCACTATTATCCTAGGTGGGCAGGAGTGGATGACTTGACATTTCAAACAGCAGGAAAAACGATGGGAGTATCTTCTTATATCAATCTGCCTATTTGAACACTCAAGAGTGCATGCCTGACTAGATGCATCAAAATTATCATGAAAAAGCAGGAAAACTAATTTACATGAATATCGACTTCACATAGAAACAAGATGTTTCTTCAAGTGAATAAGTGTTAAACACAAGATAGCAAAATAAATAAATCTGCTTAAGAGTGCGCCACTCAGTGCAAAGTTTGGACTCTGCCAGTCTGTGAATTTCCAAAAAGGCTTTACTTTTGTAATTTGAAGAGTCAGGATAAAGGTGAATGGTGTATGTGTAGAATGAATCAGCCATCTTGAAATTTTTAACAAACTCCCTAAACCATTTGAAGAAATACATTTGTGGCAACGGATTTTTTAAACGTCTGAAAATTAATCCAGTTCTCCGATCAAAAACAAACGTATTTTGTTTTTTACTCAAATATGACGAATACATGCAGTAAAAAATGTTTCAAACCACTCCAAAATTAGAAGGTTTTTTTAATTTCTTCTATACATTTTGTTTCAATCGTAGAGAACACACGCAATTAGGGATTAACGATCTTCGTCAATTTGCTGCCGCTAAATGTAAACAATAAGTACAACACACTTAAATTGCCGAGAACGCTCTTCATATCTGGAAATGGGATTAGGCGTGTTTCTTGTCCTTCCTTGATTTCTATTACATTCAGGGGTGTCGCGAGAGCCGAGAGTTGCTAGCGAGGAAGTTTTGATTTTCATACAGGGCACTTAACTTTTTCAAAGCGGCACCTGGAGGAGGAACAGAAGTTGCAGGTGCTTATTGACGATTCCTCTGGAGTATTTTATTTACAGCCAATGTCTAGTGAGTTTTTAGTGCTTTAGACTTGGAGATCCGAGAACAGGCTACTTCATAGGCAGAAGTGAAAGACTCGGAGTATCAGTCCTTTCGAAGGAGCACCAGTATCCTCTCGTTGGGCATGGGCACCCATCGCTTCCAAGAGCTTGTCATAAACTAATACTACCTAAAGATACCGTAGCAGAGAGCGCCCTTCCCTTGCAATAACCGAGGCGGGAATTAAGGGTGCACTGCAGCAGAGTCCTTCAAGATTCTAGTTGTGAGTTGCTTATCGAATTGAGAGTGTTTTTTGTATATCTGTAACCCTGTTAATCCCATTACACATACAGATTTACAGTAACACGATGCCACGAAAGAAATGTGAAGTGGGTGGAATTTGGAAAACCAGAGCGAGGGAGGACTCAGCTAGCGGCAGGCAGGCAGGGGAGGAGGGGGGAGGAGAGTAGGGGAGGCACGGCCTAGCGGCCGTGCAATCAAGTAGTGAGGGGGCGGAGCTGGGGGAGGCTGTGGAAGAGAGTAGGCAAGGCGACACGGCGGGAGGGGGCGGAGCGGGTAAACAAAGACGGACATGCACGCGCCCGTGACTTTTAAGGTCAATGCGCATGCGCATAAGCTTAATGCGCATGCGCATTGACCTTAAAAGTCACGGGCACTGCAAGGAATCGCCACGATTCCTTGCAGTGTGGATAAAGAGTGGATGAGCCCCTATAGTCTCGCTTGCTCGATGCGCATGCGCATCGACAGGCGAGACCTAAAAAATGGTCTAAAGCAAGGGCTGCCTATATCTTTGACTTTGAGAGTCATCTACAGTCAGGCTGGGTTCTTGTAGTGTATAATTACAATGGCCACAAAGTTCTCTAAATGAGAGAAACAAGATTAAAAGTGCTCTAGCATTTTTTATTTTACTCTCCGCTTAAAATATATATATGAAATAAAATGACATTAATATTTACCATAAAAATATTTTTACTAACATATTAGAGTTTAATAAACTTTTGTAATTATTTCTGTAATTTACCATAGTTAGATCTCCACCCTGACTGTGGAGACTCACTACGGTAAAGTATAGAGAAAATTAAAAAAGTTTGTTTACCCCCAAAAAATAGAAAAATATTTGTATGTTAAATATGAATATAAATTAATATTATATATTTCATTTAAATTTAGAACAAAATTAAAAATTCTAGAGCACTATTAACGTAATTTTGAATTAAATGTTTAATTAATTGATATACATTACATTAAAGATAAAATATGCTTTTGAAGTTTCAATTTAAAAATAAATTTCCACTTAAAGTAAAAACATGTAATTTTTAGTATGCATTGATTGAAACTGATGTATATAAATAATCAAAAGTAATTAATTATAATTAAAAAAAAATAATGTTATATTCAATTAAGACGGACACATGCCACTCCTCTACTACGCGACTTACACTGGCTTACGGTCAGTCAAAGAATCAAGTTTAAGGGGCTCTGCATCACTCATAAAACCCTGTATGGTAAAGCCCCTAGGTACATCAAGGACCGCCTAACCAACTATGTCCCCAGGAGGTCGCTTCGGTCAGCAGAAGCCAACCTACTGGTATGCCACTGCTTCAACCTATCCTCTATGGGCAGGAGAGCGTTCTCGACTTCTATCCCTCAAGCATGGAATAGCCTCCCGGCAAGCCTTCGCAAAGAAGCTAACCTCCTACCTTTCAGAAAGAGGCTGTAGACGCTGCTCTTCTCAGAGGCCTGGGGCATTATCTAAGCAGCCCGCCTACCCCTCCTGGCTTAGGTGCACCCTTTACACAGCGCTTAGAGACGCCTGGGTGATAATGCGCTCTATAAATCTAACTACAATTACAATTACAATTAGAAATTCACAATAGGTTGTTTAAATATTTTATAATTAAATAATGGGTGTTTTATTGTGGAACTTTTTTTAAGTCCCTACATCCATTATTTTCTATGAGTCTTCGTCCAGCTCTGAGCTGGAGTAATTTTCTACTGTTTTGTGTCTCATTTTGGTTGTAGTAAGTTTAAAAATGCAGTTTGTGGATATGCCCCTGTGTCCACCTCATCCAAACATCACAAAAGAGTTGTCTCCTTTTGATGCACAGAACAGTGGAGTCCAAAATCTCACTACTCTCCAGACCATGGGGAGGGTCAAGGAAGAAGCAGACTCACCCTTGGCTTTTGCTTCCCATCGCCCCAGATGTCAGCACGCTGTGGATCCTGCTTCATGGGCTGCTGGCTGGGCCAACCTCATGTTCTCTGGGGTAGATGCAGACTGTCAGTTCTATACACATGTCTCTCTGGGTAGCTGTGCTCTGCTGTTCATTGAGGGGTGGTCACTCTTCACAGATGTATTTCAGCAACTCAGACAGGCCGGTAGGCCTTCCTCTCCATTGAGTTCAGCAGCAGGAGTGATCCCACAGTCTTTTTCAGAGACTGTTTAGGTCCAAATCAGGGAGAGTGGCCACCCGCTGAAGTTCCATGCATGGATACCGAACATACCGAAGTGTGTAGCTCCTAAGATGTACAGAAATTGTCGAATCATATAACGGTCACATGATCTAGACCTTATTACCTCTTTGACTTATAACGGTTTTCTACAAATTTTAATTTCTTGGCGACTCCACCACTTTAGGAGTTGCTTGAGCTTGGGAGAATCAATGCAGCATTTCAGATCAAAGAACGGTGACATACCATAAGTGTGCCTGCTTTACTTTTGCTGTGACAGTTACTCCATGCCAGGTACTACAATATTTACTTTCACATGGATTACTATAGGCTTAAAGCCATGCAGAGGTCTTTCATCGCAACAGCATTACTGTAGGCTGACCTAAAATCGAGAACTGATTGTTCAATGGAATAGAACTTTACCTGATCTGTTCAAATTCAACTCGAAACCAAAGAAATAGAGAGAATATAGATGAGACCTCTCTTACCGTCCCCCTTCCAGATCTTACGTATGCAATGAATCAGCTTTACCTCAGCTATTAAACCCGTTCACTCTAAATTTGCAATCTCCAATCTTTCCGTAACACAGTGCGCCATGTATGATCATAATTGGTGCAGATTTGCCAGCGGTAGACGCAAATGGATTTACTGTTCAGTTGAAGCAAAAGTCGTGTTGTTATTCTCTATCTGCTAGCTGGAAATCGTACCCGTTGGATGTAGTTGTCCAGTAGTGACTGATAGCTGAAAACCATGCAAGTTGTATATTTTGTTTTATCTTCTAAATATAGACAGTAGGGCATTACATATATGAGAGCTGGTCGTTTGGCGCTTGCTAGCAACTTTTCAAACTTTTTTGTTGTAATATTATCATGACCTCGTTTGCAAGTTGTTTCTTAAACTGCTGCCTAGTTTAGTCTTTGGCTACAAAAGTTTGTTTTTCCTTTCATCCTTTCCACTTAGTTTGAAACAACGCAGTCCTCATTAAATAAGGAAAGTCAGCCAATAAAACATTTGTTTCTAAGGGGGAGTAGGGATTTATGGCAGACAGCATGTAAAAAGGAAAGTGCTGGTTTTCTATTTAAACCTTAATCTCTTTGCTGCATCTTTACTTAGTTTATTTTATTTTATAAGTGTTTATACAGTACAGACGTGTTTAGTGAGGACAGCCCAGCAATTTTCGGAAGACAAGGGAAATATGCTTTTCACAGAAGCAAAAACGAATCTTTATAAAGGATTAAGGAGTGATTGAACATGCTAAGAGAAAAGGCTTGGACCTTTACAAATTGAACGCGGCTGGACTTGCAGCAGGTGTAGAGAGCCATCCGGGCTCTCACATACATTGTATCCTTACACGCACGCACGCACACGCAACCTTGGGGCGGGCTCGCCCCTCGGTATAAATAAACAAGCGGAAGACCGCTCGGGGTCTTTCCGGCTGAGTGCAAGCAAGTGTTGGTGTAGTTATTCAGTGCATATACATACACGTGGTAGGCCCAGCCTCACCACTCTACATTGGCGACGAGGCCGGTGTACCTGGACCCGCGTGTGTCTGCCTCGCGCGGCGGTGCCTGCCGCTGTGCTGCTCTGGCCCCGTGCGCCTGAGACCCGCCCACGCGTCTCCCGTGAGGGTGCGCCTTCGGCTGGCGGGACTCGGGACCGGCGGAAGCTGACGTGCGGCTGGGTGAAGGTCCTGCGGGTGAGTGCTCATCTGCCCCGCTTGCGCGGCCCCTGCCTTCCGCACTCCGCCTGCCACCGCGGAGGAGGCGCGCCTGCTGACTGCAGGCCCGGCGAGCGCCACGTGACGACCCGCCCTGGGCCCGCCCTCGCTCTTCGGAGCTGCCGCGCATGAGGCGCCCTTGCAGAGGCGCGCGCTAGGCACGACGCCAGGCCCCTCCTGCTGTGCTCCTGCCCTCGTGGGGCGAAGGGACGTTCTCACGGACTGTGAGTCAATTAATGGGAACATTTGAAGGTGTCAACACGCTCAAAAAAAAAAAAAAAAATCAAATAAGGAAAAAGGCAACAAGCATTGGCACATGCAACAAGGCATCTCCATTCACATTGGCTCCCACAAGGCCGTGCATCATTGTCCTTGCCGCCACAGCTGGTCCCTGGGGTCCTATCCATCGCCACTGCTGACTCTTCCCGCGTCACGCCCTAAGGCGCCTCGAAACGCTGCGTGGCCTGCGCCCCTGCCCTGCGCCTCACGCCGCCGCCATCCCGGAAAGCACCAGCAAGGCCAGAGTGACGCCTCGCCATGAACAACGGCGCTCCAGGAGCGGTCCAAGACGGGGCTGGCCAGCCCCCCCAGCAGCAGCCAGCTGCGCCCGCCGCTCAACCACAGGCTCAAGCACAGGCCGGAGCAGGCGCCCCTGCAGGTCCTCACGCACCCGCGCCCCATGCGCATCAGCACGCCGGCGTAGCACCCATACCGCCATTCAGCGAATCAGCAGACCCGGCAACGGCGGCCGTCCGCTGGAGAGCATGGGTCGGACGCCTCAATCTGTACTTCAGGGGCACAAGAGAAACCGACGGTACGGTGAAGAGGTCGCTCCTCATTCTCTATGGGGGTCAAGAGATCTATGACTTATTTGAATCGCTCCCGAACACTGGAGCCGAGGACAACTATGACGCCGCAGTCGCGGCCCTCAACGCGCACTTTGACCCTCAGTTGAACAATGATTTTGAAAAATTCAAATTCAAGCGCGCATGGCAGCTGGACTCCGAGTCAGTCGACATGTACTACACTCGACTCCGACGGCTCGCGAGCACGTGTCCCTTCATCAACCCTCGCGACGAAATCAGGGACCAGATCATCGTCGGCTGCAAATCTAAGTTGCTGAGAAAGCTGATCCTCCGACAGCCGGGGATCACCTTAGACGAGATCCTCATCCTGGCAAGGTCGCACGAGTTGTCGGATGCCCGGGCGGAGGAGATGGAGGTCGCGCTGCGCACCCCGGTGATCGCCCCGTCTGGGGCAAGGGCCCCGGCCATCAAGGAAGAGCGAGTGGAGGTGATCCAAAGAAGATTCCCGCCAGCAAGGCTGCGGGGTGGCCCGCCAAGGGACAGCCAGTGCGGGTACTGTGGTGTGGACCATCCTTCCACGGCCACGTGTGGTGCCAAAGGCAAGACGTGCCTCAAGTGTGGGCGCATGAATCACTTCGCTGCTGTCTGCCGGGGAGGGAAGTTCCGGGCAGCAGGCCCGCGCGCCAGAACAGTGACCCAACGAGTCCGACAGCTGTCTCTTGACCAGGAGAGACCCCCTCCCGACACGGAGGCTCAAGACCGCCGGCCCAGATATGAGGACGACGAAGACGATGAGGTGTATGTCATCTCCTACGTGAGCAGGGCATCCACGAAAAGGCGACCGCCTCCAATGTGTTCCGTCTCAGTGGACGGGACGAGTGTCAACGCGCTGATAGACACCGGGGCGTCCGTGAACGTCATGGACTCGGACCAGTATGAGCGCATGTCCCCAAAGCCGACGCTAGCACCGTCCGCGGCACGCATCTACACCTATGGCGGGACAGAGCCCATGCCTCTTCGTGGAGTGATTCAAACCACAGTAGTCAACGGAGAATATTCGACTGTGACCAGATTCCACATCACCGAGGGCAAGAAAGGCACCCTCCTGAGCTGCCACACAGCAGAGGATCTGGGACTGGTGTTTTTCGCCAACCAAGTACACCAGGCTCACGCTGACTTCATGTTAAAGGACTTCCCAGAACTGTTCAAAGGCCTCGGCAAGCTCAAGGGTAAAAAGTTTAAGCTACACATTGATGCGACGGTGAAACCTGTCGCTCTCAGACACCGGCGAGTACCGTTTAACCTCAGGCCCCAAGTTGAGGAAGAGCTTCGCAAGCTTGAGGAGTTGGGAGTGATCGAGAAAGTGTCGGGCCCGACACCCTGGGTCTCGCCCCTGGTGGTTGCCCCAAAACCGAAGCAGCCGGGAGCCATACGTCTGTGCGTGGACATGAGGCTCCCCAACACCGCTGTCAAGCGCGAACGACACATCACCCCCACTATGGACGATATTATAGCTGACCTCAACGGGGCGAAATGGTTTTCCAAATTAGACCTCAACTCCGGATATCACCAGCTGGAGCTAGAGCCGGCTAGCAGGTACATCACCACGTTTTCGACGCACGTGGGGCTGCGTCGCTACACTCGGCTCAGTTTTGGCGTCTCGTCGGCCGCCGAGGTCTTCCAGAACGCCATTCGCGAGGTGCTCTCCGGACTAAAAGGGGTGATCAACCTGAGTGATGACATCCTAGTTTACTCAACGACCCTAGAGGAGCATCACGCCAACTTGAGGGCGACTCTGCAGAGACTCGCCGATAGCGGCCTCACCCTCCACCGCGCTAAATGTGCCTTCTATCAGGAGTCAGTGGACTTCTTTGGATATATCTTTACGAGGGAAGGCCTTAAAGTCGACCCTAAGAAGGCCGAAGCCATCAAAGCGGCCAGCACGCCTAGAAGTCAAACAGAAGTCCGCAGTTTTCTGGGCATGGCCACGTACTGTGGCCGGTTTATCCCGAACCTGGCCGACTTAGCGGAGCCTCTCCGTGCCCTCACCCGTGCTGATCAGAAATGGGACTGGACTGCTGCTGCACACAAGGCGTTCCAGGCCGTCAAGGCCAGTCTGCTTGACAATACCGTCATGGCCTACTTCCAGCCACGGAGACGGACCGAGTTGATAGTCGATGCCAGCCCAGTGGGATTGGGAGCCGTGCTGCTGCAGGAGTATGGGCCGGAAGGGTGGAAGCCTGTCGCCTATGCCAGCAAGGCCCTGTCCGACACGGAGACCAGGTATGCCCAAATTGAAAGGGAGGCGCTGGCCATCAAGTGGGCATGCCAGCACTTTCACCTCTATCTCTGTGGACAGGACTTCACGGTGGTCACAGACCATAAACCCCTGTTGCCCCTCTTTGCGGGGACATCCCGGCTTGCTCCCCCACGCATCGAGAGGTGGGCTGTCCAGCTGCAGGGTTACCGGTTCAAGGTGGTGTTCAGGCCAGGAGCACACAACCCTGCCGACTACTTGTCGCGTCATCCGGATGTCACACCCCCACCGGCCCTCGATGCTGAAGGAGATGAAGTGGAGGAGATAGTGCACATGGTCACCCTAGCGGCGTGCCCCGAGAACATGTCGCTCCAGGAAATTAGCGACGCCACTGCGACGGACGAGACCCTGGCGAAGGTTAGGGAGGCACTCGAAGGAAATCGTTGGGCCCATTTCCTTGATGGCGCTTCGTGCCTCCGGCCGGAGGTGCGTCATGCCAGGCAGCAGCTGTGGCAGATACGGAGTGAACTTAGCGTCGGAGATGAGGGGGTGGTGCTGCGTGGGCACCTCATCGTCATGCCCGAAAGCCTCCAGCAACGAGCCCTGAGCCTGGCTCACGTGGGACACCAAGGGATGGCAAAGACCAAGGCCCGCCTGAGGAGCAAGGTGTGGTTTCCCGCGATGGACAGCCAGGTGGAAGCCATGATACAGGCCTGCCACGCATGCACGATCACGGGCGGAGACCCTGCCCCAGCGCCCGTGCTCACGGAAGAAGCGCCCCAGGCCCCGTGGGCTCAACTCAGCATAGACTTTGGCAGTTTTCCAGACGGGCGGCACATGCTAGTGCTGGTAGACTCTTTTTCCAAATTCCCAGTTGTGGAAGTCATCGCATCCACTGCGTTCCCGCAGGTCAAGAAAGTCCTAAACCGAGTGTTTGCTACGATGGGGCTTCCTGAAGAAATCAAGTCCGATAATGGGCCCCCCTTTCAAGGGAGAGAGTTTCAGGCTTACTTGGAGGCTCTCCGGATCAAACATCGGAAAATCACACCCCTGTGGCCTCAAGCCAACGGGGAAGTCGAGAGGTTGATGCGGACATTAAACAGAGCGCTGCGGATTGCGGTGGATAATGGCGAAGACCCGGAGGCCGCCCTGGACGACTTCCTTGGAGCCTATCGGCAGACACCCCACTCAACGACAAAGTGTGCTCCCTCTCATGTTCTGTTCAAGCGAGCTCCAAGGGATGGCATTCCCACTGTCAACACGTGGGTGCCGGGAGAAAGGGACGCTGAGGCCATACAGGCCCGGCGACAGGCCACCAACATCAAAGCAAGCGCACATCGGCATGCCAAAGAACCAGCCCTCCGGCAGGGGGACACTGTCGTTGTCAAGGATCGCCATCCTGGGTGGAAGTTTCGGACTCCTTTTGAGCCAGAAGTGTGGACAGTGGAGCGAGTGCAAGGGACTATGATTACAGCTAGGAGGAATGGCCAAACCGTGACGAGGAATGCCTCATGTTTCAAGAAGGTACTGGACAATGTCAATGTGCGTCAACGGACCGAGGGAATGGAACATGGAGACCAAGAAAACATGGACTTTGATAATTGTTCTGATCCAACTCCTACTCTGCCGCGAATGGCCACCCCACCAAGGCCAGTGTCACCAGGCCCTGCGGCCGGGAGGAGTCAGCCAAGGGTCGAGGATGCGAGCGAGGGTCCGAGGACAACCCCGGCTGGGGTTGTCGAACTACCTCGGACCCAGGATCGTCGCTACAACCTGCGGCCCAATCCTAGGCCGAGTCAACGGTTGTTGGACTTTGCTTGTTCGTCTCCATGAGTAAGAGACTATGAATGTGCCTGCAGAAAGAGACTAAAATAAAGGAGGGATGTAGAGAGCCATCCGGGCTCTCACATACATTGTATCCTTACACGCACGCACGCACACGCAACCTTGGGGCGGGCTCGCCCCTCGGTATAAATAAACAAGCGGAAGACCGCTCGGGGTCTTTCCGGCTGAGTGCAAGCAAGTGTTGGTGTAGTTATTCAGTGCATATACATACACGTGGTAGGCCCAGCCTCACCACTCTACAGCAGGGTGGAAAGTGGGGCTGTAGGGTGGGTAATGGGAGAAGTGAAAGCGTTTTAATCCTCTATTAAGTATAATCGTTTGGAAATTTGTCTCAGATAAATAAACAGTATTTTCTATGCAGCTCTAGAAATTCACAGAAAAATAAAACCCAGTTACATAAACTTTGTACTGGTGTAAATATGGAGCAAATTCTTTTTTCCATGTTTTTGCGCCTTTCGTGATAGGGAGTCATTAAAACCTTTTACTCTAGCCAGTGAATGTTCATAAAAATTAGTCTGAGCTTATTAAAAAAGCATATAAACTAAATGTCTTCTATGTTTGCTACATTTTCATAATAATCAAATTGACAGGTACTAGTTACTGTAATTTTAATTTTTATAAGATAAAAGGTATGACACAAAACTACTTTGATTCGTTTTTTGACTAATAGTATGTAGCCTGGCCCCATAATCAAGATCCTTGTTCACGTATTATGTTTCTCACACGCCCTTTGTTCATTTGTGCTTTACAATGCGATGAAAATCGACCAAACCCCGGTTTCGGTGACACCTTCCTGCCCTACAGGCATAAAATGATCAAGTTACTTCGCGCCTAATGAGACGCCGGACAGCACGATGCACTATCACGGTTTCATAGCTGGACACCACTGACTCGGGTGGAATGTTCCATTGTTTTGCTGTGGGGGTGTTTGTATTGTTTCATGATGCTGTTATGCAGATGACATTGATCTGCTGCCCTGAGGTATGAGGAGGTGAAGAGACATCAGGACTGCTGTGCTCAGCTCCCTTTCGATGTCCAGTACGGCACTGGGGGTAGGGGCACTGCTGCTCTTTGATGTCCGAGCCCACTGTCCCCCATCAACAATGGAGCCCTCTGGGGGCTGCGGGGAATCCCTCCATTCTTCTGGCAGTCTTTTGATATCTAGAGGCCTGCGTCCTCTGACCTCTGCACTCCAGCACAATGGTCCTTTCCAAGCATGGCCGCTCGCGTCTGAGTCCCTCAGCGCGGACAGAGGAGCAGGCGTTTCTTTTTCTCTTCTGTCAGCCAGCTGCGCATCTTCTTTCCCTTGTCCCAATACTGGAATAATAATTTTTCGCTTTAGCCTCTATATACTCTAAGTCTAAGGAAATGCTGGAACCGTTATAAACTTTTACTTATCTACAGCCTTTTCTATTTATTTTTCTTTTAAGATGCCACATGTTAAAATATGTCAATGTGCGCTAACACTTACTATTAAACCGCTTTGTTTTAGCTCAGTCGCATAAAATGTCCTCCACTTTAACGCAATGGAAAGGGAAAATGGAAGTAGTCTGTTTTTTCTAAATCTCCCTTGACGACCTTTGCTTTGTTCCCACATTTCGGCTTGTATCTTTAGTAGCCAAAACAATAAAACAAATATCTCAGGATGAGGGAACAGCATGTCTTTCAGAGACAGGTGAACATAAATGTCTCATTTAATTTAACACTCAGCTCAACATATCTCTAGCAAGACTGATTAAATACTCGATGCAAAAGCTGTAGTGAGTCATTCCTACCACATCTTTTGTTTTGAGTTCCAGAGACTGATTGCTGTTGAGCAATGTGTAGAAACTAAGAAGTACGACTCGACGCACACCAAGGAAGAGACGCTTTAAAGCATGGGCAAAGTGGGCTCTGGCTCAGGGCCCCAACCTTTCGGAGCCCCCTCCTCCTCCATAGAGCCAGCTCTGTTCAGCAGAGAGCCTTGCCCTTATGATCTTGGATAATTCTTAAACCGATTGTTAATGCCCCGATTACTTACCGGTAATCTTCATTACGCCGAGTATAGTCTTCCTTGCCACATGATTAACATAGTGAGCTTCAGCTCCACACCAAAACCCTCCAAAGCAAAAAAGTTAGCCTCCCGTGCCTCCCATCCCTTTCCAATATGGCCGTCCCATATCACCCTTGACCTCTATAAGAGGCGGGCCGGCCCAACCCATCAGCCTGTTTTTTTGGTTCTGCGCTGAAGATTCTCCAGAGCGTGTTTTCAGGTAAGTTGGGGCGAGGTCCTGCTCCAGCAGGTCCCAGGGCACCGGGGGGGGGGGAGGGGAGGCCCTGCTCTAGCGGGTTCACAGACTGGTTCCCCCACCTTCTCGCACTCGCACTTTCCTTTTGCGCTTTGCTCTGGTGGGCTCTGGTGGTTGCGGGCTCTTGGGGTTGTATTCTGCCATACACTCCTTCCCTTGTGGCTTTATGTCCTGCTTTAGCAGGCTCGGGGGTTTGGTCTCTGCTGTCTGGCAGCCTGGCACTGGCGGACTCTGGCAGGGAATGTTTTTGCCCTGCTCCCGGGGCGGCTGCGGCTTCCCACAGTTGTTGCTGGCGTTCTGCTCCAGCGGGCCAGTTCCAGCCTCGGCCCGTCTTGGCCTGCTGCTGGTTTTGCCACATTTGGGTTGCAAGATGCTTGCATTCGCGTCTCCTTCCCTGTGTCTGATCTCTTGCGGCTCATGTTTGTACCAGGGAGGGTTTACTGGTGCAGTGATAAGGTAGGTCCCTGCGGGCTAACTGCCCCCCCCTAGTCTTTTTACTCTTTCCTTTACCCCCGGGAAAGGTAACGCCCCCTAGAAACGCCATAACACACTCGGCGTTCATGCCTCACTGCCGCTGCCACGAGACGGGACACTGAGATTGATCCTGTGTTAGCCCGTTGTGTTCCACGCTTTTACTGACCAGGTAATAACCCGCAAATTCCCGTTAGCCCATTACCTCCTCGTCCTGTCTCCCCGTCCCATTCCTGATACGTGAGCAGCTAGTCTGCTCCACAGAAACCCCTACCCAGCTGCGCTGTTTGCACTTCCCCCTATGATGATGTCACCATCACGTGACTATATAGGGGGAAGTGCCACAAACAACATCCTGTTCTTTTTTTTCTGCGTTCCCGTGGACCGCGTTCCTGGCTGTGCTGTTGGGTCTACTCTCGAGGTGAGTTCCCTGCTGTTTTTGGTGTGGTCGGCGGCGTGCTTTAGCGGCCGTCTTTTCCTTTTAGTTTTTGCTTCCCCCAGGCTGTTTTCTTTCTGCGCGGCTCGCGTTAGCGGCCGTCTCCGTTCTGGGGGCTTCATTTGTCCACGCGGCTCGCGTTAGCGGCCGTCTGTGGTCTGGGGGCACTGTTTGTTCACGCGGCTCGCGTTAGCGGCCGTTTTATGTGCTTTTCCTCACCTGGCTCTGGTTGGCCTGCTCCAGCGGCCGTCCCCGTTTTTTCTTCGGTCCTTTTTCGCCCTGCTTTAGCGGGCTGGGGCTCTGCTGGTGCTGCTAGTGTGGCGCTCCTGTTTTTTTTGTACTTTGGGGGCGTGTGGCCTGCTTATTGGGCTGTTTTATGCCGGCCCATTGCATTACCTGCCACAGGTGTTCGGGTCCTCGTCCTGTATTTAAGGGGTCCTTCTTGGATGTTTTTTTGTCCTTGTTTTTGCCTGTTGGTGTGGTTTTTGGACTTGTGCTTTCATGGATGCTGCGGCTTCTTCTTCTGCGTCCCCTCTGGATGCCCTGCGCCTCCTTGTTGGTGAGGCAGTGGCTGCTGCTTTCCTGGCCAGGGATGCGGCTGCTCCTCCTCCCAAGAGACCTCGTGTTTCTGTGGATCCCCAGGCTGAAGCTGAAGATGACTTGGGTCCTGAGGGAGATGAGGGTGTGCGTGGACGTTTTGTTCAGGGTGCTGAGCTCTCTGACCTATTCGCACATGTTCAGTCCAACTTGGGGTTCTCTCCTCCTGCCGCTGATGTCTTGGAGGATGACTTCTTCACGCAATATGTCCAGCCTGCTCCGGATTCTTTGCCTTTGCACAGTGCTATTCGCAAGGTGTTGTCACACGAGTGGCATGAGGTGGATAAGTCTGCTTTTCCTCGTTTCCTGTCTCGGCGTTACCCTCTTGAGGGTTTTTCTGCTGAGTTTCCTCAGGCTGTGAAGGTGGATAATCTGATGGCTGGCCTCTCTTCTCAGGGTTTGGTCGTTTCTGAGGACGCCCTACCGGCGGATGCTGTGGATAAGCGTATTGAGGGTGCTGTGAAGCGTTCTTATGCTGCTTCCAATTTTTCCGTCCGTGCGACTGCCTATTCCAACTATATGGTTCAGTCGCTCCTTAAGGATTTCCAGTCCCTGTCGGTTTTGCTGCAGGACGGCGAGGATGCCACTCCTCTTTTGTCTTTGATGGAACAGCAGGTTCGGTACCTGTCGGATATTTCTTTTGACAATTTGGGGGCGGCGGCGGCTGCTTCTGGTGCTTCCATCGCTGCACGTCGTCATATTTGGATGCGTTCCTGGAAGGCGGACTCTTCCCAGAAGTCGGTCCTCCTTAAATTGCCTTTTGAGGGTTCCAAGGTTTTCGGTCCTCGGTTGGAAGATTTAGTCAAACAATCTGCGGAGAATCGCAAGCTGGTGGCTCCTGTCCGCCCCCCTTCCCGGGGTCGTGGGTTTGGTTACCGTCGCGCCTTTGGGCCTCCTGCTCGTGGTGCTTCTCAGCCCTTTCGTGGCAGGGGTCGTGGCCGGGGGGCCCCTGGAAGTGCCAAGCCCCGGGCCACTGCTGGTGTTGCCGCCGCCGCTTCCTCCTCTTCTCAATGACTGTCTGCCTTTGCCGGTTGGTGGTCTCCTTCAGTCCTTCCGTGCCCAGTGGTTGTCGGTTCCGGATGCCTGGGCGGTTCAGACTGTTTCAGAGGGTTACCGGCTCGAGTTTTCCTCTCCTCCACCTCCGGGTTTTGTTCGGACCCCTCTGCCCAGTCTTCCTCTGCGGAGAGATGCTTTGTTGGCCGGCGTACGGATCCTGTTGGAGAAGCGAGCGATTGTGGAGGTGCCTCCGCTGGAGAGGGGCATGGGGTGCTACTCCATTCTCTTTCTGGTTTCCAAGAAGGACACTTCGGATCTTCGGATCTTCGGCCTGTCTTGGATCTGAAGCGGGTCAATCGCTTCGTGATCCATCGTCCTTTCAAGATGGTTACTCTCCAGTCCATCCTGCCTCTGGTCCTTCCGGGTGGCTTCCTGGCGTCGCTGGACCTGATGGATGCTTATCTTCATGTTCCCGTCCATCCGGACGACCAGGGTTTCCTCCGGTTTGCTGTGGGGAGCCGGCATTATCAGTTCCGGGTGCTCCCTTTCGGCCTTTCATCGGCGCCCAGGGTTTTCACCAAGCTGTTGGCCCCTCTGGTGGGTATTCTACATTCCATGGGACTGGTGGTTTTTCCTTACCTGGATGACTGGTTGATTGTCTCTCCTTCTTTTTCGCAGGCTCTGTTGGATGTGGACCGGGTGTGTTTTCTACTGGGGTCCTTTGGGTTCCTTATCAACCTCAGGAAGTCCTCCCTGGTGCCCTCCCAGTCCCTGAAGTTCCTGGGGGCTCTCTTCCGTATGGACATGGACATGGTTTTTCTCTCGCAGGAGCGCCAGTTGACTTTGTTTCGTCACCTTTCCTGGCTTCTGTCCCAGTCCCGGGTGTCTGCCCGTCTCTGGTTGCGGAGTCAGGGGGAGATGGCGTCCACTCTGCATCTCCTTCCTTGGTCCAGGCTGCATCTCTACCCCATGTTGCATCATGTCCTGTCTCACTGGGATCCTGCCTCCTTGGACTACGAGACTCTCATCCCTGTCTCTCCGGGGATTCGGGCGGATCTCCAGTGGTGGTTGTCCCCTCTGTCTCTGTCCCGGGGGTTCGATCTTCTTCCTCCCCTGTCTGTGGTCGTTTTGTCCACGGATGCCAGTGCTCTGGGGTGGGGTGCCGTTCTGGGTGCCTCCTCGGCTCAGGGTCGGTGGCTTCGAGTCTCTCCAGTCGTCGAACTGGAAGGAGCTGCGGGCTGTCTGGTTGGCTCTTCTTTGGTTCGCTCCTCTCCTTCGGGGTCGGGCGGTCTCTGTGCAGACCGACAATCAGGTGGTTCGTGCTTATGTGAATCACCAGGGAGGCATGTGTCGTGCCCTGTTTCTCCTTTCCCGGAAGATCGGCCTGTGGGCCGAATCGAATCTCTTGTCTCTGACGGCGGTCTATCTTCCGGGGACGGAGAATGGGCCTGCGGACTCGTTGAGCCGGGTGTTCCCGTCCTCAGTGTCCCTCTGTCTGTCTCCGGGTCTGTTCGATCTGATTGTCCTCCGGTTCGGCCTTCCTTGGCTGGATCTTTTTGCCTCGGAGGAGTCCGCCCTTCTTCCTCGGTTTTGCAGCATCGTTCCCTCTCCGATGGCGTGGGCCACCGATGCTTTCTCGATTCCTTGGTCGGAGGGTCTGCTGTTTGCCTTCCCTCCGTTTGCCTTAATTCCGAGGGTCCTTCGGAAGATTCGTTGGGATCGGGCGGAGGTTCTCCTGGTTGTTCCGGAGTGGTCTCGGCGGTCTTGGTTCCCCCTTCTGTTGACCTTTTCTGTTCGCCCTCATTGGCGGTTTCCCCTGTGTCCCTCCCCTCTGAGGTTTCCTCTTCTGAGCCTTGCCTCTCTGCGCCGCCTCCGGCTGGGGGTTTGGCACTTGAGAGGTTGAGTTTGCTGGATCTCGGGTGCTCGGTTGAGGTTGCCCATTGTCTTCAGCTTTCTCGGCGTCCTTCCACTTTGAAGTCGTATGCCCGTCACTGGAAGAATTTCTCTTCTTGGTGCCTTGGGAAGGGTCTCTCTTCTGCCTCCTGTGACGCTGTGAGGGTCTTGGACTTCCTACGGGATGGGTTCCTCCTGGGTCTTGCTGTTTCTTCCCTGCGGGCTCAGTGGGCTGCCGTACTTGCCTTTCGGGGTTCTTCAGTTGCCTCTGTCTCCCCGTTGGTGGCTCGCCTTCTGCGGAGTTTCTTGCTTCAGCGTCCTGTCTCCCGTTCTCCTGTGCCTCCTTGGGATCTTCCCCTGGTTCTGCGGGCTTTGACGGGTCCTCCTTTCGAGCCTTTGGACTCCGTGGCCCTGTAGTTCCTTTCTGCTAAGGTTATTTTCCTGGTGGCCATTACTTCTGGCAGACGGGTTGGTGAGATCGGGGCGCTGATGGCCTCCCCGCCTTTCTTGCGTTTTTGCGAGGATAAGGTGATTCTCCGTCCGAGTCAGTTCTTTCTCCCTAAGGTGGTGTCTTCCTTTCACTGTCAGGAGGATATTGTTCTCCCTGTGTTTTTTCCGGCCCCTGCCTCTCCTGAGGAGGTGCTCCTTCATTCTTTGGATGTGTTGAGGGCTCTCCGCATCTACTTGGAGCATACGGCTTTCAGGAAGGTTGATTCCCTCTTTGTCACCTATGGCCTCTCGGGGCTGGGGCTGCGTCCTTCCTTGTCCACTTTGTCTCGGTGGGTCCGGGGTGCTGTGGTTTCCTCTTACGACTCTGCCAGCTGTCCTCTGCCTTCCTCTGTTCAGGGTCGGTCGACCCGGAGCGTTTCGTCCTCCTGGGCCATGTTCAAGGGGGCCTCCTTGAGGGACATTTGCAATGCTGCCACGTGGGCTTCTCCCCATACTTTTGTTTCCCATTACCGGCTTCAGTTGGGGATGGCGGCCTCTGCTGCTTTTGGGGCTCGTGTCCTTTCTGCGGTGCATGATGTTTGAAATGTACTGTTTTCCATGGATTAAATGGACCTGTTTGTTTTCTCAAACCTGTGTGGTCTGTTTTTTTCTGCCAATCACCGTGTGCTTGGGTATGGGCTCACGTATCAGGAATGGGACGGGGAGACAGGACGAGGAGGTAATGCCCGGTTACTCAACGGTAATATCCATTACTCCGAGTCCTGGTCTCCCCGTCCCATTCCTGAGCCCTTCCCTCCCTCCCTGGTTTGGGTTTTTTTGTTTGGGTGATTGTCTGTGTTTTTCATTCTGGGTATCTTTGGTATTTTCAGGATGTTGTTTGTGGCACTTCCCCCTATATAGTCACGTGATGGTGACATCATCATAGGGGGAAGTGCAAACAGCGCAGCTGGGTAGGGGTTTCTGTGGAGCAGACTAGCTGCTCACGTATCAGGAATGGGACGGGGAGACCAGGACTCGGAGTAATGGATATTACCGGTGAGTAACCGGGCATTATATGCTGACGCCCACCTCCCTCCCGTTTTGATTGCCAGCAGCGGAACCCCTAATGTATTGTATTTGCAGCCGCCGGCTGATTGATACAACGCACACCCACTGTACGGGTAAGTAGAATGACCCAGGACAACGACCGGTCCATGATTTTACTTTACCAGGTAATTCTAGTCATCTTTGACATCGGCGATAGCTCCTCACCCCCTCTAGATAGGATACTAATTCTACCCTGCACAACTTTTATGTATTTTTCCTAGTTTGTGGAGGACACGCCACTTGTTTATACGGAAATATTTCACAATAACACAGCCGTCACGGTCTGGCGTCCTTTCTTGTAGATGCCAGGTAATCATGAGTTACAGTTTTTGTGTACTTCCCGAGCCTACTGTGACGCGAGGGCTCGTCATTAATGATTTAATGTTTTCTTCCTCAGCTTCAGCATGGCTTGTGACCCGTAATTACGGGAATCCATACCTTGGCATTTTGATCTGCTCGTTTGCAAGGTAATTAATTACTCCCAATGCCATTGAGACTATGTAATTAACACGGAGTCTTTTGCAGGGATATGTCAGCATGTTAGGATAACTTTTTTAACACTTTTTTTACGCTTGAACCAGAATATACCCTTACTTCAATAGGGGGTGGCACTGTAATAATTTAACAGTTGTCCCATGGAGTTGCCTTGACATTTATTAAACTTTGCAGTTTTTAGTTTATCATCAACGCTTTCTTGCGATCGCGTACTCTGGTAATCTGTGACCTAATGGCTGTATAGGATCCGCGCTGTGTATATGCGGGCCCCTTGCATTTAGATATAATGTCCATACTGGTGGTGTGTAAATTAACGGCTGTTTAGGAACCTCGCCTGTTTTTGTACATAATTGTGCGCTAATACTTGTTCTTGCATCTAAATAGGAAGTCCACACCAATCCTTTGTTTTAAAAAAAACCTCTAATATGACATATGGTATGAACCATGGTTCCAGGTTGCAGAGTGTCTCTATGTCCTCTGTGGGTGTTTTTAATTATGGAGTTGTAACCGGTGCGGGACGCCCCGTTACAGGAGTCCAATATTAACATTGTATCCACTACTTTGTAATAGGGATCTAATTTTAGACCCTCAGTTGATTCATGTTTATATGCAATCCTGTTGGAAACCAGCCCAACCTCCCCTCCTGTCCTCAAGAAGACCCGCACTGTAAGGGAAAACACCCTACGCTTATTAGGGTCGAAACGTAGACTACCTACCCCCCGCGAGACCAGCTTCTACCCCTAGCAAGATTGATGCAGCTTGTTTTTTTAAGCTTGGTTATACGAATTACTTGACCTATGGTGGCATGTGTGTTTGGCTCCTTTGGATAGCCATTATAGTAATGTATTCATGAATAATGTATTTTTTGACTTGCACTAAAAGTGAAGAATCTTCTTTTCCATTCTACACAAATCCCCTCACCGCACACCTTCCCCTCCCCTTTCCTTCTTTGGGCACAACGTCAATCGAATATTGATGAAATTTTGTATGCAAATATATAACTTATAACAAGGCTGAGTACTTTGTGAATAAAAACACTGTACTCTTGAAACCCTTTTTTGATTTTTCTTACAAAAAGTTCATTTTGATCATTCTATCTCTCCCAGTCTGGGACCCCTTGTTCTATATAACCCTCACCCGCAGCATCACTATCTCCCGTTGCTGTGCTACGGGTCTGGCTTCTGTTGGTGCGCCGTACTCTGGGTGTGGGTTGGTCTATTCCTAGAGGGGCTTCAGGCAACAGGTTTTGTCTGTATTTGCCTGGCTGCTTTCTGGGAGGTTTGTTTTTGATTTTTTACCACTCTGGGTGCGTTGGTTTCCACCTTTGTGCCTGGTGTTGTCGGGCCTGCTTCTGTGCGGGGAGTCTCTGTGACCTATTGGTTGCTATGGTTATGTGTTCATTTCCTTGTGTGTTTTGCTTTGGAGGGTTCAGGTGTGGAGCTGAAGCTCACTACATTAATGTGGCGTGGAAGACTTACGAGGAGATAATGTGGGTGATGTGTGCAATTCTATTACATGCATTTTGTAGTGAAATGTTGGGCCGCATTGCGCAACGGACCACAGTTGACTCTCTAGATGAGTGAAAAAGGCCGCTTTATTGAAGACAGGCGCACCTTAAAAAAACATAACCTTGGCCATTGCCTCTCAAAACTATAACTAACTATACAAACTTCATCTACATATCTTCCTCCCGCCACCCCTAAGGTTTCCCCAAACACAATTGCAATTTATTTAACATACCCCAACTTAAATCAATAACTTTTGCCCTATTAAAACCTTGTAACCTCTTCTCAACCTGTCTAAAAATCTATCTACTCGATCAATAACTGTTAACCCTTTAAACCCTGTAACCTCTTCTCTACTGGTCTAAAGATCTATCTACTAAGTATATCCTATCCTAACCTCATTACCTGCTTATCCCCAACCATAAAATGAAACAGTAAAACTTGCCAAAAATAGCTAACCGACGCCATGCACCTGCTTCAAGCGACAACCAAAGTACATATCCTTTTCCCCTTGATGCACCTGTACCCAATGAAAAACAGGCCAGAAAATTGTAGTAATATAAACCAGGACTCCTATCCCCCTTTAAAATGGGTGGGAGGGCGGGACAAAAACAAACGGTCGCCGTATCACCTTCCAAAATGGTGACATGGCTCCCGTAATGGCCGCATGAATACCCCCTGCCCGGAGCCTAAAGGTAGCCCAAAACGAGCCCAATGGGGCCCAGACCGCACCACCTGGCCCAAAACCCCGGGGTGTATGCCTCCCTACCGGTCGGTCGTCCGCCCTTTCTCCCCCAAAGCCCCATTGTGTTTATGTCTCATTCAACATCCATAAAAAAAGTTTTGATTAGATCAAAACAGGACCTCACATATGAGAAATGGGAGGGCGACACAGAGATTATTTGCTGTAAAATTAGTGAGCTGCTGCTGTGTTAAAATATTAAAAATATGTCAGTATCCCTGAATATTGTATATAAACACATTTAGAATTTGGACACTTGTGCCTGTGCCTGGCCAAAGAGGGCATGAAAGAGCTTGAATTAGATCATAAATTCAAAGCACTTTTCTGAACTGGGTCTCCCCAAAATACGTTTGGCCCTGGGCACCCAACATCCTTAAAATGTCACTGCACCGAGGGGTGTATGTACAACGTAAAGTGATGTTAGGATTCATGTTCATGGTGCTAGGCCACAAGATAAATCGTTTTCCTTCACACCAGCAGCAATGCCTTGTGCGCCTCGATAAAACTGTGCCTAACAGACATCGGCTTGTGCCCTCGTTAACAGAGGTTAGTTATTATGGAAATCCTCAACACATCTTTATCTGCTGAATTGGCGCATACTACATTTAAAAATGCAGGGTCCATCCCGCTGCTGAAAATCCACATGCTGTCCTATCCTAACAAACTGCACATCCATTTCCAGTCTTGTGACTGGCACGCTTGATGACAGCTAGTAAGCAATCAACAACAGTTATTTATAAAATCAACCCATATCTTTAATCTACAGGCTGAGGCCTGTATTAGACTAGCACATGGGGCGTAGTTGATGGGGAAGGTAATACTTGTTGATCTTAGAATAGAGGTAGATGGTGCTGGTTTTTGGAGGCCTTATTTTACTGTGGTCTTTGCAACATTCAACATTGTCGCCCAAACTGCTTTCCTTAAAAGCGTCATTTTTTATTTTATTTATTTGTTTTAGAAAGTACAAAAACATTTCCTTTTGGTCACTTCAGAGCACTATAAGAGAATGTCAGAGAGGTAATCTGTTTGTGCTTAGGTGGGAATGTCATCATTGCCAGCATTGTTGCAAATAGTAATTAATGCTGCAGAGCCTAGGGCAGGCAGATATCGCTCAAATCGGATGTGCAGAATCTGGAAATTCCAGACGGTGCAAAACTGTGGCTTCTGGGAATATCTTGCCCTTCATACGCTCCACACATCCTTAAAGATGATCCAAGTGAGAGCATCCGCAATTGAAAAGAGCTGGATGCTGAACAGAGCTGAGGTTGAAGAGTTTGTTCCATAGTCTCAGTTCTTGACCCCCAGAGATCTGATTCCATGCTCTAGGTTTTTCAGGGAGTGTTGTTGGATGTAATTTGAGGTGACCAATCATAAGCCCCAGGCTGGGATCCAGTAAGGTGCCTGATTTTGGGCTATAAGCAGCTTTATCCAACTACACATTATATACTATGGTTTCAAATATCGTTTACTCCTAACCTATGAAGCACACCTGTGCTTCCATTTGCTTCTGTGTGCATAGAAAGGTGAAGTTAATACAGGAAGTTTTGAGCAATATAGATTGTTGTGTTTTCTATGGAACAACCCATGTTAAATGAGCATTGGCAAAGCAAATAGCTCTCGCCTATGAGAGTCTATTGGCTTTGGCAATGTTTTCTAGCCACGCTGACGAGCAGTGCAGATGCTTTGCTGTGTGGCTAAACTAACTTTAAAAAGTGCTGAGACCCAGCCAGAGTAAACGCACTGTTTTTAAAAAGTGTTTAGCGCTGGTTACATCACAGTCCTTTCTTTATTCTTATTTTTAGCCATGCTGCTATATAGCATGTCTACAAATCATTGCTAAAGTCGACAATGTTCATGCTGTACAGCATGAACAAAAGGCAATGAGTGAGCCAATAATCTCAAAGACGAGACCTGTTGGCTTTGCTAATGCTTGTAATGTCTTGGCGCAACACCCCTATCAGTCAATCCTCCCAAGGGCGAATAAGAAACTGAGCAGATCAGTGAATCCTCCCAAGGGCGAATAAGAAAAAAAACATGACATTTGGCAAAAGATTCTATCATATAAAGAAGGCAATTGCTCCCATGTCTTATTGAAAATACATTGGGAAACAGATGATATCTATTGTCACAGTAAAAGCAGATAACATCTGCTGTCACAATAAACATCTATTACAAAGGAGAGCAGGGTTTCTTTGAAGTGCATGTGCCATTGTAAAACATAGCTACAAATGGCATGAGGATCAACAAGGACAACAGTGAAGAAGATAAAATAAAAGTAGTTCCTGAATCGCAGTGCAATCATTAGAAGAATAGTAATCAATCTGAAGCAATCAGTACTTGGTCCGTCCTCCAGCGAAGAGAAAGTGAAGCCAGCGCGTGCTGGCCAATTAGAAGGCAGAAAATAAGAGTGACCATGAAGGCAACAAATGTAAAGCAATAGGTGGGCTGCAAACCTCTTGTACATATGCAATATCTCTCACAAGCAAGATTGAATGCTGCACATGTGCTGTTGCCGCGTATACCTAAAAAGAGCTCATAATACAACCTCAAAAGACAAACACATTAAACGTAGAAGTCCTCACTTGTTCTATTACGTGTGAAAATGAGCAAGGTGTTTGAAACATGTTGAGAATAATTGTTATATGTAAAATATATTTTTTATCATGGAAAGTGCAATATGAGCCATCGTCTCCTTTTGTACTGTCTTCTTTCTACTACCATTGTGCAGGTCACATCTAGAATTTATTTCAGTATTTTTTGAGAATGCGTTGTATTCTACTATGTGTTCTAGTCACTAGACTTCAATAGAGCCATAACATTTTTTTTGCTAGATTCTCTAAATAGCAGAGGCTGTCTCAGAGCAATTTGTGTGGGGTGGAGAGCTTTAGAAGGGACTAGAACTTAAAGGACTATACAGAAGTCACACTATGCTGTCTTTGGTATTTCCACCTCCACCAGGCTACGTTTAAATTAATTCATTCTCACTCATCATTGTGGGTTCAGTTCATCACTTTCTTCGCAGGATCTGGGTCTGTGACTTGCAGACTCAGCATTGACCATACAAGCTATGCTGTTTGCTTGTAGGACACGACACAATAAAATGGCGCAGGCACCAGGCTAACATCCCTTGGAGTGAGTCTCGTGGGTGCTCCGACCACTTTTAGTTAGAACATGCATCATAGGCCAAACCATGGTAAATGAGCCATCCTCAGCCGTTTCGGTGTCCGAAGTGGTCAGTGCTATGCTTGCATAACACGGCAGATCACCGGGCAAGTTTTTTAGATCGTAAAGGATTTGGACTACCTCCCTCACATTTTATTTCCTCTACTAAGTGTAGCTGAGAATTGGGATAGATTTGGCTTCGCTTCGTTGTTACCCTTTCTGTTTCTTTTCAATTCCGCAACATTAGTCCCAGTGATCCCATTAGGCTGCTACGAGGCCAGCCGTCCTGGCCTCGTCCACCGAGTGGGAGGACACATACCAGATGTTAAGTTTGGCTGACCTCACTTCTAGAGCACAGTGTCACCTTCATTTCACTCCTGACCCTGTGAGACAGGTCCTGGCTGTCTTCCAGTTTTCCCACAGTGTTAGGTCCACACATGATTGACATACCGCCCCGGTCATTTGTTTGTATTAGGAAAGCTGGTGTATTGAGCACAACGGCCTACGTCCCTTGGGATGTCCTTGGAAAGATAATATGCAGCGATAGAACAAAAAGGTAGAGTACTGATCCTTTCTGTGGCTTACCAAGTCATTAAAAGAAATATAGATGGAGGAAAGAACTTGAGCCATCAATGTACATAAACTCCAATCTATTAAAATAAAAATTAACAACATTCTTTATTGTTGACATAGTTTTTTCTTTTGACTGGTTCTTAGCAAACTTTACTTGCGTCAGAATAGTGTGTTATATGTGTCATTTTGACAATCCCCCTGGTGTTTATGCAACAAGGATTCCCTTATCAAATTGTAGTTGCGGACAATTGTAATGGCTATGTGTAAGCAATAACTGTGAACCAAACCCACACACTTAAGAGCGAACTATTTTATGAAAGTATTTCAACAGTTAGATGGTTGCACATAAATAGAAATACTAGGTTATTCATTAAGATATAACCAGTGTTGGACAACAGAGTAGGAAAGTGCATTTTATGTCAAAGGTTATCCTAAATAAAATGTGAAACCTTTGAGTATGTCAAGGGAGCTGTAGTAAGAGTGTTTGAAATCAGGTTTCTAATTTTCTTATTCAAATAGATTGAAACTAGTGATCTCCACAACCTTGTGAACAATGTTTTTTTGGCAACAAGGTTACAGAAATATGAATTTTAACAAATATCCGAAGAAAATGTAATCTTTTAATTACTATCAAGTCTCTTCCAAAAATTCGTTTTCAGAAATAGTAGTTCCAATTATTGGCATCTATGCTCAAATGCAAAATGTTTAAAAATGTATTTGTAATCAACATGGTAAACATGTTTTCTAGTCGAAAGTGTATGTCTATTAACAAATGATTCTTTATCAAAATAAAACCAGTTAAACTGTTACATAGACGTTTTAGATTTAAATAGACGTTTTAAACGAAAAGACTCCTTTTCAATTTATAAGCCAAGATGAAAACTTGTCTGCTTGTATTGTAAACCAGTAAATTGAATTCTATCAAAAGTTACAGAAGTCTGTAAGGCGCTACTCCACTGTTGATCAGTAGTGCAGTGTGTACGAAATGAAGCTCTCTAATGTACCAATATATCAAATACGCATAGTTTGATGTCAACATAGCTAGGAATATGTAAACAAATTGTCCGTACACAGGCAAAAATAGAGTAGTTACTGAAATAGATGAGACCAACCCTTAGGTTAAATAAGGTCTTGCTGCACAAATATAAAAAGAACACAGTTGTTCTCCAATCATGATATGATCTTTTTGCATGGTATTTCTTTGTGCTCTGTATGTATAGCTCAAGTCTCAGTAAACCCTGAGCACAAGGCACTAAAAATATGCCCGCCCCCTGCAAGTTATGTCATGGCATGGACATGCTTGTGCTTCTCATTGTTCACCGCGAATGTGCATGGGTTTATTAGAGCATGACCTCTATATAGGATGTATGCGACTCGGTGAATAAATAGAAACAATTGTTATTTTTAACTTGCACTGGTAAACAAATCTAGCCTAGGCCTGGGGTGAAAGTATATGTATCGAAAGAATAGTAATATTGAGATGTTATATGAATCAACTATACAATGTCCGTGAATAACATATAACACATAATACAAAAAAATTCGAAAAAATGTGTGATTTAACAGTTGAAGTTTAAAACGTTAACAATAAAAGGGATGTGATCACAAGTGCTTATTGTCTTAAAGCAAAATTAAGTAATACATTAAATAAGGAAATGATGATATTAGAACAAAAAAGTACAGAAGAAAAATATAAAGAGTATGTGAAAAGTAGATTGTGAATATGCATGTACGAGAAAAAACTACTGTCTCATTGTGGCTGTTCATATGGAATAACCTGAAACTCATTGTCAAGGAAAGAGCTGTGTGTATGATCAGACGAGAAATCATCTCGAGCTTGGTTTAAATAAAGATTTTCAACCTGAAGTTGTTGATATCCTCTAGTAGAAGTGTTATGTTTTGCCTTATTTTATATGAGTAAGGTCATTCAGAAAGTGCGTCTTACTTCTTTAGTTATTTCCTTCTGGAGTGGATCCAGACAAAGTATGAAGGTGCTCATCCACTGATTGTGCCTCAGAGCTCAATCAAGACCTAGCGCCTTTTTATGGAATATTTAATTGACCTGGAAACTAAAGTACATAAGCAATATTATAATGTCCTTCTAGAGGGAGTTTCACATCTCTTTATGAATATTGCTAAAATAAATTTGTGCCATGTGTTCCGTCGATCTGACAGTGCCTTGGGACTAAGCCAGTTTGCAAGAACAGATGATTATGCAGACAACTAAAGTACTATTGCAGGTCATGAAGTCACAAATTCAGATGTTACTTGACTCTGTGGTTAACCTCTTTGGCTTTGTGCCGACCTAACTTGCAAACTTTGCAACTATGATTAAAATATGGCTCAATATGCAAATATCATCATAATTTTTGCTTTGCATAAGTGAAAATACTAGATTTGGGGCCCGATGTAGGTAATTTCGATTTACCGACTCTTAAATACCGAATCATACCGATTCGGTATTTAAGAGTCGGTAAATCGGAAGCAGACAGATGTAGGTAATAAATTACCGATCCTGTACGATTCGGTATTTACCGAATCGGTAAATACCGAATCTGTATTTCCCATTGATTCCTATGGGCCTTGAAGCCCATAGGAATCAATGGGAAATACCGAATCGGTATCATGGCCAACCAATTACCATTACCATTACACTTTACATAGGGAACACTGGTACTTTGACACTGATCGGCAGTGGCAAAGTACCCAAAGCATCTAAATTGGCAACGCTATGCTAGGAAAACGGTCCAGGGGGAAAGCAAAAGTTTAGGAAACTTTAGCCAAAAAGGCTAAGTCCTACAATTTAAAAAATTGAAGCCTCATATTTTAATATATTCTGCGTGCTATTTGACAACTAAAAGTGGAACGTATTATGACATTTGGAATCCATTAATACAGAAAGTATTCCATGCTTACACTTAAAAATACCTTAAGAGTTATTTTCCATTTGTTTTGTTTTTTAAATAGTGTAATATCATTAATTTCTTAAAATAACATCGATAAATAGGGATGTTGTTTTTAAACATTTTTAACAATATGCAGACATACACTTCCCATCAACTTCACACTGTATGCTTAATAATAATTACATTTTAATTTTTTAGTTATATCACAGTTTTTACTATTTATAAGAACTGTAAATAGTAAATACTACTAACAGCCAACTTAATGGCATTCAGTTTATCAACCTCAGGAGGAAAAAATGGTGAGCTACCCTACCAGGATTCATACCTGTGATCTGCAGATAACACCAATTGTCAGCAGTCAGCATTTTAATTCACTCAGCCATTTTACTTGCTATAAAACATTAATAATTAAATAAAGCCATTGTTTAAAAATCAGTCTTGAAGAATTTCAAAAACTATTTGTAAATATTCCCAATTCAGTTATATTTTTCTGTTAGTTATATAATTCATGTCTCATTTTAATGCAGTTTTGCAGCTTGAATCTTTATGGATTCACTATGCTGTGCATTATTCAGCCATCTAGTGGTTGGGTCTGGAATTGTAGTCTTGTTTTCTCTTTTTTTCTGTGGCCCAGGTGGGCGTCAGCATCCCACCATTTGGTGTCCTTCGTGACGTGGAAGCTCCCACCATTGGTCGCAATCTTCAGATTATTTTTTCCGCCGTTGGGTCTGGATCGTTGCCGAGGAGTTCCAGAGTTTTGCAAATGAATTCAAGGAAAATCGAAGATATTCGCCGAAGAGTCAAGTTTTCAACTTCACCGGACTACAGGTCAGGTACCCGGAGCGACGGGGGAGAAGTTTTACGAACAACCTCGATGTTCGACAGAGAATGCGCTTGCAGGGGGCTCCCTGAGCGCGGGTATGGACAAAACACCGTTCAAGTTTTGCACCAATTGCCACCACAAGTACGCACAGAAGGACCATCATCCAGTCTGCAACATCTGCTTGCCGCTCGACCACAGAAGCGAAGACTGCAATGCTTGCTTTGCATTTACACCCAAGACCCTCAGAGTAAGGGAGAGACAGAGAAGAGCAAACCACAACATGCAGGGGCCACCTCCATCGCTACGAGACCTGGGCCTCTCCAGTGGAGAAGAGGACAACATCGCCAAAGGGCCTGAGGACTGCGTGGTCGTCGAGGTCCATAAGAAGACGTTGAAGGAGGTAAGGAAGTCGTTGACCCCAAAACGTCCAAGCGACGCTCGAAAGAGGGAAGCAAAAGCCCCGAGCGACACTCGTAAGGGTGAAGCTAAGTCCTCGAAAGGAGCTCTGCCGTCAAAACATTTGACAAAAGCAAAAGCCTCCAGAGACAGTAAGCCAAGCGGATCCTTCGAAAAGGACTCCCAATCGGCAAAAAGCTTCGACGAGAAGATGAGTCGATACACCATCCCGCCGAAACACGCTGTCGAAGTCGAAAGGTACGACGAAGATGTGGAACTGCCAAAAACACCAGAACCAGTCAAGGAACTGGGGAAGAGGACTACTATTTCGAGGGAGAGGGCGATGAAGATCTGCAATCCTACCAGGACTCGACGTCCTCGGAGGCACAAGATGTGGAATGGCAAGATCTCCGAATCGCTCGAAGAAGGCGTAGACACTTACCCTTCGAGGCCTTCGCCGCCAGACGACTTAGGGATCTACAACATGTTTGTGCAGAAGGCTGCACAGTCTTATGGAGTAAAAATGGAGGAGGAGAAGCCCAAGGCATGTTTCCTCCTGGAAACCCTACTGCCTCAGCAAACCAGAAGTCAATTCCCGCCCATGCTCACCAGTGTGCTGAACTAGGAGAGAGAGGCATTTATGGAGCCAGCAGTATGCAAGGCTGTGACACCTAGAACAGAGAAAAAATACAAACATTCTTCACAGGACCCTGCATACATCCAGGGGTCAGTGCCAGCCGACTCCATAATGGCAGCCAGGCTAGGAAAACGGCCAATGTTCCCACAAATACCGGACCACCTCCAGACAAGGAGAGTAGGAGGATGTATCTCACAGGGAGAAAGGTGGAGAGAAATGCAGCAATACAGTGGTGCATTGCGAACTCCAACGCCCTGCTCAACAGGCACACATACCAATACTGGGATGAAGTGGGGCAGCTCCTGAAGCACCTGCCAGATCAGTACCATACCAACAAAGAGCTGCTAACCTGGTAGAGGAAGGAAAGAACTTGGCGAACGCATGCCTAAAATCGGCGCTGGAGGCTGCAAAAACATCTAGCAGGCTAATGATGATAGGGGTGGATGAGAGAAGACACGCATGGCTGAGGATTTCAGGATTCAAGCCGGAAGTACAAAGCAACATCTTAAATACACCCTTCAATGGAGAGCAACTATTCGGCACACCACTGGACGACAAGTTGACACAGCTCAAGTAGGACAACGAAACAGCAAGGTCCATGGGAGCGCTGCAGTTCAGGGGGATGAGAAGAGGCACACCCACAAGGAGACCTAGTGGTAGAAGTGGAGGAAAAGTACCGACCACATCGCACCAAATGTTCCTGCAAGGCTACCAAGGGAACAACCAAGGCCAGCAGCAGCAGGGTCAACAGCAGCAGAACTGGCAGTATCAACCCTGGGGACAGTCCATTTTGAGGGCGCGGAAACGGACGAGAACAGACACGGAGGGGAGGACAACAGCCTTCAACCAAGTGACTCTGCCAGCCATCAGGTCCCCACCCTAGCAACACCTCAGGGTGGGCGGAAGAACAAACAGAAATGATGTAGCCAAACATTCAACAACACCTCGAACACTCAACACCTGTGGGGGGGAGAATAAGAGACTTCATCCAGGAATGGAGGAAGGTCACATCAGACAAATGGATCCTAAACATCATACAATACTGATACTGTATAGAGTTAGAAAAACAACCTCCAAACAGAAAACCAAGAAATAAGGCACACTCAGCAAAGGAGCTCTGGCTCTTGCAACTGGAGGCACAGGAATTGCTCAGCAAAGTGGCGATAGAATTGGTACTGCAAAACCAAGGGAACAAGGGCGTTTACTCAACTTACTTCCTGGTACCAAAGGTGGACGAAACACTTAGACCTATCCTAGATCTGAGGTTCCTCAACAAATTCATAAGAACTCAAAAATTCAAGATGACCTCCCTACAAGAGATAGTACCACAAATACAACAAAGAGACTTCATGGCTACCATAGACTTAAAAGACGCATACTTACACATTCCCGTCAACCACAAACACAAGCGCCTACTAAGGTTTGTGATCAACCAAAACCACTACCAGTTCACAGTACGGGCATTCGGACTGAAATCCGCACCAAGGGTGTTTACAAAATGCCTAGCAGCTGTCGCAACACACCTACGAAGGCAGGGGATACATGTATATCCCTATCTCGATGACCTGCTCGTAAAAGCAAGTTTGTACGATCAACGCAAACTACACATCCAGCAGGTCATACTAACACTGACAGAACTGGGCTTCTCAATTCATTGGTAGAAATCATCGCCAGAGCAAGTCAAGATATTCTTAGGGGCAGAGATCAACACCATACAGGCCAAAGTGTTCCCCAGCAGGAAGAGAACCATGGCGATACTGAAGGAAACACGCCATTACCGCAAGTGGCAAGTTCTGACAGTGAGGAAGGTGAGCAAGCTGATGGGAATGATGGCGTCTTGTATTCACCTAGCCCAGAATATTCGGCTACACATGAGGCCATTCCAGGAATGAATACAGCAGCAATGATAACATGCAACCGGGAGTTGGGAAGATCTAGTGGTTGTTACACACGCAGTGCATCAGGAAATACCGTGGTGGAACGAACAAAACATATCACAGGGGAAACCATTCACACAACCAACTCCAACAGTGACCATCACATCAGACGCCTCCCAGCTGGGGTGGGGCGCGCACATGAACAGACTGAAGGTGAAGAGGCTATGGTCGCAACAGAATGCGGTCAAGCACATCAAATACCTGGAACTAAAGACAGTGTTCCTAGACCAGAAAGCTTTCCAGACACAGCTGTACGGAAACAAAGTGTTGATCCAAACAGACAACACCACGACCATGTTCTACATCAACAAGCAGGGTGGGAGACAGTCAGTAGCGCTATCAAGCCTAGCACAGGAAATATGGTCATGGGCCATCCCACTAAGGATAGACCTACTAGCAATACACCTCCCAGGGAAGGACAACGTGGAGGCAGACAGACTCAGCAGGCAGACGTCTGCATCACACGAATGGGAGATCAACCAACAGGAATTACAGAAGGTATTCCGGAAGTGGGGAACACCACAAATAGACCTATTAGCAACACATCAGAATGCAAAATGCGAACACTTCGCATCCAGACAACCAGACCATCCGTCACAAGGGAATGCGCTATGGATAGGTTGGTCAAAGACATTTGCCTATGCTTTTCCACCGATACCACTGATACACAGGGTGCTCAGCAAATGCAGGATCAGCAACATGTCACTGATACTGATAGCACCTCAGTGGGCCAGACAGTCATGGTTCTCGCAGATTGTGGAGATGGCGCAGGCACCAGCACACAGATTCCCATAGAGAAGGGACCTGCTAACAATGCAAAACGGAAGGGTGCTACACCTAGAGCCAGAGAGCCTCAGCCTGGCGGCTTGGCTCCTGAAGACCTAGAGTTTGTACACCTCAAACTACCAGCAAGCACAATGGCAGTGCTCAGGGAGGCAAGAAGGCCTAACACAAGGATATGCTACATAGCACAGTGGAAGAGATTCTTAGAATGGTGCATTAGAGAGAATTTGCTAAGAAGGGTCACACGAGAGTCATCGGTGCTAAAATACTTAACGCATCTACTGCAAAGCAAACTAAGCTACACATCCCTAAGAGTACAGCTAACGGCGATTGTGGCTTACACTAGAGGAGAGATGGGGAAGAGCTTCTTCACCTCCCAAGTCGTAAAGAGATTTCTGGAAGGGGCGAAGAGGATTGCCAACCCCCCCCCCAAACAGAAAGGCAGCACCAGCATGGAACCTTAACGTAGTACTGACACAATTGATGAAGGCACCATTCAAGCCCATGCACAAGGTCACACTACACATGCTCACACTAAAGACGGCCTTTTTAGTAGCTATCACATCACTAGGGAGAGTAAGTGAGTTGCAGGCACTAAAACTTCAAGAACCCTACCTGCAGATACACAATGATAGGATTGTAATGAGAACCGACCCACACTTCATGCCGAAGGTGGTGTCCCGATTCCACATCAGCCAAACAATCAAACTACCTAGTTTCTTCCAAAAACCAACCACAAGCACAGAAAGAGCGCTGCATACACTGGACGCCAGAAGGGCGGTGATGCACTACATAGAAAGAACAAAGGAGTGCAGAAAGACAAAGCAACTCTTTGTTTCCTTCGCAAGCGATTTCTTGGGACGACCTGTTACCAAGAATACCATTGCACGATGGATCGCACAAACTATACAACTATGCCACAAACAAGCTGGGCAACAGTTAGAAGGAGCAGCTCATGCTCACTCAACAAGGAAGAAAGGAGCAACAATTGGGTTTCTATCTAACACACCAATTCAAGACATTTGCCAAGCCGCAACGTGGTCTTCAGTGCACACGTTCACAAAGCACTACTATGTGGATATTCAAATGAACAAGGAAGCGCAAGTGGGACAGAAGGTCTTACAACACATTTTCAGTAACCAGTGCTCATCTTCCACCCAGGCACCACAATAAGGACAAACCGCTACAAAGTCTATGCACAGCATAGTGAATCCAGAAGGATTCACTCTGCAAAACGTATAGTTTCTTACCTGCCGTTGTAGTTTTGCTGTTTGAACACTTTCTGGATTCAATAGCGATCACACCCTCCTCCGCCAGAAAGATGAGACAGGAGGAAAGGAAGATAAAGTGTCAATCATAACAAAAGGGATCAACAAAAAGATAACACAAGACAAGGAAAAAAAGAATCCGAAGATGGCGGCCAAAGGTAGGAGCTTCTGCCAGACACCAAATGGTGGGATGCCGACGCCCACACAAAAAAAGAGAGAAAAAAGACTACCAATCTTGACCCAACCACTAGATGACAGAATAATACACAGCATAGTGAATCCAGAAAGACTTCAAGCTGCAAAACAGCACCGACAGGTAAGAAACTATATGTTTTTCATTGTTTTAATCTTCCTTTCTGAGTGATTTCTTAGTACAATGTGCGATAATTAACTGGTAATGGATGCAAAAGTACTCTGAGTTTAATTCACCGAATGTGCAATTGGACAGTGTTTAATTTGTAAAAACAATTAAGCTTGCACCACCCGTTGCCTCTCCCAGAGCTGCCAATGACAGCACCAACACACTATTAATCATCACACTCTTAAAAGTATGATAATTCGAGGCCCCCAAAGCTATAAAAACGCCCTGGGTGGTAGGTATTAGTAATTTGTGTATTGAGTTAATAAACAGCTGTTGCCCTTATCTCTAAATTCGACTGACAGTGCCACCATGTCCAGTTTATCATAAGTGCCAGTGCCGAGCACCTGAAACCACCTGCTCAAATTAAGTGTGTTCATTTTTGTGTCCTACCCTGTCAAAAAAATGTGTGTCCTACCCTGTTTGTTGACAAGGTAGGACACACGGGGATTCTGAGACCCATACGGTACGGTTAGGACTTATACGGTATGCTTAGGACTTATTAGGGTCATTAAGGTTAACAAGGTACGTATGGGACTTCTTAAGGTCCAAGGCAATGGCCGCTTGCAGTTTATGTACTATGTTATGGAGGGTTTTAATTTTTTTGTGTGGATTCCCCATAAACGAACATACGGGGATTGACTAGGTGTTTTTGGCACAAGGAAGTCGGCCAAGTGTCCAGCCTCACAACAGGTTTTAGGTTTGAAGGATTTGGGAGCATATTTACTGCAGTGGTTGAAGGTTTGTTCAGTGAGAGTCCTGTTAGCTACGGAATATTGGGGGTGGCAGTTTTGCACAGCTGTAAGTATACAAAGATCATTGGATACAATTAATGAATATCGAACAAAGGCCCAAAAGAGAAATGACAACCCACCTCCACAAACACACTCTAAAAATAAAGTTGTAAATCAAATACCGAAACACCCAAAGTTAATACAATGGAAATATCTTTATTTCTTTTGTTTACATAAAGCATGTAGACAAAATTTCAAAACATTAATTTAAGTATAAATATATATAAACTGCCTCACCCCCACAAACAAAAAAAAATGCAAAACTCCACAAAATCAAGCTACACACATACCACTCGTATCTTGTATACCATCCAAAGACACAATATAATCTTTAAAACACAGCACCATAATCCATAAAATGAGCATCTCCTCAAACTGCTCAACTATCATAAATGAATGCTACCTCAAATGATACATATACATATAGACCAGGTATGTGAATTTACAGGTCTATCAGGACGCCTGTTCCTGTACACTGGTATATTTACACTTTAATCACCAGACTTAATAATGAGAGAAAAGCATACTTCACAGACAAAAATTCAACTTTTGTTCGGTGAGGTGTTGACGCACGTTTCGGTGTAAAGTGACCAGCTGATCACACACCTTCTTCAGCGCACCTTCAGAGCACAGAAAGATGTTTCAACAGTGAATAAAAACAAAGAAAAGGAGAGAGGAAGGGCGTGGCAGCCCAACAGTTCTCTAAAAATACAAAGAAACAACCATATGAATAAAATACTCTTCACGTTCATGTAAATACCTCTTCTATATCAACCATACGAAACAAAGAAAAGAAAAATGGAGAATGCTGCATGCAAACCCATACAGACCCAAATTGTGCTGTAAGGAATCAAGAGCATTCAATCAAAAATAGTGTCAACTACCAGGCAGAATCGATCAGATTGCTTGTTAATTCTTGACTACCTACACCCTTTTAACTAATTGCAGGAGAAGAGCTAAGTATCAACAATTGGAAATTTCCAGGGTTAATTAATTGTAGGCTTGTTAAAAGACAGTTATTGAAATCAGGAGACTACTGGTTAATAAATAACCTGTTCTACTGTCAAAACACATAGTGGGAGAGGAAGCAAAAGTTGTACTAATCTGTTATGCTCTCTTGCCAGGAGAAGTAATTACGTTGTTGGTAATTCTTTCAAAGTCACCGTGGACTCGTTTTTCCGCTGCCAAACCTTTCTAAAAACATAAGGGAATACATCAAAGTTTATCAGTTTGGTGCGTGCTCTTGAATTTACAATTGTACTTGTTTTACAGGATGTGATTTCCACATCTAAACTAATTTCTCATGTTTCGATTGTCGTATTTGGATTGAAATTATCACCATCTTGCTGTAGTTTCCAGAGCAAATTATTGTGTTTCTTCCTCCGTGAGTTGGCTGCTCAGTTTTGGATTGACAGATTTGTACAGACTATTTAGCTCTCTTTTTCATGTTTTTTTAAGACATCTTCAGTTGTTTAAAGGATGCACTGCAAGTTTTTTTTAGATGATCAGTGATCTGCCTGTGTAAGATATTTGTACAGGAATTTCTTTATATCACATTAGAGAGAATAACCGGCACAAACATAAAAAGAAAATCGTTATTTTGAGCAATTTAAGCTCGTGGGCCGTTCCGACTAGAGTTACAAACTAGGCAATACCTCTGTAAAAAACGTAGTGCTTTTGGGTACAATATTCTGTCCACTCTCATATACCTCACCACCGCTTTTTGCCCAGCAGCCGAACATCATAACGTATTTGAATCGGATATTAACTTTGTAACTCACTAAATACATTTATATATATGATAAATTATATATATATTTTTTAAGTTTTATATAGCGCTGGCTAGACCCGAAGGTATCAAAGCACTAGGTTACATAAGGAGGAAACCTAATGCTTAAACAAGGTATAACCCCGCAGAGACTTTTAAACCCAAAGTTTTGCCGGCTAACATCTCCTGTAATATTTTATCCAAAGTGGATAAAATTACTACACTTAAAACTTGAAACTCAAAAGCATCGATCAAAAGTACAACCAGGTGGTATAATGGGGAACTGACAGGTCTGAAGCATTGCACATGTGACCCGAAACCTATAATCAATATGATGCACCAAAAGAGTGAAGATGAAGCCTCTTCCATAGAGGCTAAGATGTGTGTTCTGTAAAACGTTCAAGCGTAGTAATAGGTATTTTTGCAGCGTGAATCTTTCTGGATTCACTATGCTGTGCATTATTCTGCAGTCTAGTGGTTGGGTCCGGAATCGTAGTCTTTTCTTTCTTTCTTTTTTTCTTTTTCGTAGCCCAGGTGGGCGTCGACGTCCCACCTTTTGGTGTACTTCCTGTGACGTTGGCACGCTTCCTACTGAAGCTCCCACCTTTGGGCACCATCTTCAAATTCTTTTTTCCACCGTTGGGTCTGGATCGTCACCGAGAGGCTCCAGAGTTTTTGGAGGAAAGAAGAGGAAAAAGACGAATTTTACACAGAAAAGATTGGAGAAGATACTGAGGAACAAGATCACCAAGCCGGGACGACAAAGAAGGAGGAGAACTTCGAGATCTTTGACGTCCAACGGAGAAAGCGCAGACATGGGGCCCCCTGAGAGCAGGAATGGACAAAACACCTTTTAAATTCTGCCGTAACTGCCACCAGAAATATGCTCAGAAGGACCCGCCCCCCCGTCTGCAACCTCTGCTTACCGGTCAACCACGAAAGCAAGGATTGCAACGCCTGCTCCGCCTTCACCCCGAACACACTCAGGGTTAGAGAGAGACAGAGGAGAGCCAACTACACAATGCAAGGCAAAGGGCAACCTCAGTTGCTTCGGGACCTGGGCCTCTCCAGCGACAAAGAGGACAACATCGCCGAGGGACCAGATGACTACACGGTCGTAGAGACCGACAAGAAGGCATCTAAAGAGGTAGGAGAGACGTCGACCCCTAAACGCCCGACAGACTCTCGAAAGCCCGAGCCAGACTCTCGAAAAACAGAGTCTAAGTCCTTGAAGGGAGCACTGGCGCCGAAAACCTCGGCGGCCGCAGCTGCATCCAAGGACAAACAGCCCAGCGGATCCTTCGAAAAGGACTCCCAGGCGGCGAAGACCAGCGAAAAGCCAAGGTCGTCGAAGCACGTCCCCGAAAAGGACCGCTCGACTTCGAAGGAGAAGGACCCGAAGGTCGCTTCGATGTCGATGACCAAGTCGAAGAGATCGGCCGAAACGCTCAACACCGAGCATGCCACCGAGATGGAGAGGAAAAAGAGAAGGCTTGAGGCCGAAATGGAGAACATCCTGCAAAGGAAGATAGAGTTCGACTAGAAAATGAAAAGGTTCACGATTCCGTCGAAGCCGCCGATCGTTGAAATAGAAGAGGGAGAGGAATTCGAGGCCGAAGGGCCGCCGAAAACTCCAGAGCCCCAGGAACATCTAGAGGAAGAGGGCCTATACTATGAGGAAGAAGGCGATGATGACCAGCGAACGAGTTTCGGCTCGGCATCCTCGATGGCACAGGACCTGGAATGGCAGGATCTCGACTCCGAAAACCCGGAAGAACCCCTGGAGACTTATCCTTCGAGGTCTTTGCCACCAAATGACATTGGGGCCTATATCATGGTCATCAAGAACGCGGCAGCGGCTTATGAAGTTAAACTGGGGGAGGAAAAACCAAAGGCATAGAGACCATGCTGCCCACTCAAACAAAGAGTCAGTTCCTCCCCATGCTTCCGAGTCTAATGGACCAAGGGAGGAGGCGTTCAAGATCCAGCGACCTGCAGGTCTGTCACCTAGGACGGAGAAAAAATACGAACACTCCTCTCAGGATCCCTCCTACATCCAGGGATCCGTCACGGCGGACTCCATTATTGCAGCAACAGCCAGGAAGAGGACAAACTTTCCAACAACATCAGGCCCACCACCAGACAAAGAAAGTAGGAGAGTGGACCTAACTGGGAGAGAAATGCAGCGGTACACTGGTACATAGCGAACTCCAATGCCCTACTGAAGAGACATCAGTACCAGCATTGGGACGAGATGGGGCAACTGCTCAAGCACCTCCAGAGGAATACCAGCAAAGGGCATCACACCTGGTGGAGGAGGGAAAAAATATAGCAAATGCTTGCCTGAAAACGGCCTTGGATGGGGCTAACACATCCAGCAGACTTATGATGATAGGAATCACAGAAAGAAGGCAGGCCTGGCTTAGGATCTCAGGCTTCAAGCCCGAAGTACAGAACAACATTCTGAGCACTCCTTTCAATGGTGAGACACTGTTCGGGGCACAGAAAATGAAACTGCAAGGTCCATGGGGGCCTTACAATTCAGAGGGATGAGAAGGGGTACCCCAACACGGAGACCAAACGGAAGGGGAGGAAACCAGCCGGGAACGTCACACCAGACATTCCAGCAGGCATACCAGGGCGACAATCAATCGAGGCAGGGGCAGCAAAAGCAAACCTGGCAGCACCAGCCTCGGGCCAGTCCTTTCACGGGAGGGCGAATGGACGAGGGCAAACAAGAAGAGGGGGCCAACAACCCACCTCAAAGTGACTCCGTCACACAAATCGTGCCCACCCACACGACCCCTCCAAGGGTGGAGCACAACAAGGCCAACAAGAGGGGGTTACACGTACCAAACATCGGCGAACATGTAACACCAGTAGGAGGCAGGCTAAGGCACTTCTTCCAGGAGTGGAAGAAGATAACTACAGACAAATGGATACTCAACATCATACAGTTCGGATACTGCATAGAACTGGAAAAGAAACCACCAAACAGAAAAACAAAAAGGAAGGCACATTGAGGAAAAGAACTAGCGCTACTCCTAGAGGAATCACAAGAACTCCTCCGAAAGGAGGCCATCGAACTAGTTCCATTTAGAGAAAGGAACAAGGGAGTGTACTCAAACTATTTCCTAGTTCCAAAAGTGGACGAAACGCTAAGACCCATCCTTGATCTAAGGTTCCTAAACAAATACATAAAGATACAAAAGTTCAAAATGACATCCCTACAAGAGGTAGTTCCTCAGATAAGGGACGGAGACTTCATGTCCACCATAAACCTCAAAGATGCCTACCTGCACATTCCCATGAACAGGCAGCACAAACATCTACTAAGATTTACCATCAACAAAGAACACTACCAGTTCACAGGCTTAGCCTTCGGACTAAAGTCCGCACCAAGGGTGTTCACCAAATGTCTCGCAGCCGTGGCAGCGTACCTGCGCAGGTAAGGGATTCATGTATACCCTTACCTTGACGACTGGCTAATAAAAGCAAGTTCACACAGGACATGCAATGAACACTCACAGCGGGTCACAGAGACACTCACAGACCTGGGATTCTCCATACACTGGGGGAAATCCTCAATGGAAGCAGAGCAAGTGAAGATCTTCCTGGGGGCACAGATCAACACCATACAGCGCAAGGTGTTCCCCAGCGACAAGAGAACACTGTCCCTGCTGAAGGGGACACGCCACTACCAGCAGGGGCGAGCTCTGACAGTGAGGACAGCGAGCAAGATCATGGGAATGATGGCGTCCTGCATACACCTGGTCCCCAATATACGGCTCCACATGAGACCATTCCAGGAATGGCTGCAACAACAATGGTCGCAAGCTACAGGAAGTTGAGAAGATCTAGTGGTTGTAACGCACGCAGTGCAGGAGGAGATTACGTGGTGGAACAGGGAGAACATAACAAAAGGGAAGCCTTTTTCACCACCAACCCCAACGGTGACCATCACCACAGATGCATCCCACATGGGATGGGGAGCACACATGAACAAACTCAAAGTGAGGGGTCTGTGGACTCCAGCAGATGCGGTCAGACACATCAACTACCTGGAACTGAAGACCGTGTTCCTCACCCTGAAGGCATTCCAGAAACAACTGTACAACCAGAGAGTGTTGATACAAACAGACAACACAACAACGATGTTCTACATCAACAAACAGGGAGGAACACAAGCAGTCGCACTATCCAACCTAGTGCAGGAAATATGGAGATGGGCCATCTCACTCAAATTAGACCTGCTAGCCATACACCTACCAGGGAAGGACAATGTGGAAGCAGACTGGCTCAGCAGACAGACTTCAGCATCCCACGAGTGGGAGCTCAATGCACAAGAAACACAAAGGCTATTCAGGAGGTGGGGAACACCAACGATAGACCTATTTGCAACACACCAGAATGCAAAATGCCGATACCTCGCATCCAGGCAACCAGGGGAACGATCCCAGAGGAATGCCCTATGGATAAGCTGGTCAAAAACATTTGCCTACGGTTCCCCCCGATAACGCTGATAAACAGGGTACTCAACAAGTGCAGAACCAGCAACATGACACTGATCCTGGAGGCACCACAGTGGGCAAGGCAGACCTGGTACTCACAAATAATCGAAATGGCACATGGACCACCCCACAAGTTCGGGAAAAGAAAAGACTTACTCTCCATGCAAAACGGGGAAGTACTACACCCAGAGCCAGAGAGCCTCAGCCTAGCGGCATGGCTCCTGAAGACATAGAGTTTGCACACCTACAGTTACCTGAGAGGCAAGGAGACCTACCACATGAAGGTGCTATGTGGCAAAATGGAAGAGTTCACACAATGGTGCAGCAAAAAGAAACTACACAAGAAAATGACAAGGGAATCAATGGTGCTAAGATATCTCACACACCTGCTAAAAGCAAAACTAAGTTCATCCTTGCTAAGAGTACACCTAGCAGCGATAGTAGTCTACACAAGAGGAGAGACAGGTAAGAGCTTCTTTACATCACAAGTAGTAAAGAGATTCCTGGAAGGGGCAAAAAGGATCGCACCACCTAAGATGATCCCGCCACCGGCATGGAACCTTAATTTAGTCCTAACAGAGCTCATAAAAGTGCCCTTTGAACCCATCCATAAGGCCTCCCTACAAATGAAATGAAGACAGCCGTTCTGGTGGCAATCACCTCGCTGCGCAAGGTAAGCGAGCTACAAGCGCTAACACTGCAAGAACCCTACATTCAAATATACAATGATAGGGTGGTAATGAGAACTGACCCACACTTTATGCCAAAGGTGGTGTCTAGGTTCCACATGAACCAGACGATACAAATACCAAGCTTCTTTCAGAAACCATCCACAAGCGCAGAGAGGGCACTGCACACTCTGAACGCTAGAAGAGCAGTAATGCATCACATGGAAAGAACCAAGGAGCACAGGAAAAGAAAGCAGTTCTTTGTGTCCTTCGCAAGCAGTTTCCTGGGTAGACCAGTAACAAAGGAAACCATTGCACGATGGATCGCACAAACTATACAATTCTGCCACAAACAGGCAGGCCAAGAACTAGCAAAGGGGACACTAGCCCACTCTACCAGGAAGAAGGGAGCAACAATAGCCTTCCTGGCTAACACACCCATTCAAGACATATGCCTGGCGGCAACATGGGCTTCAGTGCACACGTTCACTAAGCACTATTGTGTGGATATATAAATGAACAAGGAAGCACAAGTAGGACAGAAGGTGCTTCAACATATATTTAACAACCAACGCTCATCTTCCACTCAGCCGCCACAAACATAACAAATCTCTACAAAGTCTATGCACAGCATAGTGAATCCAGAAAGATTCATGCTGCAAAACAAATAGTTTCTTACCTGTCGGTGTAGTTTTGCAGCTTGAAGATGTTTCTGTATTCACTAGCGAACCCACCCACCTCCGCCAGAAAGATGAGGCAGGAGAAGAAGGTGGTAATACAAGGACAATATAGAAACAGACACCTTAAAGGACAAAGCGGAAAAATCACTTACTTGAAGAAGAAATAGAAAACATTGCCAAAGGATTCACAAACAGAACACAAAAACAAGAAAAAGAATCCGAAGATGGCGCCCAAAGGTGGGAGCTTCCGCAGGAAGCGTGTCGACGTCACAGGAAGTACACCAAAAATGTGGACGTCGACGCCCACCTGGGCTATGAAAAAAAAAAGAAAGAAAAGACTACGATTCCGGACCCAACCACTAGACAGCGGAATAATGAACAGCATAGTGAATCCAGAAAGATCTTCAAGCTGCAAAACACCACCGACAGGTAAGAAACTATTTGATACACCCAGTGACATGACCTAAGATAATCGCCAACCTTCACACTACAATCTTGAAGACACAGGTTCTAAGACAGAGACAAGAATACACCAATAACGAAGGAGATTGGGAGGTGGGGGAGGCGGGGAGCAAGGGAAAATGTAGGAAAGAAATATATACAAAAATTAAACATACACACATATGACAATACCTATCAGAAATCTATTGAGAGAGACAAAACTGCCTATCTTGCCAAGAGCATTATTATTGATATCACAAACCATCCAATAGAGATCTTCAGCATTTAGCAGGAATTGGTCATTCTATATCTCCTAAAAGAGTCCAGGTGCAAAGCAATAGAACTTCTCCAGTCTTCTCCCTTTTCAACCTACTTTCACTTCCATCCACCCAATAACTAAGGTTCTAACGAGGAGCTGTCAAGTCTGGTAAAACAAGCAATGAAAATGCAATAGGTCTCGCATTTGATTACGTTAAAGCTATTTGCTTTGCTAATGGTATTGTATAGCAAAGCAAATGGCTTTAACTTAATGAAAGGCGAGACCTATTGCATTTTTAATGCTTGTTTGCTATACTGTGTGTTTGTCTGGTAAGGAAAAGTATGTGCCAGCCGCAAAAAAAAAATGTTGTTAGACACCACCGGCACAAATTAAGCAATTATTATAGGGAATTCTGCAAAAGTCAGAAAGAGTACACTAGATAAGGATCAAACAGTGAGTTAAAAACGTAATTGGAAGGGGCCAGTGTGTTCAGGCTTTAAATATTTAATTAAACACACCAACTGGCACTGAAGGGGGAGCCACACAACACCCACAAATTTGCCCAACAAAACATAAGATGCTGTTGATTGTTCTAGAAAAGGGTATGGCAGGGTTAGAATGCAGCACACAGGCTGCTCTATTAATTCTAGTTGCACACTTATACAGCTCAATAATTAATTCTGAGGGCACACACAATAGGTCTGGGGAGAAAATAAATAAATATATATATATATTTATATGAATGCTCCCAGTCCCACTGAAAAGTCGAGGCACTCACGGGTGGGTGCGTTGTGCGGTAATGGGTGCCCGCAAAAACACAGCGCTCAGCTTCCAAGAATCCACTTAGAAGAACAGCACTCGTTAACCAAAGATCGATGCTCACACCATCAGTTTTATTTTGTTTATCAGAGCCAACAGACGCGTTTCAGCATCAAGCCTTCGTCAGTGTTAGTCACGCTCCGCAGGTAAGCTTGGGTATTAATGCAATCCCATGTTTAGCTAAACATTGTTAATGGACTATTGACATTGCAGCTAAGCAGCGCGCCATCTTTAAACATGCAAAAACATTGTTAAATCAGCATTACGGGTACATATACCCATCTTTGCACGCCTGCGCTCAGTGCAATGTAATTGGAGTTTAAACAAATGTCGCCGTGTATCGGCGTTACTCCCCACATTGTTGCCTTTACGGGGAGAATAAGGAAGCACAAACCTCGTGCCACCTTTTCTAATTCGCAACAGTCAATATATATATTTATATTTATATATATATATGGTCCAGTGGAAGGCTAGTGAAGTCGAAACGCGTAGGCCGTCCGATTTTGCACGAAAGTTTGCACATGGTGTGTAAAAAAAAAAAAAAAAGAACTGTTAAAAGCTTACCTGCTGCTGTGCCGTGACTTCTGCCGGTGGGGAACCAGAGGGTCAGAAGATTCAAAGCAATATAAACAATATACAAAAACATGTGGGTTCACGGACAACTATGCAAGCATCTACGGCGTACCTCTGAGGAAGTTCGAGGAAAGAACGAAACATGTTAGGATTGCCGTTTGTGAATAAATTCAGGATGCAAACCTCGCTGGTGATGTGCGGCTGATTCTTCTCTTTGGAAGTTGTTTTTGGTAATCTTTATCGGTGTGATCCCACCGCAGCGACGCACTGCCAGCAAGCGCGCCGGAGTCTGCCCGACCTAAGGACCTTGTTTGTTGAACACGAGAGTGACAAGGGCAGGCTGGTGACGCCAAAGACGGACTTTGGCATGGTTCTTGGGAAGCCTAAAAATGGTAATTCTCGGGGCACAGCGAAGTATGCTTCCTGCAGCAATAAGACAATGACCTTGCAACAAAAACACCCATTGGAGGGTTTAAAATAAATATAAAAGTGAACCACAAGTACCAGAAAGCATCACGAGCCATGAGGGGCGGTCCACCGAGGACAGAACTTTCAAACTACGTACAAAAACATGTGGGTTCACGGACAACTATGCAAGCATCTACGGCGTACCTCTGAGGAAGTTCGAGGAAAGAACGAAACATGTTAGGATTGCCGTTTGTGAATAAATTCAGGATGCAAACCTCGCTGGTGATGTGCGGCTGATTCTTCTCTTTGGAAGTTGTTTTTGGTAATCTTTATCGGTGTGGTCCCACCGCAGCGACGCACTGCCAGCAAGCGCGCCGGAGTCTGCCCGACCTAAGGACCTTGTTTGTTGAACACGAGAGTGACAAGGGCAGGCTGGTGACGCCAAAGACGGACTTTGGCATGGTTCTTGGGAAGCCTAAAAATGGTAATTCTAGGGGCACAGCGAAGTATGCTTCCTGCAGCAATAAGACAATGACCTTGCAACAAAAACACCCATTGGAGGGTTTAAAATAAATATAAAAGTGAACCACAAGTACCAGAAAGCATCACGAGCCATGAGGGGCGGTCCACCGAGGACAGAACTTTCAAACTACGTACAAAAACATGTGGGTTCACGGACAACTATGCAAGCATCTACGGCGTACCTCTGAGGAAGTTCGAGGAAAGAACGAAACATGTTAGGATTGCCGTTTGTGAATAAATTCAGGATGCAAACCTCGCTGGTGATGTGCGGCTGATTCTTCTCTTTGGAAGTTGTTTTTGGTAATCTTTATCGGTGTGGTCCCACCGCAGCGACGCACTGCCAGCAAGCGCGCCGGAGTCTGCCCGACCTAAGGACCTTGTTTGTTGAACATGAGAGTGACAAGGGCAGGCTGGTGACGCCAAAGACGGACTTTGGCATGGTTCTTGGGAAGCCTAAAAATGGTAATTCTCGGGGCACAGCGAAGTATGCTTCCTGCAGCAATAAGACAATGACCTTGCAACAAAAACACCCATTGGAGGGTTTAAAATAAATATAAAAGTGAACCACAAGTACCAGAAAGCATCACGAGCCATGAGGGGAGGTCCACCGAGGACAGAACTTTCAAACTACGTACAAAAACATGTGGGTTCACGGACAACTATGCAAGCATCTACGGCGTACCTCTGAGGAAGTTCGAGGAAAGAACGAAACATGTTAGGATTGCCGTTTGTGAATAAATTCAGGATGCAAACCTCGCTGGTGATGTGCGGCTGATTCTTCTCTTTGGAAGTTGTTTTTGGTAATCTTTATCGGTGTGGTCCCACCGCAGCGACGCACTGCCAGCAAGCGCGCCGGAGTCTGCCCGACCTAAGGACCTTGTTTGTTGAACACGAGAGTGACAAGGGCAGGCTGGTGACGCCAAAGACGGACTTTGGCATGGTTCTTGGGAAGCCTAAAAATGGTAATTCTCGGGGCACAGCGAAGTATGCTTCCTGCAGCAATAAGACAATGACCTTGCAACAAAAACACCCATTGGAGGGTTTAAAATAAATATAAAAGTGAACCACAAGTACCAGAAAGCATCACGAGCCATGAGGGGCGGTCCACCGAGGACAGAACTTTCAAACTACGTACAAAAACATGTGGGTTCACGGACAACTATGCAAGCATCTACGGCGTACCTCTGAGGAAGTTCGAGGAAAGAACGAAACATGTTAGGATTGCCGTTTGTGAATAAATTCAGGATGCAAACCTCGCTGGTGATGTGCGGCTGATTCTTCTCTTTGGAAGTTGTTTTTGGTAATCTTTATCGGTGTGGTCCCACCGCAGCGACGCACTGCCAGCAAGCGCGCCGGAGTCTGCCCGACCTAAGGACCTTGTTTGTTGAACACGAGAGTGACAAGGGCAGGCTGGTGACGCCAAAGACGGACTTTGGCATGGTTCTTGGGAAGCCTAAAAATGGTAATTCTCGGGGCACAGCGAAGTATGCTTCCTGCAGCAATAAGACAATGACCTTGCAACAAAAACACCCATTGGAGGGTTTAAAATAAATATAAAAGTGAACCACAAGTACCAGAAAGCATCACGAGCCATGAGGGGCGGTCCACCGAGGACAGAACTTTCAAACTACGTACAAAAACATGTGGGTTCACGGACAACTATGCAAGCATCTACGGCGTACCTTTGAGGAAGTTCGAGGAAAGAACGAAACATGTTAGGATTGCCGTTTGTGAATAAATTCAGGATGCAAACCTCGCTGGTGATGTGCGGCTGATTCTTCTCTTTGGAAGTTGTTTTTGGTAATCTTTATCGGTGTGGTCCCACCGCAGCGACGCACTGCCAGCAAGCGCGCCGGAGTCTGCCCGACCTAAGGACCTTGTTTGTTGAACACGAGAGTGACAAGGGCAGGCTGGTGACGCCAAAGACGGACTTTGGCATGGTTCTTGGGAAGCCTAAAAATGGTAATTCTCGGGGCACAGCGAAGTATGCTTCCTGCAGCAATAAGACAATGACCTTGCAACAAAAACACCCATTGGAGGGTTTAAAATAAATATAAAAGTGAACCACAAGTACCAGAAAGCATCACGAGCCATGAGGGGCGGTCCACCGAGGACAGAACTTTCAAACTACGTACAAAAACATGTGGGTTCACGGACAACTATGCAAGCATCTACGGCGTACCTCTGAGGAAGTTCGAGGAAAGAACGAAACATGTTAGGATTGCCGTTTGTGAATAAATTCAGGATGCAAACCTCGCTGGTGATGTGCGGCTGATTCTTCTCTTTGGAAGTTGTTTTTGGTAATCTTTATCGGTGTGGTCCCACCGCAGCGACGCACTGCCAGCAAGCGCGCCGGAGTCTGCCCGACCTAAGGACCTTGTTTGTTGAACACGAGAGTGACAAGGGCAGGCTGGTGACGCCAAAGACGGACTTTGGCATGGTTCTTGGGAAGCCTAAAAATGGTAATTCTCGGGGCACAGCGAAGTATGCTTCCTGCAGCAATAAGACAATGACCTTGCAACAAAAACACCCATTGGAGGGTTTAAAATAAATATAAAAGTGAACCACAAGTACCAGAAAGCATCACGAGCCATGAGGGGCGGTCCACCGAGGACAGAACTTTCAAACTACGTACAAAAACATGTGGGTTCACGGACAACTATGCAAGCATCTACGGCGTACCTCTGAGGAAGTTCGAGGAAAGAACGAAACATGTTAGGATTGCCGTTTGTGAATAAATTCAGGATGCAAACCTCGCTGGTGATGTGCGGCTGATTCTTCTCTTTGGAAGTTGTTTTTGGTAATCTTTATCGGTGTGGTCCCACCGCAGCGACGCACTGCCAGCAAGCGCGCCGGAGTCTGCCCGACCTAAGGACCTTGTTTGTTGAACACGAGAGTGACAAGGGCAGGCTGGTGACGCCAAAGACGGACTTTGGCATGGTTCTTGGGAAGCCTAAAAATGGTAATTCTCGGGGCACAGCGAAGTATGCTTCCTGCAGCAATAAGACAATGACCTTGCAACAAAAACACCCATTGGAGGGTTTAAAATAAATATAAAAGTGAACCACAAGTACCAGAAAGTATCACGAGCCATGAGGGGCGGTCCACCGAGGACAGAACTTTCAAACTACGTACAAAAACATGTGGGTTCACGGACAACTATGCAAGCATCTACGGCGTACCTCTGAGGAAGTTCGAGGAAAGAACGAAACATGTTAGGATTGCCGTTTGTGAATAAATTCAGGATGCAAACCTCGCTGGTGATGTGCGGCTGTTTCTTCTCTTTGGAAGTTGTTTTTGGTAATCTTTATCGGTGTGGTCCCACCGCAGCGACGCACTGCCAGCAAGCGCGCCGGAGTCTGCCCAACCTAAGGACCTTGTTTGTTGAACACGAGAGTGACAAGGGCAGGCTGGTGACGCCAAAGACGGACTTTGGCATGGTTCTTGGGAAGCCTAAAAATGGTAATTCTCGGGGCACAGCGAAGTATGCTTCCTGCAGCAATAAGACAATGACCTTGCAACAAAAACACCCATTGGAGGGTTTAAAATAAATATAAAAGTGAACCACAAGTACCAGAAAGCATCACGAGCCATGAGGGGCGGTCCACCGAGGACAGAACTTTCAAACTACGTACAAAAACATGTGGGTTCACGGACAACTATGCAAGCATCTACGGCGTACCTCTGAGGAAGTTCGAGGAAAGAACGAAACATGTTAGGATTGCCGTTTGTGAATAAATTCAGGATGCAATCCTCGCTGGTGATGTGCGGCTGATTCTTCTCTTTGGAAGTTGTTTTTGGTAATCTTTATCGGTGTGGTCCCACTGCAGCGACGCACTGCCAGCAAGCGCGCCGGAGTCTGCCCGACCTAAGGACCTTGTTTGTTGAACACAAGAGTGACAAGGGTAGGCTGGTGACGCCAAAGACGGACTTTGGCATGGTTCTTGGGAAGCCTAAAAATGGTAATTCTCGGGGCACAGCGAAGTATGCTTCCTGCAGCAATAAGACAATGACCTTGCAACAAAAACACCCATTGGAGGGTTTAAAATAAATATAAAAGTGAACCACAAGTACCAGAAAGCATCACGAGCCATGAGGGGCGGTCCACCGAGGACAGAACTTTCAAACTACGTACAAAAACATGTGGGTTCACGGACAACTATGCAAGCATCTACGGCGTACCTCTGAGGAAGTTCGAGGAAAGAACGAAACATGTTAGGATTGCCGTTTGTGAATAAATTCAGGATGCAAACCTCGCTGGTGATGTGCGGCTGATTCTTCTCTTTGGAAGTTGTTTTTGGTAATCTTTATCGGTGTGGTCCCACCGCACCGACGCACTGCCAGCAAGCGCGCCGGAGTCTGCCCGACCTAAGGACCTTGTTTGTTGAACACGAGAGTGACAAGGGCAGGCTGGTGACGCCAAAGACGGACTTTGGCATGGTTCTTGGGAAGCCTAAAAATGGTAATTCTCGGGGCACAGCGAAGTATGCTTCCTGCAGCAATAAGACAATGACCTTGCAACAAAAACACCCATTGGAGGGTTTAAAATAAATATAAAAGTGAACCACAAGTACCAGAAAGCATCACGAGCCATGAGGGGAGGTCCACCGAGGACAGAACTTTCAAACTACGTACAAAAACATGTGGGTTCACGGACAACTATGCAAGCATCTACGGCGTACCTCTGAGGAAGTTCGAGGAAAGAACGAAACATGTTAGGATTGCCGTTTGTGAATAAATTCAGGATGCAAACCTCGCTGGTGATGTGCGGCTGATTCTTCTCTTTGGAAGTTGTTTTTGGTAATCTTTATCGGTGTGGTCCCACCGCAGCGACGCACTGCCAGCAAGCGCGCCGGAGTCTGCCCGACCTAAGGACCTTGTTTGTTGAACACGAGAGTGACAAGGGCAGGCTGGTGACGCCAAAGACGGACTTTGGCATGGTTCTTGGGAAGCCTAAAAATGGTAATTCTCGGGGCACAGCGAAGTATGCTTCCTGCAGCAATAAGACAATGACCTTGCAACAAAAACACCCATTGGAGGGTTTAAAATAAATATAAAAGTGAACCACAAGTACCAGAAAGTATCACGAGCCATGAGGGGCGGTCCACCGAGGACAGAACTTTCAAACTACGTACAAAAACATGTGGGTTCACGGACAACTATGCAAGCATCTACGGTGTACCTCTGAGGAAGTTCGAGGAAAGAACGAAACATGTTAGGATTGCCGTTTGTGAATAAATTCAGGATGCAAACCTCGCTGGTGATGTGCGGCTGATTCTTCTCTTTGGAAGTTGTTTTTGGTAATCTTTATCGGTGTGGTCCCACCGCAGCGACGCACTGCCAGCAAGCGCGCCGGAGTCTGCCCGACCTAAGGACCTTGTTTGTTGAACACGAGAGTGACAAGGGCAGGTTGGTGACGCCAAAGACGGACTTTGGCATGGTTCTTGGGAAGCCTAAAAATGGCAATTCTCGGGGCACAGCGAAGTATGCTTCCTGCAGCAATAAGACAATGACCTTGCAACAAAAACACCCATTGGAGGGTTTAAAATAAATATAAAAATGAACCACAAGTACCAGAAAGCATCACGAGCCATGAGGGGCGGTCCACCGAGGACAGAACTTTCAAACTACGTACAAAAACATGTGGGTTCACGGACAACTATGCAAGCATCTACGGCGTACCTCTGAGGAAGTTCGAGGAAAGAACGAAACATGTTAGGATTGCCGTTTGTGAATAAATTCAGGATGCAAACCTCGCTGGTGATGTGCGGCTGATTCTTCTCTTTGGAAGTTGTTTTTGGTAATCTTTATCGGTGTGGTCCCACCGCACCGACGCACTGCCAGCAAGCGCGCCGGAGTCTGCCCGACCTAAGGACCTTGTTTGTTGAACACGAGAGTGACAAGGGCAGGCTGGTGACGCCAAAGACGGACTTTGGCATGGTTCTTGGGAAGCCTAAAAATGGTAATTCTCGGGGCACAGCGAAGTATGCTTCCTGCAGCAATAAGACAATGACCTTGCAACAAAAACACCCATTGGAGAGTTTAAAATAAATATAAAAGTGAACCACAAGTACCAGAAAGCATCACGAGCCATGAGGGGCGGTCCACCGAGGACAGAACTTTCAAACTACGTACAAAAACATGTGGGTTCACGGACAACTATGCAAGCATCTACGGCGTACCTCTGAGGAAGTTCGAGGAAAGAACGAAACATGTTAGGATTGCCGTTTGTGAATAAATTCAGGATGCAAACCTCGCTGGTGATGTGCGGCTGATTCTTCTCTTTGGAAGTTGTTTTTGGTAATATATATATATATATATATATATATATATATACACAAAAAAACAATAAAACGCTAAAAAGTCCGTATACAATAAGTGATATGTCGCAGAACTACAGAAGTAAGCATACTTCTATATAATAAACATTACTACGTAAACAAAATGAATCCAGTATTTGCCAACTTAAAAATAGTACACTACGTCATCAAATATCAATCAAATACCACAGCTGCAGGTCCAAGTGTATAACGCGGTTCCCAACCTGCCAACCCTGTTTTGAACTGGAGGAGAAAGCGTAAGCAACTCTAAATTGCACGTGCCTCCTTGGATTGGAAAAAGAACAGCAGTTTCTGGATTGAGGAGAAAAAAACACCCGGCCTTCTTACCCAACAAACAAAAACATTTTGAAGGTGCGAAAAAACTGCTTGGTATCTTGTCCAGTTGCCTTAATAATTCATCACCAAAGAAAAGAACAAAATTAAACACCCTTTATGGTATACAGTCAAAATATCGAGTTAAAAAAATAAAATTGCATTAATAGCGAGTTAAAAATATAGAATAGACTAAATATCGGATGGACAGAATGTAGACAACAAAAATATCGAATGTAATGGACAAAATATCGAATGGAGGGAATATAGACAACAAAAATATCGATTTTGAGGTAAGTAAGTTATTATCGATTTACATAAATATAGAAAGTCAAAATATCGAAGTATATAATATAGATGTTAAATATATCGATTTTTTAATAATATCGAATTTTTAAACATTTTTTAATGTTAGTATATGTGTGAAAAGTGTATATCTATTTTATAATTCATTTTAAGTAATGAAATGTATGGTATTTAATTTTTGCGTAATTTAATTCTGTAGCGGGTTGTGGGTTTATAGGGGAATAGGGTGGGAAGTAATTTAATTATATTTGATTAAATGTTTTAATTTATTTATTGGTATTTATCTTGAATTAATTGTTAATTAATGTTTAATTGGTAATTGATGAAATTATAATTTGTAATTAATTTTTATTAATTGATTAATTGATAATTATGTTAATTTTATTAATTTTGTTTCTATAGCGGGTTGTGGGTTTATAGGGGAATAGGGTGGGAAGTAATTTAATTATAATTGATTAAATGTTTTAATTTATTTATTGGTATTTATCTTGAATTATTGGTAATTAATTTTTAATTGGTAATTAATTAAATTATAATTGGTAATTAATTTCTATTAATTGATTAATTGATAATTATGTTAAATTTGTTAATTTATTTACTGTAGCGGGTTGTGGGTTTATAGGGGAATAGGGTGGGAAGTAATTTAATTGTAATTAAATAAATTTGTAAATGTATTTATTGGTATTTATTTTTAATTAATTGTTAATTATTTTTCAATTGCTAATTAATTAATTGTAATTTGGTATTAATTTCTATTAATAGGTGATGATTTTTAATAAATATCTTGTATTTGTATTTTTAATTGATTAAATATTATATTGGTATTAATATATATATATTTTTTTTAATTAATATATGAAGTATTTATTTTCCCTACTGTTGCACTCACTGGAGTAGTAATTTTTACCCCTACGCTATCCAACGCTTTCCCTACTGTTGCACTCACTGGAGTGGGAATAGTAATTTTTACCCCTACGCTATCCAACGCTTTCCCTACTGTTGCACTCTCTGGAGTGGGAATAGTAATTTTCACCCGTACACAATCCAACGCTTTCCCTACTGTTGCACTCAATGGAGTGGGAATAGTAATTTTTACCCCTACGCTATCCAACGCTTTCCCTACTGTTGCACTCACTGGAGTGGGAATAGTAATTTTTACCCGTACGCTATCCAACGCTTTCCCTACTGTTGCACTCTCTGGAGTGGGAATAGTAATTTTTACCCCTACGCTATCCAACACTTTCCCTACTGTTGCACTCACTGGAGTGGGAATAATAATTTGTACCCCTACGCTATCCAACGCTTTCCCTACTGTTGCACTCACTGGAGTGGGAATAATAATTTTTACCCCTACGCTATCCAACGCTTTCCCTACTGTTGCACTCACTGGAGTGGTAATAGTAAATTTTACCCTTTCCGCTATCCTACGGTAAAAATATTGTATAATTTGTATTAATATTACGTTTATATATATATATATATATATATATATATATATATATATATATATATATATATATATGTATTAACAAATCAATTTGTATGGTATTTTTTTTACTTACATTAATTATTTATTAATTTTAAGGTTATTTAAGTATTTTAAGTATGTTTAAGTTAATTATATTTATTATTTCATTAATTTTTAATTACTTTAAAGCATTTTTTAAAATTTGATATTTTGACTAACTATATATATTTTTTACAACGATATTTTTGATTCGATATTTTTGTACTTACCTGTTTGGAGATAGGAATTCGATATTTTGGCATTCTATCTTTTTTACTCGATATAATGGTAGTTCTATATTTTTGTCATCGATATTGTTTCAGTGATCCACTTTTAATGCGTAGGGCTACAAACAGCCTTTAATCCGTGAATGAAAAGCCTGGTTGCTGGCGACGACCTTTGACCCAAACCTCGAGTTCACTGCGCGGCGACCAATTAATACTAAACAGGTAATAGAAGGAATTCATCCAACGCGTTCGTTTTGGCATACCTTCTCCACCACAAAAATCCTAATACTGCGTAACATTCTACAACAAGAAACCTTATTTGCGTGCTGCACTTAAAGCCTCACTTACCAGTGTCCATGGCAACCCCCGTCCACCAATGCAATATTAATTTGGCTTTAAAAATTCACCCCCTCGTGAACGCTGCCAAGAACAGCAGCCAATGGTTGATCCTGGAGTGAATGAATGAAACAGCAACCCAGGAATTGGGTACTCTGCTGCCAGACTGGAAGGGGATAAACCTTGCAGCACCAAGCCCTCTTCTTCCCTTCACCATGTTTCCTGTAGTGAGTGAAACAAGGAAGCCAAGCAGTCAGTGTAGGACTGAACTCGACTCCGAGCAAACCGTCTCTCCTTGCAATCCATGTCAGCTTCAGCATTCAGCAGTTCAAATCCAGAAAATAACGTTGCAATCTGAAACAAGCTCTCGATTTTGGCAAAGGCAGCCGCTTGTTTATAATTGCTTTGCGCTTTCACTTTAAGTGAAAGCGCGATGCAAATATAAACACGCGGCTGCCTTTGCCAAAGCCGAATGATAACAAAAAAGTGCGTAGCGGCTAATTAGGAGACACTGTCTCCCGTCGCTAGTAAAAGATGCAATCCTGGTGGGCGGGGTCAAAAGGAGACAGGGTGTTAACCAGGAGGGACTAAAAACCCTCCTGGACAATCAGAACACCCGGTTTTGCATATTTGGTGACGCTAAATGACGCGCACCAATGCAAAAAACGGGCGGAGCACAAAGCAAACTTCTGGAATCATATCGTTTCCAAGAAGCCTTCGTATGACGAGAGTAGCGCATGCGCTGCTTTCGTCTGGCCGAGACCTAAAAACAAGTGCCCAACCTGCCAGCGAATCCCGATGCAGCTGCTTGCAAGAAACAATTCTGTCCCTCACTTGAGGAGGTTATTGCCTGCATAATAAACACCTCCTATCTTTAAAGGACCGTTCCTGGCCCTTTAAAGCATGCCTTCATTATGCCTGTCCTGCAAAACCATCAGTCGACCTGAAGTTCCTGACAAACTACGAAATCATTTCTACATAAAGACGTATACTGTATGACCGCTAGTGACGGTTCAGGCGGGAAGGTGACACATTTGAAATTGTGAGGAAACAAATTCATAAAAAGTAATGGTTGTGGAAGAAAAATCTTAGTGACAACTGACTTTTAGTCTTAAGACACATGCAAATATTTTTGCAGGGGAAATTTTGGGAAGTACCTCATTTAAGAAGTTTGAAATGCTTCCCGCTTTAACTTCTCTCGTGCTTGGTTTTTCTGAGCACTGAGAGATGCATGTGTCACATTTTGGACTATCCCAGGCCACCTGCAGCTGAATGGATAGGATGTTCCTGTTTCATAATATTTTTTAAAGTATACAAAAATAAGAAGCTCTCTGCTGCCCTAAAATAAAAAGTTCACCTCCTCCATGTGTATGGAATGTTATAATGAAGTGCCCAGGTTTAGAAATATGCGCTGGTAATGAGCACTGGAAAACACAAACTCAGCCCTCCAATTGGGTCCTGCCAGCCTGCACGTCCAGGTTCAAATTGACACAATACCTTATTGTATTGTATTATAATTGCATTTATATAGCACTTACTACCCCTGACGAGGCGGCGAAGCGCTTTTTCGGCGAGTAGTATAGTGAAACATGCAAGTACATTATAAGTTATACTATGTACAGCATTTTTGTGGAGGTTTTGTATGGCTTGTATCCCATTTACACACATCTTTGAAGTGGCAGAAAATATTTTCCATACAATATGTAAATCTGCCTGCGCTGGACTGACACTTAGGTCGGAGCCCGGCCAGGAGCAAGCTGACCCGGTAGAAAAAAAGCATTAAGCCAGGCCGCATTTCATTCTGGAGGGCAGGAACTCGAGTGATTCATGCCTGGCCAATGGGCTGTATTGTACTGTGCTCGGGTGCTGTTGCTGCAAGAGAATACGTAGCTTTGAAAACGTCTTCTCTTTCTCTGGGACGGAAGAGCCTTCGTGTCATGTCGACCTGACTGCATATTTAGCCATTCATTCCGCCGAGTAGGGAGCAGCGCATGCTTTATAAAAAGCACTTGGACAGAAGGCCACCGAATCCCAAGAAGCAAAACACATTAAAGTAATTTAGTTATCCTTGCTGTAAATGCATTATCGCGCCTGACTCCCACACAAATACTACCTAGATTCTGATTACGTCAATTATCCGGTCGTACTCCGGTGCACAGGTACATACTTGGTGACATCAACTATGGATTTGATGGTCTGGCTATCATTGTTAAATATTTTCAAGTCCTATTCTGTGAAAATGACAATTTTCCACTCATGGCTTGCAGAATCTTCCATTCAGTGCTTGTGCTGCTGATGCACCTTTGCATAATTTCCATAGTCATGTCTCTTCTTTCAGTTTTTCCGGCTGTAATATTTTTCTTCCTTTGGGTTCTCATTTTGTAAGCAAATCTGATATGATTTATTTGCTTGTCACTGAAAAACATTATTCAAAACTTACGATCTGACCCCCATATATGTATGAAACTCACATGGAGTATAGTACATCAAGGGTGTAGTAATACAAATGTATGTTTTGAGTTGCCCCCATAGGAGGCCGGCAAGGCTTTCAGAGGTAGCACCAATTCTTAGTTTGTGGTGATGCTTCCAAGTGTGGGCACCAGCAGTCATTTTTGAGAAGCGGGGCTTATTTTTGACTACTATACTTTAACACTAGTGAGAGAAAGGACAAAGTAGGAAGAATTGAACCATAGGAAAATGTGACAAATGGAGAAAACAGTTGTGAAAAAACCTGCAAGCGTGAGAGATAGACGGAGAAATGTAGGGGGGCAGAAGAAAGAGGCATAAGGTGCAATCATGACTAGGTCGCCTTGTTTTTGCGGCAGCCATGGTATTCGGCAGTTCCATTGATGGGCTTCTAAGAACAACTAGGCCCCTAAACTTTTTTTTAAATAGATCATGTACTGTGACTGTTGCTTTCATGGTATAGACCTGGAATATTCCAGCGGTAGTTCCTGTTTGCTTCAGTGACTAAGGGCAGCCTAACTCAGTGTGTGGGCGTTCTGCTTTTGGCCACTGGAGTTTTCCATCAGTAGGCCGTTCCAGGGGCGGAACTAGACCCGACTTTCGGGGGCGGGACTAACTCTTCAGTCATTGGGGCGGGACAAGCATTTCAAGCAATGTAAGCAGAGATATCCTTATAGCCAATATGAGGAAAGGAAGTGCCAAACTGCAGTTTAAACGAGTTAGACAAAGACAGTCTGATTATTAGTGACAGACTGAAGTCCGTTTTTATCCCTAGATTCCTCACTTAGGCTCAGTTATTGGTGGCAGGCCTACTTCCAGAGGCCATATTGTTGATGGGTTGTGTTTAGTCTATTTACTGCATGTGGATATTTTGATTTGTGACGTGTTGATTTGGCTGTGGTTAGATACCGTTCATTATTTGACTTTGAGATATTGTGCGATTGAGTATCAGTCAAAGTCAGATGAAATTTCATACTTAAGATATGTGTATTATCTACTTAACAGTAATACTTGAAATCGAAGGAGCAGATTGGGTGCAATATAGAGCTAAGATAAATGTGAAAGAGGGGATAAACATGTTTGGTACATTAGTTGTGAATTAATGAAGCTGACATGAAGGGAGCAGTGAGATGATCTATACAACAGACAAGATGCAATCTGCTTCAGTTTAGATATTTGTGCTGGTACTGAGCACTGGAAATCATTAACACAAACTCAGCTCTTGAATGGCGTCCTTTCAGTCTTGACGACATGGTTCAAAGTCACACAACACCTTTTACTGTGTACAGCATTTTTGTGGAGGTTTTATATGGCTTGTATCTCATTTATACACCTGCACTCTGATGTGGTCAAGTCTCTGTTGATGCTGAGGATGGTGAACAGTATCAGATACAAGGGAGAGTTTAAGTAAAAGGTGTGCCTGTACTCCAGTTTTAATCCCCTGTTTTACAATCATCCCATGTGGAAATCACTGTTGCTTCTGGGCCTCAGCCATACTAGAATCTGTTTTGGAAATCTTAAATAAGGCTATTTTGTTTGCATGTTGGTATATGTTTTGAGGCAGATCTTTCAATCGTTCTATCTTGTTGACTAAAAACAGCCTGTTATTGGCCAGCGGTCAGAAGTATCTCTTGGCGCAACGCCTGTTTGGTTTAGGGAGTGTTTTATGCAAGGCATTTCGAGTTCCTTTGGGAAAATACCTATATTCAATGAGTTATTGACTTTTCTGACTGGATTAGCTGCAGAGCTAGTCATTGATATCCATCTGCAAGCTTTTTCAACATTGATGAAAGATTGATAAAACCTTGATGAGATTAAAGGTGAGTGACTGTGGAAGTTATTCTGTTTTATCTGATAAACTGTATTGAGCATCTGGAATTGTGGTTGAGCAGGGGAAAGGGATGCAAGAAGATTGAATTTGATGGTTGAAATGTAATGCAAGTTACAGGGCCAGTGGTGAGAAGGCCTTCAGTACTGCCAAGTAATCAGGATCTTCTAAGGTACTTCTACCTCAGGTGTTATGGCTGGCTTACACTTTTCCCCTCTAAAATCTTCTAGCGGAGCTGTCATTTATGGCCTTGAGGCCTCTCATCAGGTCTGACGGGCCCTCACCAGCTCTCTCTGTTCAAATCCTCTGCCTCGTTTTAAGGGTTTGTGGCTATTCTCAGCTCTAGAGCCTGTACGCAAGTTCCTCAGGACATAGGGCAGGTCTCCCTTGAACAAGGAGGCTACTAGGTCACAAGGAGTGTTAACTTACTGGCTCCAGTCAGCTTTCCTTGCTACCAACTCATTGATCTTGTGAAGAAAACAAAACAAAACAAAACATCCAAGCTACTCACCATTTAGAGGGTGAGGAGAAGCTGTTACTGCATGTTTGCACTGTGTAGAGATGGGCAATGATTGGAAATAATGTATATTTACATCAATGATTATAGCGTAAGAAATAAATATGCACTTATTTAGTGTCCACAAAATAGCATGTTTAGGAGTCAAGTAAACATATATGTTGTGAAAAGCCTGTAAGATAAGCCATATTAATTTAGTAAATACATAATATTGCTTCAACATGTTGTTGGGTTGAGAATGTTCCCTGCGGGTTGTGCAGTCATGTTGCCATGTTCTTGACTGTGACTCTCATATATCCTAGTGTTTAATTTTGACTCTGTGCTCACGCTAATATAACATGTGCAGAGACCTACCCTCGTCCCTGACACAAATGAAGTCCTACATCTCTGGGGACCTGAAGTGGTGCACAAATTGTGCTCTAATATTGCTGACCGTGGACTACCGCCCCTGCCATGGCTACAGCGGTGGTGGCAGCATACCTTGTTTTGTGAATCCACAGGCATGATCAGACCTAACTGTGTAGCTGGCTCCCCTTGTGTAAAGTTCTGAATCAGTGTATAACCTTGATCCTAGAACAAACATCCAAGGGGGTTGTGTGTGTTTGTTGCTTGTGTAGTACATGCAGTATGTCCATGAGTGAGCCAGAGTAATGGAGGCCAGCAAGTCCCATTATGGAAGTCCCTAAGCTGCTCCTGTGCACTAGATGTAGGTGAGATTGTTTTCACAGACAGTTAAAACAGTATAGCTGTCATTCCTGAAAATTGAGGGAGCAAACACCGCTTCTTTAAAATTCCCTTAAGCAGCTCCTGCTGAGTGGAGCTGCTGATTAGTTTTCCTGCGGTACTGCCATTTGGTAGGTGTTTGGGGTGGGACTCTCATCTTTGTTGTTCAGGGTGAGAGATTTCTTTTAGGTGAAGCTTGTTGTTTGTCTTTAACCTGATTACTGTTTAGAGGTTGGTGAAAAGCCAGTTGCAGAAACTTCACACCTCTTTTGACCTCTATTGTGAGTACTCCAGGCTGCAGACTTCCCTGCTGTGAAGAGCAACACTCTACTCAAAGGCTCTGTCTGGAGGATAGCCTACAGCGGACCTTTGACAGAAAAAGCAGCAAACCTGTTTTGAGATTGCAGAGAATAAACATTCAAGATCTGTTTTTACTGTATTCAAGTGGGGTCTACTCGCATCTTTGCTCTAGGTCCTTTCACCAGGGAAGGAAATATTCCACAGCATTCTTTGAAGACTGCTGTACAACAACCAGAACTGCTGTCTGTTTGACAATTAGCTTCCTAGAGAAGAGGGCACGTCAACTGGAGTCATTACTTGCTGAAGAGCTGTACCCCTGATCTGAAGCACCCAGAAGCCAGCCCGACTGCTGAGAGAGTGAAAAAGCATGTCAGGCCGAAGGAGTCTGACTGTCGGGGTAGTGCCAGAAACTGCCAGTCTCTAGTGTGGAGGGTCTACCAGGCAAAATAAGACTGGAGAAATTGATCTTCAAGTCCTAAAGTGCAGTTCCAAGAAGGAGTCACAGGCAGGCAGCCGACCTTGCAATAGGAATAATCACAGTTGACCTTGCTATTTAAATCAAGAGCTGCGGCCATGGTGAATATAGCCACCAAAACCCAGAGCTGTTCCTGTGGCTGATGTCACCACAGAAGTAATAAACAATATCCATGTTGAATGTCACCGTCGTAGTTAAGACTTGTCACATGACGGTCACCACTGCATTATTTACAGTGTTTTTAGAGGCTAACAGCGTGCTGTTGTAACACACATGTAAGTAGGGGCCCATTTGCTGCCCAGTGACCCAGTAGAAGACCTGAGGCCATGTGTCCTCACGGACTTCCACTACCTGCATTCACCGAAGGACTCACAGCTGCACCTGTGGCTCTGGCTGCCTCACTCTGCTGCGGCATACCCAGACTGAGGACCACTTCTTCAACCATGCCGTCTCATCCTAGAAGCTGGCAAGGTCGAAGATACGATATGCTGGAGTGCTTATAGACATACATTGTGGTGAGGCTGTATCTAGCAGACTGTACTGAACTAAGAATTCAGAACCTGCCTAGACTCACAAGAGGAGGGAGTAGTGAAAGAAAGAAAAGGAAGACAGTAAAGACAGTATCCCATGGTATAGTAGCCTAAGTGGCAGTGCATAATATTTTACCTGCTCAGTATACCTTTTTTCTATTGAAGTATGTTTCTTATCCAAATAAAGCACTGGGTTGGACAAACAGATATTGTTCTGCTGGGTGATCTGAGATCTGAGTTTCCATACCCCTACACTATCTCCCTGAGAATTGTGTGGATGCTCCAAAGTCCTACCACTGAGAGTCAAATACTGAAGGGGTTGTGCGTGGCCCAGTTTGGGACATCCGAGGCCCCCACGGCGAGGGCTAGTAGCCCCTGCTTGCCTCATGTCCCCTTAAATGGATCTGACACATGCCCTCTGCCAGAAAAGGATATGTCAGTACTACGCATGCTTTTACCCCGCATGCCATTACAACGCGGGGATTACAACGCAAGTCGTTACAACGACTTGCATTGGGGGGCGCTGAATAGTGGAATAGTTTAATTTTCTATTCCAACTCCAGTCCCCGGGATAGTAGGGAAGGTGTTGGATAGAAAATTAAACTATTCCCTATCCAATAGCGCCCTCCAGCGAATGTCGTTGTAACGACTTTCATTGTAATCCCGCGTTGTAATGGTAGTGCGGGGTAATAGTTGCGTCGTAAAGCATGTTCCCCCACAGTACGCCACCTAAGTCTATATATACTCAGTGTCCTTGACTTAATACAAAGTTTTCAATGGGAGTCACAGGCACAATGGGCTCCGGTACGTATGGTGCGAGAGGCACTGAAAGAAAATAATTAAAATAAAGATTTTTTTAATATAGCTTTGGAGCCTGTCGTAGCGGGCTCTACAGGCCATTAAAGGGCTGCTTCAGCGTTAACAAGGGAGCGGGCCTTTAATGGCCAGTAGAGCCCGCTATGGAGGGCTCTAAGGCTTTTCAAATATTCCGCACCTAGAGGGAAGAGTGTTCTAATTTGTCAAACAAAGGCCTCACAGGGCTCCAGGGGGTTGAAATTAACAGCTGTGAACAAACATTGGAATGTTGATGCTCCAGGCTTCTACCAGCCATTAGAAGTATGGAGCACTCCATTGTCTTTAATGGAGTGCTCAACATTCCACTGTTCTAATACTGTTTTAAAAACCACTTCACAACTTTTGGATAATCACTAGTACTCCACAACACATGACATGCCTCCTTCTGTTATTTTAAAGCATTAGTGTACTTAAGTGAATGCATACATAGTGCTATGATGTGAGTTTTTAAGCACCATATTAAATGTGTTTCAGTACTTCTGAGATGTGCTTTTTAGGTCTCGCTATTGCCATAACTTATGTGATCAACAGAAAAAAGCTTTAAGAAACACAATTGTCAGAGAGACTTTGTCTCCTCTCACGTCACCTTGATGACAGCATTTGTTTGGGCAGACCTTGTGTGGTGCTTCTGAGAAAGAGTGCAGTGCTTATTGCTCTTCTGTTGCCTCTTGAGTGGTGTTCCCTCACCTAACATGGCTAGACCATTAAAACCTAATAACCTTGCAGTGTAGAAGAAGAAGACCTCTCCACGATGATGTGATGGTATTGGCTAAGAATATTACTCTGTGAGCCAACAGCAGTACACCTGGTAGACGTATTGGTGAATAGAGCTTCCCAACAAAGTATTTCCTCCATCCAAAATGGTTTCTATGTCCAACAAGATGATGCAGCAGCATCTGAGTCTGTTTGAATTTTATGCCACATTTGCATTAGTGACATTCAAAACAAAAAAGATTTGTTTTGCCTGACCTTCCTTGCACTCCAGAAGTGCTACTCAGTTCAGCCTTAGCCTGCGGTCCTGCACCACAACAGCCTCACCCCAGGCCCTCCTCCTACACCAACCTACAACCTCACTTCATTCTCCTCAACTTCGCAGGCTTCTCCCCTGACTCTCCCATCTCACGCAGCAGCTGTAGCCTCAGCACGCTCTCCCCTCAAATACCAGCCCCTGCAGAGCGCTATTGCCATGCAGGCCAACAGGGCCCGGATGTTGGTCTACATCATGGCTTCAGAAGCTGCAAAAACAGCATGTCTGGCCACAGGTGACCCCCCCACGCCGTTCTTCGCAGTGACTGTTGTGAAGGCCAAGGGGGCTAAGTGCGGGCCAATGTGTACCTCTTGAGTTGTAAATTCTTCCCCCACCTGCACCACACCCTTAGCCTGCAGAACCAGTCAGATCCCACTCCAGATCACAGCCACAGTTGTGGTGCTTCATCCTTAGCCTGTTGTGCTGCTCCCTGTCCTGTTGCCTTCACCTGCTTTTACCACTCCCTCTTGGCTGATCCCCACAGCCTAAGACTGATCCCGGTTCCGAAGCTAGCCCCCACAGACTCAGCTCAATCTCCTTTCCGGTACCATCCCACAGTCTTAGTACACTCTCTCCTCTTGCATTGGACCTGTAGTTATGGATGGATCTTAATAAGCATCTAGTACTGTGGGAAGGACATACTTCATTTGTGTGCATGTTCACAAGTATTCTGTAGTTTAATGTGTGCTGTGTTACGGGTGTGGTCTGGAAGTGCTGAGTGACAGTGAGTGGTGTAAGTGCAGGGTGATCAATGTGAGTGGAGGGGGAAAGAAATGCCTCTGTGAGTGCAGGGTGAGAGATCTGAGTTCAGGGGGAGTAGTGTGCCTGTGTGAGAACTCTGTGACCAGCATGCTCTTGTGAGTGGACTGGGAGAGTAAAAGGTGAGCCTGTGTGAATGGAGGATGACTCATGAACCTGTGTGAGTGTTTTGTGACCTGTGTGAGTACAGGATGATGTATCCCCAGACACTCTAAGTAATTCACCTTATCCTTGGCAGTTGATAAGTGAGGATTCAGGTGTAATTAAACGATGGTTATCGAAGCTGAACCTGCAACAAAGTGTCAGCCTTTTGGACATGCCGAAAGTTACTTTTCTACTTTTACTTTTTTGTAGAGGTGGAAGAGTCATTGAAGGCCAGACCCAGATGCTGAGCTCTGACTCCGGCAAAAGTCCTCTTAGAACTTCGGGCCAAGACTTCTAGTGGGTTCTGCCACCCACACCCTCACATCAGTCACAAAGCCACTTTCCCTTCATCTAGTGGCTAAATTGTGCACCTTAAAACCAGGAAACCTGGTTTCAAACATGGTTTACCTGCTAGACAACATCTGTTTTACTCGGGAAACAACCATTACAACGCAACTTTTACAACAAACTACCATTACAACGAAACTTTTACAACGCAAAAACTTTTACAACGCATACCTTTACAACGCAGGATTTTACAACGCAAGTACCTTTACAACGCATACCATTACAACGTAAGTATTGGTAAGTATATAATTATATTTAAAATATTATATGTTTGGGTTTTTGGGTAAAGGGGGATTTTTAGGGTTCAGGGTCAGTTTTCAGTTTTTGGGTAAAGGGGTATTTTTAGGGTTCAGGGTCAGTTTTCAGTTTTTGGGTAAAGGGGTATTTTTAGGGTTCAGGGTCAGTTTTCAGTTTTTGGGTAAAGGGGTATTTTTAGGGTTCAGGGTCAGTTTTCAGTTTTTGGGTAAAGGGGTATTTTTAGGGTTCAGGGTCAGTTTTCAGTTTTTGGGTAAAGGGGTATTTTTAGGGTTCAAGGTCAGTTTTCAGTTTTTGGGTAAAGGGGTATTTTTAGGGTTCAGGGTCAGTTTTCAGTTTTTGGGTAAAGGGGTATTTTTAGGGTTCAGGGTCAGTTTTTAGTTTTTGGGTAAAGGGGTATTTTTAGGGTTCAGGGTCAGTTTTCAGTTTTTGGGTAAAGGTGTATTTTTAGGGTACAGGGTCAGTTTTCAGTTTTTGGGTAAAGTGGTATTTTTAGGGTTCAGGGTCTGTTTTGGGTTTTTGGGTAAAGGGGTATTTTTAGGGTTCAGGGTCAGTTTTGGGTTTTTGGGTAAAGGGGTATTTTTAGGGTTCAGGGTTAGTTTTGGGTTTTTGGGTAAAGGGGTATTTTTAGGGTTCAGGGACAGTTTTGGGTTTTTGGGGTACAGGGTTAATTTGTAAAAATAAAATAAAATTATATTTAAATTAAATTAATTAAATGTAATTAAATAAAAATTTATTATATTTTAATAATTTAAATTAAAAAAAATATTTTTAGGGTTCAGGGTCAGTTTTGGGTTTTTGGGGTACAGGGTTAATATGTAAAAATAAAATAAAATTATATTTAAATTAAATTAATTAAATGTAATTAAATAAAAATTGATTATATTGTAATAATTTAAATTTCAAAAATTATTTTTAGGGTTCAGGGTCAGTTTTGGGTTTTTGGGGTACAGGATTAATTTGTAAAAATAAATTAAAATTATATTTAAATTAAATTAATTAAATAAAATTAAATACAATTTAATTATATTTTAATAATTTACAATAATTTATATTAAAAAAAATATTATATACTTACCAATATTTACGTTGTAATGGTATGCGTTGTAAAGGTACTTGCGTTGTAAAATCTTGCGTTGTAATGGTATGCGTTGTAAAAGTTTTTGCGTTGTAAAAAATTCGTTGTAATGGTAGTCGTTGTAAAAGTATGCGTTGTAACGTCATACATCCGTTTTACTCTAGACTTATCTCACTGTGACTCCATGTCTATCGTCCCTTTGTAAGAATACCTTAAAAAGACACCTCAATTTAGCTTGTGCTCTCTACAAAAACTTCACTTGTATATGTTTTAATAGACTTTAATGTTGCTCCATATGTTCTAAAAATCTAAGCGGGGTTCACATGACAACTGACTTGCCTCTTGGTTCACAACTAACCAGGGTCACTGGAATTATGCGGCAGAGGAGGACCAAATCATGCAGCAGTGTTGACTAAATTATGAGTGAAGAAAATGCAACTTATGTCAGCCTAATTGGCATTATTTGTTGGCAAGAAAATGTATGTTCCAGCCTCACACCACTTCACTGCATTCCTAATGCTCATCAGAGTAATGGTGAAAAGGACTGGCTTGGGGTTAGTACAGGAGATGGAAGAGCCAAAGACTTGCCAAGGAGACATTTGAGTAGAGTTTGATCCAATACAAAGATTGGATGAAAGAAGATACAGTGGCAGCTACAGTCCAGCCACCTGGGCCTGACAGACCCAAGAGGTGGCAAGGGATTTCTGTTGTAGTATACCTGTGCTACTTTCTGGCTAAACGCCACATACACACATGCATACCGGGCACAGAGTGAGCTGCCATTGTCTTATGGCTGGATGTTCCTGTCAGATTCACTCTTCATCATTGTAATGTAAGTAAAATAGAAGGACTTTCAACTTATCTTACAAACACTTTATAGCGTTCTTCCGAAGTACCCTACTATTAAGGAACACATAAGGTAGCCTTTGAATGCACTCATGGGTATGGGAAAGGCCGCTGTGAGCTATGAGAACTGCATTTTGTGCTCCAAGGGGGAGCACCCAACTAATGCCAGCTCTCCTGGAGACCTGGTGATGGACATACTTCTTTCGTTCAGTTCGTTTTGTTATCCGTACTAAAAGGGACTCAGACCTGGCGATTGTTATAGTTCTTTTCAGTGGGTTTTAAGGCATCCATGGGCTTAAAAAGGTGCAGCCTCCTCTCTGTGTTTGGTGAAGCCTCTAACTTATCTTCACCAAGGTGCTTTTAACGAGGTTCATAAAACGTTGTTATTGATGTTATCTTTGGCGTCAATATACTCCTAAATGGACTGTCTTTTGTGATCTTGCCTGTGTACTCTGCCACTTGACAAAATCAAATCTCACTGCAGAATGGGAAAAGGAGTTACATGTTCAGAAGGAACTGGATGAAGGAAGGCCTGAGTCTCAAAGACATTTGAGTGTTCTTAAACGCAGCTGCAAAAGACTTTAAAAGTTAATCTTTCCCTTAAATCTCTTGCTCTCAAGATTGAATATTTTCTGGTACCCGATGGGCTGAGGGACAAATGAGTCCTTCAAAAAATTGACAATGCATAGTTGACCTGTGTTCTGATGTGGATAATAACAACCAGTAGATAGCTTGATAAGTATATTAAAATGGTATGGAAGACAATGAAGGCAGGGTTCTTAGAGATATTATGCTGAGAGTTTCTGCTTCTAACATAAAATAAACTGAAGGCGAATTCATACGACTGGAAAAAAAATGATGGGAGAGCAGTCACATATATGATGAACCGGAGAATGAAAGTATAAGGAAGGCAGCAGTTTGTGAAAGATATATTATGTCTTTTTCTCACTGAAAAGTGTAGTGGTGGCTCCATTTAGGATCAGACAATCATTATGAATAGAGGGGAAATTGAAATTTCCCTCCAGCCAAGCTAATACTACAGCTGTCAGAAGACGAGGGCAGGATGATGTAGTGTCAAGTGACTCTCTCAGACTGGGAACATCCCTAGGATATGGTGGGTTTGCAGACTTTTTTATGAGACTGGAGTTGGGAAAGATGTTTGTAGAAATGTATAACAGAATCTTTGAAGCTTCGTATTTCGGCTAATTGTCCAAATAATATAACTGTCATCCCTGAAAAAGGAAACTCTTGCATGGCTGTCCTACATGCTGGCCTGTTTCTATGAGCAATGTGAATAACAACACCCAAACAAAAGTTAGAAATATTAGAATGAGTGCAGTTGCAAAGCATTTAATAGGCGGATTAACATCACGCAGGTGTCAAATTTGGTTAACTTTACTAAAGAGTGTGGAAACCCGTGTGTTCTACAGAACCTGGAAAAGTATTTGATAATAGTTCTTAAAAATTCAGATGGCTACATTGTGGGTAAGAAACATATTTTACAGCAAAGAGTAGCCTTTATATATGACTTCTAATAAAGTGCTTTGTTTGTAATTACAACGCACTAAAATGCAAATTTAATTATTTGAAACATGAGATCAGCTGTAGTCTACAGAATCTGAGTTGGCAAATAAAGCAACGATTAAGCGTCCATTCAGTGGATCATAAAGAGCTTTGCCCAGCATCTGAGACAACCTCAGGGATTTCTCTCCATTCTGACTTTGCCTCACAGAATTGCACTGGCCCATGTTGTGGCCACATCTTGATAGGGCTGTGTCAGAAATCGGGCTATTATTTTGGGAGGAGGACACCCTTGCCAACTCAATAAACCCTCTCTGATTAGGTCAAAACACGTCAACCTATGGTAGATATGGCACAAGCAGCATGCAGTCCACAGAGAAGAGTGTGCTATGTTCCTACAGTACCAGTAATTTTACAGTAATGAACCCAGAAAATGAATGATCATCCGAATAGGTAAAGGAGAACAGGAGTTATGCATTTTTATACTTTTAAGGCAAAAAGCACTTGAAGTGTGTGAGTCGTTCCCTCAGGAGTGAGAAGTCAGGATTCTTTATTTCCAGCAGGGCCTTTTTCGGATGGAGGCTTCCCACGTGAAGGAATGTTCTGAGCAGGTGCCAGATGTATCCTGTGCACTAGCCAGTGACTGGAGAAATTCTACCAGCCGTCTTGCCCTTTTTGTATTGTACACTGTGTGTCCTTACAAAGAGCTAGAGGGGAACATAAGTGATGGGTGGAATGCCTATGGGGGTATCTCAATTCACTCTTGTCTGCACAGTAGCGCATTGCTTTTTGCTCACTCTGATATTTCAGATAGATGCAACTCTGTCTTGCCCTTGCCGCAAAACTGGCAGTCCAATGTGAATTGCTTTTTGTTAATCCCTGTCTGGAGCAGCACAGGGCAGGTAGAAATATGTTCAAGTCAGTCTGAGGGACCCATATGATGTCTTTACTTCTCATCATTCTCATTTGTGTGATGGTAGATATGCTGGTGTCTGATCTTTAATATTTTTTATTAACATTTGTAATTAGTTTCTTGAATATAAACCAGCCTCAGGGTACACATCAGCAACATGGTATGATACATTATGCTTTGGGATGGTCTGTATAATTTCACGACAACAAAGAGAAACAGGCACTAGGGTGCGAAAATTTAACAGGATAGTGGCGAGAGCACAATGCAAAGTGGCGTACCCCAAGCTTGAGGGTATCTGTGGGAGGCTGAGGGCACAGAACAAGTTCTGGGTGCAACTGTGGGATGATGGGGGAGGTTTAAGGGGGAAAGGGTGGAGGAGGGCTATAGTATCTGATCATTAAAGAAAATCAAAAACATCAAACACTGCTGAAGCCCGTAGGTCTGGCGTTAGCTGGCACGTATATTTATGTATGTATTTATTATTTATCTTGCATACATAGGCAATCTGCAAAGAAATTGGCAAACATATAAGAAATTTAGCAGACCTAAAAATTATTAAGTTCCCACAGTGATTTTGGACGTTGTGTTTCATGTGTTAGGAAAGTAGTTAAATGGGCCAGCCACTTTGTTCACTTTTGGGCATGGTTAGCTCCCCCACTTAATAATAAAATCGAGTAAAGTTTTCAGGCTGTCCCTAGGGAAAATGTATATGGCATATTTACATATCACCAATTTCAGGGAATTATTTGCATATTTCTTGGTCATTCAGAAAATCCTACTGGATTTTTGTTTTCTCGGCGGTAGGGGCCCTTTACAAAGTTTACCTTTCTTTTCCCTGCGTCTGGTTAGTTACTATAATACTATATACGAGGCAGATTTTCGTATCCATGCGTGATATCCAGTTCTAGCCATTCCTGCTGAGACTCGGTGCACACTGCACACTGCCCTCACTTAGACCTGCCCTGTAAGTCCTCAGTGCATTTTATGTGTGGCGGCTCTCTTTATGCCAGTCTGGGGATGTCAATAGAGGCCTCGCCGGCCGCCTGCGTCTGGTGCTGAAGTGCTCAGGGGGTTAGAGTTATTGGAGCAAGGAGCGGTCGGGGTGGGGGCTCCCAGGAAGCATGGCAGACACAGGATACCTCTCATGCATTCGTAAAACAATTAGCCGGCGAGGGGTGGGGTTGGGAACCAGGCGAGAGTACTAAAAGGCACAACTGCCCCTAACTTCTAAACAGGCCGTTTACCTTTGCGGCTCGAACTGAAAACGGAATTATTGAATCATTTGAATTAGCGGTGGCGCGGCCTGTTCTCTTTCCTGGGGGTGGAGGGTGACAGGGTCTGTCGTGCTCTAAGCAGCTTTCCAGAAATACAGCCTTCGACCGGCAGCTCTTCATCGCACTAACATGGTCTTGCCATCTCCGTGTTAGTTTTAAACGCAGCGCTGACAGGCGAGCCCACATTTCTATACATCCCGGGCTCCTTGGAGCGAGCCCCAGCAGCAGGCGTAGCTACTATCAGGGCATCTGTAAAAGAGCGCCACCTGCCCTCATTTTCAGGCCAGTGCTGGCAGCATGCATCCTTAGACAAGAGGATGAAGGCAAAGCTACAGGCAGTCACTGTGACTGGACATATTTGCCTACTTTTTGTGTGCTGGTTTATATAGCGCGAACTGAACCCGAAGGTATCAGAACACTTTATATGAGCACCAGTTGCACCGTATTTGTCTTTTTGAGGCACGTGGAGACTAAGCACCTTATGTATGCGGCCTTGCGTCACATTTATGACGCAGTTGCATCAATTTTTGTGATGTTGTGGCAGTGTCAATAATGCGCCATTTTGTGCCATATTTATGAAGTGACGCATCTAGGAGGTTGCGTCACTTCGTAAACCCCTGCGCTATATTATACCTGCGTCAGGCATAATGTATGCAGGGTAGGTGTTCCCCTGCAAGAAAGGGTCCTAGGAGTGGCGCAGTGAAATCTATGAGATTTCCCTGCGCCACTTCTAGGGCGCCATTTTGTCAAAACCTCTGCCTCATGGCAGGCGTAAGGGTGACGCAGGCCAAGCCCATGTGAAAGGACACATTGCTGGAGTTGCGTCTGTTTTCTGACACACCCCAACAATGCGTTTCTTTTGGGCCGACAGATACATCAGTAATACTGACGTAGCTGTCATTCCTTGCCCCATGATGCATCATACGTTAAATATGGCTCATCATTCGTGTTGCAGAGAGAGCGCACCAAGAAGTTATGCATCGCTGCTTTGTCGCAGCGATGCAACACTTCTCATAAATGAGGCCCTAAGTGATTTACCCTGAATCGCAGGATGCTTGAGCCTCTCACCAGACTCAAACCTGGCTCTCTAGCTTCAAAGTCTGCCCCTCAAGCCCTTAAGCCACATCCTCTGGAAAATACACATTTCAACTCTGAGTCTTGAGGCCTCACTTCGAGGATACCTGGTGAATTGTATTGCAGTTGCAGTTATATACTGGTGCACTAGAATTATGTGGCAGGGGAGGACCTAATTATGGGACAGGATTGACTAAATTATGCAGCAAGAAATGGCAAATTATGCAGCATAATACAGCACATTTTGTGACAGTACTACTTTATTATTTTGTCATTGTTTACATGGTAACACAGTCTGAGCAATGTGTTAACCACATTAGTACCAGGTTAACACCCACATACTTCAACAGGCAACAGAATAGTGAACAGTCAACATTTATGATAGGCCTTCTACTGCGCAGCAACACATTATTGCTCCATTTTTATAAACTTTCCATCCATGTGACCTAGAAACAGTTTTTGTCCCCATTAAAACCTGCAGAATATGCAGCAGATAATGAATTATCTGGCAAATGCAGCCGATCCATAATTATGCGGAAAACCTCCGCAGCTGCAAAATCACATAATTCCAGTAGCTCTGGTTATATAGCACTTACCGCCCCTAATGAAGCGTTGAAGCACTTTGCGGATAAAAGCATGCTACACCAGAACCCAACACTAGTGGTTTTATTAAACTGTTGGTTACTTATGGTATTGCTTTATGGTAGCTTCAATTATTAGGAGTTAGTAGTCAATTCTCGCCTCCTTGCAGCGGTAATCAAACTCTCAAATTCAATCTAAACCTGGCCATTTGGTCCTACACTGCAGTCTGACTCATTGATGTATCTACTTCATCTTTTACTTTGTTTATTTTTTTATATTTATTTACCTTGTTTTGTAGCGCTTCTGGACATGAAGGTGATATGGCGCTTCACATGAAACATAATGTTCCATTTTACATGTAAAAACACGGAGTTAATGCACAATGGCTTTGAAATGTAGGAAGAGAAAATAGAAGGACATTTGAATAAGAGTTTGTAGAGCATTAGAATAGCAGGTCGGTGCGCACCAGGATTCGGGTGGACTGATTTGTGTAAATTTAGTTGAGGATTGAGGAACTGTCTGATGAGGTGGGCTTTTAGGCGCTTTCAAAAAATGCTGTTCTCGGTGAGATTTCTCAATTCAAGAGATAAAGTTGTCTTTAAGTAAACACAAGATAAAACAAACCAGTCCGCACACAATCAGCTATTTTCATTTTATGTAAAAGTTGGTCTTTACTCACTTTTTCATCAAGAATATTTGTAGACCTTGGCTGTATCCTGTGTTGATTGCTACTTTTCTTACTTTGTTGCTCTTACTACTTTCTCCGCTTTCACTTTGTAGAGTATGTTACATTTTATGGTACTTCATCGATCATGTGTGCACATACTACAACCCTCATTCGCACAGGTTTATAATTCCAGGAGGTCTGGTACCATGTGTCACTGGAGCCTTCGGAATAATACATTTTGTGGGATCACCTACAAAATCTAGCTCAGATGGATCATAACTAACAGGCATATTAGCAACGGCCAGCGATAATTATGGCTGGCCATGCTTAGTGATAATTAGATTATCGCAGGCTATCTCTGCTTTTTATCGCCCTGGTAGCGCACAATTAACAACGCGTTACTCAAGGACGATAAAAAATCCAGAGATAGCGAGGTTAGCTCCCTTTTGCAGGGAACATCCCTGGTTTTCCAGCGATGTTCCCTGCAAAAGGTCGATAACCTTGCTGATACGAATCCACCCCCTATGTTAGGGGTGGCTAAGTCAAGAATTTAGCAGACGTTAGTTTTTGGAGAAAACAGCAGTTTTCTCCAAAAACTAACGTCTGCTAAAGTGCTAAGGCATCCTTGCTGATAGGGCGAAGCCGCGCTATTGATGTCCTGACATGTGATGTATGTCAGGAACGCCCACTTTGAATCTCATTAGAGATGAAGGTAGGCGTAGTGCAAAAGGGTGCTAACATGCGATTATGCATGTTAACACCCTCTTGTAAATTGGGCGATATTTTTATCTCCGCTTTTTGGGCTTTTTAAGCCAAAAAAAGCAGAGATAAAGCCCTTGTAAATATGCTCCCATGTTTCCAAATGAAAGCTGCCACGTGTGCTCCTGTGCAGTCGCAGGCCCTTTGCGGCGCAATAAGAGGTTGCTTTTCTTTTGCTGATTTCTACATTTAAGTAAACTGGTATTAACACTGTAAAAAAAGAGGTCAACATCGAGAATACTGCCACAAACAAAATGAGCTATTTTATTCCTCAAAATGTTCCTTGTTGCCACATAATTTAGTTATCCCTGCCTCGTAATTTCTTCCTCCACCGCCGCATAATTCCAGACACCCTGATTAAACTCAAGGAGAAATATTTATTGTTTTCCACAGAAAATGTATTGCCACTGCTTTCAGTTCTGTAGCGCGAGGGCACGCTGCCCTCGGGGAGTGCTTGATTGAATAAGATGAATAGGTCTGACCCGGCAGTCTGTGGTGAATTATTGAGGCGGTTTTCCGGGCAGTAAATTCCTGCAGCGCGCGCGCTGGGGCCGCCGAAGCGCTCGGTTTCCTTGGGCCTCTGTACAGCGCGTCCTGCTTCGCAGCAGGCAGCGCTCGGGGTGTCAGCCTGACATTGTCGAACGGTTTCATGAACGAAGGACGACATATAATGTGTCATTTTCTTCTTTTTTTCCTGCTCTTGGACAGATGGGAAATTCATATGCCGGCCAGCTGAAGACGACGCGTTTCGAAGAGGTTTTGCACAACTCCATTGAAGCCTCTCTCCGGTCCAATAACCTGGTGCCCCGGCCGATTTTTTCGCAGCTTTACTTGGAAGCCGAACAGCAGCTGTCATCACTCGAAGGTAGGGCTCTTAACATGAATATGTGCAGGGCTGCAGGTAAGCGGGCCGGGCCCGGTTTGGTTTTCCAAACCGAAAAAAACAGTATTTACGAACAGTGGTTGGTAACCTGTGCTCCGGTGACCCCCTGGTAGGCTGCTAAGCCTACTCAGGAGGGGTCTGTGACTGCTTAGTAAAATAAATAATATCAATAGATTAATACATTGTATATAAATAAAATAAAAAAAATGTACAATTGAAAAGTTTAAAACGTTCTTTAAATGTGAAGGGTTTTGACATTAGGGGCTAATATTTAAGTTAGTAACCTCAGCTTGATTCGTGGTAGCAGTGCACGTGCATCACACCGAATATTGTATGGAGAACGAGTGTCCTCAATTGAATTTAGAAAAGCTCCAACCTTCCTAATAAGATTAACATTTTGATGTTTTTTATATTTGTTTGTGAATTAGATAAAATATCAAATCTGTTTTGTTTGTTTATTTAATAAACGCTTGTTTTTGTAATTGTGTGTAATTTTTTGTTAGTTAAATTATAAAAAATGCTTAGGCAGGGGTCCCCGGCTTCCAGTAATGACCCAGTGGGCGTCTCTGGATTCTAATAATGATTAAGTGGGGGCCCACAGAAATCAGAAGGGTAAGAAACCCTCTAGACTACTCCATGCTCTGCGTTTGCACAGTGCCACTTTACATATAGCAGTGCTACCAAGTACACATCACCGCTTTAAGTACATATCACAACTTCAACAAGGGCACATCAACACTTCAAGAAGTTCACATCACACTTCAAGTACACATCACACTTCAAGTACACATCACCACTTCAACAAGTACACATCATACTTCAAGTACACATCACCACTTCAACAAGTACACATCACACTTCAAGTACACATCACCACTTCAAGTACACATTACACTTCAAGAAGTTTACATCACACTTCAAGTCCACATTACCACTTCAAGTCCACATCACCACTTCAAGAAGTTCACATCACACTTCAAGTACACATCACATTTCAAGTACACATCACCACTTCAAGTCCACAACCTCACTTCAATAAGTTTACATCACACTTCAAGTACACATCACATTTCAAGTACACATCACACTTTAAGCACACATCACACTTAAGGTACACATCACCACTTCAAGGCATATGAGGTTTTAAAACGAATAGGCATGTATTCCCTGTCCTGATGATGATCCGCTTATCCGTTTGCTAGATTGAAACGCCGTTGACACTGTAAAACACCTTATACACGGAAAAACTTTTGTTCAGTTAAATTGTAAAGGTGTATTTTGCGATTTGTTCTTTTTGTCACTGTCTATTCCCTGTGTGCAACAAACCGTAAAGCTTTGCCTGAGCCCCCTGTGTTTTCCTCCCCCCCCCCCGTTTTGTATTGGCTAAGTAGGGCACAGGCTTGTGCCCCATTTTATGTATTGTTTTGTAAAATTTCTTCATTGTCTATTAAGTAAATATCAGACCTCTGTCCGGCTGGACATGTCCTCTTAAATATAGTAATGACTGAGTCTATATTTATTGGTTGTATATCCCCCTTTCCGGGGACCACTGTTGTTTAAAAGAATTGACTCCCAAAGTCCCTGGTCGACTTCTATGGGTTCCCTTGTTGTTTTAAAACCAGTATCAAAGATGGTACAAAAGGGGGTGGTGATGGACGGAGCATCTGAACCAATCAAACACTCACACCCAGTCAAAAGATCTGGGTTTGATCCATCACCGTTCTTTAGCCCACTCTGCCACCCCAGTTCAGACATGGCTACATGCACATCAGTCTGACCCTGTGCCTCATGGGAACAGTCCAGCCCGAACTCCCAAGCCATGCCTACCCTGGACCGGAAACAAGCTTCCGAGGACCGGTTTCTGGCATTCCAGCCGTCTTCAGCCCGGCTTGCTTGAATCCAGTGGCAAAGTGAGCAAGGGACTCACGTCTGAGCATACCCTGCCACACTTATGGCAGCCAAAGCGGTACAAAAGGGGGTGGTGATGGACGGAGCATCAGAACCAATCAAATACTCACACCCAGTCAAAAGATCTGGGTTTGATCCATCACCGTTCTTTAGCCCACTCTGCCACCCCAGTTCAGACATGGCTACATGCAAATCAGTCTGACCCTGTGCCTCATGGGAACAGTCCAGCCCGAACTCCCAAGCCATGCCTACCCTGGACCGGAAACAAGCTTCCGAGGACCGGTTTCTGGCATTCCAGCCGTCTTCAGCCCGGCTTGCTTGAATCCAGTGGCAAAGTGAGCAAGGGACTCACGTCTGAGCATACCCTGCCACACTTATGGCAGCCAAAGCGGTACAAAAGGGGGTGGTGATGGACGGAGCATCTGAACCAATCAAACACTCACATCCGTCCATCACCACCCCCTTTTGTACCGCTTTGGCTGCCTTAAGTGTGGCAGGGTATGCTCAGAGGTGAGTCCCTTGCTCACTTTGCCACTGGATCCAAGCAAGCCGGGCTGAAGACGGCTGGAATGCCAGAAACCGGTCCTCGGAAGCTTGTTTCCGGTCCAGGTAAGGCATGGCTTGGCAGTTCGGGCTGGACTGTTCCCATGAGGCACAGGGTCAGATTGATTTGCATATAGCCATGTCTGAACTGGGGTGGCAGAGTGGGCTAAAGAACGGTGATGGCTCAAACCCAGATCTTTTGACTGGGTGTGAGTGTTTGATTGGTTCTGATGCTCCGTCCATCACCACCCCCTTTTGTACCGCTTTGGCCACCATAAGTGTGGCAGGGTATGCTCAGACGTGAGTCCCTTGCTCACTTTGCCACTGGATCCAAGCAAGCCGGGCTGAAGACGGCTGGAATGCCAGAAACCGGTCCTCAGAAGCTTGTTTCCAGTCCAGGTAAGGCATGGCTTGGCAGTTCGGGCTGGACTGTTCCCATGAGGCACAGGGTCAGACTGATTTGCATATAGCCATGTCTGAACTGGGGTGGCAGAGTGGGCTAAAGAACGGTGATGGATCAAACCCAGATCTTTTGACTGGGTGTGAGTGTTTGATTGGTTCTGATGTTCCGTCCATCACCACCCCCTTTTGTACCGCTTTGGCCGCCATAAGTGTGGCAGGGTATGCTCAGACGTGAGTCCTTTGCTCACTTTGCCACTGGATCCAAGCAAGCTGGGCTGAAGACCGCTGGAATGCCAGAAACCGGTCCTCGGAAGCTTGTTTCAGGTCCAGGTAAGGCATGGCTTGGCAGTTCGGGCTGGACTGTTCCTATGAGGCACAGGGTCAGACTGATTTGCATATAGCCATGTCTGAACTGGGGTGGCAGAGTGGGCTAAAGAACGGTGATGGATCAAACCCAGATCTTTTGACTGGGTGTGAGTGTTTGATTGGTTCTGATGCTCCGTCCATCACCACCCCCATTTGTACCGCTTTGGCCGCCATAAGTGTGGCAGGGTATGCTCAGACGTGAGTCCCTTGCTCACTTTGCCACTGGATCCAAGCAAGCCGGGCTGAAGACGGCTGGAATGCCAGAAACCGGTCCTCGGAGCTTGTTTCCGGTCCAGGGAAGGCATGGCTTGGCAGTTCGGGCTGGACTGTTCCCATGAGGCACAGGGTCAGACTGATTTGCATGTAGCCATGTCTGAACTGGGGTGGCAGAGTGGGCTAAAGAACGGTGATGGATCAAACCCAGATCTTTTGACTGGGTGTGAGTATTTGATTGGTTCTGATGCTCCGTATATCACCACCCCCGTTTGTACCAGTATCAAAGATAGCACTGCACAATCCACAATTCTGCTCTAAAAGGTCCTACACAACGCAAACATCACTATCACAACACCAACATCTACAGCATTGCTCCAACTTCAGTTGCATTGTTTCAGAACCTACAGGGCCACTTCACAATCTGCAACACTTCGTTTAAATATACATCTGCACTTCAAAATATCGAGCAGCTTTCTCAAACCTGGAGCACTTCTCAAACCTGTAGCACTTCTCTAAAAACTGTAGCACTTCTCCAAAATATACAGCACCACTAATAACATGTATTAGACAACTCCATATTGTACAGCACCCTTACTAATGTATTATACATCACCAAAATCCATAACATCATGAATAACATGTATTACACAACTCCAAAATCTACCGCACCACTAATGACATGTATTACACAACTCCAAAATATACAGCACCACTAATAACATGTTTTACCCAACTCCATAATGTACAGCCTTACTAATGTATTATGCAACACAAAAATCCATAACATCATGAATAACATGTATTACAAAACTCCAAAATCTGCAGCACCACTAATAACATGTATTCCACAACTCCATAATGTATAGCAGCCTTACAAATGTATTATACAAAACCAAAATCCATAACACCTCGAATAACATGTATTACGCAACTCCAAAATCGACAGCACCACTAATAACATGTATTACACAACTCCAAAATCCACACCACTAATAACATGTATTAGAAAACTCCATGATCTACAGCATCCTTACTAACGTGTTATACAACACCAAAATCCATAACATCATGAATAACATGTATTACGCAGCTCTAAAATCTACAGCACCACTAATAACATATATAACACAACTCCATAATGTACAGCACCCTTACTAATGTATTATACAACACCAAAATCCATAACATCATGAATAACATGTATTACACAACTCCAAAATCTGCAGCACCACTAATAACATGTATTCCACAACTCCTTAATGTATAGCAGCCTTACAAATGTATTATACACCACCAAAATGCATAACACCTCGAATAACATGTATTACGCAACTCCAAAATCTACAGCACCACTAATAACATGTGTTGCACAACTCCAAAATCCACACCACTAATAACATGTATTAGACAACGCCATAATCTACAGCACCCTTACTAAAGTGTTATACAACACCAAAATCCATAACATCATGAATAACATGTATTCCACAACTCCCAAATCTACCGCACCACTAATGACATGTATTCCACAACTCCACAATCTACAGGACCCTTACTAACATGTATTATACAACACCAAAATCCATAACACTACTAATAACATGTATTACCCAACTCGAAAATCAACAGAACCACTAATAACATGTATTCCACAACTCCATAATCTACAGGACCCCATCTAACATGTATTATACAACTCCAAAATCCACAACTCCACTAATAACATGTATTAGACAATTCCATAATCTACAGCATCATTAACCCCTCCCCTGCTGGTGACGGAACCACTCCGTCATCAGCTGCGGTCGCGCTGTGCTGATGACGGAGCGGTTCCATCACGGCCCGCTCGGAGCGCCTGCGCGGCGCGGATTCCGCGCCTGCGCTGAGCGTTCCATTGAGCGGGCGGGGCCGTGACGGAACCGCTCCGTCATGAGCACAGCGCAACCGCGGCTGGTGACGGAGCTGTTCCGTCACCAGCATGCGCCCGCCGCGCTCCCGCCCCACCCCCTTAGCAATGCGGCGGAATAGCCACCGCTGTGAAGGGGTTAAAAAAACGGTTCGGACAACTCCCAAAAATCTACTAGCCAAATAAAATATAGTTGGACCTCTATAAAGCACTTATATAATATATACAAAAGAGGTGCCTTTCTCACTCAGTCTTACAGCTTTATGAGTTACAATATATCTAAATCTACTGTACTGAAGAAAAAACTTCCTATTCTCTGTACTTATCATTTCTTTTCATCAATGTTATGACTTTCAGAAAATAGACAAGAGCATATCAATATCATCATCTAGCATGTTTGACAAGAACTGTATTCAGCTGTGCTCTCAAAGCAAATTGTGAACCATCATCACAAAGGAAAATACATAAAAAGAGCAATTGTGCATGGGCAAATAGGGATTCCAGTGGTTAAAAACTAGAATTGTAATACGAAATCTTATTTTGGAATGGCAGTCCATAATTCAAAGAGTTCATGTGGGGATTTTGTACAATTGTTTATTGCCTAACTTTATTATGTCCAGTGGTGATGGTGTGGATTGGATTAAGCCAAGGGCTTCTTCTTCTCATTAACATGTAACCCTGGGACTCTGCGTTTGGGTACCTTCTTTGTCCATTGTCCTTGTTCTTCTTGCTGTCACCTTGTTTTGTACTCCTACCCCTTGTGAAGTCTCCTCAGGACACAAACTGATGGAGATACTTGATGATTATGGTATGACGACATTGTAGCCACAAGATCATACACAGTGTTTTGATCAAGTATGTAATTTCAGATGTAGTGATGTTATCAGTGATGTCGTAGATCATGTCATGAGTGATGTAATAGGTGGCATAATTAGTAGTGCACAGGGGAGCTCAGGTATAGTTACTTTAAGACACGCATTGTGGTTCTTTGAGATAACTATAACTGGTGAATTTCAGTGGTAAATATAATGTCCCTTTAACCTTTGTTTTTTTCAGTGAATTTCTAAGGTTCTTTTAAATACAAAGTAAGATGATATTTTGCAGCGTGAATCTTTCTGGATTCACTATGCTGTGCATATTCCGCAATCTGGTGGTTGGGTCCGGAATCGTAGTCTTTTTTCTCTTTTTTTTTTGTAGCCCAGGTGGGCGTCGACGTCCCACCATTTGGTGTCCCTTCGGTGACGTCGGCTTGCTTCCGGCGGAAGCTACCACCCTTGGGCGCCATCTTCAGATTCTTTTTTCCACCGTTGGGTCTGGATCGTCGCGTGAAGCTCCAGAAGATTGGGAGGAGAAAAGGAGGAACTACAGCATCTCTTCAACGGTGAAGACCTGAGAAGATCGAGAGAAGAGGACCATTAGAGAAGAGACGACGAAGAAAGGAGAGAACTTCGAAATCTTCGACGTCCTTGGTGGAATGCGCACAAAGGGGGCCCCCTGAGCGCAGGGATGTACAAGACGCCCTTTAAATTCTGCAAGAACTGCCACCACAAGTTCGCACAGAAGAACCAGCACCCAGTCTGCAACCTCTGCCTGCCAATCGACCACGAGAGCAGAGACTTCAACGCCTGCTCCGTCTTCAAGCCGAAGACACTCCGAGTTCGAGAAAGACAGAGGACGGCTCACCACACGATGCAGGGCAAGGGCCAAGCCCCGACGCTTTATGAACTAGGCCTCTCCACCGACGACGAGGACAACATCGCCGAAGGCCCAGATGACTATTTGGTCGCTGAGACCGATAAGAAAACGCCTGATAAGGTAGGAGAGTCTACGACCCCGAAAACTCCCACAGGGCCTCGAAAACCAGAGGCAGACTCCCGAAAGTCTGAGCCCAGAGCCTCGAAAGGAGCACTGACGCCGAACAAATCGACGACCGATGCTGCATCCTCCGAAAAAGAGCCCAGCGGATCCTCCGAGAAGGACTCCCGGAGGCCGAAGACCAGCGAAAAGCAAGGGTCATCGAAGCAAGCCCCCGAAAAAGGGCCTTCGACTTCGAAAGAAAAGGAGCCGAAGAAAGTTTCGACGTCGACGACGCCGCCGAAAAGAGCGGCCGAAACGCTCGACGACGAGCAGGCCGCAGAGATGCAGAGAAAGAGAAGAAGGCTCGAGGCCGAAATGGAGAACATCCTTCAGAGAAAGAAAGACTTCGATGAAAAAATGAGAAGTTACAAGATCCCCTCGAAGCCGGCACAGACCGTCGCTGAGGTACAGGAGCTCGAGGAGTTCGACGTCGAAGAGCCGCCGAAAACTCCGGAACCCTCGGAGCACGAAGAGGAGGAAGACCTCTACTACACAGAAGGGGATCACGGGGAGCAGCAGTCAAGCTACGGCTCAGGTTTCATCGACGGCCCAAGACCAGGAATGGCAGGACATCGAGGCCGAAAACCCGGAGGAGGCGGTGGAAACATGCCCCTCGAGGCCTTCACCACCGTATGACATTGGGGCATACAATGAGGTGGTCAGAAAGGCGGCAGCAGCTTATGGAGTTAAGCTGGAAGAGGAGAAGCCGAAAGTAGACTTCCTGCTCGAGACATTGCTCCCCATACAGACAAGAAGCCAGTTCTTACCCATGCTCAAGAGTATCACAGACCAGGGGAAGGAAGCCTTCAAGGACCCGGCTACATGCAGATCAGTAACGCCGAGGACGGAGAAGAAATACAAATTCTCCTCCCAAGACCCAGCTTACATCAAGGGATCCGTCACAGCAGATTCTATAATCGCTGCAACGGCCAGGAAAAGGGCAAACGTCCCAACAACGTCTGGACCTCCACCTGACAAGGAAAGCAGGAGGATGGATCTAACTGGCAGGAAGATTGAGAAGAACGCCGCAACGCACTGGCGGATGGCGAACTCCAACGCCCTCCTGAATAGACATCAATACCAGCACTGGGATGAGATGGGACAGTTGCTCAAGCACCTCCCGGAACAATACCGTGAGAGGGCATCACACCTTGTGGAAGAGGGGAAAAGCATCACCAATTCGTGCCTGAAGACAGCCTTGGATGGGGCAGAAACATCCAGCAGACTGATGGCTATAGGCATCACAGAGAGAAGGCAAGCCTGGCTCAGGATCTCAGGCTTCAAGGCTGAGGTTCAGAACAACATCCTGAACACACCCTTCAACGGTGAAACACTTTTCGGAGCCCCAGTTGATGAGAAGCTCACCCAACTGAAGAAGGACAACGAGACGGCAAGGTCCATGGGGGCCCTGCAGTTCAGGGGGATGAGAAGGGGCACTCCTACACGGAGGCCGAACCGCAGAGGTGGAAGTCAGCGAGGAGATTCTCACCAGAGTTTCCACCAGGGGCAACAGAGTGACAACCAAGGCCACCAGGGCCAGCAGAGGCAAAGCTGGAACTACCAAAGCAGGGGCCAGTCCTTTCGGTCAAGAGGAAATGGACGGAGCCAGAGAAGGAGAGGCGGTGAACAACCCCCCTCTAAGTGACTTCACACGGAAGAAGGCGCTCCCCCACCCAAACCCTCCGGGGGAGGAGCACGGAAAAACAAAGAGGAGAGGGCTACACGGACAAGACACAGAGGAACATGTAACGCCGGTAGGAGGAAGATTGAGATTTTTTCTCCAGGAGTGGAGAAAAATAACAACAGACAAGTGGATACTCAATATTATGCAGTTCGGATACTGCATAGAGTTGGAAAAGAGACCACCAAACAGAAAACCAAAGAAAAGAGAGCACTCGGGAAGAGAGCTGCAACTACTGCAAGAGGAAGCCCAAGAACTCCTCCTCAAGGCGGCCATCGAACAAGTTCCTTTCAAAGAACGGAACAAGGGAGTGTACTCAAACTACCACAAAGCCTGATGACCAAACCCCTCCTTCCCTCCTTCTCCCGTTTGCCCTATGCAGTGGGGGTTTGGCCGCAAGGCCAAAACCCCCATTCTCCCACTGCCTACTACTACCCTCTACCCTCTGCCCCTATATATAAAGCAGATCTATCATCTTTCTCCAAAAATCACTAATTATTTTAATCAAATGTATATTTCACTAATACACACAATTAATGTTTAATAATATTGATTACTTAAAAGTATTAAATTACATCTTACTAAAACATGTCAGTGAGTCTTTTTACATAGTTTTTATTATTACATTTTAGGTTTAAATCTTTTCATTGATATCATTTATTTTATACTTGAAACAATGCCTTTAGTCATTCGTCATGCGAAATATCCCATGCATAACAGAGCACACAACAATATAACCAGGTCCACATCCCCACACCCCATCCCCTCCCTCCCGGGTCCCGCCCAAACCCGATCCTAATCCCAATCTCAGTCTCCTCCCCATGCCAAACCTAGTGCGAGTCTAGTTGGGCAAAGCCAGGAGACCCCCTTTGTGTTAACTAGTAGTGCGATGTTGAGCGGTGCTGCATGGGGGAGCTGTGAGTTGTAAGAGGCGCAAATACTTAGGGCAAGTGAGTTTCCAGAATTCTGCGCTGACCAAGGAGAAGATTGGATGCCAGAGGTCTACAAAGGCGGAGTTGTCTCCTTGGAGTGAAAGGGATATGCGCTCCCTACCCATTATGTACCATAATCTGGGTAGCCACCCCTGCTGAGTAGGAGCCCGATCTGTGCCCCAAAGAGATAGTATATTTCGCAATACCGCCCGAGGGCTATGCCCATTTGTCTTTCCTTGCATGATTTGAGAGGGAAGGTGAGCATGTTGGGGAGGCCCAAAATGATGTACGCCGGGAATCGTTGTATCTGTGTGTCAAAATACTTATCTATATGGTCGAGGTTCAAGCCCCAGTAAGATAGAAGAACAGGGCGATCCCATTGTGTGTGCGTCAGTGTGCCCACCGACCCACAGTTTTTCCAACAATCAGGTTTACAGGTCAGGTTACCTCTATGTAATCTAGGGGGTGTGAGGTACCAATATGTAATGATCTTGGTCGATGTTTCTATGCTAGAGACATTGCGTGCAGTATGACGTGCCCAGTAAAATATATCTCCCCATTTCTTTCTGAGGGAGGGAATGCCATAGTTCAGCCTCCCATCGCCTCTGTCCTGCCGACTTGACCGCCGGCTCAGTGGGGCATAGGAAGTTACAAAGCTCAGTGATGAGTCGTGTGCTATTTGATTTTGTGAGCAGCCATTTTTCGTAAGGGGTCTCTGGGCTCCTGGTCGCACCGAGGGGTGCATAACCCAGTGACAAACCTGTTGAAAGCAGTTGCATTCCGTCTCTGGAAATGCAAGGTCAGAGCGAAGGTCTTCAGAAGTGAGCGGGCCTTCTGCGTTGAAAAGATGTCTAACTGAGCTGCACCCCTCCTGATCCCAATAGTTAAATGCCATTAGATCGAGACCCGGTGTGAAATCCGGGTTATTAACTATGGGTGTGAGGGGTGATGGGAAGGAGGTAAGACCGCATCGTACAACAGTTGAGTCCCATGCCTTCATTGTGTTTGACGATTTGTATAACCCTATGGGTCGCTGTGTTCTGTGTAGGAAAGGGATCTTCCACAATGTTTGACCAGTTATGGCTTTGTCCATGAAAAGCCAGTGCTTTTCCGATTTGCTACGGGACCCTTCCAGCAAGGTCCGAAGCTGTGTGGCATGATAATAACGCCTAGATTAGGTATTCCAAGACCACCCTCCCCAGGGGGTCCAAAGCTCAGTTCTTAATGAATCCTAGGCCATTTGTCTTCCCAGACATAAGAGAGAAATTCCAGTTGGCGTGATTGGAAAACATCGGTGGGCGAGGGTAGGTTATGTTGGGTAATAGAGTGCCTGGAAGAGATACAAATTCTTCAGCAGCACGTTCATTTTAAGCGCTGCCACGCGACACAGTGAGGAGAGGCTGAATGGCCTCCAGCGGTGTAAGTCCCATTGGATTTGAGAGAGGATGTTGTTGTTCAGAGATTATTATCAACAACAGGGGTAGCCCTTGAAACCCGAACCAGGGGCAAACAATACTAGAATCCCAACAACGGTTCAAGTTAACACACTACATACATCAAGGATCATTAATGTAAAACGAAAAAAAAAGAGAAAAAATCACAAGCTGAAATGAAAACAAAACATTCAAATTTGAAGAAAATAGAGAAAGAAAGAACACATGTATAAGTAAATACAATTCATAGAAAATGTATTAACAATGATAAATAATGAAATCCTAAAATATAAAAAGCAATGGTGCTCAGTACGGTTCAGGACAAAACTGAAACAACACAAGATGCAGCACTTATTGAGCCACTCTTAGAGGCCCTGTACCTTACATACACACACACACACACACACACACACACACACACACACACACCCTTTGCAGGCTGCGTGTCTTGGTGCAGAACAAAGTGAAGAGTTGACATGACTCACCCCCTGCGGTACAAAAGGGGGTGGTGATGGACGGAGCATCTGAACCAATCAAACACTCACACCCAGTCAACAGATCTGGGTTTGATCTATCACCGTTCTTTAGCCCACTCTGCCACCCCAGTTCAGACATGGCCATATGCAAATCAGTCTGACCCTGTGCCTCATGGGAACAGTCCAGCCCGAACTGCCAAGCCATGCCTTCCCTGGACCGGAAACAAGCTTCCGAGGACCAGTTTCTGGCATTTCAGCCGTCTTCAGCCAGGCTTGCTTGAATCCAGTGGCAAAGTGAGCAAGGGACTCACGTCTGAGCATACCCTGCCAACTTATGGCAAACAAAGCAGATTGTCTCTAGCAGCACGGAGTATGCGCTCTTTAAACTGGAAATCGTGCATGCACTTCCAGATATCAGCTGGTGGGGCTGGTGCCGTCCGCCGGGGCCCCACTCTGTGCGTGCGATCTAATTTAATTTGGGAGTCCAGGGGCTCCCACAGAAGTGGGCGGAAGAGCTAGACCCCAAGGCCTCTATGTTTGTATCCTCCATTCCAGTCGCTATACCTCGGATCCATATGTTGTTGTGCCTGGAATGGTTTTCCAGATCCTCTGAGTGGGCTTGAAGATCCAGATGTTGTTCGTGTAGGCGGATGATCTCCTGCTGGAGGCCCTCGATCTCCTCGTTTCTCCTAGTCTCATGGTCCTCTAGAGTGTTGTTCCTGTCTCCCAGTGAGTCCCAATTCTGGGCGGACCTCCTTCAAGTCGACTGACAGGTCCCTTTTCATTGAGGAGAGATCCTAAACTAAGAGTCTAGTAAAAACAGCCAAGGACATTCCTGGCGATAGCACATAATTCACACTGTGGTGTTTTGCAATCAAATGTTACATCAGCGAGTGAGGGAACAGAATGATGCCTGTATTCTAAGATTACAAAGTATATATTCAAAAACATACAGAGACCTGGTTCAGCCTTACACAGTAATTTACTAGCTCCTGAGCCTATTTTAAAGGTCATGCCCAAGTGGGCAAGTGCATAATATTCCTGCAAACATGGTGTGTTAACAACTCTACCTCAAATATCATAATGTTTGGAGCACATAAGAAGCAAAGAGTGAGACAAAAATTACATATCAAAACATCCTAATGAATTTTGTCCCAAAATTAACAATGTGAGGCCCCAGTCGGCCGACCTGGCAGTTAATAATGAATGAATTATTGAATTTATATTTATATAGCGCATAAAATCACAAAATTATAACAAGATCAATCTTAGATACGGCATACCTCTCAGAATCAATAATGCAAATGCGTAATGCAATCACTTTGTATAATTCATTCATTCATTCGTAACAACTTTCTTTCGGCACACATGACCATAAAAGCATAATTAAAATAGCAGTTAAAATACAATAACATTTACACAATTTAAAAATCGATGTAAGAAGAGTCAGTCTTCCTATTTCTGGGGCAGCGATTCCCCACATCTACCTTGATTATAAACAGGGTACAAAAGTGCTTGTGCATGGTGCTAATTAATGCTATTTCAAGTGGTCATTATTGGCCCATTGTGTGTTAAATTTTTTAAATGTGTGATGCACCTACAGTGATGACAAATGAACACAAAATCTATGTCTATACAGGACAATGGTCATGATAATCCTCCTATTTGATTCTTTACGCTATGAGCTGTTTTAAAAAAGCTTTAGTAGAAAATGTTAATCCCCCCCGAGAAACGTTTACTCATCCATCATATTTGCCCCAACTTGGCAATATAAAAATTGCCTAGAACAATAGCCATAAGGGGACACAATATATATAACATTTAGTGTGGACGAGAGTAATTCATTACAGCAGTTCAATCAGATTAACATAGAAAAGATAAAAACAATAATACCAATTCGACAGTAGGGAGATTCAATCAGGAGGTGGTCATGAATTATTGCCATTCCAATTAACAATCTTTTTTTAGAATGGCCACATGGAGAATAGGAAGCGTGAGATAGAGATTTTAGCAGCCTGTATACTTCACTGCAGTGTCTAGACCCCAGGTTCCTACAAAGTTGGAGTAACCAACGATAACTAGCCCTCCTAAAGCCCTGGCAAAAAAATATCACGTGAAGCTCCGTCTCGTCTGCGTTATTGCGCGCTGGGCACTCCCCATTGGTGGAGCCATCCCATTTTTTTGTGAATGAGCGCAGCGGAAGGACTCCATATCTAAATTATAAGTAGAGCTTTTTGGGGAGGAGTGGCTGGATGTCGTCCACCACCAATTCTAGGGTGTAATTATTTTTTACTTCCAGGAACTTAGCAGTCAGTCGGCCCGCAGTGAGCCTCCTCTGGAACTCGTTGAGATTGAGATCTCTAAAACTCTCTACCAAAGTCTTTCTGGAGGTTGTTTGGGAGGTTTCTTCTGCTTTGCTTCATAGACTGCCCCTACCCAGGCCCTCGCATATGGTCTTAATGTACCTCAACCATGGTAGCTTCCCTGCACCTCGCAGCCCCATAACTTAAATCAGTTCATCCCTATATGCATCTAGTTCCGGGGGGGCGTGGCTAAGTGCCGATCATGGTGGACGTGTAGCTCCGGAGCTCCGTCCTTAGCCCGTAATATAAGCTGATTATCCTGCTATCCTGACCTGCAGCCCACCTGCACTCGGTGCCCAGAGGACCCGGGGGCGACCGGCATACAGCGGACGGGCGCTGCTCCTCCAATGCTCGCACCGAGAGAGCGCCGGGACCGTGGTGCTGCTGCGGCCTGTGACACAGAGTGAGGCCTCGGCCTCGATTTGTGGACTGCCCGGCCCAACCTAGGTCATTGGCTGGCTGTGAGAGGGACCTCGGCCTGGAGAAACGGCGGACGCTTTGCCGCGACCTCGGGGCATACTGCGGGCCCCCCCCCACGCCGCCTGTGACCTCACTGCCTCCTACATCGGCCCTCCGGACACTCGCTGGTCTCCCCTACTGCGGGACCCTCTGGCCGGCCGGGACTCTGGACCCAACATAGCAGAATCGCCACGCAGCTACAGCGCCTGAGCCCGGACCCACCACTGGAGTATAGAACGGGTTCTGCGGGAGGCAAGGCCCGCCATCGGCACTGCACACGCGAAGTCTGCTCACGGCACAACGCGCCGGGAGGCGAAGGGAAGCCCGGCAACGAGAAGGTACTGCAGGCGCCATTTTATTTGCACCCCGGAGCGGGGTCCAGGACGTTGGGAACTCGATCCCGGCAATTGGCACACCCGGACACCGGCACAGGCGGACATTCCGCAGTGGGAGTACGTGAGGCTGTCTACTTCCAAGGTTGGTGCCTACTAGCATAGCGGCATACCTGCGACCTCACAAACTGGAGAGGGGGGCATCGGGCACACGTGGGGGAAAGAAGACTCGCCCGGTGAAGCCCTGACGCCACGCTGCACACCTAGCGCCTGCTGCGATACTGACCGTTGGCGCTGCCCCTACTCATCGCCTTCCCCGGCCTGTGGACTCCCCCCTGCACCCTGCACGGCCAGGCACTTACCGGCTCTCAAGACCACCAGCGGTGCCCCACTCCGCCTTGTGACGACACCGCGACCCGCTGACCGCCGTCACCCGGACACAAACTGGCCTGAAACACTCCCAACTGCCCATAGACTGCGTCGCAATCCCCTGCATTCAGCGGAACCTGGGTACCCCGCTTTCAAAGCCCGACGCCCTTGCGTGAGCACTTGCATAGGGGAGACCGGCGGCCACGAATACTCCAGCGTCGCCCTGCTTACCAGGTCGATGGGTAGACACAGGGGCAGGAACCAGGACTTAGGCGCCCCGGCAGATATGCAGTCCACGGGCTCAGAAGACCCACTGGCCTCTTCGAACGCGGACATCGTACCGCCGACAGGGCAAGGATCTCAAGACGCCAAATTAGACCTAATCCTCAACGAAATACGCGCCACGCGCGAAGCGTTGGAATCACGCATTGATAGCATGGCGACCGGCCTATCCCTATTGCGGGCTGACCACAACAAGCTGGCGGAGCGAGTCTCGGAGCAGAAGATTGCACTAAATGACCTCATACCCCAGCAGACGGAGCATTCTTCGAAACTGGAGGCCGTGGAGAAGCAGCTCAAACAGCTATGGGACAGAGTGGACGATGCGGAGGGACGTGCCCGCCGCAACAACGTCCGCATCCTAGGTATTCCGGAGCGAAGCGAGGGGAGGGACCCCACCCGATTCGTCGAGGACTGGCTGCGGAAACTGGTGGGCCAGGACGACCTTACGGCCTTGTACAGCGTGGAGCGGGCACACAGGATGCCATCGCGCCCCCCGCAACCGGGAGCGCCCCCTCGACCATTGATTGCGCGCCTACTCCATTTCAAAGACCGAGACACTGTCTTAAGAGCGGCACGGGAGAAGGCGCCTATACGCTTCGAAGACAAAACCATATCAGTGTACCCCGACTTCACGCCAACGGTACAGAGAGCCCGGTCCACTTTCCTGGGGGTGAAGCGCAAACTCAGAGACAGAGACATGAAATATGCGCTGTTATTCCCTGCAAGACTCAAGATACTACACGGCAATAAATCCCACTTCTTTGACTCGCCGGTGGAGGCGGAGGAATGGATGGAAGTCACACTCACCCCTCCGGCCTCACAAGACCCATTCGCAGATGACCACAGTGGGGGACACGAAGCATCACAGGGACGACGAAGCACTCCTTCCACTTCCGGACATCACCCCGCGCGAGGCGCACAGATGAACGCTCGATCACCCGGGGACCAAACAGCGGGTCCTACTTCAACTTCAACAGCACGGATGCGATTAACAGAGGAGGCGCTGGCCGCCCACGACGCGGGAGCAACCGTGGACGGGGGCACCGTCACCACCGACACCCACACTGAGGTTTCCGGGTCGGTGGACAGCCTACAGCTGTTCCCCAAGATCACGGCCCAGATGGCAGAGGAGTTCTGACTATCGGCATGACTGATCCTCTTCAGGTGGTAAAGTATAACCGGCCCCTCCTCCTCATACATGGTGGGTTGCAGGAGGGCTCACCCTATTCAGGGCTACCATGCCAAAGCAGGCCATCAAGAGACAGTCAACAGAGGCCTGCTTCCCCCGTTTTGAACATGGAACACACTGACTTGTGCCCACGTTGGGCACCCTTGTTTGGCTCCCGAGCCCGTTGGCCTGGGAACCTTTCAGTTCAGGGGTTATATGTTTACATGGCACTCTTACCTGGCACCACGACGAACCTAACATGGTCACTTACAAGCTTCACTCCACCACCACACACAGATGGCTATGGGACCTCTTAATGTATATCGTTTGTGCACCTGGAATGTACGGGGACTGGGCTCGATACACAAACGCCACAGAATCCTGGCCCAACTTAACCGCAGAGGGACACAGATAGCTTGTCTGCAAGAGACACATTTAAACAGTGCTGAGACTGTGAAGTTACGCAAAAAATGGAGAGGACAGCTCTTTGCTACCTCCTATTCTGCGTTCTCAAGGGGGGCGGCGATTTGGCTTCGCAACTCTGTCCCCTTCAAGGCATTAGAACAAAAGATTGATAAGGAGGGGCGATATGTATTTGTGCGGGGTTCACTAGATGGGGATGCTATTGTGTTAGGATGTGTGTACTCCCCAAACACAGGCCAATCTGAATTCTTGCTCACACTAAATGGGATACTGGCTGACTGGGCTGACCACCAGTGGATTATTGGGGGGGATTTCAATGCCGTACTCGATCTTACACTGGATAGGTCACACCCCCCCCTGTTGGCCACTGAGAGCAGAAAACAGGCGGAAGCCCTGGCACGTTGGGCTGAAGGCTGGGAATTAGCAGACGCATGGCGCAGCACACACGCACAGGAGAGGGAATATACCTTTTTCTCCCCGCCCCACCAGCTCCATACGAGAATTGACCATGTCTTATGCTCCCGCTCCCTGACGACCTCAATTGTACAGGCCCAACACATGGGCAAAACCCTGTCAGACCACAACCCAGTTGAACTCACCTGGCATTGGGGCAGGTTGACGCCCCCAATCCCGACATGGCGCCTACCCCCTGACCTGCTTGAAGACACAGTTTTTAGATCGTCCCTTTCCGACACTATAGACACATACTTCACCACGAACGCGAACACAGCCAGCACCCGTCAGATCGAATGGGACGCATTTAAGGTCTGTCTAAGGGGAGAGGCGATGGCCGCGCGAGTGGGCAGAAAGAAAGAGGTCATCAATCAATTGAAGGAAGTGGAGGGTTCCCTAGCGTCCCTGGAGAGTGAGGCAGCGGGCACTAATGCACATTTCACCCCACTACAGGAGGCCCACATCAGACACGCAGAGCTTCTAGAGGACCTGAGGCTCCTGGATTACAGAGAACACACAAATAGGCAGCATAGGCAGGCAGACCGGGCTGGTACCCTTCTGGCCCGGATACTACGGGATTCCCCACCATGCCACCCAATCTTAGAAATTATGGACCAAACAGGCACTCCTGCTACCACACAAATAGGGATTAATACGGCGTTCAGGGACTATTACACCACGCTATATAGCCCGCCCGGCCCCAAGCGGAGTTCGCTTATGAGGCCTTTATGGGGGACCTGGTCCTGCCCCGGCTTACCGACATACAAAGCAAAGCCCTACAGCGCAACATCACACTAGCGGAAATCAGACAAGCGATACGAGCCCTCCCTAGGAATAAGGTCCCAGGGACCGACGGCCTCCCGGCCGAATTCTACACAACGTTCATAGATCGATTGGCCCCACGTTTACATACTCTCTATATGGGAGCCTTACGAACTGCCTCCCTGCCGCAATCGTCCATGCAGGCATTGATCACATCTCTCTTAAAGCCAGGTAAAGAAGGGCTCCAGCTGGCCGACTACAGACCCCTGTCCCTCCTGAACACTGACTCGAAGATCTTGAGTAAAGTGCTGGCGACGAGACTAATTCAATATATTCCCCTGTTGATCCATCCGGACCAATGTGGTTTTGTGCCGGGCCGGAGCACGGCCATGAATCTCAGACGCTTGGCCCAACTGATGTTGGGGGACACGGGGGGGGCGAGCCAGGAGGGCTGCATCACGCTAGACCTGAGACAGGCGTTCGACTCCCTTAGATGGGACTACATGTTTGCCACACTCTTGAGATTCGGGATACCGCCCGAATTCGTTGCCTGGGTCAGGCTTCTGTACACTCTCCCTACAGCGAGAGTGCGCACTTCTAGACATATTTCGGGTCCTATAGCTATAGCAAGGGGCACCCGACAGGGCTGCCCGCTTTCCCCTCTCCTATTTATCCTTGCCCTCGAACCTTTGCTGTGCAGCCTCAGGGCGAGGGCCCCCCGCTATGGCATCCAGAGACATGGGACGACGCACATTGTGTCCGCCTATGCCGACGACATCATACTGTACCTTCGAGACATACGGGGAGATATGGGCCCTATACCCCAATTGTTTGAGGACTTCAAGGAGATCTCAGGCCTTGCTATAAGTGAACCCAAGTCATATGGGTACACTTTCAGGAATACAGACTCTTCCACTCCCCTACCCTTCGCTCCACACGAATTCCAGATATCGGGTACCACCTTCCGATATCTAGGGATACACATCTACAGGGAAGCTGACATGATGATTGACGGCAACCTTGGCAGAGCCATGAGAGCACTGAAAGCGCAAATTCAGTTCTGGCTGACACTGCCCCTCTCTGTTGCTGGCAGAGTGGCCATCTCCAAGATGGTGATGCTCCCTCGCCTAGTTTACCACTTCACCAACCTGCCATTCCTGATCCCCGCCGCGACGTTTCAACATCTCGACACACTGCTCACGGAACTGGTGTGGGGACACGGGCGCAGACGTATAGGTCTAGCCAAACTGCAGCTCCCCTCAACTTCCGGTGGTATGGGCCTCCCAGACTTTAGGGCGTATAACTATGCGTGCCAACTACAATGGCTGGCCTACTGGGTGGCGGGCCGCAACCTCCACGAGCTCAATATGTCAGAGAGGGAACATGCAAGGGGGGACATACACAAGTTGCTCCTACCCCATTCGGACATACCGAGACATGCCCCGCCACTCCTCCGGCTAGCGGTGTCATACTGGCGGAAGGCAGTGAAATACACTTCCCCCAAAACATCTTATGCCCCCATGATCCCGCTTCTGGGCATTCCACTGGGCTCGGGTACACTGACAACAAACAGACTGACGCAATGGCAGGACGCGGGGGTGACCCATGTGGGAGACCTGTTCGCAGAGGGACGCCTACTGTCCTTTACAGACTACAGGGCTGTGCATAACGTCCCCAGAGGCTCATTCCTATTACATGCAGGCCTTAGACACTATATAACACGCACCTGGGCGCCTGAGGGACGGGAGCCAGCTACCAACCCCCTGATAACGATGCATTACCTCATGGGCACGGGCAGCCACCTAACCAAATGGCTCACTGCTAGCATAAAGGCAGGAAGGGCGGTCCCTCTAACAACTCTCAGGTCAGCATGGGAAGGCGACATAGGTAGGCCACTGAGGGACAAAGAATGGGAACGCATCCTCCAGTTCCCCAAGAAGGTAGCCAGAAACCCCAAATACAAGTTTATTCAGCTGATGCTGCTACATAGGGCCTACCTGACCCCACATCGCCTGCATATGATGTTCCCCGACACAAGCAGCAACTGCCCCCGATGCGACGCTGACGATGCATCACTACTACACATGCTCTGGCAATGCCCCAAGTTGGGTCATTACTGGGCCACCATAGCTGACTCGCTTGAGAGTGCCGGAACCCTGTCCCGATCGCTCACTATAGAACACACACTACTGGGGTTGGGTCCGTCGACACGCACAAGGACCGTGGCGGCACGTTTCACAGACCTGGCCTTACTGCTAGCAAAACGAGCAATCACGATGAGGTGGAAGTCCCCCAGACCCCCTGACCCGGATTTATGGAAAACAGAGGTGATTAGATGGGGCAAGGCAGAGGGCGAGGCTTTACAACGAGAAGAACACAGAGGTCTCAGGAAAACACTGATCTCCCTGGACTGGTACACGGTGCTGGGGGCCTTCGAAACTGGGGGGGTGGAGGAAGGGGAGGACACAGATGACTCGATACAAGCGGGATGTTAGGGTCCGGCCCCGTGGGACATTCATGAAGTGAGGTGCACTATGCTGGGGTACCGGGAACCCTGTACCATTGACAATGCTATGGCCGCCGGCCACTGTGTGTGGGGCGAAAGGAGGAATAGTCAGAATTACTGTACTTTACGGAGCAACAGGTGACCAGGATGTAAATGTCACATTTACTCGCATATGAGGGGAGTGCCGGGAGGGATTTTAACGGGTGGGGGAGGGAGTGGGTATGTTAGGGGACTGTTCAGTTGCTGTGATTTCAGACGAAAATGGAAAATCAAGGTTACTACACGCTTGTGAATGTTGAGCAGGCATATGATTATGACGTGCTGATTATTGCTATGCCCGAGTATGTATGTAACTGCTCCAATTACTATGCTAATAAACAGATTTAAAAAAAAAAAAAAAAAATGCATCTAGTTCCGGGGTGATCCACAGGCGGCGCCAATAAAGTAGGGGTCTAAGGGCAACTTCGTCTTTAATGGGTCTAATCCCGAGATCCATACGGAGAGGTCTTAGCGGTGCACTTGTAGGGAGGCCCATAAGATGTCTAGTGAATGAATTATCTGTGCGTGTTAACGAGACAGATGCACAATGTCCCCATAATTCTGCTCCATATAGGCAGCACTCCTAGCCTGAACTTTGTAGATTTCCACCACTGAACTGACCAATTTTTCAGTGCAGCTCCTGTATAATTTTAAGATACCCCCGTAGTCTGAGTTAAATTCAGACTAGCTTTATTGATTTGTGCACCCCAGTCCATTCTCTCTGTCAAGGTAATTCCCAGATACTCAAAGATGGATACCCTCTCCAGGGGACTGCCATCCAGGCAGGGATTAGGGCGGGTGGAATTACCTACATTGAAGGCCATATACGTGGGGGCAGATTTCCAATTACTGGCGCATCCCTGCATATTAGCAGGGATGCGTCAGTAATTGTCAGCCGCACAAAAACAGCACAGATGTGTGACGCATCTGGGCCGTAAAGGCGGCGCATTGCTGAAGTTGCGTAGCAAGCGCGACGCAGCTCCAACAATGCTCTGGAGGGGGGCTTATTCTTCCAATGCTGCGTCAATCCTTACGCCTGCTTCAAGCAGGCGCAGGGTTTTGACGCAGCATTGGCCTAACTGTGACTGAGTGAAATCTTGTAGATTTCACTCAGCCACTTTTAGGAGGCGTTCCTGTGCCGGAACGCCACCCCCCCCTGTGCAGGAACGCATATATGTGGCGCAGGGCTTTACAACATGACGCATCTCCCAGATGAGTCACATTGTAAGTACCCCGCACCATGGTGCAGGATTTGCGCCGCCGCTGCGTCACAAAAGTGACACAACGGCGGCGTAAATGAGGCGCAAGAGTCTTGTAAATCTGCCCCCAAAGTCTTTGGGAGATTAATCTCCAAACACCGATGTTTGCAGAAAGCACTAAAATTATTGAGGGTCCTCTGAATTCCCATAGGGTATTTTGCGAGCAGGAGCGTGTCATCTGCAAATATCAGAGCTGGAATTTTGCGCATCACCAGCCTAGGGGGATCGATGTTCTTCCCGGCATTCAATGTATCTATTAAGCCATTGATAAAAAGGCAGAAGAGGGTCGGGGCCAGGACGCTGCCTTGGCGGACACCTCTCTCTACTGGCAAGGGGGATGAGAGCTCGCCATTTTTGCCATATCTAATTTGGGCAATATTACCCTCATGTAAGGGGCCCAAATAGTGCGCTCAGAGCGAAAGAGGTCACCAGGATTCTTGTCCAGTCCTGTGGCTTTAGCTGGTGATATCGTTCCTAGGGCATCAGTGACCTCTCTCAAAGAGATAGGGAGGACATCGTCAGATCTTGAGCCAGGGTGCAGTGTCCGTCCAACCACATTCCCTTTCCCATCCTCAGCCTTTGTATATGTATAAAGGGACTCAAAGTGGGCCTTCCATACTCCTTCACCTATATTAAATTCTATGGCCGATTTACCAACCTGGGAACCAGTGTTTATGATGTTTCAGAAGGTCCTCAAGTAGTGTGTGTAATGCACTTCTAATGTCCTCCCATTTTTGGGATTTATTTTAGAGGTTTTATATAGCGCTGGCTGGACCCAGGGGTATCAGAGCGCTTTACATTTTTTGAGACAAGAAGGTCAATAAGACAGGGGACATACATAGCATCAATGTATATAAACAACATAAAAGTCTCCGCCTGACAGATTTCACAATGATAAATATGGGAAAAAAGCACACCAAAATGTGGAAGATGTGATAATCAAAAATATCATAAGGCACAAATTGAAAAGAGAGCCGGAAAATTGCACAGTCAGGATAGGGAGGTTAGGGGTCCGTTAGTTTGGTAAGGAAGAGAGCGGGAGGGTCAGAAGTGGGGGGGGAGGGGTTGGAGGGGATGAGGGCTGAAGGTGGCCAAGGGAAGGGGGGTGCAAGGAGGAGTGAAGGTGGTAAACAGGGAGGGGGAAGTGACGAGGAAGAAGGGCGAGTAAGGCTGAAAAAGGGAGGGCGGGTGCATCTAGGGTCGGACAGATGTGGCCAGTGGAAGAGAACAGATAGGGATTAGGGTCCCCAGTATTTATTGAGGAAATGTAGTTTGAGTTCTTTTTTGAAGCTAGAGTAGGAAGGGTTGCAGCGAAGGTCAGTTGGAAGGGCATTCCAAATGCAAGGCGCGTTGCCGGAAAAGGATCGTGACTGGGTGGTTTTCTTTTTTAGAAGGGGGGGGATAATTCCCAGCTTCTTTTAGCCTTAGCAGTAGCACTCTTGTATTTTACTCTTGCTTCTTTGATCACTGTCTTATCATTACTTTTAATGGCAGAAATAAGGTCATATTTGGCTGCTCGACAACTTACATTAAACCATTGGTGCTTAGGTTTATTGGTCACCCTGGGCTTATTATTTTGATAGAAGAAGACGGCCAAAGAGGCAACCAGTGCTTTGTGATTGCTAAAAATCCTCTAGAGGGGATTGGGGGTACCCTTTATCTCTACTGCTTGGATTGCAACCAGGAGGTATGGAATAATTTGATGGTAAAGCATGGTCAGTTTTTCTTGTGATTGAGAGATTTCACCCCAGCGGACTCTCCTCTCTCCGTTAAACTGAATAAAGCATGGGTCTGGTGCTGGCAACTTATCAGGCACATTTCTAGCACATGGCATTGCTATTTCTAAAATGAGAGCACTGTGGTCGCTATCATAGCGAGGACTGATTTTAAAGTCTATCACTCTATGCCATGATTTAGTGTCTATCATAATGTAATCAATAATTGAAGTATGCCCCGGTCTGTTAAAATTATGTTTCCCCGGGCTATCAGATGTGGTGCGTCCGTTACATGCTCTCCGTGAGAATTTTAATGTTAAGGTACATATCTGCAGGACTAGCGGTGTCCATGCCCTCGATGGAGGTATATTGGGCTCTGGAATGGACCAGTATTGGTCCTCCTCGTCAAATGTGCCCGTAACCAAACCATTCAGGGGCTCAAATTGGGAATTAAAATTTCTGCCAATGATTACCCCACAGTTTGAAGGAATGGTTGGGAGGAAGGTACTTAGTTGGTCAAGAGTAGTGGACTCTTGGCCTCGGAGTACTGGTCGCGAAAATACCTTTATTAGCATAATGCTGGTTTTTGTTTGGAAGGATAAAAGGACACAGAGGATGTCACTTGAGGAGCTCTCTAGTTGTTTTGCCTCACATGCCAGATGTACTCCTACCCAGGTGCACAACCACCCAGATGGTCTGCCCTTCCCCGCATGGGTAGCTGGAATGCTAAATGACGCATAACCCACTCTGTGTGTTTCATCCCTGGCCCATGTTTCTTGAAACATGTAGATCCCATGATGCTCAATGAAAAGTCCCCATTCCCGGCTGTACAGTTTAGAGGCTAGTCCAGCTATGTTCCAGGAAAGAAGCTTTGAACTTGTGGAGTGCACTTGATCTATATGACCGGGGAGCTTGATGATATAGCTCACTGATTTGTCCCTGGGAGGTTGACAGATCTCCTGGGGCTCAGCTGGGCTTAATCTAGTGATTGGGTCATGTGGGCCCTCTACAGTAGAAGGGGGGTTTGCTAGATCCCACAGTGCTGGATTAGATATCTGCATGTCCGTATGGGATAGATCAGGGATCAATGTGTCAGTAGTGTCTAATTTCTGTTTGACCCTTCTTCATTGACCTGGACCGGTGCCACAATCTGCTTCAGGGTGCTGTAGTGTCGTGGGCCAATGAGGACAGACACTATGGTGGTTATTACGGAGCTTTATTGAACGCCTCTTATCTCTTCCCTGTCCCTACACTATCTGCCCTCATCCTGTCCCTGCTCCTCCTCTTCCTCCCCTTGACTACCTAACTCCACCCACCCAACTACTAGACCGTCAACATATAACATCTCCCCCTTTCTTGACAAAAAAAACAAAACGATGTGTGAACTCATATTTCTTCAATGAGTCTCTTTGGTCGCTGGGCGTTTCGACGCGGCCTTGTGTTTGCTTCTCCATTGTTCACATCAGTCTGGGCTACACCCAGTTGACCCAGATCCGCCGGAGCGCTCTATTCTGGTGATTCAGGACTGAGTGACGCAATTGGGTCAAGTAAAGATCCTGTCGTGTCTCTGGAGCATTTCTTAAAGTGAGACACATTTCTCGTAATTCGCCGGTGGTCAGATTCCGCAGTCAGCATGGTGCCTTTCTGTTGAGTGACCAGTAAGGGTTCATCACGAAAGCGACAGTCAGTTTTCTTCTGTTGGTCTTGTTTAACCAATACGTGATCCCCTTCATGTAAGGAGGGTGATCTCGCTCTTCTCTTGGCATCGGCATATGACTTCATCTTGTCTTTGTTGTGCTTGTCCGTTTCCGTCATCTCTAGATGGTTGTGAGTGGGCGACACAGCTCGTAGGGCTCCATCCCAGGTTGGGATGCGGTTTCTCATGGGGTGACCCAACATCAGCGTGGCGGGACACTTGCCGGTGGTTGAATGGGGAGTCGTCCTGTAAGCTCTGAGGACCTCGTTGAGAACTATCTGTAAGTCCTTCCTTTCGGCAGTGGCCTGCTGGAATGTCTTTTTGATCGTGGCCATGAAGCGTTCGACAGTGCCGTTTGCTTGTGGCCAGAGAGGTGTGACTTTCCTGTGATGGAAGTCCAGGTGCCCTGCGAATGCGCCAAACTCCTGCCCATTGAAGGGAGGTCCATTGTCTGTCTTCACCTCTCTGGGAACACCCCAGGTTGCAAATAGTTTGTCTAACACCTTGAGGGTACTGGAGGCACCAGTGGAAGGCACGAACTGTGCGAAAGGAAAACGAGAGTATTCGTCGATTATGGCTATCACATACTTGCCGGAAGGTAGTGGTCCATAGAAGTCCACAGCAATTTCTTGCCATACTCCAGCCGGTAAGGTGGTCATTTGCAATGGGGCCGGGGGATCGCCTTTGCTTGTCAGCTGACACGGATGACAGTCCTTCAGGGTGGACTCTACCATTTGGTCGAGGAGGGGAAACCACACACGTTCCATGAGAGCTCGCTTGGTAGACACAACCCCCCTGTGGCCTTCATGAGCAAGATCGATAACACCTTGCCGTAGTCGACTGGGGATCACGATCCGCTGTCCACGCAGTATGATTCCATCTGAGGTCACCGACAGCTCCTCGTGGACGTGCCGGAATGCTTGCAGCTCTTGCTTGGTGTCCTGATCATTGTCTTCGTCTTGAAGGTCATGCCTCCAGCTGTTGGTTTGAATCTTGCGGAGTACCTTCTGCAGGACGGCGTCCTGCGCAGTGGTGTCTCGGATGGCATCCATGGCGATGGCAGGAGGTAACGCCTGATCAGCCACAAAATGGATATACTCCTCCGCAATTGAAAGACTGGAACTGGTTGATGCGGGCGGATGCCGAGACATGTAGTCCGCCGGGTTTTCCGACTTTCCCGGCTTGTGTATGATCGTAAAAGTGTACTCTTGGAGCCTCAGGCCCCACCTCTCAATTCTGGGGGGCATTTTAGATCGGGGGTTGCCGTAGATGGTGACTAGAGCCTGGTGATCAGTGATCAGGGTAAAGTGCTTGCCGTAGAGGAAGACATGAAAATGTTCACATGCCCAGACCACTGCAAGACTCTCCTTTTCGGGCTGTGAGTATGCCCTCTCAGGATCGGACAGACTGCGGCTGGCATAAGCAACTATACGTCTCTGGCCAGAGTCATTGTCGTATTGCGCCAGAATGGCCCCCAGCCCTACGGGGCTAGCATCTACGGTGACTTCAGTCATTCGTCTGGGGTTGAAGTAAGAGAGGTTATCGGCGGATTCCACTGCCCGCTTGATCTCTGTGAATGCTTGCTCACACTGGGGAGTCCATTCAAAAGGCTGTCTTTGTTTGGTCAAAGTGCGGAGCGGGTGGTTGATGGTCGCGTAGTCTCGGATATAACGAGCACAATAGCTGGCCATCCCCAGGAGGGATCTTAAGTCGCTGACATCCTGAGGGCACTTGGCGTTGTTCAAGGTGGCCACCTTGTCCGGATCAGGTTTCATTCCTGCCCCCGAGAAAATATGGCCAAAGAATTTTAACGTGGACTGGTGAAACTCGCACTTGTCCTTATTTAGCGTCAAGTTCGCATCAAGCAGGGCATGGCAGACACGGTTAAGCGCAATGTCGTGCTCACGGGTGTCGGAGCCATACACAAGGATGTCGTCGCTGTAATTGAGCGTGTTGGGGATGTGTTGGATGATCTGCCGAATAGCTTCTTGAAAGATTTCGGCAGCCGATGACACGCCGAAACGCAGCCTTTTACACCTAAAGAGTCCTAGGTGTGTTGCAAAAGTTGTCATGGGGCGTGACTGGACATCCAGCTCCAGCTGGTGATAGCCCTTGTTTAAGTCCAACTTTGAAAATACCTTGGCTCCGTTTAAAGCTGAGATCATGTCACATAGAAGTGGCCCCGGATGGCGCTCACGTTCTATCGCAGTGTTGGGTACTCGCATGTCGACACACAGCCTCACTTTGCTGGTGGTGCCTTTTTTTGGTACAATGACCACTGGCGAAACCCACGGGGTCGGGCCATCCGTGCGTTCAATGATGTTGGCCGACAGAAGGTCATGGATCTCGTCCTCGACGGCCTTTTGAAGATGGAAGGGTACACGCCGAGGGTGCTGAGCAACGGGCCTAATCTGTTTGTTGACGTGCAGATGTATCTGGCAGCCTTTCAACTTCCCTAGCCCCATGAAAAGGCGAGGAAAACGGTTGACGATGTCCTGGTCATCACAGACTTTGAAGAAGGTTTCAACAAGACGGAGACGTTCCGCAGTTGGCAGGCTGAGCAAGCAGTCAGCTTCGGGGCCCTTGATGACATGAATGACTGCATCTATAGTGACGTTGTCATGTTCAAGCGTTGTCGGGAATTTGCCCAGACATTGAAGCGGCTTCTTGGACATCCAAGTGAAGACTCGGACCGGTGCATGAGCAAGCGGGGGCTTGGGCCGCATCCTCTCGTACTCAGTGACGGGGATGTAGTTCAGCGAGGCTCCGCTGTCCATCACGAATCTGGTGTCATGATTCCCCACTTTTATGTGCAGCCGAGGATACTTCTTCAGTTGGTCTGGGTCCGCGATCATGTTCGCATAGTGAGTCGTATATTCGGAGTCTCGAGATGACGATCTGGAGTCCCGGGACGGGGATCGGCGCTCCCATCGCGATCTGCGCGACTCTGCTGGAGTGTGTCGAGCTGGAGGACCCTGTGTTTTTTTCATGGACGGCTCTTATGTGGTGCTTTCTGGTGTCCGACCGGGACGACCTCCCGGTTCCACTTCGCCTCTCTTTGTTGTACTTGCCGCACATTGCCTCGAAATGGTTCGTCCGACCACATTTTCTGCACCGCTGGCCCATGGCTGGGCAGACGTCCACATGAGGATAATCATATCCGCACCTGTAGCATCTTCTCGCTCTCTCTGGTCTCCTCTCTCTTCGGCCGGTTTCCCTCCTTCTGTGTTCTGAGCGTCTCGAGCGAGACGACGTTCGGGAGTTCCATTGTTTGTCTCTCGAGCTTCTTCGACCGCCACCATGGTCTTGAACTCGATGTGCCTGCTCATGACTCACCTTGCGCCCAGATTCAATGGTGGTGGCATGCTCCTCGGCCTGATCGTAGACGCGAGTCATTTCTTCAATGTCATCCAGTTCCTGAGGCTTTCTCAGCAGTCGCCTCCTGAGGGATTCTGAGTGGCACCCCTCTATGATCTGCGATTTGATGGCGGCGTCCGTTGAAAAGTTGTCAAACTCACAGTGCCTCGACAGTCGCCGCAGGCGGGTGATGAAAGTGCTCATTGCCTCGTCTTTCCCTTGACGTGCCTGATGGAAAGCATGACGTTCATAGTCTACGTTCCTTTTATGGAGAAATTTCCAGTTCAGCGCGTCACGTACTTTGTCATATGTTCCGGTATCTGCGGGTGGGAGATCCTTGATTATTTTGCTTATTTCGCGCCCCGCCAGATTGCGGAGTGCGATCAATTTGTCCTTATCAACAGTCACTTTGGATCCCTCGATGTAGTCTTCGAAGTTTTCGAGCCATTCCTGCCACTTGGGGCCCATGCTTCCACCTGTCGTTAGGGTGACTGGCTCTGGAGCCCTCAAATGCGACCCTCCTGCGATGATGGGCTTGACTTCGTCTCGTCGCGGTGATGTCGACATCGTGGTACCGCAAGATCCTGCCTTGGTGACTTCTGGTTAACTTGGTACTGTTTGACTTCAGGCTTCTGCGCAGTTTGGTTCTGAATGTCTGTTTGTTTGGCTTGGCTCGTGCTTGTTTGCTTGTGTTTCACTCTCACTGCGCTGTCTGTGGCTTGTTATATATATATTTTGTTCTTGTGTTTTGCTCGTTATTCTGCTGCTTGTTGCTTTGCCTGACCTTAAGATGGCCGCCCCACAATGACCGTGGGGTCTGTCCCCGCAGCTGCCTGACTCCAAGATGGCCGCCGTCACTGGCTGCCCACGAGGCTTTCTTCTCGGACCATTCAGCCTCAGTCAGCACATTAGGACTCACCAGTCGCCGACTTCAGGGGTGATCAATGTTTTCCTTGGTGCCCACACTCAGGGCCTCGGCAGCTGGGCTCAGGTAAGGTCGGGTGGGCCCCCTCGCCTCGCTTCCGCGGCTTCGCACGCTCGATTAGCGCTGCCAGGCTAAAACTCACGCATCCGGCGTGAGGCGCGATTTCGGCGCCAACGGACAAATGGATTCCTGGCTCCCTAAGCGAGTCGGCGCTCGCTTCTTCGGCCCCTCTCGACTCCCGCTCAGTGACTAGGCTGGGAGTAGGGTCACCGGCTGCTGGCTCCTCACTTTGGGCGGCAGCGCTGGCTTCAGCGGCAGCGCTCCTCTTCTCGAGCGCTACACGGGACAGGGCGCCTCATCAGGGTTCTGCTACCGGTGGGGAATGCCGCATCCCACCCTCGTCGCCAGTTGTAGTGTCGTGGGCCAATGAGGACAGACACTATGGTGGTTATTACGGAGCTTTATTGAACGCCTCTTATCTCTTCCCTGTCCCTACACTATCTGCCCTCATCCTGTCCCTGCTCCTCCTCTTCCTCCCCTTGACCACCTAACTCCACCCACCCAACTACTAGACCGTCAACATATAACAGGTGCCTTTCCTCGTTCGGTCTCCCTCAACTGGGGGATAGGCTCTCTACGGTAATCAGGTTTTTCTAGTGGGGGCTCTATCTTCGGGAGTCAATCCACTGCCTCAAGGGGGTTAAATCTATTAAATACAGAAATGTTATAAACTAAGGGAGATGGTTGAGCCTGAACTAGTGGGGAGAATTGATTTTCCTGCAGCCATTACCTCCTCAGTTGGTCATTTCTTCTTCTGGCCTGCCGAATCGGGCCTGGGGGTAAAAATATCCTAATGGTAGTGAGTTGATACACCCCCTAACCCTGTGATGGTGACGATCTAAAGGGATTCTGCAATCGTTGTGTTCCTGAAGTTAATCACGACGCAATCGCCAGTAATATCTTTTGGTCTCCTACCCCCCAACCCACCCTGCGAATCATAAGAATTTCACTTATATTTCTATAAGAGAACTGTTTGTAGTTGGCTAACCAGTGTAGGCATTTGTTTCTTAGATCAAGATAGGATTCTCAACTCCCCTGTTTCAGCTCCTCTTCTGTCTAGGCCTCTCACAAGGAGAGTTACTTGAGACCTTGATGCAGATGGATCGTTAAATCTTCCCATCTGTGCCCCCTGTTCATGGCCCTGGCAATGAGTACTGTTTCCTTTTCCTAGCCCCTTTGGGATACTCAATCGTTTTCCCTCACCCTCCTGGTTGGGGTAAATTGCCATTCTGGGGGAGGGCGTGTTGTCGGTTGGTAAGGGCTCAGGGTTAGATCTTGTGGGGTTCACTGGATTGACCGGGACCTATTCCCTCAGAACCATCTCAGTCCTATCCACCCATCGTTCAACCAATTTGGTGAGCTTATCAACCCGTTCCCACAAGTTTTTTAGCTAATTTCTCACAATTGTCCTTACTTGGACCTGCATGTCCACCATCATGTCCGTAATCCGTGCTGGCTGTTCTAGTCCTGCTTGTAGTGATGTTCTTAGACCATCCTTCCCCACATCACCAGGTGTCTCGTGGTCCATGGTTTGTTTGTTGCTTTTGGGCCCCGTTGGTGCGGCGGCTTTGGTCTTCCCTTTTTTTACTTGGGCGCCTTCTGGATATGGCTCATCCACCCTACTCGCTGCACGGGTCCTTGGGTGAGGGATTGGGGGTTCCTGAGCACTGGACAGTGAGGATCCTGTTTCGTCATGTAGACTAAGGGGTGGGGCTAAGTCAGGGGTGAGTGACAATCATCTATCAGTTAATTCGATCTCTGTTGCCACTACACCAATAGTTCCCCGTAACATCCTATCTATTGAAGTTGGTTGAAGAGACGTAGCCGGTTACGCCGGTACCGTATGAAATTTCCCCGCACCAGGTCGTCTACCCATGGTTGTAAGGGGGTCAAAGTGATACCCTAGAGTATTATACGCCTGTGACTTAAATTCACTGACCTCAGAGTTATTGACGTTGGGTCCAAACTCCTGAGATCCGTTGGTCTCCCCTTGGAAAGCTTAGGGGGGTGGCCCAGCCCGGCTTCCTCCGGCTGCTGACGGGCGCAGACGGGCCCGGGCTTTGTCCCGGCACAGCCTGGGCACGCCCACGTGCGTCCCGCGTTGCGGGAGCCCTTCGCTGCTTTTTAAGCGCGCCTCCGGGTGCGAAAGCGTGAGCACCCCACTGCCTGCTTGGACGCGATGTCCTGGCCGTTCCCCTCACGGCTGGTGGCAAAGTACAAAGTCCTAGCCGTTCCCCTCATGGCTTGTGATGATATGCGAGAGCTCCCCGCGCTGCAGGAGCCCTTTGCTGCTTTTAAAGCGAGGTTTGTCGCCTTTCCATGATGTGTATTAGACCCTCAACTTTCATCTTATACAGGGCTTCACCTCATCACACATAGGTTTCACCTTCACCTCATTACACCTCATTGTACCTGGTGGGATGTCATCAAGGTCACCATCCTCAGATGTCATGCTATGTTTGATGTCATCAATGATGCCACTGGTGATGTTGTAGGGGGTGTTATTAGTGAAGTCACCGAAGATGTTTTGGTGTTCAAAATTAAGGTACATGGTCCTGGGTTCGGGGTCTGGATCTGAAGTCACTGCGGATTGTAACAACTTCCATGTGTTGATTTCACAATGATGGGCACCAATCTTAAAAACGTTGGCCTCAGTATTGTCAGAAAATCTCTGAGGTGAACCAGACTTGGAAATCTGGCAGGATGAATTGATTTTTTGTTTTGTTTTTGGCAGCGAAGTCTGCAGCCTCCCCTTTGGACTGTGTATTCAAGGTCGAAGTCAGCACACACTTCTGCTGCCTGTAAAAATGTTTCATATAACTTATTCCACGATGGAATGTCTGCCAGTTTGGCCGCTGTCGTGCCAGAACATCTGAAAGATTGCTAGTGTTTGTTTAATTTGTTTAATTACCATTTTTCACAGGGATGCCTTTCAAGCCAGATGGGTTATATAATATGAGGGCTTGAGAGAAAAAACACAATCACTGCCAAAACCAGTAGGTCTGGCTTAAATGTACTAAAGCATGCCCTGTAAATACATTAGAGCTAGGCTCAGAAGGAAGCTAGCAGAGAGGGCTATGGTTGTGAAATAGTTCTTTACACAGTTTATTGCAAGCAATCGAGTGGAGAAGGAATGATACAACTAAACGTCCAATGGCATTAGGTGAAAGATGAATACTCCAATGGGTTGAGCCTAGACATGATTGACAAGGGTTGCAGTCAGAGGCTGCAAAAGGCTAGTTTTTAAAAGCCAGTAGTTGAATGGGATGGATCATGTACCAACTCTATGTACATTGTGCTAGTAGGCAGTGCCACTGAAAATATGCGTCAGGGGAGGACCAAATTATGTGGCATGGTTGTCTAAGTTGTAGAGTTTTTTTTATATAGCGCGAACTAGAACCGAACCGAATCAGTTATCAGAGCGCTTTACATAGCACCAGTTGCGTTACATGAGGACACACTTTCATTTTTTTTAATTTTTTTTTTTAGGCACAGGGAGATTAAGTGATTTGCCCAGAATCACAGGGGGTTATTGGCGTCGTTACCGAGACTCGAACCCAGATCCCCAGGTCCGAGGTCGAGCGCCTTAGCCGTTAGGCCAAAAATACAAACTATGCAGCCTAAAGCGGTGGATTTTGTGATAGTATTGAATAATTATTGTTATATTTTTACATGTTAATACTGCACATCATTAGTACCAGGTTAACACCCAAACACAACAAGAGGCAACTGAAAGGTGACCAATCACGTTTTATGACGGGCCTTCCACTGCGCAGCAACATGTGTAGCTCCATCTTTAATAACTTGTTCCAATTCGGATAGAAATAATTTTTCTTATGTTAAAATCCGCAAATTAAGCAGCAGAAGGTAGACTAAGTGGCAAATGCGCCCGAATTGAATTATTTCAGAGGCCCTGGAAATAGATCTTTTTGACATCCCTTAAAATGGGCATGACACAATGTATTTTTGTTTGATTCATCTGTGAGTGAGAACATCTTTTACATCTTTGCGAGGAACTGGATTAGAGCCATTATGATCCCTTTCAAATGTACTTTCTGAGATTTGTATGTGCTGCTTTGATTGAAGTGAGGCCTTTAATTCCAGATTATAGATAGTGCCCCCTTGATTTTCTGCTTGTAACATCTTAACGTTTTCTCTCGCTATTGCTTTCATGGCTTCCTAAATATATGCTGTGTTATATTTGGACATCCTAGGGTGTTTGAAACTGGAGAGACGGATGAGACTTTAAGGGGTACATGCAACAAGCCTGCATTTTGCGATTCCCATATAACGAATTTTACCGATTTGCTATTTGGGAATCGCAAAATGCTATGCCTATAGGAATCGCAAAAAAAATTCATATTCCTTAACATTACCTAAGAGCGATTCGGTAAATAGCGAATCCCTATTAGGTAATGCCACTCCATTCATTCCTATGAGCTTACAAGCCCATAGGAATAATGGCATTGAATTTGCTAATTGCAATTACTAAATTGGTAATCGCAAATAGCAAATGCAAAGCCATAGCTGCTCGGGGAGCCTAAGTCCCCCTGAAGCACCCCGAGAAAAATGCAAGTGTTCACATGTAAAGCACACACATGTCTTAAGGGCATGTGTGCGCTACATGGCACTTTGAAATATGCATTTTTGTGCATTTTTCAAAGTATGCACATATTACCATCAACTTGAAGTTGATGGTAATTAGCGTTTCCTAAATGCACAGTTTGCATTAGGAAAGGCTTCTTGCATCTGCATTAGGGAATCGCAAATTGCGATTCCCTATTTGGATTTGTGATTGAGGGAATAAAAAAAATTGCTATGACCTGAATTGGGAATTACCCAAAAGTTACATGCATCAGAAGAGGCCATCTTGCGATTGCAAACGGCCGATTTTTGTGAATCGCACTCTTTACGATTGCAAAATGGCTTGATGCATGTGCCCCTAAATGTATTATGTAGCAAACCTTCTTCTTTAAATGTGGGGTTTATCCTGTGCCTCTTTGCCTTTTTCGTGAGGTTGCCAGCTACAGTGTAGATTGTATAGTTTGGTGTTTTAGTACTAAGAACACACTAAGGGGCATATTTACTAGAGACGTGGCGGAGCGTGGTGTAAGCGTCCTTGGCTCAATGCCTCGCCACTTTTGAAACGCAGCTCTGCACCATATTTGCAACAATATGGTACATCCCTGCGTTTCCCCCTGCGCTGGCTCTAAATTTAGCAGCCTAGCGCCAACACAGGCACCCTTGCACCAGAGTGCAAGGGTTTCTGCATTGAGGGGAAGATTGTGTATGTGCAGGAAGGTACACCTTTCTGCACATAAACAATCAAAGGCCTTTTGCTGTTTCTATATGTGCTGTACAACACAGCACACATGGAAAGAGCAAAAACAAGCAAAAATGGAAAAACATTCCTTGTTGTGGCTGTTTTAAAACCAGGTTATGCCTGGTCTTAATTTTAGCGCTGCCCATATTTACACCACCGTAACACCCATTGCCCACTTCTTTCAGGCTAAGTACAGCGTGAAGGGGGCCTTATTTACAAGGCCATGTTAAGTGGCTTAACTCTGCCTTGTAAATAAGGCGCAGCCCCTATCGCCACAGGAACATCACTAAAAGTGAAATTCCTTTGGCGATAGGGGCTGGTAAATATGCCCCAAAGAATTTTGATAGGAGGTGGGGCCTCCGTCAGCCAAGATGCACCTCATCCACCAAATGTAGAGCCGACGAAAGTCAGTGGCCTATATTTATTTTTTGCTAAAACTGCTACTGTACATGGTATTAGTACTTTTGGCAATAACGAAAATGCTGGGCATTTTTTATTATCCAAATACAGCCTCTAAATCAAGAGTATGTTTTGAGAAAAACAAAATAAGCAATTTCCCTGATATTATGGGAGTATTCTACCAGTGCATGACTAGCCCGCCTTGCTACTCAAATATGGTGGGCATTTTTTTATTTTCAAAAGGGAAACTCCTGAGTAAAGGTTTTGTTTTTGCAAAATAAACAAGCATTTGCAATGCAATAGGTCTCACATTAGGAAAGTTTGAGCTATTGGTATTGTAAATTACACAATTTTTATTTATGTGTTGGTTTTGAAAATAGCGAAATTAATAGCTTTGTCATTTACAATGCCAATACTTTTAACTTTTGCAAATGTGACACCTATAGCATTTGTAATGCAATATGTGTTGTATTTACGTGACTTAGATGTATTGATATTACAAATAACTATGGCTTTTAATTTTTTTAATAATTAATACTTGAATGAAAGTTATTGAAATTTATAATGGCAATAGCTTAAACTTTTGTAAATAACTTTTGTAAAGATTATGTTCAGTGTATTTTATTGTGACGAAAATCCAAGAACAGAAGTGAAATATTAACATCTTTTTGTGACATTTGTAATAAAGCTTGAAACATTTAGAGAACATATTTGAACCAGTTGTTGTTGAATGGTTG